>NC_135536.1:64615411-65215411 GCF_045843805.1 Urocitellus parryii
CTCTCTTAACCTCTGTGGCTGTACCTGGCACATAGGTGCTCAGTAACTCTGTGCAGGGGGGAGCCTAAGACATCTATTTCCATCTTTTTATAACTATCCAAAATGTATTTGAGGTCTCTTTTCCCTCCACATCATTTCTTTGGCCTTTTCCCTTGCCATCTATGACTTCTCGGTCACTCAGTACCTCACCTGTAATGCTCCTTATGAGAATGTACCAGGAGTGTCCTGTCCCCATAGGCACATGAATACCCTTCAGCTACAGATGGAAGTGACCAGGTTCCTGCATCGGTGCGAAAGTGCCGGGACCTCTCAGATCACCACTTTGCCTCTACCAACCCTTTTTGGAAATAACCACATGAAAATGGATGTTGCCTGCAAGGTAGGTACAGTGTTTCCCCTCCCCCAGGCAGTTCTCATCTTTTATAACATGTTTAATTGTCACAATTGTAATTGGTTATTATTTTAGTTGTTTGCTTGATGGCTTCCTCTCCACTGGAGTTACATATGTTGGATATCAAGTAAATTTTGATCATTCTTATGTCTTGAGTGGCTGGCACCCATCGAATCTCATTAAATACATATCAAACAACTGAATAAATGGGGGCCCTCATTCTTTTTTTGTGTGTGGGTACTAAGGATTGAACTCAGGGGCACTTGACCACTGAGCTACATCCCCATCCCTGTTTTATATTTTATTTAGAGACAGGGTCTCACTGAGTTGGTTAGTACCTCACTTTTGTTGAGGCTATCTTTGAACTACTGATCCTCCTGCCTCAGCCTCCCAAGCCCCTGATTACAGTCATGTAATCATTACAGTCATGCACTACCACGCTTGGATCTCATTCTTGATTTAGGGACTATTCAATAGCTACTGCTTCCTTTTTTTTTTTTTTTTTTGGTATCAAGGATTGAACCCAGAGGCACTTAACCACTGAGCCACATCCCCAGACCTTTTATATATTTCATTTGGACTCAGGATCTGCCTGAGTTGCTTAGGGCCTCACTAAATTGCTAAGGCTGGCTTTGAACTCGCAATCCTCCTTCCTTCCTCAGCCTCCTGAGCCACTGGGATTACAAGTGTGCACCACCAAGCCTGGCGGTTACTGCTTCTTTAAGCATGTTTCCCTCTCCTTTTTCAGGTCATGCTGGGAGGGAAAAATGTAGAAGACGGTTTTGGAATTGCATTCCGTGTTTTGCAGGTATGACTTGGATTATCTGAGATTATGCCAAGGGCAGTCAGCACCTGACCACATTTTCTTGAGATTATTCTTCAGAAAATTTTTATCCCAAGAAAAGCAGATTTGCATGTACATTAGGGATGAAATCAGGGAAGTCGCTATTACAGAACTGGGTCAAATGCAAGACTGTAGGGTGTTTTGCCAAAAGCCAAGTAACCAATGACAAACTCATTAAAAGCTGTCAAATAACTACCTGAAATTAGTCTAGTACAGTTCCTCGTGGCTGTTTCTCTACAGAACCACTGCTCACCCTTGCAGGGGAGCAAGGCTAGAGGGAATAACCAAGGGTTTCCATTGTCCCTGTGGACTGCCCCTCCATTCTGTATCCAGGAGATGCTTTCAGGAGCATATTTTCTGTTGCTTGTGATAAAATGACAAAAGTGGGGTTGTGGCACTGAAGCAGAGGCTGGAGCAAGGCACTGAAACTCCAAAGGGCAAAGTCTCTCCAAACCCCCACCATGACCATGGGTTTATGCAAACACCCCTAGGAGCTGATTGAGGGACAGGCAAGACACTGTACGTAGCATGCATGTCTCAAGGACCAGTATTCTGTCTTCCCATCCCATCCATTTTAAGTGTTGGTTAAAGTGCTCTACTCACAGATGCCCCTGGTGGACAGGCAGAGGGGCAGCTATCCCCAGTTCCTCTGGCATAGAATTAACCTAGATGAGGCTTAAGGTCATCTGACAGTTTTCAGCAAATTAATCTTTTGATGAACTGGACTTTTTCTGAACACTAAAACAATTCTTAAGGGAACACCAAGTATCAAAGGCAGCAAATACCAGCTTTCCACACCATTTACCAGAGAAAGGTGATTTCACAAGAGAGAGAATGAAATGTTCTTAGGATTCTGTTAGGATATTTTAAGGAGATGCCATGGAAGTAAGTGAAATGCACCATTTTGGATGATAAGGTTACAGTGTTTATGGATGCTTCCTAAATGTCTGCCTGACTCTCAATGAACTTTTGCTTGTTTGGGGCTTGCTTGTTATGTTTGTTTTCTCTTGTGTAAACACTCATCATGGTTTTTCTACAGCAAACATAGTGGATACTTCTTAAATCTGGCCTCCCTTACCACTGTGGATATCCCCTGTCATCTTAAGTCCCATGTTCTGTTCCAGGACTTCCAGCTTGATGCTGCAGCAACCTACTGTAGAGCTGCCCAGCAGCTGGTGGAGAAGGAGAAATACAGTGAGATCCGACAGCTGCTCAAATGTGTCAGTGAGTCAGGCATGGCAGCCAAAAGTGACGGGGACACCATCCTCCTCAACTGTCTGGAAGCCTTTAAGAGAATCCCACCACAGGTGCACTCACCCTTCTCTTGGGTCCTCCAGCTATTTTAGTGTCTTCTCATCACCCACTTTATTTCTCTGTTGGCCATAGCGTGCCTGAAACTCTAGTTTCTGACCCCCTTGCAACAATAGCCTCTACAACCCTTTTCTTATAAGGAAAATTCATGGTGGTGAACATATAGCCAGAAGGTGTCCCTTAACATTACCTTTTCTAACATTGTGTATACCTGAAAATGTCTGATGGCATTGAACTGTTTGCTCCCTGTGATTCTAAAGATCCTGGTGGGCCAGCAAATGGCCTTTGAAGCTTATTACCTATGAAGTTGTATCCCTGTGGCTTCTTTGAGGGGTAAACAGAATCACATCCATTTGTGAAGGCCAAGCACAGGCCTCTTGGGAGATATTCTTTTCCCAAAATTCCCAAGCTTGCTGTTCTCATTAGCTTTCCTTCGTTGCTCCTATAGTAGGAGTTGAGTTTAGAAGGAAGAATGAGGCAGGTGATCTCATGCTGGAGTTACAATGCTGAGATGAGACTGAATTGGACTTTGGTCCCCAAAAGGTCATGGGCTCTTCTCCCTCTTAAAACTGCTGTGTCTCTGTTCTGCACAGGAACTGGAAGGCCTGATCCAGGCAATACACAGCGATGACAACAAGGTGAGCTGAGCTGTCTCTAAGCTATGGTGATGGTAATGGACAGCACGTGGGGCTTGCCTTGCTCTCCACAGTAGTCCCCTATAGTCTTGTACCACAGCTCTGCTGTTATCTAGAAGTGGCACTGAGATTTAAGTAGGGTTTTAGAAAGGAGGGAATGGATAGGGAACAGGTAAACATTGACTCTCTGAGCCTATGCCTTTTCAGTTCCTGACCCCCAACACAAACGTGTCCTAAGCTGCTCTTTTTTCGTGGGAGGGAGATGTCAGTCTTAAACCCTGGACCTTGCACATGCTAGGCAAGTGCTATGCCACTGAGCTCCATCCCCAGACCCTTTAAGGTGCTCTTGAATCTACATTTTATATGGATGTCTCCTCTCAGAAAGCCCTAGAAAATGTCCCACTTCCATCCTTAGGCTGATTGGCTGAGTGAGGTTCCCAGAGTGGGTAAGCTTTTCTTTGTTCTCCTGAGAAAAGAAAGCAGTAAGGAAAAGCCGCCCCCAACCCCTTGGCCTACAGTGTTCATTGGTGTCTCATTTGCCAGAAAGGGCCTTTCCCCTGGGACCAGTGAACTCTTCCCTATTTCAGAAATTGGTGAACCTTTGCTTCACATTGTCACTCTGAGGAGTGCTAGCCAGAACAAAAGTATTCCCAGCTGCCCTGTATGTGGCTAACCTTAGGATTGATCCTCCTGTCATAGCAGGAAGGGCCCCCAGCCAAGAAAGACCCAAGAAAGCCCAACCAGACAGGGCTACCCTGGCTATCAACAGAGGAATATTCTGGTAGCTGAGTTCTTTATGATGAAAAGAAATGTCAGGCAAGCTGCTCCCCGTGACAGTATTGCTAATCCCGGACTATATTTGCAGGGTATTGTTAGAGGCTAAGGAGGACCTGTTCTAAACATTTCCTTATTATTTCTGTAACATCCTGATGAAATGTTTAGGAAAAATGAGATTATAGCATTCTGAAATGTGGAGAATTACTTTTCTAAAATCAGAATGATAGTTTGGGATTCAGGGAAACTGGCCAGAACAGACAGCCAGTTTCCCTGAATCCCAAACTATGGTCCTTTCCTGAGCCTTCACTGAGCCTCACACACTATAGGACAGTGGCTCCGTCCCTGGAAGTGTGTACAGTGCAGTCTAGAGAGTCAGTATTACTCTTCAGGGTTTTTCTCTCAGCAGCTGTTCCAAGTGATCTCAGGACTTGGGGACTTGCCCATATCCGCTTGATCCAGTTCCTATTCCAGACTCTCTGGCAAGATGCCCTTCTTCTCTTGGCAGGAATTTTGCCTACTAACTGGGATATTTTACATGCATGGGCTCTGACTGGAGCTGAAGGCTGGAGTGAGAGCTCATATCCTAGGGTAGTGAATAGAACAACAGGACTTGATCACTTTTGTGAGCTCAGGACCTGCCAGGCATCTTTTAGTGGTGGGAGACAATCTGTAATTGAACCCAGGAAAGGAAGACTTTACTAAGACCCAAAAAAAGGGAAGAAACGGTGGAGCATTATACATGGAGTGAGAAGAATCCCAGAGAGGACTGTGAAGCAGAAAGCCAGCTGCCACTGGGGGCTGTGGCAGCTCAGGAGGACCTTGCTATTGTTCCCTGGCTCAGAGCACTAGCCAGAGAGGGAAGGGGCACTCATTCCCACCATACTGCACATACATGAGGCGGTTTGGGAGATATGCACTCTCAAAACTGAGCTGCCTCTAATCCAAGCAAAAGAAGTCAAGTCAGGTCTAACTGGGGTTAGACCTTAAGTACACCTTTTCTAATTGTGTATATTCATTTTCATCCCCAAATTTTCTGTTAAAAGATTTTAAATTCTGATTAAAAACAGAAAAGGAGAAGGGGGAATCTATGCAGCCATTGTAGCAAGAAGATATGATGGCTCATCAATTCATTAATTCATTCATATAATGCATGTTTATTAAACATACTACATGCTAAACATCAGTAATACAAGGGGTAGAAAAAGCAGACACTCTTCCTGCCCTCATGGACCATATAGTTAAGGAAACAGATATCAATGAAAAAATAACCAAGTAACCATAAAATCATGATCTGTGGTCACCAGTAGTAACTTTTTACACTATAATACCATGTGATAGCTTAATGTCTAAAATATATGAAGACTTGCATAATACAAAGGCAATAACCTGCCTGTTAATCTGTAGGTGAGAGGTAATGTGTCTGCTTGAGCTTTGATGTGGCTCAGCATATTTGTTGGTGATTCACCAGTGATGGTTTCCTTTCCACTGTCTCTCATATCCGATTGCCAGGTTCAGGCCTACCTGACGTGTTGCAAGCTGCGATCTGCCTACCTGATTGCTGTGAAGCAAGAACACTCACGGGCCACCACCCTCGTTCAGCAGGTGCAGCAGGCTGCCAAGAGCAGCGGGGATGCCATAGTGCAAGATATCTGTACCCAGTGGCTTCTGACAAGCCACCCCCGGAGTGCCCATGGCTCAGGCTCCAGGAAATGACCCTGGGCAGCAAGACCAGGAAAACATAGCAAAAGAACTGTGGCGACAGGAGTGATAACCTCCACCTCTCTCCTCCCATGGAGTGGGACTTCTCTGGCTCTGCCCCAGGCTGGAAAGAGTTGGATTGGACCCTACTTGCCTTCCAGCAAGGACAGGACTTTTCACGCAAGTGCCATGTTTCTGTAAAATTGTGGGATCTGTGTGTTCGTCTGGAGATGGCCAGTTCTTTCTACCTCAGAATGAGTGAGTGTGTGTACACAGGCATGTACACACATGCGTGCATGCTCCTGTACACTCATGTTTACGCCCAAGCATTTTCAAATGAGACTCTCCCCCATTAGAGGCACTTTCCTTTAGATTTTTGCCAGTCTGAAATCCTTCCCTGCGTTTTGGTTCTTAACCCGGGTCATCCTGTTTGTACACAGTCCCCTCCACATGGTGATGCTTTAGTAGCTCCTCTTAACTAGAGGAGTTTTACACAGAATTATAGGGCAACACCAAAGGATTGCTTCTTTCCCCTTTCTTTCCTTCCTGAAATTCAGAGATGGCTTTGGGGCAAGTGCTACCTATGGAATAAAACTGCTTGCCGAGTGTCTCCTCTCATAAGCACAAGGAGTGCACGTGGGTCTTTGGAAGGTAACCTGAATAGAGGTCTTTCAGGTAGTGATGTCCAAAACCTCTGACAGCAATACAGGTGATCAGGTCTGTGGGCTAATGCACAGACCAGAGGGTCCTTGTCACATTGATCCAGAGGGAAGGAAAAGGCAGGCCTCTCCAAACAGGTATGCAGGATGGTTACTCACAAGCACAGAGCTGGCTCTTATTGGTATCCCTGCTACAAAGTTGATGGGTGAAAGACTGTGGCTCCCTCTCTGAGAGTCTGGGAAGAGTAATGGTAGTAAGGGTCCTAGGACTGAATGGCTAGACTTTACCTATTTGAATTCCAGTCCTGTTTGTGCCTCTTGAGTTGATTAAGAAACCATTTCCCTTTTTCTTCTTCTCCCTTCAGTCTTTCTGGGACCACTGGATGGATACTCAGACACCTGGGTCACTAAGACAGCAGTGCACTTATCAGTCTTAACAGAGGGAATCAGGGATTCACTTTAGAGTTTAGCCTGTGGGCAAGGGTCAGAACTAGGGAGCCAGGTATGGGGGGCACACACCTATCATTCCAGCTACACAGAAGCTTGAGGCAGGAGAATCGCAAATTCAAGGCTAACCTCAGCAACTTAGCAAGACCCTGTCTCAAGATAAAACAAAAAGGACTGGTGATGTAACTCAGTAGTAGAGTGCTTGCCTGGTAGCATGTGTGAAAAAAAGTACCTAGTACCACAAAAAAAGAAGGAAGAGGAGAAAACAAGGGGACAATAGGTTACATCCAGTTGGTGGAAAACTAGGTAAAATGCTTCTTGGCTTGTCTTCCCGCCTGAGATGTGGGATATTTGAGAAAGGGTTTGTCATACTTAATTACTTGGATTTGCAAATGAGAGGCCTAAAGAGAAGCCATGCAGCCCTGAGTCTCCCACCAGCCAGAGCCCAGCCTATTGATCCCTTTTTTAAAGCTGAGAAAAACAGAAAGTGGAAGTTGAAGTCAACATCTCTGGTGCTTAGAAACCCTGTGGAATTCCCTCTGAAATGAAATTTTTAAAGTAAAATAAGTAAGTATTATGGAGATCTGTCAGATTGAAAGTTCTGGTCCTGTTAGGAGAAAGACTGTAAGGAAAATACTAAAATTTGGGGGGGGGTGGGTGAAGTATGAGTGACTTTTCCTTCCTTGAGTCATAGAACACATCTGACTGACTCCCAGGAAGGGCATCTGCTTGCCCTTCTGAATCTGCCCTTTTTGCACTGAACATAAGCACTTTATACAAATGAGTCACAAATCTTGCAGCCCTTAATTTGGGGTGTTAAGACCAGATTTTCCTGACTTTTTCCTCTAACTAGTTGAACTGTAAAATAGTCAACCATTGACTAGACTGACATAGATGGGGCTAAAGGTCTTTGAGTATCACGCTGTGGTCTCCAGCAAAATATTCTCCAGAGCAAATGTATGTGTTGAGGGGCTAAATGTCTTACCACAAGCAAACCACAATAAAGTGTCTATCCAACTAGTTTCCTGGCCTCCTGTCTTCCTTGTACTGATTGCTCTTATCCTGCCCATCCTTTCTCCTTGTGTTTTCTGTGGATAGAAAAGGTAAGTGGGGATGGTCAGGGGACCTTCAACTCTTAAACTTTCTCTCAATGATTCCCATATTAACTACTGACTCAATCTTTGGTTAGGATTTATCTCGTTTTCTGAGTGTCGCAACCTATTAATGGACTCTCTGCCACCAAAAACATTTTTCTTTTTTTCATTTTAGTTTTGTTTTTGGTTCAGCTGGGAATGGGGTGGAGATAGTAATATATTTGTAAGGCAATAAAAGGTAAGTGAAAAGTCCCTCCTATTTCCTGTTCCCAAAACCAACTCCCTTCCAGAGGCCAGTAATTATTTTGACTGGCTGTTTCTAAACCAAATTTATACCCTCCTTAGTTCTCCCCTGTCAGCTCTGCCTCCTGAAACTTTTCTACATGGCTCACCAGTTTCTAGTGTGTTGTTCCAGAGCTGCTTTATATATAAACAAGCATTATGACTGAAGTGTTCCATGGTGAAAATAATGCCATAATTTAACCATTCTCTCTACCAATGGACATTTTAGGTTGTTGCCATCTTTTGGCACAATAAATTATGCTGCAGTGAAACATCTTGTCCAGAATTGCTATATTAGAGGATATGTGCATTTTGGTAAATCATTTCATTCACCTCCAAAGAGGCCATAGCAATTGACTCTCCCACCAACAATGTACGGAATGCCTGCTTTTCCTGCACCCTAGACAAAACTGTTGTGAAACTTCATAGATCTTTGCAGATATGAAGTGAAAAAAACGGTACTCTGAGAACTTTTTTAAAGATGTGTGCTATTTTAAAACCTCACTCCGCATCCCCCAGCCGCACAAAAGAAAAAGTCAATAAACTCTTGTAGTTTCTAATAACCAATTTGTGAATTTTTTAAATATTTTGTAGGGTCTTTAGGGAAACAGAGATTGAACTTAAAATTGCTTGTACCCTCTCAGGGCATATGTTTGTAGCATGATACTTGATAATAGCAGTGGCATCACTGCTATTATCTCCTTTCCCCAGAAACATAATCTCATCTAATTTCTCATTTAAAAAAAAAAAAAACACTAAAAATAAACACAATTCCAGATGTAGTGACACATGCTGATATCCAGCTACGGGGGAGGCTCAGGCAGGAGGATCACAAGTTTGAGGCCAACCCTGGCAGCATAGCAAGACCCAGTCAAATTTTTTAAAAAGGGCTAGGAATGTAGCTCAAAGATAGAGCACTTACCTAGCATGCATGAGGTTTAATTCCCCAGTACTGCAAAAATGAAAAAAAAAAAAGATGAAAACCATCTGAAGTAGATGCGGTACATGTCATGACAGAGAAAATTGGAACTCCCAATCTAGATGAGGATAGAGGAGACATGAGCACTATGTTTAGAAACTTGAGACATGCAGAGGTTATCAGATCTCTTTGGCTAGAGCTTAAGTAGATCAAAGGCCATTAGATCTCTTAATCCCCATGCAACCAAAGAGTTGTCACAGTAACCCTGGAGGAAATGGCCTCTTCTTGATCTTTGTCACCTCTTCCACAGTGACAGTGTTAACCAGCCCATTGTTGAACCTACCTGCTCTTCTACAACATATGCATTCAACATCTGGTTACTGGTCGGCTGTTTTGCTGAAGTGCTTTCTTGCTTCCTATTTCTTCATGTTGTTTCTTCTTGAACCCTTCCTTCACCCCCACTACCACACCCTCCAGTCTACCATTGCCAAAAACCCTTCCATCAAGCCCATATGGGGAGTCAGTCATCTCCTCTATAAATTATTGGCTTTTCTGGCGATATTCCCTCTTCATCCTTCTTCAAGTTTCTGGCCATTCCCTCTAGACACTCTTTCTAGGCCCACAGATCTAGCAATCTTATTTACTTAGGCATTGGGGATTGAAAGTAACCCAGTGTTACATTACCACTGCACTACATGCCTAGCCTCTTTTACTTTTTATTTTGAGACATGGTCTCACTAAGCCACTGAGGGCCTCACTAAATTGCTGAGGCTGGCCTCCAACTTGGGATCCTTTGGCCTCAGGCTCCTGAATTGCTGGAATCAAAGGTGATCGCCACCATGCCTGGCCTCCAGCAATTATTTTGACTGGCTGTTTCTAAACCAAATTTACACCCTCCTTAGTTCTCTCATGTCAGCTCTGTCTCCTGAAATTTTTCTACTTGGCTCACTTGTACCCCAAAATATCAGCATATCCAAAGTGGGATGCATCTTATTCCATCCACAAGCCTGATCTTCCTCCTTCAGTAAGTATTAATATTAATTGATATTATTACTATTTTGCATGCTGCCTGGATTAGAATATCTGTGCAGTTTCTTCTCTTTTCATTCAGCACTTAAGCATATGTCTAGTGGAAAGTCAGACCCTACCTTCCTGCCTTCCCAGTTTGCTTTGTCATGTGTGAGGTCCTTGTCGTCTTAGTTCCTTAGGTTCCTTAGTTCCTTAGTTCCTTAGGTCCTTAGTTCAGGTCCTTGTCGTCTCCTCCCCTTTACCTTAAACACTCGTCCTGGAGTTATACTTCTTACCAACTCCATATTAACAAACAATAAGTCTAGAATAAAAGAACTATAATTTGGAGGTATGGAAAATCTTTAAAAACAGAAATGAACTCCAGAATCTTTGAAAGACTTTAATTTTTATTGTGTATATATATATATTATATATACAGTATTATATATTTTGTATATGGAGGTTAGAAAGCATTTTGCAATAATAAACAATTCATATTACTTTTACATTTTTTTTGTAGACATAGTAGTATAAAAGTAATGTGCATGTCCATTTTTTACCTTGGCAACTAGAACACTGAACATTAGAATTGTAAGTAATTTTATTTTAGTAAAAATTCATAGAATTCATTAAATTTTTGAGCTGAATACGTTGGCACATATCCGTAACCTCAGCTACTTGGGAGGCTGAGACAGAAGGATTATAGGTTTTGAGGTCAACCTGGGAAATTTATCAAATCCTTGTCTAAAAATAAGTAAGGGGTGGGATGTAGCTCAGTGGTAGAGTGATTGCCTAGCATGTGCAAGTCCCTGGCTTCCATATCCAGTACCACAAACAATTAATCAAATTTTTAAAACTAAACAACTTGAGCTTTAATTAAATAGTTTTTATTTAAAATGTTGATATTCATAACTAATGTATATTGTCTTTTAACTTTAATAGATAAGTTAAATATTTTAGAGGAAAAATGACAACTCATTTAAAAATTTTTATTTTTGTGTTTCTTTGATTTCCATTTTTATTAAAACATTCAAATTGTATATATGTTGAATGTAATTACTTTTTTTATTCCTTTAAGTAACTGCTCTCTTGTGAACAAAATTATTGGATGATTACAACACAATTTGTGATTTTATTGAGATGCAGGAGAATTAAATTTTATGGAATAAGTATATAATATTTAATAAATTATGTCTTTATTATTTATCTCAGTACTGCTTGTCCATATGTTCTCTCATCATCTACCAGCTGGATACAGACCATCCAGTGAAGAACTCTGAGGAAATGAGAGATGATGGACCCACTGAATTTTTAATGGCCATGTGAATCCACCCTCTCAACTAACTCATCCGTATTCTGGACTGTGACATGAGCAAGAAATAAAATTTTAATATAGTAAACCACTAAAATTTAACGCTTTCTTTCAGCAGTTAACTTCCTCCTCCCATTAGAACAAACTGTTCTTCTTCTTTGGTCTTCTCAGCTGATTGTTTTGGCTATTAGATATCATCCATCCATATGTAAAAAATATAGATTGTACACATTGATTGAAACCTGGATGCACCCCTGTGAAAATGTACCAAGTATTAAGATTCTCTGTACTGGCATGTTAGGTCAGCAATCCTCATGGTCTGATATCCTCAACTAAAGATAACAAGTATTGGAGGTGAATAAAAGTATAATGAAACAGGTGCCAAAATTTCACTTGGAAGATGAGGAAATTGAGAGTAATGAAAGCAGACCAGGAAGACATCTGCTGGCCAGCAATACTGCTGAAGAAAATAGGTCAAAAATAGCTGAATATTAGCAACATCATGTATGAGGGCACAAATGTAATAAAGACAATTTAATATGTCACATAACAAGAAGTTTTCACAGAGGGCAGCTCCAGCCTTGGTTCAAGTGACTCACTACTGCACCATCAGCAACTGAAGATCTTTCCATCTTTTGCTTCACTGTCCTCAGCATGTGAGCCTAATCTTTGGACAAGGTCAGCTCCACTGGTGGCCTCAAAATGATTGTGGCAGAGTCAGGTGTCACATTTAGCCATGACAGCATTGGTACTTAGGATTGAACAGAGGGTGAGGGTTATCACTGAACTACACCGTACCCAGTCCTTTCTATTTTGAGAATGGATCTCTGTAAATTGCTGAAATTTTTTGTTCTTTTTACTTATTCATGAGAGTAGAATGTGTTTTGACATATCATACATATATATATATATGGAGTATAACTTCCCATTTTTGTGATCATACATGATGTGGAGTTACACTGGTTTTGTATATACATATGAACATAGGAAACTTAGGCCCAATTCATTCTACTGTCTTTCCCATTCCCATTCCATTTCCTTCCCCCATTTCCCCGGTCCAATCCTGTGAATCTCCCCTTCTCCTCCCTCTCTGCCCCCACCTATTATAAGTTAGCATCCATATAACAGAGAGAACATTTGCCTTTGTTTTGGGGGATTGGCTTATTTCACTTAATACGATAGTCTCCAGTTCTATCCATTTACAGGCAAATGTCATAATTTCTTTCTTCTTTATGGTTAATATGCCATTGTATATATGTACCACATTTTCTTTATTCATTCATCTGTTGAAGGGCACCTAGGTTGGTTCCATAGCTTAGCTACTGTGAATTGAGCTGCTATAAACATTGATGTGGCTGTGTCATTATAGTATGCTGATTTTAAGTCTTTTGGGTATACCATGCTTCACTTTTTTATTTTATTTTTGTTGTTGTTGTTGTTGTTGTTGAAGTACAGTAAAATGCACATATTTGAAGTATGCATTATGATTATTTTGACATGTTTTGACATGTATATAACCAAGACAAATCAATTAAAAAGCATGTCCATGACATTTTTTTAAATTTGAAATCTTATACACTATGTTTCCTACATGATTTATTACATTAGAAATCAATCAGCTTGGACCAGGTTGTGGCTCAATAGTAGAGCACTTGTCTAGCACGTGTGAGGCACTGGGTGATCCTCAGCACAACATAAAAATAAGTAAATAAATAAAATAAAGGTATTGTGTCCATCTAAAACTAAAAAGAAAAAAAGAAATTTATATTAAGAAATATAAAACGTTACTCCCACATGTCAAGTACTTCAAAATTAAATGACATATTTATAAATATCTCACAGGTTTAGAAAGAAAGCACAAGTAAATAAAAAGTGCTTTGAACTAAGTGTTAATGAAAGCTGCTTAACATAGGTGCCCAGCCTTGCTGAGAGGCCTCTGCTCCCGCACAGAGAGGACGGCTCTGCAGCTTCCCATCTACCAATGTGTGGCTTTTCCCAGACTGCCTCCAACTTGGGACACTGCAGCCACAGCCATAGCCCTCCCAATGTGGTAGCTCCACCGTGGGACAACAGAGAGGGCCTGGAGGCAGCTGCCAGCTGCAGCACCACAGGCCATAGCACTGCACCACTCAACAGGCCACCCAGTGCCATCGTCCCACCTGGCTGTCTAGCCTCATCTCTGAAAGCAATCTCCTCCATCTTGGGACACCTCTGCCTCCATATTGGGTTACCTCCACTACTCAGCATTAAGATAATAAAATTATGGCATTTGCAGGTAGATGGATGGAGTTGGAGAATATCATGCTAGGTGAAATAAGCCAATCCCCCAAAATTAAAGGCCGAATGTTTTCTCTGATAATTGGATATTAAAGGCCGAATGTTTTCTCTGATAATGGGGGAGGGGCGGATGAATGAAGGAACTTTGGATGGGGCAAAGCCAGGAGAGGGGAGGAAGGGGAAATTGGGGAAGGAAAGACGGTGGGATGAGACGAATATTATTGCCCTGCACACATGGTGAGACTCTACATCAGGTACAACCAGAAAAGTGAAAAATTGTACTCCATTTATGTACAGTGAATCAAAGTGCATCCTGCTGTCATGTATAAATAATTAGTACAAATTTTAAAAAAAATAAAGCTGAGTGCACACAATTGCCAAAAAAAGAAAGCTTAAAATATCAGATCTCTTGGGCTGGGGTCGTGGCTCAGTGGTAGAGTGCTTACCTAGCATGCACGAGGCACTGGGTTCTATCCTCAGCACCACATAAATGTAAAATAAAGATATTGTGTCCACCTAAAACTAAAAAATAAATTTAAAAAAAATATCAGATCTCTGCATTGAAACAGTACTAAAAAGAACGTTTATAACTCAAAGTACTTGTATCAGAGAGAAACTAGATTAATAATCAAATTATTTTCAAATTAGGTAGTAGGAAGGAAAAAATAAAAGTAGGAGCAGAAATATATGAAACAGAAAAAAATAATACAGCTAATAGGCGATAAAAATCAAACAAGTCTAATCAAGAAAAATCATGCTTCACTTTTTAATCAATGAGGAAACCTTTCCTAGAAGCTACCAGATTCCTTTCACATCCCATTGGCCATGAGTGTGTCACGTGCCTTTTCCAAAACCAGTCACTTGCAAGGGAAATGCAATCATAATTTCCTTGGACAGTTTACAGTCCCAGTAGCACATCAGAATTAGTTGGAAGAGAAGGGAGAGAATTACTTGGGAAAGAAGAGACAGCTAGGAAAAGGAGTTTTGGAAATACCAAAAGGTGAGGGATGGGCAAGAGGAGAAGATGAGGAGAGTGAGCAATAGATGGGGAGAGTGAGAAAGACAAAGGAGATGGGACACACAGAAACCAAGTGGAAGGAGAGAAACCAGAAACAGTAAGTGCTCTGGACAAAAACCAATCACCCCAAAATATTCTGCAGTGTTTTTGTGAAGCTTTAAGACGGAAATAGGAAGGGTTATTTTATTTTCTTAGGAAGACGACACAGGTGCAGGTGGGAGAGGAATGATAGATAATTTTCCAGCAGAGAGATCCTGTGGTCTCTCAAGCTGGCAAAGTGGTTATGAAGCAGCCCCTGGCTTTCTCACAAAGGGGAGAGCTTTCTCTTTCTCACAAAGGGATCTGGGACAGAAGCTGAGAGCTGCAGAGTAGACTGCAGAGTTGGAGTTCAGGCCACACCTGGGTTGCTGGGTAGGTAGAAGGTTGACAAGGGTTAGAAGAGAGATACCTTTCCAGGGTGGGTGAGGGGGCCTGATGCAGGGTAGTGGGTCCTCTCCAGAGGAAGTCACCCCAAGGCCTTGTTCAGAGTAAGCCTTGCCCTGTAAGTAGACAGGCACCACAGTCTTCCAGGATGCAAAATCATGAAACTTTTGGCTTCCTGATGGAGACTCCTTGATCTCTTCCTCAGAGCATGCATTTGGCACCATAAATGAGGGATAGAAATGTCCACAAATTCAGGCCAGTTCTTCAAACTACATCACTAGCCCTTCTGTTCCAGCTAGATTTGGAGATATCAATGATACACTCTGGGTAAAAGCAAATGAGAAATGATCTCCCTTCACCCCCGTAAGAAAATAAAAGGGCTTGACCAGAGGACAGCATGCTAGACATTGCCTCTGTCCCCATAGGGGCCTGAGAGGGTCAAGACCGCCCTGAAGTTCAAAATGAAAAGGAGTGGAATTGCTGGGTACAATTGGCTTCACCATTGCTTCCACTCATAGCAGCAGTGTTTAAAAACAGCTATTTTTCTAAAATTTTATAAGCTTTCTGATTTTTTTTTTGTACTAGATATTGGGTTCAGGGACACTTTACTTCTAAGCTACATCCCCAGCCTTTTTCTCACTAAGTTGATTAGGGTCTCACTGAGTTGCTGAGGCTGGCCAGGAACTTGTGATCCTTCTGCTTCAGACTCCCAAGCCACTAGAATTATAGGCATGCACCCATCACACCTGGCCAAGCTTTCTGACTTTAACAAGCTGGTGCTCAAAGATGATACCGAAACATCTTGTTTAAATTTGCCTTTCCCTAATCACAAGTGAGGTTGAACATCTTAATTTGAGTATAGATTCATATGCATTTCTTCTGTAAATTTCCTCTTTATATCTTTTTCGCATTTTTGTAGGTATTGGGGATTAAAACCAGAGGCATTCTTCCATGGAGCTGCACCCCCATCCTTTTTATTTGTTATTTTGAGGCAGGGCCTAAGTTGCCCAAGCTGGCCTTAACTTGCAATCCTCCTGCCTCATCTTTCTAAGGAGCTGGGATTATAAATGTGTCCCACCATGCACTGTGGTTCCTGTTCATATCTTTAGAGAAGTTCTCTTTTGGATTTTATGTCTTCTTTTATTGAGAAGTAGCAATTCTTTATGTAATATAGGTATTATATAACTTTGTCACATAGATAGATATAGATGATATAGATATGGATAGGCATGTAGCAACACACCACTCAGTTTTACTTCTTCGGGAAAGAAGCTCTCATTCCTCCATATACTAGAAGCATAGGTAGCTAACAACTCTCATTTAAGTCTTTCTCTTGAACCTGCCCTCGCCAAAAAGAAGTTTCACCCAGGTCATGCTCCCTCCCTGGAAGCTGTCCACATCCGGTGACAGATCACTGTGGAGGCATAAATCTCTCCTCAATTTAAGGCAACTTAGCTCCAGGGCTCCCTGTGGAATAAGATCACCTAACCTTACCTCAACCTCTAGAGCTGCTGGGATTACAGGCGCACCCCACCATGCCCAGCCAGAGTCAGCTTCTTGCAGCCCATCAAAGTTGTGTTTCTTCTGCCTACAACCACTAAAGTATTTTTGAGTGAATGGTCTGATATCCCCCAAGATATTTTACAATATCCCACTCTCACCTCCTAAAAAATGTCATGGGGGAAATAGATGAGATGAGATTGACAACATGTTAATAATGTTGCAGCTGGACAATGGGTGCATGGGGATTCATGACACTATTTGATCTATTTTTGTGTTTAAAAATTTTAATAGGGTTGAGGGTGTAGTTCGGTGGTAGGGGACTTATCTAGCATGGGTGAGATCCTGGGTTTGATCCCTAGCATCACAAAGAGAAACAGAGATAGAGAAAGAGAGAGATTTAATAATAATTTTTTAAAGGTTACTTGAGCTAGGCACAGTGGCACACACTTGTAATCCCAGCAACTCGGGAGCCTGAGGCAGGAGTATCATGAGTGCAAAGCCCTAGCAAAGCCCTAAGAAGCTTAGCAAGACCCTGTCTCAAAAATTTAAAAATAAATAAATAAATAAGACCAGGGATGTGGCTCAGTGGTTAAGCACCTCTGGGTTCAATTTCTGATACCAAAAAAAAAAAAAAAAAAAAAGAAAAGAAAAAGAAAACAACAAACAACAACAAAAAAACCCTTTATCTTAAAAAATAAATAAAAGGCTACTTAATGTTGAAGAAATTTTTTTTTGTCACCAGATACTCTTGGAGGCTTTAGAGCTAGAGCCAATAAACATGGTTTCTAGGATCAACTGGCTGAAAGATTATTTACATCTCTCTTCCTCTTCTTGGTGATCTTCAGAACTTCAGTCAAGAAGCAGGTCACCTGGTCCACAGTATAGAAGAGTGAGGCCAGAAGGAAGAAGAGCTATGAATGTAGGGAGAGAGGTTATTGGGACTTGATTTTTCTGCAGCTACCATCTACCATCCTACCTCTGGTCTTACTCTGTGCTACAGTTTAGCAGTTGTGTTTTAATCCACTCCTTTCACTTCTCAGCTAATAAAATGTTAGTTCTAGAAGAAACTTGAGAAAATATCCAACTGTGCCATCTTATTTTGCACCCAGGTGCAATATGATAAGAAAGTGATGGGTGGGTGGGTAGGGTGAGATACTGCTCACTAAACTGGTGGGCAGGCTTCCCTTCTTTGGCCCATGTCCCGGAGAAAATAGAAAGGCAATAAGATGAATGTGAATCTTTATTTTATCTAAAAATTGAGGTAAAGGGAACTCTATAAAAAGAAACCATCTGCACAGTGGAAAATGGAAAGGCCCGGCTTCACTTCAGGCTCCACGATGCTCCAAAGAAGAAATCAAATTTGGCCAAGGTTAGCCATGATCTTCTTGAGTTGATCAAATTCCAGGGTTGTGACTAGCATTCCAAAGAGGAAAGTGGTCAATTAAGAGTTTGAGCCTAAAGTCCCCTGGAAATAGGTAGTGCTACTGCTCCTGTCACCTCAGCTTAAGCATGCACTCTGGTGTTTCTGGTGTTGGTGAGAAAATTGACCCAACTTCCCAGGCTCTTCTGTCACCCCCATTCCCAACCTGGGATTTGCTCAGTTCTTTTGTCCCATAGGATTGCTGATTCTCCATGTCTTCAAGGATGGTCTCTAGGTGTGAACATCCTGTGCCATGAGCCAGCATCACATGAGGGTGTATCAAGGTTTCCAGAAAGGTCAAGAGGATCAGAGTGGGCAGCATTTGCAGCAGCAGCAGCCAGTCAAGAGGAGAATCCTTTCAAGTTGGCCTTCTCGTTGGTCCCCTTTCAGTATGGCATGGATTTGGCCTGATAAAGCCATGGCTTTTCAACCAGCTAGCTACTCCCACTGGATTCCTAGAAGCTCACAGCTGACCTTCCACAGGCGCTCAGCTGTTTTGTTATTTCGGGCCCTTGGAGAGACCCAAGTCCTCTTACAGTCACTGGAAGGCAGAGATGGGAGGAGAATATTAGATGTGAGAATTGGCAGTCTGGGAATGCTTGTGATCTCTTCCTCTAATGTTCTAAATATATTATACATAATGTACTAGGTTCCAAGAAACCATATTAAAATGCATATTTTAAATTTTAAAAACAAATTTGGGATATGGTGATACATCAGCTTTTTAATTAATGTATTCTATCACAAGATGTAGCATCAGAATTAATAACCATGGATTTCAAAGTATGGTGAGCAGAAGTGGCATTATGCTATATTTGTAATAACTGCAATGTTATATGAAAATATTTATACTAGAAGGCTAGAGGACTCAAAGGATAATGGGGAGGGGGGGAAACATAGTTCTCAGAATGGTTTTTAAATTTGTTTTGTTTTGTTTTGTTGCTCTGTGTGACGGGAGGGGTTGTTTGTTTGTTTGGCAGTCTTGAGGAAGATTGAATCTAGGGTTTTGCACATGCAAGGCAAGTGGTCTACCACTGAGCTACCTCCCCAGCCTCCCTCTTTTATTTTTCCCCAGCCCTTTTTTTTTTTTTTTTTTTGAAACAGTGTCTTACTAAGTTGTCCAAACTGACCTTGAATTTGAAATCCTTCTGCCTTAGTCTCCCAAGTTACTGGGATTACAGACATGCATCACCACTCACCACACCTGCTAACATTTGACTTTTTTTTTCTTTTCTTTTCTTTTCTTTTTTTTTGATGGTGCTGGGGACTGAACCCAGGGACTTGTGCATGCTAGGCAAGCACTCTACCAACAGAGCTGTATCCTTTTAATAGTAAATTTTTTTCTAATTATGAAATTTCTGTATGGCTTTTAGAAAATGTAGTACTGATAAAAGAAGAAGAGTCTATTAATTAACTGCTTTTCTTCATAATTTTGTTCACTTTCTTCATGTATAAACAGATACAGTCTTTTATATAAAACTGGAATCATATTGCATTTAATTTGAGGAAGATATCTTTCTCCTGTTAAAAATATATTTAATTACAAAAATAACAAATAAATATATGATCTTCTAAACATTTTTAAATAATAAAGAAAAACCTACAATAAAAAAGTTAAACACCTCCTTTACATGCTATCCAACTCTCCCCCAAACTTCTTTGAAGTAACCACTACTACCCAATGGCTGGGTATGTATTTACAATAAATACTTATATAGTTTAGGATTATAGTCATTTTTTTCTCACAACATTATACAACCAACATTTGCCCATTAATTAAATACTATTTGAAAATGTTACATTTAATTATGGAAAAATATTTTATCATAACTTTATGGCAGTGACTTAAACACTGAGACTCTGGAGTAGATTTGTCTAACAGAAATATGATGCAAACCATGTGAGCCACACATGCAATTTAAAATTTCATCTAGTAGCCACATTCAAAAAGTAAAAAGAAATGGGTGAAATTGGTTTTAGTAATATATCTTAGTTAACCCATTATGCCCAAATCATTACAGTATGTAACCAATATAAAAATTATGAATGTCACATTTTCATTTCTTTTTCCATACTATGTCTTCAAAATTTGGTGTACATTTGATACTTACAGAACATCTCCATTTGGACTAGCCATATTTCAAGTGTTCAATGGCCACACGTGGCTAGTAGCAATAGCACTAAATAGCACCACACTAGAGTCAGACTGCCTGGGTATAAACCCCAGTTCTACCATCTACGAGCTCTATGAACTTGAGCAATTCCTTCATTATCCTGTGCTTCAGTTTCATTTGTAAAGTGGGGATAATATTACCTACCTCTCAGAGTTTGATGATTGTATGAACTAATACACACAAACACTTAGAAGAGTGACAAACACATAAAGAGCTCAAGCAACATTAGTTATTAGCATTTATCCATTTCCCTGTTATTGGACACTGAGTTTATTTACAGTGTTCCACTTAAATGCACTGATGAACAGCCTTCAACAAAGTGGGTCAGCAGAGAGGACTTAAGTCATGGAATGGGATGGAGATTTAATCCTGGTTTTTCCTTTATTCTCAAACTCAGGTTGCACATTGAACTTGTGATAAGATACAGTACTGAAATTTCTATTTTTATATTCTAACAGATAATACCAATCTCGACAGCACTGGGACAGAGTTGACACTGGAGAAAGAGATGATCTTCTCCCAACAACTTGGTGCTAAGTGGTATCAAAGAATTCATGAATCAAATCAGCCAAAACCTTATAAGAGGAGAAAAAGAATCCAGAGAGCCTGCTAACAATATTCTTCACATATCATAAACACCAGGGACAGTCTTTAACAGCTTTCAGACAGCTACAAAGTTTACATGGAAAAGTGGCACCTAGGTATAAAATAGAGCTATAAAAGCAGTTCTTTCTAACGTAAGTTTCCTTGGAAAAGAAAATGGAATTGTTTGCAGATCCAACCCAAACCTGTCTTCCCTCATCAGACACAAATGAGGAGACTCGGTGCAAAGCCCAGGGAGTCCTGTGTCTCACACATACACAGGTAGAGGAGGATGGAGGAGGGAGCCCACACTGCCGCCACACACCTGAAATACTTGCCACTCAGGGGCTCCAGGCCCTCAGCCAGGGCACAGTGCAGACTGGTCTGGGCCCCTTCCCTTGTGGTCTTGACAAATGGGGAAAAGAGCCTCCAGAACAGACACAGCAGGAATGAGTGCCGAACCAGCTCCGAGCTGACGATGCCTGGGTGAACTGCATAGGTGGTGACTCCTGTGCCTAAAGAAAAGACACACACACAGTGAGGCTAGGCACGTGCTCTGAGCTCAGGAAAGCAGCTCATCTCTGCAGCGAAACATATAAATAGGAAGAAAGAACTCAGGAAACCCAACCCCAAGGTCCAGAATTCATCACTGCCAGCCAGGCAGAGTGTACCCAATAATGAATTGGTCTCTTCCAGAATGATTTATAACTTTCTCAGCCTTCTGTGCCTGGTTCAATGTCCTTCTATTTCAATGTCACCTTTATACCAGGGCTAAATTACTACTAATAAAAAAAACATGTAGTAAGTAGAAATATGAATTATTAACAGTTGTTTCTTTACCATTTCTACAGGAGGGGCTCAGGAGTAGTGATCTGATTGGAAGGTAGAGGAGCAGGGCCTAGTTTTGAGGTGCATTTGCCCAGCAAGCATGTTTTATGTAGAGTGAGGGTGTTGATGAAGATTATGGAAAGTTAACCTGTTCCCCAGACACCCCTGTGCAACCACTGTTTTCAGTACTTATTATAAAACACGCTTTACCTTCATTGTCTCATTTAATTCTTAAAGAGGTTTGTGAAGTAGGTAATATTAAGATGCTCATTTTCATTTTATAGCTGAGGAAACTGAGTCACAGAGAGAGGAAATAAATTTCTCAAGGTCATACCTTTTCTCTACCCTGATTCCAGAGGTAGAGAAAAGATCAGGGGCTCCAGACCTGGACTTTCTGGATGGTATTCTGGCTCAACTAGGAAACTCACTTGGGCAAATTTATTATCTATACCTGATTCTTCATTTGTAAGAGGAGGGGGAATAACAGCACCCACCTCATAGTAATGTTGAGGATTAAATTAGTTAACACAGAGTATAGCACAATAAACTCCCAATTGCTGTTGTAATTATTATTTATTTTTAGGATTACCCTGTTCTTCTGCCCTTGAGGTTCTGATAGTAAACACTGTTGTTCTCAAACCCTGGTTTATTCACTATAGTAAACGGTTCCCCAGATTCTCAGATGTCAGAGCCAATAACTCGAGCAAAACTCCCAGGGAGCACAGAGTTATTAAGTATTAAGAGCCAGACTCACCTATTCTACAGTTGAGGAGACACAGTCAGGGAGGTTAACTGGATAGTCCACATACACACAGGGCTAGTATGAGGTAGAACAAGAACTCAGACCCCAGGGCCTGAACTCCAGCCCTTCCTGCCTGATTCCAGGCAGCGGCAGCCCTGTAGCTTAGCTCCCCAGGTGACTCCAACAAATGGCACAAAGGAGGAAGCACCTTGATTTAAAGCAGAGCACCCACATTCCATTTCTGACTCTTTGTTTTTCCATGTAATCTTGAGTCAGCCATTTTCTTAGAACTCAGTTCTGACCTATGAAATAGGAATAATAATACCCATTCTGCCTGTTACAAAAGGTAGCTGTGAAAATCAAATGAGATAATAGATACAAGATAAAATTTTATATATATGTAACTTTATAAAGTTCCTAAATCCTATTCAATATTAAGCTCTCTGGAGACAAAGACTATTTGGTTTACAGTTTATAGCCTCATTCTCCTCAACACACAGAGCTACTACTGAAATGTACATGTTTTACAGCCTAAATTCAGAAGTTCTGGGGCTGGGGTTATGGCTCAGAGGTGGAGCGCTCACCTACCATGCGTAAGGCATTGGGTTCGATCCCAGTACAACATAGAAATAAAATATATTGTGTCCACCTATATCTAAAAAATAAATATTTAAAATAAATAAATAAATTCAGAAGTTCCTATGAACCTCTGTCTGGACAGGCGACACTGTTTTTGTCATTTTAAACCTGGCCCTTTCTCCAAACTTACCTTGGAGCCTTTTGGCCAGCTCTCGAGTAAAAAGCACATTGGCCAGCTTGCTGTGACAGTAGGCAAACCCACTGCAGTAGCGCTTCTCGCCTTGTAGGTCATGGAAGCGAATCTTGCCAATATGGTGGACCACTGATGACAGGTTCACCACCCGTGCAGGAGCAGACTCCTTCAGCCGCTCAAGGAGCAGATGGGTGAGAAGAAAGTGGCCTGCAGAGAGAGCCATCAGAGAGATTGACAGCAGCCTAGGCTCAGGGTGTGGGAGCTGATGACAGGACTTCAGCATTAGCTCACTGTCTTCTGGGTGGGAACAAATTCTGATGCCATGAATAACTCAGTGCTAATGGTCATTTGTTCCAAGTTAGCGGATTCCTCAAAGCAAGGGCCAGAGCTGGGCTATGGTAAGGCAATATTAATCTTTATTTGTACATCTGTCTTTGCCTGGGTCAGGAAAAAAGCCCTCCTGCTCTATGATCATGATTGCTTAACTGTGGACCCAGGTATACTCATGTACGAGGAAGGATAGAATAGTCAAAGAAAATGACATTTGCCTGGGATCACAGAACAAGTTCCATGCACTCCTCTCTAAAACCATCACCTTGAGCTCTGAACCCCCAGATATATGTCTTATACCTCAAGTTTTTGATGTTTGCCTGCCCCCATGGACCAACCCTTGACTTACTTGCATCTCATATGGATTTGATTCCTCCAGTCACACCCAGATTCCTACAAATCTCAGGCCGGCCCTGCCTGGCAAACCTTGCACTGTCATTATCCCATACAAGAATGACGTTCTCTCCTAAGATTTGGGGTTTCTTTCTTTTTTCCTTTTTTCTGTACCGGGGACTGAACCCAGAGCCTTGCACATGCTAGATAAGCATTCTACCATTGAACTATACCTCCAACCCTTTTTTATTTTTTATTTTGAGACAAGGACTAAGTTGCCCAGGTTAGTCTTGAACTTGTGATCCTCCTGCCTCAGTCTCCCCAGCAGCTGGGATTACAGGACTGTGCCACACAATTCTCAGCTGAGATGTGGGGCTTCTTAATGGTATGAATAGGAAGGCCTTGCTTTTTTTACATACTGGTTAAGAGAGGGACAATAAATACAACAATGTGTCCGATCTATTGGAACAATGAAATCTAAGGGGATCACTGGAGATTCTCAGCACTGATATAGGACCATCTTCCTATAAAGAACAAGAGGGATATGCTTTATTTTAGAGTCATGTAAGTGTACTTACCCAAATGGTTGACCCCCAGGTGAGTTTCAAAGCCATCTGCTGTCTTGGAATATGGGCACAACATCACTCCTGCATTATTGATCAGAATATGGAGTTGTTTTTCTTCTGCCAAGCACAAACAAGGAGAGCCTGTGTTAGTGAGGAGACTAATAGCTACCTGTCACAGCCCTGAGTATTTGTCCCTTGTCTTTGTCCAGAAACACTGTTGTTGCAGCAAAGTCATTGAGAAACTGTCACAAAAATTGTGACTCCATTTTTGAAAATAAATAAATAACAGGAGCTTCTACCTCAAGGCCTGTCTTAAGGAAGGGGGCGTGACCCTTGTTCTTGGAAAAACCCACAGAGCACTCCTAGGCACATACCCTCCTGCTGAGTTGTTTGTCTGTAAATAACAGGAGAGATCTGTGGCGTCAGGTGTCCCTGACTCAGTTAGGCTAGGTGAAGACCTATGGCAACCCCATAGCAACCACCAATCAGCATGAGACAGGGAAAATACCTGGCATGCCAGATGACCCCCCAGTAGTTTATGGTGGTTGATAACATGTAGGGAAACATGTAGTTTAGCATATACACCCCTCATGGCCTAAACCAATCAGTTCAAAGGAATCCTCCTCTTGTACTAACCAATCACCCCTACCCAAGTTGTTCCCGCCAGTGAATGTGCTAATCAATGTTAAGAGTTGTTGTTTGACTTTCCCGCAGTATGGAATGATTTGTTGTGTGATGTTGTGATTCATAGAGTATCCCCCCAAACCTGTAAAATCTCACTGGACAAAGGACTGGGACTCACTCCCTGGGACCGCTGCATCGGGAATGGTTGTTGAGTCCAGGCTCGAGCTTGCAATAAAGACTCTTGTGTGATTGCATAGGATTTGGCTCCTGGAGGTCTATTGGGGTCCCAACAATCTGGCATTACAGTTATCACTCATTCTGCTCCTTTCTTGTAAGACAAGGTTTTGCCTAGAAGTCAATAACTATCTCTCACTTGGACCTATTTCAGTGGTATTCAATAACCATTATCACTGAGTTTCTAGTTTTAGTTGCTTATATCTTCTTGGACACTGTTCATTCATTTATTCAGCAAGTATGTACTAACTACTGACTCTGGGCCAAGCCCACTCTGTTGGGTCCTAAGAATCCACTGGTAAAGAAAAGCAGACCTGGTCCCTGTCCCTCATGGATTCTATAGTTCTTGGTAGAAGCTGGTCATTTTCCAAGACCCAGAAGAATTTTGGCAGTGGCACAAACTCCTCTAGTGCCTGTGGCCACAGAAGGTTGATTTTCTGGATGAAAGAAGAAAGTGGCATCAGGGCCACACCTTGATGCCAAGGAACAAGCCCAGACTGGAGCGGACACCTCCAACACTCCTACTGCAGAGCAAAGAGTTGATAAGGATCCTGCCCAGCTTGTCCACCCACCATTCTCTTGCCAATTCCCTGTCCTGCTGGTTCCTGTAGCAGAACTTGCCCAGTGGGATCATGATAGTTCTGATGCAAGGGCCATAGATGGGCCAGGGTAGAATAGTCATTCCCATTCAGTTTCCTGATTTCTTCCCCACCATCTGGGGCCTCACCTGCCAGAAAGCCCTCAGCAAAGGCTCGGATGGATTTGGTGTCAGATAGGTCCAGTTTCCGCACCAGCACCTGGGAGTTCTTTGTATCTGCCCGGATATCACTGGCAGCAGATTCCCCTTTCAGTACATCTCGGCAGGCAATGTAAACTCGTGCTCCTGGGGCCAAGACAAAAAGGGCAATGTGTTCAGATCCTAGGCTGAAAAAGAGGAATAATGAGTGAGCTTGGGATTGAAGGACAGAGCATTCTCCAGCCACTTCTAAAACAGTGGAGGGATCACATTTCCACTTCCCGATGCTCCTGGGAGCACTGCTCAGTCTTCTTGCTGTTGGCTTAGCTCCAGGCTGGCAACGCTGGTTTTACAATCCTGTATTTAATGCTGCTTAGCATATCCTATTGGAATAACTGACTTGACAAGTATTCTACCTGAACATCATTGTTTTCCTTACTTTATATAATAGGGAAGGAACAGGGAGGAAGGGAGGTGTTGAAAGCCAGAGTAAGTTAGTGTCATGTTGGACTTGAATCCCAGGTTTCTTAAATTCCCATGGGAGCTTCCAAGCCCAGGAGGAAGGGCAGAGTCCTCAGTGAGGAGGGCGGGAGGCAGAGCTGTGCAGAGGCAGAAAAGAAAGGACTCACCTCTGCGAGCCAGCTCTCGGGCCGTCTCCTTGCCGATGCCTGTGTTGGCACCTGTGATCACCACTACCTTTCCCGGAAGCTGCATGTTCGTTTTACATACTCCACCAGCAAAAAACCTCCTGCCAGCAAGGGAAACAAAAGCATCACACGCCATCTTTCCCAACCCACACCGAGATGCATAAAATAGAGCCATCCAGCTTCTAAGAAGGATATCTTTTACTTTGGAGTCAGGAGGCCAGAAAAAGATATTCTACATGAGATGTTTTTCCTACTGGGCAAGGTAGTGTCCAGTTCATAAGCGCAAGTTGGAAGGTCGTGGGCCCGGAGGCTACGAATGATCACCTGGGCAAAGAGAATAAGTGCTCCTGAGACAGAGCCAATGAGGACTTTCCTTGTCAGATAACAAAGACAACTAACACTTATCTCTGCAGGTTCCCAGGGTCAGCTTCCTCCTGTGACCCACATTCAAAAGACATGAGTGATGAGCATTAGTGGAATGGATGATCCTGAGCCCTAGGTCTCCATTAAGCATCTCTGTGATTAGCTGATGAACAACAACATCCCAGAGGGCAGCACACGGCTGTCTCTCCTGTTCTAGAGAGTGGGGAATCCTCAGAGCCTTTCTGCCATCATATTACAGATTTCATTCTGGCCCTTGTCACATAGAAAGAAAACTTCCTTTGTTGACTTTGAGAGAGAGAGAGAGAGAGAGAGAGAGAGAGAGAGAGAGAGAGAGAGAGAGAGAGAGACCCCAACCCTGACCAGAGAAGAGCACAGCTAATAATTCCTAAGCATCATTTGACTACTATCAGTTACCAGACTAGGGACTTTCCATACATAATTTATCTTAATCCTCTCAGCCACTCCAGTATTATCTCTACATGACAGTGGAGAAAACTATGGCCCAAAGAAGTTAAAGCCACTTCTTTAAAATATATATATATATATATATATATATATATATATATATATTTAGTTGTTGATGGTCCTTTATTTTATTTGCTTATTTATATGTGGTGCTAGGAATCAACACAGTGCCTCACATGCAGAGGGCAAGTGCTCTACCACTGAGCTACAACTCCAGCCCCTTAAAGCCACTTCTTATGGTGGCAGAACGGGAATTTGAACCCAGGTCTCTATGCTAGGACCTAAAATGACACTTCTTCCCTGATATGTCCATTTAACCTTCTTTATCATCAGGAAGTTAAAAATTCTCTGTTCAATGTACACATTTCTTTAACATGTCCAGAAGTCTCAGGCTACAGAGTCATCCCAAAACTTTTATTGAGGGTAGTTATCAAAGGGAAGAGTTGATTTCCTTCCCAGGGTGCCTGGTACTTAACAATGAGTCCCTCGGTAATGTCCCCTGCCATAAACACAACCTAGTTGGTCCACCTTGATTAGGGACAAGAGAAGAAAGGGTGAGCTTCGGAGAAACTCAAGGAATCGAGTGAAAGAGCCAAGACTCCACCTAAGATGACTCTTGAGCTGCCTACAGAGTCATCCCCACAGCCTTCCTCTAGCACAAGACCTCAAATCGGCCCCACCTCCACAGTCCAAATCCTCCCTTCTCACTTTCCACCATGGTATCCATAACCTCTCTTTATTTCCTGCCTTTTCTGCTCTAACTTTCTCTCCCTCAGCCTCCTTCCCTGTATCTTTTTTTTCCTCTCCTTGCAGTGCAGGGTTTTGTAAGCTAGTGTTATAATTTATTGAATTAAGACAAACCTGATGGATGGAGCTGTCACATACAAGAGCGAAAAGAAGGAGGTGAGAAGTCCCAAGATAACCAGCATCTTTTTGATGTCTTTAGTTGCTGCTGCTCCAGCTTCAACCGCAACTCTGGCTCGGACTCAGGATCTGGCTTGGGCTCAGGATCTGGCTCCAACTCTTGGCTGCTTTGGCTGCTTCTTGCTCCTCTCACGCCTAGGCGCTCAGCAACAGCTTGGCTATAAGCACCAACCCAGAATCCTATTTAAATCCGAGAGCTGTCAGAGCACAGCCTCCTGGGAGTTGTAGTCCTGGAGCAGAGAGACTAGAGGAAAGATTAGATCCTTATACTTACTTGCAAAGACAATTTGGGGGAAACTGGAATAATTGTCTCTTAGCTCTACTACCCTCAATTTTGTCTCCTTTCTAGAAATGTGTTCTCCCAAACAACCCACCCCTACTCCTGTAAGAGAAAATACTGTAAACTTTAGTAACAGACCTCATAAAAACTGGGCATGGTGACACATGCCTGGAGTCCCAGCTATCAGGAGTGGGAGGTGGTAGGATTGCTTTAGCCCAGCAGTTCGAGGCCAGCCCCAGGCCATAGTGAGTACCCATCTTGAAAAGTGAAACAAAACAAAACACCAGACTATGATGATTGAAATACATGTGTAATGAAAATAGAAAGAAGAGGAAACTCTCAGAGGAATGGTAAACAAGATCAGGAGAGTGGTTACCCTTGGGGAGGAAGGGGCAGTGACTGGGAGGGATTGGTTGGAGCTACTGGGGGATTGGTAGCGTTCTCATCTTTGACCTGAATGCAGGTACACAGGTGCATTCACTGTGAAAATTTGTTGAGTCATACACATTTGATTTGTGCATTTCTCTGTGCCTTATGTTATACTTTGATGGAATTCACACACCCATCCATATCTACATACAAGCTCTATGGCTCTGAGAAAATTACCAAACCTCTCTGTTAACTCAGCTTATTCACTTACACAATGGGTATGATTATATATATATATATATATATATATATATATATCCACTTGTTTTAAATATTCAATTATTAAATAGGTAGAAAAATTAAGGCAGAAACTAGCGTATACTAAACATGTAGAAGAGTCAGCTGTTATATTTTGTTGTATTGATTCCTCTCTTCCTAGCTATACCACTTGCTTTACTCAGGGTTTGGTGTAGAAAGGGAGACATGATGAAAGAGGGTGCCATTTTTTTTCTTTTAATCCAGAGGTGCTTTACCACTGAGCCACATCTCCTGCCCTTCTAATTTATTTCATTTCATTTTATTTTGATTTTGATTTTTTTTTTTTTGAGACAGGGTCTTGCTAAGTTGTTGAGCCTGGCCTCAAACTTGACATGTTCCTATCTCAGCTTCCCAAGATCACAGGCGTGTGCCACCATACTTGGCAAGGGTGACGTTTAACTTAATGCAAAAGCAGGGCACTGTAGTGCACACCTGTAGTCCCAGCTCCTCAGGAGCCTGAAGTGGGAGGATCACTTGAGTGCAGGAGTTGGAAGCTGGCCCAGGGAATATCTCAAAAACAAAACAAAACAAAAGATGGGGCAAACACAGTGAAAAAGCTAACTTCAACTCGCAGGCTCTGGTGTGTGAGGGGATGGGAGGGGACATGGTATTCGTCATCCTTGTTCACTCAGCTTTTCTCTCCTGGGTAGGAAGGCAGGCAAGAAGCTGGGATGCTATCCCAGGAATCATGCCCCAGTTCTATTCCTACCTTCAAAGCCATAGGACGACTTTTACAGGAAAGAAGACTCCTTGGTGGACATGTGTTCACTCCCATGTTCATCAGTTCATCTATCCACCCAACCTCCACTTACTGAGCACTTCTCAGTGCCAGGCCTGTGCTTATTGTGGGGGAAGACACAGTTCCTGCCCCTCAGGAAACTCATAGGCCTGACCACCAGAAAGGCTGATCAGAGGGTTCCCAGAGGGGACCTCTCCTGACTCAAATCCAAGATTCCCTGCACTTAGGAAGATGGTAACTCTGTTTATCTTGAGTGTGTCTGTGAGGTAGAGAGCCATAAAGAACAGTATGTAGAACTCTGGAGAAGAGATACATTAGAAGGAATACAAAGCATCTAGAATTATGGAAATACACAAATGGCTTGCTAAAAAACAAGTGCTAAATATTATAATCCAAAGACCATTATCAGATTGGTATTATTTGTACCAAAATGTTAAATTATAGAATAAAGCTATAATAATAATCTGTTATAATAATAATAACACTACCATTTAGTGTGTTACAGATAGGTGAACAGACAAAAAGAAAATCAAAACAACAGAATGGAATGGCAAAAAATAGACCCAACTTCATATGGGCATTTAGATATGATTAAAATGTCGTCTCAGATCAGTGAGGGTTGGGGAGTGGATTATTTAATACAATATTATAATATCTAGGTATACAGTTAGGAAAAAGTAAATAAGTACCTTACTTATTTTACACCAAAATTCCAATTCATTAAAGACATAAATATGAAAAATGAAATCATTAATATATTAAGAAATACGATTGGATAAATGTTTAAATAATTCAAGTGGTAACAGCTTTCTAGTAACTAAAACTAAAACTAAAAAGGCAGGTAGGCTTAAAAAACTCTTTTTTTTTTTTTTAAAGGATTATGATTTTTTTTTATTGTTGGTCGTTCAAAACATTACATAGTTCCTCATACATCATATTTCACAGTTTGATTCAAATGAGTTATGAACTCCCAATTTTATCCCGTATACAAATTGCTGTATCACATCAGTTACCCTTCCATTGATTGACATATTGCCTTTCTAGTGTCTGATGTATTCTGCTGTCTGTATTATTCTCTACTATCCCCCCTCCCCTCCCCTCCCCTCCCCTTTTCTCTCTCTACCCCTTCTACTGTAAATCACTTCTTCCATTTGAATTATCTTGTCTTACCCCTCCTTTCCTCTTATATGTCATTTTGTATAACCCTGAGGATCGCCTTCCATTTCCATGCGATTCCCCTTCTCGTTTCCTTTCCCTCCCACCTCTCAACCCTGTTAATGAAAATCTTCGTCTCAAGCTCTTCGTCCCTACCCTGTCCTTGTTTCCTCCCCTTATATCAGAGGAGTCATTTGGTATTTGTTTTTTAAAGATTGACTAGCTTCACTTAGCATAATCTGCTCTAATGCCATCCATTTCCCTCCAAATTCTATGATTTTGTCATTTTTAAATGCAGAGTAATACTCCATTGTGTATAAATGCCACATTTTTTTAATCCATTCATCTATTGAAGGGCATCTAGGCTGATTCCACAATCTTGCTATCGTGAATTGTGCTGCTATGAACATCGATGTAGCAGTGTCCCTGTAGCATGCTCTTATTAGGTCTTTAGGGAATAGACCGAGAAGGGGAATAGCTGGGTCAAATGGTGGTTCCATTCCCAGCTTTCCAAGAAATCTCCATACTGCTTTCCAAATTGGCTGCACCAATTTGCAGTCCCACCAGCAATGAACAAGAGTGCCCTTTTCCCCACATCCTCTCCAGCACTTATTGTTGTTTGACTTCCTAATGGCTGCCAATCTTACTGGAGTGAGATGGTATCTTAGGGTAGTTTTGATTTGCATTTCTCTGACTGCTAGCGATGGTGAGCATTTTTTCATGTACTTATTGATTGATTGTATGTCCTCTTCTGAGAAGTGTCTGTTCAGGTCCTTTGCCCATTTATTGATTGGGTTACTTGTTGTCTTATTGTCTAATTTTTTGAGTTCTTTATATATTCTGGTTATTAGGGCTCTATCTGAAGTGTGTGGAGTAAAGATTTGTTCCCAGGATGTAGGCTCCCTGTTTATCTCTCTTATTGTTTCTTTTGCTGAGAAAAAACTTTTTAGTTTGAGTAAGTCCCATTTGTTGATTCTAGTTGTTAACTCTTGCGCTATGGGTGTCCTATTGAGGAATTTGGAGCCTGCTCCCACAGTATGTAGATCATAACCAACTTTTTCTTCTATCAGATGCCGTGTCTCTGATTTAATATCAAGCTCCTTGATCCATTTTGAGTTAACTTTTGTGCAAGGCGAGAGATAGGGATTCAGATTCATTTTGATGCAAATGGATTTCCAGTTTTCCCAGCACCATTTGTTGAAGATGCTATCCTTCCTCCATTGCATGCTTTTAGCCCCTTTATCAAATATAAGATAGTTGTAGTTTTGTGGATTGGTTACTGTGTCCTCTATTCTGTACCATTGGTCCACCCGCCTGTTTTGGTACCAGTACCATGCTGTTTTCGTTACTATTGCTCTGTAGTATAGTTTGAAGTCTGGTATCGCTATACCGCCTGATTCACACTTCCTGCTTAGTATTGTTTTTGCTATTCTGGGTCTTTTATTATTCCATATGAATTTCATGATTCTTTTATCTATTTCTACAAGAAATGCAGCTGGGATTTTGATTGGCATTGCATTGAACTTATAGAGAACTTTTGGTAATATCGCCATTTTGATGATGTTGGATCTGCCTATCCATGAGCAGGGTATATTTTTCCATCTTCTAAGGTCTTCTTCTATGTCTTTCTTTAGGGTTTTGTAATTTTCATTGTATAAATCTTTCACCTCTTTTGTTAGGTTGATTCCCAAGTATTTTATTTTTTTGGGGGATATTGTGAATGGAGTAGTTGTCCTCATTTCCGTTTCAGAGGATTTGTCGCTGATATACAGGAATGCCTTTGATTTATGCGTGTTGATCTTATATCCTGCCACTTTGCTGAATTCATTTATTAGCCCTAATAGCTTCTCTGTAGACCCTTTTGGGTCTGCTAGGTATAGAATCATATCATCTGCAAATAGTGATAATTTAAGTTCTTCTTTTCCAATTTTTATCCCTTTAATTTCTTTCGTCTGTCTAATTGCTCTGGCCAGTGTTTCGAGGACTATGTTGAACAGAAGTGGTGAGAGAGGGCATCCCTGTCTTGTACCAGATCTTAGAGGGAATGCCTTCAATTTTTCTCCATTCAGAATGATGCTGGCCTGTGGCTTATCATATATTGCTTTTACAATGTTGAGGTATGATCCTGTTATCCCTAATTTTTCTAGAGTTTTGAACATAAAGGGATGCTGTACTTTGTCGAATGCTTTTTCTGCGTCTATCAAGACTATCATATGGTTCTTATTTTTTAGTCTATTGATGTGGTGGATAACATTTATTGATTTCCGTATATTGAACCAGCCTTGCATCCCATGGATGAATCCTACTTGATCATGGTGTATAATTTTTTTGATATGTATTTGAATCCGGTTCGCCAGAATTTTATTGAGGATTTTTGCGTCAAGGTTCATTAGAGATATTGGTCTGTAGTTTTCTTTCTTTGAAGTGTCTTTGTCTGGTTTCGGAATCAGGGTGATGTTGGCCTCGTAGAATGAATTTGGAAGTTCTCCCTCTTTTTCTATTTCCTGAAATAGCTTGAAAAGTATTGGTGTTAGTTCCTCTTTAAAGGTTTTGTAAAACTCTGCTGTATACCCATCCGGTCCTGGGCTTTTCTTAGTTGGTAGTCTTTTGATGGTTTCTTCTATTTCTTCTATTGTTATTGGTCTGTTTAGGTTGTCTATATCCTCCTGGTTCAATCTGGGCAGATCGTAAGACTTAAGGAATTTATCTATGCCTTCACTATCTTCTATTTTATTGGAGTATAAGGCTTCAAAATAGTCTCTGATTATCTTCTGTATTTCTGAAGTGTCTGTTGTGATATTGCCTTTTTCATCCCGTATGCTAGTAATCTGGGTTCTCTCTCTTCTTCTCTTCGTTAGCATGGCTAAGGGTCTGTCAATTTTATTTATTTTTTCAAAGAACCAGCTTTTAGTTTTGTCAATTTTTTCAATTGTTTCTTTTGTTTCAATTTCATTAATTTCAGCTCTGATTTTGATTATTTCTTGCCTTCTACTTCTTTTGCTGTTGTTTTGCTCCTCTTTTTCTAGGATTTTGAGATGAAGTATGAGATCATTTATTTGTTGGTTTTTTCTTTTTTTGAGGAATGAACTCCAAGCAATGAATTTTCCTCTTAGGACTGCTTTCAATGTGTCCCATAGATTCCGATATGTTGTGTCCGTGTTTTCATTTAACTCTAGGAATTTTTTAATTTCCTCCTTGATGTCTTCAATAACCCATATGTCATTCAGCAACCTGTTGTTCATTCTCCAAGTGATGCTTGATTTTTCCTTTCTTCTTTTATCATTGATTTTCAGTTTCATTCCATTATGATCAGATAAGATGCATGGTATTATCTCTACCCCTTTATATTGTCTAAGAGTTGCCCTGTGACATAATATATGGTCTATTTTTGAGAAGGTTCCATGTGCTGCTGAAAAAAAAGTGTAACTACTTGATGTTGGGTGGTAAAGTCTATATATGTCAATTAAGTCTAGGTTATTAATTGTGTTGTTGAGTTCTATAGTTTCCTTGTTTAACTTTTGTTTGGAAGATCTGTCCAGTGGTGAGAGAGGTGTGTTGAAGTCTCCCATGATGATTGTATGGTGGTCTATCAGACTCTTGAACTTGAGAAGAGTTTGCTTGATGAACACCGCTGCACCATTATTTGGGGCATATATATTTATGATTGTTATGTCTTGTTGGTTTATGGTTCCCTTGAGCAGTATGAAGTGTCCTTCTTTATCCCTTTTGATTAGCTTTGGCTTGAAATCTATTTTATTAGATATGAGTATGGACACGCCTGCTTGTTTCCGCTGTCCATATGAGTGGTATGATTTTTCCCAACCTTTCACCTTCAGTCTATGGATATCTTTTTCTATCAGATGTGTCTCCTGTAGACAGCATATTGTTGGGTCTTGTTTTGTGATCCATTCTACTAGCCTGTGTCTCTTAATTGGTGAGTTTAAGCCATTGACATTTAGGGTTATTATTGAGATATGGTTTGTTCTTCTATCCATATTTGTTTATTGATGTTACTAAACCTGATTTGTTCTCCTCTTTGACTACTTTCCCCCCTTTACTGTCCTACCTCCCATTGTTGGTTTTCAATGTTATTTTCCATTTCCTCTTCCTGCAATGTTTTGCCAAGGATTTTTTGAAGAGATGGTTTTCTAGCTGCGAATTCTTTTAACTTTTGTTTATCATGGAAGGTTTTAATTTCATCTTCTAACCTGAAGCTTAATTTTGCCGGATACACGATTCTTGGTTGGAACCCATTTTCTTTCAGTGTTTGAAATATGTTATTCCAGGATCTTCTAGCTTTCAGAGTCTGTGTTGAGAGATCAGCTGTTATCCTGATTGGTTTACCCCTAAATGTAATCTGCTTCCTTTCCCTTGTAGCTTTTAAAATTCTTTCCTTATTCTGTATGTTGGACATCTTCACTATAATGTGTCTAGGTGTGGATCTCTTATGGTTTTGTACATTCGGCGTCCTGTAGGCTTCTAGGATTTGGGATTCTGTCTCATTCTTCAAGTCTGGGAAGTTTTCTCGTATTATTTCATTGAATAGGCTGTGTGTTCCTCTGGTGTGGAGCTCTGTGCCTTCCTGTATCCCCATGACTCTTAGATTTGGTCTTTTGATATTGTCCCATATTTCTTGGATGTTCTGTTCATGGTTTCTTAGCAGACTTGCTGAGCTGTCTATGTTCTTTTCCAGTTGAAATACTTTGTCTTCATTGTCTGATGTTCTCTCTTCTAAGTGATCTACTCTGCTGGTAGTATTCTCAATTGAGTTTTTAAGTTGGTTTATTTTTTCCTGCATTTCTAGTATTTCTATTTGTTTGTTTTTTATTTCCTCTATCTCCCTGTGAAATTGATCTTTTACTTCCTGGATTTGTTTGTCAATGTGATCTTTCATTATCTGATTTTGCTGTCTCATGTCTTCCTTGAGACTCCAGATCATCTGAAGCATGTATATCCTGATCTCTCTATCTGACATTCCATCTGTTGCACCTATTACCTCTTCTAAAGTTGAGTTGACCTGCATTGCCTGTGGTCCTTTCTTTCCTTGTCTTTTCATACTGCTGGCGTTTCTTTCTGCTTGGTGAAACTGTTGTGTTTTGAAATTTTCCCTCTATTTATTTATATTGCTCTTGTATAGTTGAATAATCACCCTTGCAGGGCATGTAGTGGCTGTGATCCTCCTCCAATTGGTGTGATCCGTCTACCACGCTGGCAGGCCCTAGGTCTGCTCTGCTGGTCGGTCAAAGGTCCACCTACCCAGCAGGCACGAGGGGCACCTCTATCACTCCTCAGGTTGCTGGGCCTAACCTCCCGATGGGTCGAAGGTTCGCCTAGCTTGCAGGGGGCTGCTCCCGGAGCGAGAGCTAGGCCTCCCGGGGGAGCCCGGATGGTGGAGGCCGACTGTCGGTTCAGGCGGGGCGGGCCAAGCCGCACTGGGTGCCGGCGGCTTGCAAATGCGGCTGGTATCAGCAGGACTTAACTCCTGCACCCGCTGCGGGGGCAACTTTATCGCCGAGTAGCTGCGGTCGCGTGGTTGGGAACCGGGCGGGTGGGGCCGCTTCTCCCAGGGCGAGAGCTGGGCCTCCCGGGGGAGCCCGGATGGCGGAGGACTGCCGGTTCAGGCGGGGCGGGCCAAGCCGCTCAGGGATCCCGCTGGTTGCAAAGGCGGTTGGCGTCTGCAGGACTTAACTTCTGCACCCGCCGCCGGTTCGGGCGGGGCGGGCCAAGCCGCTCAGGGTTCCCGCGAGTTGCAAAGGTGGCTGGCGTCTGCAGGACTTAACTTCTGCACCCGCCACGTGGGCACCTTTATTGCCGAGTAGCTGAGGCCACCTGGTTAGAAACCGGGCGGGTGGGGCCGCTTCTCCCAGGGCGAGAGCTAGGCCTCCCGGGGGAGCCCGTATGGCGGAGGACTGCCGGTTCGGGCGGGGCGGGCCAAGCAGCTCAGGGATCCCGCGGGTTGCAAAGGCGGTTGGCGTCTGCAGGACTTAACTTCTGCACCCGCCACGTGGGCACCTTTATTGCCGAGTAGCTGTGGCTGCCTGGTTAGGAACCGGGCGGGTGGGGCCGCTTTTCCCAGGGCGAGAGCTAGGCCTCCCGGGGGAGCCCGTATGGTGGAGGACTGCCGGTTCGGGCGGGGCGGGCCAAGCCGCCCCGGGATCCCGCGGGTTGCAAAGGTGGTTGGCGTCTGCAGGACTTAACTTCTGCACCCGCCGCCGGTTCGGGCGGGGCGGGCTAAGCCGCTCAGGGTTCCCTCGGGTTGCAAAGGCGGCTGGCGTCTGCAGGACTTAACTTCTGCACCCGCCACGAGGGCACCTTTATCTCCAAGTAGCTGAGGCCACCTGGTTAGAAACCGGGCGGGTGGGGCCGCTTCTCCCAGGGCGAGAGCTAGGCCTCCCGGGGGAGCCGTATGGCGGAGGACTGCCGGTTCGGGCGGGGCGGGCCAAGCAGCTCAGGGATCCCGCGGGTTGCAAAGGCGGCTGGCGTCTGCAGGACTTAACTTCTGCACCCGCCACGTGGGCACCTTTATCGCCGAGTAGCTGTGGCCGCCTGGTTAGGAAGCGGGGGGGTGGGGCCGCTTCTCCCAGGGCGAGAGCTAGGCCTCCAGGGGGAGCCGCCTGCCGGAGCGGCTGATGGTTGGGGGACTAAACCTCTGTGCCCGCGTGGTCTTCCAAGATCCACTTCTCTGGGGCAACCTGTCACTTCGAGTAAACCTACCAGTTCACGGCAGCTCTCCTCTTAAGGAAGTTATGCTAGAAGTTCCTCCGTAGCTAGGCTGCAGCTGTTTCGATGAGTCTTTCATATCCCGTTAAAGTGGAGACGTTGGAGTCGCTGCTTCCTCGCCGGCCGCCATGTTGGATCTTAAAAAACTCTTCATGATATGAACCACCACACACAAGGAAAGACACGCAAGAAATTGAGGTGGGAGTGCCTGCAAATCATGTGCTATGAAGCAGAGTTGGGAAGATGCTCCCTGACTTGACCTTTGGTTGGCATTTGTCAATGAAGTCATGCTGCAATGGCCACGGTCACCTCTGTCCTGGCTACCCTATTTACAACACATTACTAATTTATTTAGAATCCAAAGGACTCTTACAAATCAATAAGAAAAAAGAATAATAAGTGAGTTGAAATACAAGTTAACAGGAAAGGAAATACAAATGGCTCTTCAACCTCACTTACAGTGAGAGATGCAAATTAAAATCACACTGGGAACCACTTTTCACTTACCAGATTGGCAAGGACCAAAAACAAGATTAATATCCTCCACCAGGGAGGGTGTGAAGAAACAATGCTGATACACTGGAGTGGGCGGTGGATCCTTTCAGCCTCTGTTGACAGTGCAGCTACATCACAAGTCAAGTTTACAGATCAGGTGCACTTGCTCCCCTTGACCTAGACATCCCACTTCCTTCTATTTACAAGGTTATCATTGCAGCATTGTATATAATATCAAAAGCTTGGAAGCCTTCTAAATATCCACCCAAAACACAGCAGTACAATAGATATTACACTGATTTTTTTTAACATACTGATAAAGAATAGGAAACACTGGATGAAAAGTAGGGAGCAGAATTGTGTCTTTAATATGCTAATATTTGTTTAAAAATGGAGGGGAATATAAAGACTTATTTGGTTTTTTAAAATATTTTTTAATTGTTGATGGACCTTTATTTTTTTCATTATTTATATGTGGTGCTGAGAATTGAACGCATGCTAGGCAAGCGCTCTACCACTGGGCCACGACTCCAGCTCTAGATCTATTTGTATATGCATAGAATATCTCAGAAAAAAAATGACAAGAAGTGGTTGCTTTTTGTTTGTTGTTTTGGGGGGATGGGTACTGGGGATTGAACCCTGGGGTACTTTACTACTGAGTCGGATTACCAGCCCTCTTTTTTATTTTTTATTTTGAGACAGGGTCTCACTAAGTTGCTTAGGGCCTCACTAAATTGCTGAGGCTGGCCTCAATTTGCCATATTCCTGCCTCAGCCTCCCGAGTTGCTGGGATTGTAAGAGTGTGCCACCATGTTTGGAGAAATGGTTGTTTCTAAGGGACAGGAATGTGGGAGGCTTTTCACTGATTTTTTTTTTCCTTTTGTACCTTCCCTTATACCTATCACCTATTAAAAATTAAGAGTTTCACCAAAAAGATCCATATCACTTTGAAACAACTCATTTGTTTATTTTTTGTTAAATTAATCATCACAATATCACAAAATAAAGCTATCTTTCAAACCAGTATTGAGACTGAAATACTTTGCCCCATAGTGAAGACTATGGGACAATCCGACACCTGTTTTTAGGGAATTTCCCACTGAGTCAGATGCAGATATAAGTCACAGAAAAAAAGGGATGAAAATACAGAGGAACCCGTACAAGAATGGACATGAAATTCAGCCATAATGAAGAGCATGCATGACTTGCAACACTGCTGAGCAGGGCCCTTGGCCACCTCACCTCCAGTGCACCACAGTTCAAGTTTACAGGTCAGCCATCCTCCCAGGGCTGACACTGAGGTGGGAGTACCTGGAAATCATGTGCTGTGACGCAGAGCTAGAAAGATGCTCTCTGACTTGACCTTTGGTTGGCATTTGTCAATGAAGTCATGCTGCAATGGCCACGGTCACCTCTGTCTGGCTACCCTATTTAGAACAGTCTCCAGAATCACAGAAGGTGGAAACTGTAAATACCTCTTTCTCTTCCTTCCATCTGCTTTTCCCCTCCCCTAGTCTTCAAACCACAAGTTCAGAAGCCAGAAAAGGCAAGTGGTAGGTCACAAATCCAATCTTTCTACTATAGACTCAGCCCTGTTTCCCTAAAAGGCCTTGTATAGCAGCACATCAGTATTTCCATTTCCAATAATGAGGAACTGGCTACCTCTTCCCACATCCCTTCCCCAAATGGTACCAAAATAGAAGTATATTTTTTGCATTCATTTTACCCAACAATAATGATTTATTATTCCTTTTTCTTGATTTTAAAAAGTGAAACAAATTGGGTTCCATGGCACATGCCTATGTAATCCCAGCGGCTCAGGAGGCCAAGGCAAAAGGATTCAAAACCAGCCTTAGCAACTTAGTGAGGCCCCCTCTCAAAACAAAAAAAAGTAAAAATAAAAATGACTGGGGATGTAGCTCCATGGTTAAGAGACCCTGAGTTCAATCCCCAGTACCAAAAAAAAAAAAAAAAGTGAAACAAACACATCATCTTTCTTTAATTTTTTTTTCTTTTGCTTCCAGTGTGCAACTTCCAACCCTTACCTTTAACCTACCAAAAGTACTCTTAATATTCAGGGCCAAATAATTCTTTCTTGCGAGGAGATGTTTAGCAGCATCCCTAGCTCCTGCCCACGAAAATGTAAATTGTACAGTAAAATTCTATAAACTTTTATGAAGATGTTTGTAACATTACAATCCCTTGTGACAACCCAAAATATCCCTAAACATTACCAAGCGTCCTCTGTGGGGCAAAATTGCCCCTATTTGGGAACCACTGCCCTTCAAGATATAGGGCCTTCAGGAGAACCCTGATATATGTTTGTTTGAGGGAGTTTTGTGTATTTTTGGTTGTTGTTGTTTTGCTTTGCTGCTAGAGATTAAAACCAGAGTCTCACGTAAGCTAAGCATGTGCTCGGCCACTGTATTGAAAATAACTGGAGCAAAGTGATATTTCATTTAGTATCTCACGCCTTTGGCTCAGCTGCAGCCAAGCTAATCTGCTTACTGTCCATAGCAAGTTATTAGAGCCTGCTCAGGGTCTGGGATGTTGGCCACCTACTAATCCTTTTGACCTTCAAATTTTTATCTTCTCCCAGTTTAATTCTATTCATCTCTCATCACTCTTTGGTCTGCGGTTGCTGGGTTTTATGAATATTACACTTCAAAAATGTATTTCTATGAGTGACTTTCTGGGGTGCTGGGAATGTTCTATTTTGTTTGGGGTTTGGGTAACAACATGTATTTTTTCAAAACAGCAACTGTACATTCAGAACTTGTACATTTCATTGTAAGTTTTACATTTTATGTAATTCCACTCATTTCACCTTTGAAAACTTCCCCTTGCCTCAATCTCTTTGTTTGCTTCATACCAGAGATTGAATCAAGGGGCACTTTACCATTGAGCCACATTACCAGTCCTTTTTATTTTTTATTTTGAGACAAGTTCTCACTAAGTTGCTTCGGACCTCCCTAAGTTGCTGAGCCTAACTCTGAACTTGGGATCCTTCTACCTCAGCCTCCTGAGTCGCTGGGATTACAGGTGTGCACCACTATACCCAACTGCCTCAACCTCTTTGAATATGCTCATAGTTTATATAGTTTATTACAGCATGCATATTCCTATTGCAGTGATATTTTATTCCAAAATGAATATAATTAATCTTTAGAGAATCTGTCTGATTTCTATTTATGTTGACACAATTTTGTAAATATTGCAAGATTTTGGTTCAAATAGAGGTGAATGATGAGTCACACCTGCAGAGGATAATTAGAAAAACAACAATCTGGGTACTAGGGACTGAAACAAGGAGGTAAAGTAGAAAAAAAGACAAGGCACTTTTGCAATTAAATATTAATATTATTATTTTGTTGTTTTTTAGTAAAAGTGGGTCAATAAACCCAGGCCTTAAACCTGCACTGTGGTGAGGTGCTAGGAAATTCTCAGCTTCTGCCAATTCAAACACTCACAGCAATCAGTGAAGTCATAGGCATCAAAAATCAAAATGAGGAGGGTCTGGGGATATAACTCAGTTGGTAGAGTGCTTGCCTTGCATGCACAAGGCCCTGGGTTCAATCCCCACCATCCATCCATCTCTCTCTCTCTCTCTCACACACACACACACACACACACACACACACACACACAACCAGAATCAGGACAAATAAGTAAAACAGATGTCTCCTAGACAACTAAAAAGCATTTCACTACTTTCTATTGGAGTAAACCAAAGGATATATAGAATCACATAATGTTCATGGTCCAGTTTATGAAATAAAACATCATCAGAGCCAGGTGCAATGAAGCACACCTGTAATCTCAGTGACTAAAGAGGCTGAGGCAGGAGAATCACAAGTTTGAGACCAGCCTGGACAACTTAGCAAGACTCTGTCTCAAAAGCATAGAATAAAAAAGGCTAGGGGCATATAGCTCAGTGGTAGAGTGCTGCTGGGCTCAATCCCCAGGACTGCAAAAACAAAACATCCTCAGAATGCGGCTGGGGTTGTAGCTCAGTGGTAGAGCACTTGCCTAGCATGTTTGGGGCACTGTGTTTGATCCTCAGCACTATGTAAAAATAAATAAATAAAGTAAAGGTATTGTGTCCATCTACAACAACAACAACAAAAAAAAAATCTAAAAAAAAAAGAAAGAAAGAAAGAAAGAAAAGTGCGGCAGCTTACCAGTGGCTCAAGAGGCTGAGGCAGGAGGATGGTGAGTTAAAAGCCAGCCCCAACAACTTAGCAAGGCCTTAAGCAACCCAGTGAGGTCCTCGTCTGTAATAAAGTATAGAAAAGAGCTGAGGGTGTGGCTCAGTGGTTAAGTGCTCCTGGGTTCAATCTCCAGTACAAAAAAAAAAAAAAAAAAATCTAGATGTTATAGTATCTGACGTCCTATAGCCCTATACAGGTAAAACAACAAAAGAAGTCAATTACCAAAGAAATGGCAATAGCGCATAATAAATTTAAAAGATCTAACAATTGCCACACACACCAGAAAATTAACTAATTGCTGGATGCATTTAAGGATACCTAATACTTTTGGTGACAAGCTTTTTTTAAAATTTTTATTTTTTAATTTCTATGACAGCAGAATGCATTGCAATTCTTATTACACATATAGAGCACAATTTTTCTGGTTGTATACAAAGTATATTCACACCAATTTGTGTCTTCATACATGTACTTTGAATAATAATGTCCACCACATTCCACCATCATTTCTAACCCCATGCCCCCTCCCTTCCCCTCCAACCCCTCTGCCCTATCTAGAGTTTATCTAATCCTCCCACACTCCCTCTCCTATCCCACTAAGAACCAGCCTCCTTATATCAAAGAAGACATTCAGCATTTTGTTATTTGGGATTGGCTAACTTCACTTAGCACTATCTTCTCTAACTCCATCCATTTACCTGCAAATGCCATGATTTTATTCTCTTTTATTGCTGAGTAATATTCCTTTGTGTATATATGCCACATTTTTTTTTATCCATCCATCTACTGAAGGGCCTTTAGGTTTGTTCCACAGTTTAGCTATTGTGCATTGTGCTGCTATAAACATTGATGTGGCTGTGTCCCTGCTGTTTTTAAGTCCTTTGGGTATAGACTGAGGAGAGGGATAGCTGAGTCAGATGGTGGTTCCATTCCCAATTTTCCAAGAAATCTTCATACTTCTTTCCATATTGGCTGCACCAGTTTGAAATCCTACCAGCAATATATGAGTGTGCCTTTTCCCCACATCCTTGCCAACACTTATTGTTGTTTCTCTTCATAATAGCTGCCATTCTGACTGGAGTGAGATGAAATCTTAGAGTAAGTTTTGATTTGCATTTCTCTAATTGCCAGAGATGATGAGCATTTTTTCATATATTTGTTGATTGATTGTATATCCTCTTCTGAGACGTGTCTGTACAGGTCCTTGGCCCATTTGTTGATTGGGTTATTTGATTTTTGGTGTTTAATTCTTTATATACCCTAGAGGTTAGTGCTCTATCTGATGTGTGAGGGGTAAAAAAATTGCTCCCAGGTTGTAGGCTCTCTATTCACCTCACAGATTGTTTCTTTTGCTGAGAAGAAACTTTTTAGTTTGAGTCCATCCCATTTACTGATTCTTGATTTTAATTATTGCGCCAAAGGAGTCTTATTAAGGAAGTTGGGGCCCATGGCCTCCTCATGTCCAGGAACTTTCCCCTCTACCTCTTGCTTTCATCTCTGTCCATGGTCTATCAGAACCTGGAACTGTTATGGGGAAATGCCTCAGAAAGCACTTTAAGTCCGAATTTCAAATCAAAAGAGAGCTTTATTTACCTGGCCAGGGACTGTCACCGCAGAGACAAGCTCTGTGAGAGGACAGCAGCTTCCGTGTCCATCCAAAGAGAATGGGACCTGTGGGCTCTGGGCAGGACTGGAATTTTCCAGTCAGCAAGCAAGCATTAAACAGAAGCTAAAATAGCATTAGCTTTCAGTTCAGTTGGCCACAGTTCTGGGTTCAAGCAGGTACTAGCTATTCGCATCCTGAACTTGGTGGGGGGTGGTCAGCGGAGTGAGAATCTATTTCAAAGTCATGTAGACCCACAAGGGCATTCAAACCCAGGATGTAGCTTACCACGACCACTGCTGCATCCTGAGTAGGGTACAATTTGTGGGGCAGAAAGAACAGAAAAACAGTTTTTTTATAAGAAAACAGCTTTCATTTCTGTTTCTCAAAAACAGCTCTTGTAACAGTGTTTTATAGAAGGCAGCAAAATGGAGTCTTAGGCCTGTCTATGACAGTTCTTGCTTTATAATTTTCCTATCTCACCTATCAAAATTTTATATCTATAATCTATATTTTTTACTAATCTATAACTTACACTTTTATTGATTGTATTTATCAGTTCACAACACAACAGAACCACCCACTGCTGAGGACCCAAAACCAGACTTCTTGCTCTTCTCCACTGACATGAATTCCAACCTGGTAGTTATTAAAATATATATATATTTTTTCCCTTGTTGTTGATGGGCCTTTATTTCATATTTCTTTATTTATTTTTATGTGGTGCTGAAAATTGAACCCAGTGCCTCACACATGCTAGGCAAGCACTCTATCACTGAGCCACCTCCCCAGAACAATGTGGCAGTTATTTAACTCAGAGGGATCCCCACACACGCTACTATAAGCCCCTTGTGCCATTATTTCCTTTTTTCTTAAATTATTTTAGTAATCATCACTTTTGTCAATTTATCTTTCCATGGGAAAAATGAACACTTAAAGGGTCCAAAAATGTGATAAATATACTTGTTTTTAGCAGATATTCATAAATTTAGCTCACTGGTTTTTTTCTTTTAATTTTTTTGTATTGTATTAAAATGCACTTGACATAAAATTTTCTAATTTAACCTTATTTATTTATTTAGTACTGGGGATTGAATCTAGGGGGTGCTGAGCCACATCCTAAGCCCTATTTTATATTTTATTTAGAGACAGGGTCTCACTGAGTTGCTTAACACATCACTTTTGCTGAGACTGGCTTTGAACTCTTGATCCACCTGTCTCAGCCTCTGGAGCCATTGGGATTAGAGGCATGTGCCACTGCACCGTCCCCAGCTCTATTATGCATGTTTTATTTTGAGACGGGGTCTCACTAAGTTGCTTAGGGTGTCACTAAATTGCTGAGGCTGGCCTCCAATTTGCGTTCTCCTGCTTCAGCCTGTGGAGCTACTGGGATTACAGTCATTCACCACCATGCCCACTGTATCTCCACCGTTTTAAGTGAGAGTGGTATTAAATATGTTTATAATAAACAACTATCACCAGCATCTTATCACCATCTATCGAGTTGATAACCTATGCTGGGTTCACAAAATCTGACTACTCCAATAACAGCGAATAACTACTTCTGAACAGCGAAGAAAGCACTCAAACACACAAAAGTGCCTTTCAAAATCCGAGGAGGACTCTGGGACCTTAGGGGTCTGTGGAAATAAAGAGAGCCACTGGAATTCATTATTCTTATATAGGGGACACACAAGGAGAAGGTTCCATGGAATATTTTATCCAAAAAGGGGTAAAGGGTAGGGTTACAACAAACAGGTGGGTGTAATTCATCCCTTCCGGTGATGTCCACTCCCAGAGCTGAACCTTTCTTATCCAAGCGGAGGTAGAGTCCACTTGCATTGCAATGGGTGCAATACTTAACGGTGTGTGCATAGCTCCTGTTCAGGGCGGCCCCATGGCATCCATTTCCGGAATTCTTTTCATTTTTTTTCATAAAACCAAAAATCTGTGCCCGTTAAGTTATTCCCCTTTCCCTCCTCGTCCCAGCTCTTGACAACCACCATTCATTCTACTTTCTGTCCCTATAATTTGACTCCTCTAAGTACTTAAGTGGAATCATCCAGTATTTGTCTTTTTGTAACTGGCTTATTGCTTAGCATAATGTCCTCGAAGTTTATCTAATGGGGGCAGTGGCCAGCATCTCATTGGGGAGATTCTTCTTCCTGTCCAGGAGAACATAAGCCACCCTAAAACTGAAAGTCTCAAATAATTTGTGAATAACATAACACAAATATCCAGAAATATATTTACAAAAGCGAAGTCCCTGATAGATCTAATCCACATGCTGGAACTAGACAAAGGAAAGAGAGCTCTGGTGGTTTATTTATCAAAGGCCGGATAAGGTTTCAAGGGCAGAGTCTTGCTTCATGATGTCTAGTAGTCAGCAGGTTGATTGGCATTTTTTCAGGTCACACCCATCTCAGGTGATGTGTGGGATCTTAGGCAGAGCTTGAGGGGGAGATTCACCTGTATCAGGCGGTCAATCCCTGTGGGGGTGCCATGGGAGGTTCCCAGTGCCAGACTGATCCCCTCAGGAGGCTACAATTCGAAACATAGTCCTCACACAGCCCATGGACCGCCAGTGACATTTATCTATGTTGTAGCACATGTTAGAATTTTTCCTTCTTTTTTTTAAGGCTGAATAATGGGTCACTACCCCCATTTTAACTATTGCATCAATTCTCTTTCTATCCAACTGAGATTTTATGTCTATCACTTGTCACTGTCTTGCCAATAACCTCTACTTCCTGGTACCCCTGTTCTTCTTCCTCAAGAGATTGATAAATCCTGACTCTGATGAACCCATCTGTCTCCCCTGTGCCTGAAGCTGGCTGATGAGAGCTGCTAGAGGAAAAAAATCACATCACCTCCCATGTTGCTGCCATTTAGAAGTGCAGGTTCACCAACCTCCCCTGGGCTCCAATAAAACTCTTATTTTCTTCTTCTAACCACCACTAACCTAATCTTCACAACAGTTACTACAAACATTCACTACCCTTTTTAAACTTTCCTTCAGTTTCAGCAGTAATCCTAGCCTCTTAACCCACACATGCACACAAACAGAGCTATCAGAAGGAAAATTTCTCTATATTCTGCTACCAAGTTTCTGAGTCTATTGGTTCCATCTTCATTATACCTACTTCTCTTTATCCCATCTTTTCTAGCTTTCTCAGGGACCTTAAAGTATCATTTATCTTCTCTCTCTCTCTCTCTCTCTCTCTCTCTCTCTCTCTCTCTCTCTCTCTCATTATCAACTTTTTCCTCTGGGCTCTTTAAAAATGTTCCTGCTATGAGGCAGTAGCTAGTAAGGAGCAGTGAAATGTGAACCAATAGCGCCGCAGGGTCACGGACCTTCTTTGAAATTGCCTTTAATGAACAATCAAATAACTTGTAGAACAACAGGTGTACTAACCCTGAGGATAAACAGGAGTCAACAAAGGGAGCCAATAAGAAATACATCAAGAAAGAAAGATAAATGGAGCTAACTTCCGACAGGCTCCACCTGTCATTGTACAGTAAGGATTTATGGCCATAGGTTTCTCAACATATTTCAGAAAGGAAATTCCTTCTTACCCCAATACCCACGTTAACATGGGATTGACTTATAGATGAAGCCTCCCTGAATAGGATGGTCACCATGACAGTTCTGGAGAGGACCAACTAGGGTCAAAAACTCCCCTGCCTGATGTGAAGGAGGATTGAACACCTGATGGGTAAAGACTATAGAAAGTGGAAGCCAGTTCTCCTGGCAAACCTCAAACAGCAATAAATTTGGAAGCAGCATAGTTTCTTTGTCATCCTCCGCTCAGAAACAACCCACTTTCTCTCTTGAGAGTGTTCTTTACTTTCTTTCATAATAAAATTCTCTTACTTGGCTTTTCGTGTCTGGCTAAATTTTTCTTGTTGTTAAGATACAAGAACTGAGGTTTGGAGCTTCAGCCCCCCACTGTCCTGTGGCATCTAACACGGTGATGTGACTCAGATCGGCACCATCTACAGGACAGTTTTAAACTTCTCCTTATTCATCTCCCAGCTTTGGTTGGGATGGTGTTCAACTTAGTCTCTGATATCTTATCTTTCACCGTGGACTGCTCCAGGTAGTCTCTCTGCCAAAAGCTCCTCCATATGCCATGTCAGTGTTCTGTCTTATGCAGTTTTGATGCATGTATTCAACTTTTCATGTAGTCAGTAACTACATTGGCACCTTGTCTTTTCTGGCTGGCAAACTACAATCTCTTGTTTATTTGTTGTTGTTTGTTTGCTTTTGTGGCATTTTTTAATCAAGGTCACTAAGAGGCAATGAGATCATCTCCACTGTTGTGGCCATTGTCTTACATCATGCTCCTGACTCACTTTAGGAATGGGCACATACCTTCTCCTTTTAGAGGCTCTATTCAGAATCTGGAGGGTACTTAAGTCATCATCTTTGTCTCAATGATCCTTGATCTTTTTTTATGATATTTATCCTGTTGTTATTATCAGACTTGCTATGTTTCCAACATAGTGACACAAAAACCTCTGCTCCCCTCCACTTTTCAACATCAGACCTACGCTACTCTTGAAATTCTATGCAAAAGACCAGGCATAGTGGTACATGTCTGTGATCCCAGTGACTCAGGAGGCTGAGGCAGGAGGATTGCAAGTTCAAAACCAGCCTCAGTAACTGAGTGAGGCCCTTAGCAACTTAGTGAAATTCTGTCTTAAAATTGAAATTTTAGAAAAGGGCTGAGGACGTGGCTCAATGGTTCAGAACCTTTGGGTTCAATCTCTAGTACCCCCCAAGAAAATTCTATGCTAAAAGATTAAGGGTCACTTCTTCAAGTTCTATCAATTGACCATATAAAGTTATTAAAGATTTTTAAAATTAGATTATAAGCTTGAGTGACAAAGAATTACACACATAAACCACAAGTTGCAGAACTTGGAGAGTGCATATTATACCAAATTCTCAGGAACAATGCAGGGATGCTTCCTGGCTCTGGGTTTAAAATGGAACATATGAGAGGGACACCGTCAAGCATTCATTTCTCTTGGATGTCAGTACTGCTGAGGGATACCTGGAGTATTGATGGATGCTGGCTTTGTTTGTTTTACAGATGGGAAAACAATCATCTATATTGGTACTGACTAAGACTCCACTGGGATGCATCCTGAGAAACTGGGACCATTTTAACCCAGAGACCCTTAAGAAGAAGAGGGTTTTTTGTTTTGTTTTGTTGTTGTTGTTTGCATTGTTGCATGACCTCAATATAAGTTAGGAACAATGAAAAAAGGCCCATCAATGAGAGTATAATCTGTAATACTATTTTCCAAAAGAGTCATTTTGTAAAAAGGAGAGAAAAAAAATGGTCAGAGATCCCCTATATGTCCAGGCTTTTTTTCTACTAGGAGATCAAAAATATTTGTGTGCTAAATGTGGCATCAATGATGAGTCAATGATGAGTCTAGAAATTGATGGCCTAATGGATTCCCCCTAAACTATATTCTCCTCCCTCTCAACAATGTACTTCACACTCAGATCTATCAAGCCCTACTTCTTCCACTTCTACCCTGTACCCTTACACCATTATGTACTGCTTCTATTCCCCCATCCTGGTTTGCCTCATGTAAGTCTGTCTCTACAGATCCAATACCAAATTATTCCCATTTCAAGAAACAAAGGGAGAATTTGGGCCAGACAAAATACAGGTGAATTTTTCTCTGCTAGATCTAAAACAAATCAAACAGGATTTGGGACAATTTTCTGATGACCCAGAGGGATTCCAACATTTAATCCTGGCTTTTGATCTAACCTGGAGAGATATAATGATAATGTTGAGTCAAATTCTAATAGATACAGAGCAGCATTGGGTAATAGACGCTGCTAGGGCTTTTGGTAAAGATTTGCATATTATAACACTTTAGACCCCGTGGGTCCTTCAGCTGTCCAAACTGAGAATCCTTAATGGAATTATGATGGCTCAACTGGTAAGTGGCATATAAATCACATGATCATTTGTCTCATGGCAAGATTTAAAAACAGTAGAGTGAAACCTATTAACTCTATGAAATTGGCAACTATTGATCAGGGGTCAGAGGAAAATTTCACAACTTTCTAGAAAAGATTCAAAAAAAGCCTTAATAAAATATGTCCCCTTTGATCCCACATCTTTTGAAGGGCAACTTACTTTAAAAAATAAATTCCCATTGTACAATCTGCTCCAGATATTAGAATAAAATTATAAAAATTGGCCCTGGGACTTCTCTTGATGACCTACTCTGGATAACCTCCCGGGTCTTTTATAACAGAGCCTGGGAGGAGACTTTAAGGGACTAGCAAAAAGAGAACAATAGGGACAAAAAACAAGCACAATTATTGGCTGTGACTCTTAGGGACCACCTACTTCCTCCTCCACAGGACCCTTGAGCCCCTGAAGATGTCTGACATCATTGCAGAAAACCAATACATTGGTAAAAAGATTGCCCAACTAAGGACAGGCTTCCAAAGACTCCTTGACCTTTATGTGGAGGAGAGGCCACTGAATAATTGACTGCCCCAGGGTGACAGGAACCTCCCATCAGAAACTCTCCAAATGATGACCCAAGAAGAGATGCCTTTGGAATCACCAGCACCCAAAACAGTCACATCAGGGGGACTGAATGGAGGGTAACTCTGCAGGTAGGAAACAGGGCTGTTCAATTCCTTTTGTATACAGATGCTACCTGTCCTGTTTTAACTGTTCCCTGGACACCTCTTTGCTAATTTCTGCTTGGTAGTGAGAGTTGATAGAATACTCAAGTGAAGAGTTCAGCCCTCTTCTATGTTGCAGTTGGGAAGATGTAACATTCTCTCATTCTTTTATTGGTAATAGTTAAATGTTGAATTCCATTAATGAGTTGTGATGTTTTTTAAAATATTTTTTTAGTTATAGTTGGGCACAATACCTTTATTTTATTTGTTTATATTTATGTGGTGCTGAGGACCGAATCCAGGGTCTCGCACATGCTAGGTGAGCGCTCTACTGCTGAGCCACAACACCAGCCTGAGTCGTGATATCTTAATAAAGTTAGAAGCTTGTCTAAGTTTTCCACTCAAAGCACCCAGTTCTTTTCTTTTGATGTTGTCAGTAGGTGAACAATCAGAACAATTGATTGATGGGAACTTGTTGAGTATCTCCCTACAAGGGAATAACTGGATAAAATTACAATCCTTAATGCTACAACAAAAGGGAGCGATGTACTCTTTACAAAACCACTACTCACATAGATGTCACAATATGGCCTATAAATGAGACTTTGTTAAACTCAAGTGTTTGGTGAGATGTACTTTGGGGTACCCATAAGTACAAGGGAGGTGGACCCAAAATATAAGACAACCTGCATATATAAGACAATCTCCCCAATATAAGACAACCTCCCCAATATAAGACAACCTCCCCAATCTTAAGCATAGATGGAAACAATTTGTTTTCTGTTGGTATATCATTTAGCTTCACAGTTTGTCCCATAAATTGATCTACAAGACCTAATCTGGCATGTGGAAATCCTGACCAATTATATTTAAAAAGTTCTTGATGGTGACACTAAGAAAGGCATTTCTCTCCTTAACACAGAGTGGTTGCTCATGAGAAAAGTTGTTTTACAAAACCAAGTGGCCATGGATGTTCTCACAATAGCTCAGGGTGGCACTTGTGCCATCATTCAGATTAAATGCTTCACTTCCATTCTTGATAACTCTGACAATATAAATCAAGTCCTCAAAGATTTGCACTCTCAAATGGATGCTATGTTCTCACCAGCCTTATCATGGAGACAACTTTCTAGTTCATGGATTCCTGGTACTTCCTGATAGAAGAAATTTCTGGTATCCATAATCATTATCATACTTATTGATGTATTTGGGTGTTGCTATGCTTATTGTCACATCAATCTTATTCCAATATTTCTATCTTCTTGTTTTCTTCATAGGGCATCCACCTTGCAGATGACTTTACAATTTGTTTCTACTGAATCAGAGATTTATTTTGGCTACGTAGACAGACCTTGCACATAAAGCATTCACTGACAGATAGTAAAGTTTGGAGGTACATATTTTATAGGCCTGTGCCGCTAATCAGAAGGAAATAGTTAATGTTTTGATTTCATTGCCTCTAATCCTCTATATGATGTAAGGTCTCCAATTCTTGAACAGGAAGGATTTGGAAGTAGTTAGTAATGAGCAGTGAAACGTAAAACAATAGCACAGCAGTGTTCCAGGGCTTCTTTGCATTGCCTTAATGAACAATCAAGTAACTTGTAAAAACAGGTCTACTAACCCCAGAATAAACAGGAAGAAACAAAGGGAGCCATTAAGAAATACATCCAGAAAGAAAGATCCACAGAGCCAAAAGGCTCTACTGAGGTCATTGTAAAGTTAGGATTTATGGCCATAGGTTTCTCAATATATTTCAGAAGAAATTTCTTTTGTTGTGCAGGGGCATTAAGGTAAAGTTTGTCTGGTCACTAACTGTCGCGACCCCTTGCCCGCAAGGAAGACGCAACTCAGGAATCTTCTCTCAGCAGTTTATTCAGGTCCTTGATACTTTTTCTTCTCTATCTCGGATGCCCCTCCCAGCCTTAATAAATCACCTCAAGCCCCAATGTGAAGCTGCCACGTGGGCTTTTCTCACAGGGTGCCAAGTCACAGCGTGCCAACTCATTCTGATAAGGAGTTGTTTGTCACAGACTACAGGGGAAACCAGCGCCATCTTGTAATGGCGGCCACAGTTCACAGAAACGGCTCACCACAACTAACCCCAGTACCACATTACACTAACCTTCCCTCTCTCCTTTCCTGACGGAAAAAGTTGGTTACATGTCTTCACATTCCAGTCACTCCTCAGTTTACTCCTATTTGACTTTCACTTCACCACATCTCTGAAGCTGTTCTCAGAGATATCACTAATCACTTATGTGATGTTTAATTTTCAATCCTGAGATTGCTTGACTTCTCAGTACCATGGCACACATGATTAGTACCTAATTAGTACTACAAGATTAGTACCTAATTAGGACCTAATTCTCCCATTTTTAAGAGCTTTTTTGAAGTGTAATTGGCATGCAATAATCTGCATATAGTTAAAGAATATAATTTTATAATTTTTGTCATTATGTACATTCATGAAACTATCACCACAATTAAGATAATGAACATGTCTTCCAACCCCAAAAACCTCATTGTCCTTGGTGGTCCCCACAATCTCATCCCTTGCCACTTCCTCCCATCCCCAAAAAGTCATTGGTCTTTCTGTCACCACAATCCATATTATATAGTTTGCATTTTTAAAATTTTTGTGTAAATAGAATCATACTGTCTGCATTCCTTTGTCTGACTGTATTCATTTAGTGTAATTACAGTATTTGAGGATTCATTCAAGCTCTTTGATATGTATTAAAAGTCTATTTCTTTTTATTCCTAGGTAGTATTTCATTATATGGATATAACACAATTTGTCCATTCATCTGTTGATGAATATTAGGGTTGTTTCTAGTTTTTCTTTTTGTCTCTGTTGGGTACTAAAGCCAGGTCCTTGCACATACTAGGCAAGCAATCTACCCCTGAGCTACATACTTAACCTATTTCTAGTTTTTGACTGTTATAAATAAAGTTTCTGGGATCATTCACCAACAAGTTCTTTTTTAAAAAATTTTATTTTATTTTATTTTTTTAAGTTGTAGATAGATACAATACCTTTATTGTTTATTTATTTATTTTTACATGGTGCTGAGGATCAAACCCAGTGCCTCACATGTGCTAGGCAAGTGCTCTACCACTGAGCTATGGCCCTAACCCCCCACCTACAAGTTTTTGCATGAACAAACTTTCACTTCTCTTGGAAAATTATCTGAGAGTCTTTTGATAGGTGTATGCCGATCTTCTGTTTAGCTTTTTTGTGGGGAGGAGGGGTACCAGGGATTGAACTCAAGGGCACTGATCACTGAGCCACAACTCCAGCCCAATTTTGTATTTTATTTAGAGATAGGGTCTCATTGAGTTGCTTAGTGCCTCACCATTGCTGAGGCTGGCTTTCAACTCTCAATCCTCCTGCCTCAGCCTCCCTAGCTGCTGGAATTACAGGCATGCACCCCATGCCTGGCTATTTAACCTTTTAAGAAACTGCCAAACTGCATCTCTAAGAGTGTTAGAAGACCCCTATACAGCTGCTTTCTGCAGAAATCACCAGCACTGTGACCTCACACAGGGCTTGGGGCCTCATCGTTCAAGCAGGACCCTGGATTCCTGGCTCCCAAAGTCCAAAGTTGCAGCAAATGCAGGGCTCACAAGTGCCTTAGCAGAATCATCTATCAGCACATCTGCAGATCTCCAAGACTTTACTCCGCTCCCATGCAGGTCACTCTGTTGCTACAAACCCATAGTACAACGCCGTCGCCCAGCTCCCCCCACCCCACCCGACACCCTGGCGCTGAAAGCAGACTACCTCCATCTTGGCTCACCTCCCTCACCATATTTGCTGGGAGCAGCTCTCAGGTACCAGGTTTCTAACCTCCCCCTCTCCCCAGAGTGGTAACCCAACATTGTAGCTGCCCCACACAGGTGTGCAGTGAGACCAGGGAGCTGCCCACTGGAGCCCCAGGGGGGAGAGTTTCCTCAGTTGGGAACTGCTAGGGGAGAGGGAGACGGGGCTAAAGTTTGGAGCCTAACAGAGAGACCAGGAACTGGGAAATCTCCCGGCAAGATAGGGAGATAGTACCAGGCACTGAAGTCATACGAGCGGCCCCAAAAAAGAGAACCATGAGGTGTAGTCTCCCTGCAGGGACTGGCAGGTGCCACTCCCCGCTTCCAGTTGCCCTGCACCAGGACCAGCCTTCCCACTCTGGCTACCTCCACCATCCTGAGGGCAGAGACACCAGCTTGCAACAGACAACCCCACCTATTGGACGAGAAGAGAAGCAGGACAGATACAGATCTCTAAAACTAGCAACAACCCTGGTTTCTTCCTTTGAGTTTTTTTTTTCTTCTACCCCTCTATCCTCCAGCCCTTACATCCCCAACATATGTGAAACCAAGATCTTTGCATGAAATAGGATTTTGAGGACTGAGTCATCTGAATAATATAATGTAGAGGTGTTGTATATGCCCTTTTTTTTCCTTTTCTTTATTCTTCTTTCATTTTTCTTTTCCCCTCCAAATTTTACTACTTTAACATCTTGTATATTTCTAAATACATATGTGTCTTTATTTTATGTACTTTACTGTCTTCCCATGTACTTGCCTTCCCTAAATTAGTTCCTGTCTATTCTCTGCTACTAAACCTCTTCATTAGTTTCTCTTTCACACTTCCTAAGATATAGTAACTCTATATCCTCACATCCTACCTCCTCAGCCTATCGTCCTACGCCCCACCCCCAGTTCACTGTCCACCGTCAGAAACTGTAAACCTTTTTACAAAACTATTGATTATATTTTAGATAATAATTGAATCCAACATTTCTGTACATTGAGATTAAACTGTAAATGTCTTAACTGTAAGGGTCCGGTGAAGCGTCGGAGAAAGAGACCACACAAGAGACTGGCTTCATGCAATTGGCAGGAGGGAGTTTATTGAACCAGCATGCTGGGGCTCAAGGCTCACTCAGGAAGGGAGAGCAGCCCAGAGCCCAGAGCAGAGGTCAAGCAGAGCTTAAGTATACTTTTTGGGGAGGGCGGGGGTTTTGCATACATCAGAATAAATCATCATGAGGCACGGGAAAATTGAACAACAACTCTGAGACATGATTAGTACATTTATTGGCGGGAACAGGCTGGGCAGGGGTGATTGGTCACTTCTAAGCGGGATACACATTCAAACTGATTGGTTTTAGGGCCTCAAGGACTATGTGACATACTACACAGAATCCCAGGTTATTAGACAACCAGTGGAAACAGTGGAAATATTTACTGGGCAGTTCCAGTATTGTCCTAACAGCTACAGGGATTACAGGTTCTAGGGGTAGCAGAGGAATTTTAACAATACCTAGTCTTTCACTTTTTAGCTCAGGCCTTCAGCTTGGAAACTTTACAATGCCTGGTCTTTTACACTTTAACTCAGGCTTTGCGGCTTAGAAATAGCTTAGAAATTTTACCTTTACATTCCCCACTCCTTTTTCTGACTACTTTTAATCTTAAAAGTAATGGATCATAATTATCGGGGAGTCTCATTTTCCATCTCTGTCAGTGGAGCATACTGTTGTCTGATTATTATGAGTTGTCCTGCGTTTCCTAGAATCAATTTCAGCATGGCCTCCATTTTAAATTTTACTCGGTATTAGACCCCGATTTATCTAACTACACTGGCTACCTAACTTTAAATCTGGCTTCATTCCCCCCTCTAATTTGGGAACTCCTTACTGCTGTGAGGAAGGGGGATGAAGAGAATCTTTCTGGCTTCTTCAGGCTGAATAGGGACGGCGTGGGGCAAGCAGTTTGGAGTCCCCCTTAAAAACATCGGGTCTATCGAGTGGTCCATGATAAAAGTCCAATTGAGAAGTAATAGGCTGGAGGGCCATTCGAGTGATAGGTGGTCTATAAGAGAAACAAGAACTCATTAGTACTGGAACCAGATTGATGTAGTAATAAATGCCACAGCACAGGAATATGCCAATGAGTATAATGGCCAAGACAAAGATTAACAATGTTTTTCACCAGAAAGTACCAAGAACCAGGAGCTAAGATATTGTCTCCATGGCAAAGTTGCTGAGGACATGGCTTCCATCTGAGCATGTAATCTTTAAGGATATTTGTCACATTGCCAGAAATGTCAGGGATGTAAACACAACAACTAACATTTAGGTTTACCCAGATGTTTTTTCCTTTAAGATATAGTCTAATAATTTAATGCCATCTGATCCTGCAAAATCTTTTTACTAGTATGACCTCTGTGTCTAATAGAGAAATCTTTAATTCTGCTACTTAGGGCTGGATAGCCATACTAGCAAACATTAAGCCTACCTGCATTGGTTAGGAATATCTGTGGGCCTTAGACTAAAACTACTCTAGCAGTCTCTTTGACAGTTATCAGGCATTTCTGTCTAAGAATCTCTTTTGCAGCCTCCAGTTTACTTATTTATGGAAGTTACATTTAACTATTACTATTTAAAATGTTTAGGAACAACTGTGTTTTGGCTTTGACTGTCTTTGCTAAGTGTTTAAGATGAAGCAAGTCAAACTGACTTTTGTTTCTACCTATTGTTAACAGTCAGCTGAGTTTCTCTGGGAGTCCTCGGGGAACTTACAGCAGCTTCTCAGTTCTGCTAGTGCCATTTGCATTAGGATGGGTCCAGGCCTTGCTTGACCATACGGCTTCCCTCAGAAGCATCAGGGATATCTCCCTTTTCTGATGACCCTCCTCTTTACAGCAAATGCACTGACTGGCTTCCTGTCCTCCACTGGTCTCATTAACCTCCCTGTTCAGGGGGTTATGTGGCCTAGAGTTGCAGAGCCCTTTGGAGAAGTCCCCTATTCCCTGATTCAGACTGACTCAGAGGGCAAGAGCCAAGTTTTTAATTTTAAAACTTAATCTTAAACATCTAGCAAATAAGTTAACAGCCTTATATTAAGAGTACTGGGCTTTAATGTCTACCTCTCTATCCTGTAGGTGATGACTTATTATAACTCCTTATCTTAAATTAACCCAGGTTGTGAGTTCTTAAAGCAGTACCTCTGCAAAACATTAACAGGCAATCTTTAAACCATCTATAGGCAAACTACAAAACAAAACTAACTAGGGTAAAAACATATTTAGTTTATGTAATAGCTACCTAGAATTTTGGCAGAGTACATCTCCTGTTTGATAGCCTGGCAATCGTGACAAAAACCAACTTTTGGGCACAACTTTAAATGTACTGAAATCTGGCCTACTTTTTTCATAGTCTCTTTCACATGCAGTGAGATGGTACATAGAGCCTTATCTCAAGTAAGGTGGGGTTCTTCATAAATCTTAAATACTATAGTTCTGAAGCTGATCTTTGTTTTTTAGACATCATTTTACAAAGTCTACATAAATTGTTGCTCAAGTTTACATGAACATTAGCTAACACAACATAATATCACCTCTAGAACATGAATTAAGGGAAGGCTGGAAGCTCTTAACCTCTTGTAGGAAAGTAGCAAAGTATTTTTGTGTTTTACAATAAAACTTTTATACAGATTAGGCTCTCATTAACTTAAAAATATATTTAAATTGTATCTCAGTGTAGAAAGCAACATAGAACTTTATATATCTTGTTGATAACAAGTCCAGTTATAGAACACAAATGATATAATTAAATCTCCAACATTTTTTTAAGCCTAAAATTACCATACAACTTTAGAACACCAGCTTGATATAATGTTCTTTTGAAGTTTTTACCTTATAGACTTGTATACCTGGAAGATATGAACACATTAATAACACCATAATTATATTGATGGTTTTATATTAACCAAGTTTAGCTTTTAAAGAAATAACATAGCACAGTTTTTTAAAACAACAGCACTTGTTTAACCAGCTGTTTATTTTTTTTAATTACTTGCTCAAAAACTTATAACCAACTTACACAGACCTTTTTTATCACTTACTTAAACCCTCTTAATTACTTAATTACATAGACTCTCTTATATAGAAACACATTTTTTAAATTAAATCTATATCTAGAACCTTTTAATTTCTCTTTTTTATCTATTAACCTCCTTTTGTTCACATTTTGAAACAATGCTTGTAAACTTTTGAATTTAAGCAGAGTTAACATTTTATTAGGGCCTTTTTAAACACCTAGAAAAATTTATAAGCTTAATTTTAAAGACATCTTTACTTTTATCTATTTACCCAATCTAAATTGAACCATTTGAATCACGTGAATTAAAGATATTTGGATCCATTTTTAATTTTTTTATGAGCGCTCTTTATATGTCAATTGCCATATCACTGCATGATATATGGACATACACACATACAGACATATCGACATATAACACATAACACAAGTGTAACACAACACAATAGTAAAGGCCTGGTAGCTTTCTCAGGTGAAATCTCATTGCAATGTTTAAGAACTCCACAGTTGATCAAAAATAGAACTGATTAGAAAACATTAACTTGTCTCTAGGATCAAAATTATGAGCTAAAAAAAAAAAAAGAATACAGAATCTAAGAAAAAGCAAGAGTCCTAAAAAAGATGACTGGCCAGTAGTTAGTAAATACCATACAATTTACTTCTTGGTTTGGTCTAGTTTGAGTTCAGGTAAAAAGACACTTTTACTCTTTTTTTTTTCTTGGGCCTGAGCTCCAAGCTGCTTCTGTTTGCATATCAGCTTAAGCCCTGGCTGAGGTCTGGAAGGAACTGGGAAAACCAGAATTCTGGGCAGAAACCTCATGTCTGAGGCATTTTAACCATAAGTCATAATTTCCAGGTTTGGATGTTGAAAATTATGACTCCTATCAGTGGCACCATAGACTTCCCCATGAGTGGACCAGATGTTTTTACATAGGGGCAACTATAGGTGTAAAATCAAGGGTCTCAGTGTGACTGGCTTTACTGCATTCAGAGTCCCTTCTTTTTAAGTAAACAGAGGTGGAGTAATCCTTAAAGTGCAGGTAAGAGATAAGGGAGTTCCCCAAAGCAAAATGGCTCTGGCAGCTGCTGGGAGTCCCTTAGTCTTATCTTTCACCCACAGGATCAGCTCCTCCAGTTTGGTTTGACCTTAGGCACTAGGCATTTTTTTTTCTAACTTTTTAGTAGTCCGCTCCCAAAAAGCTCATCCTCTGCTTGCAGTTGTTTTGAGTGCTAGGCTTCCCCAAGAAAGCAGAGTGGGGACTCCTTAAAAGTCCCCTCGAGAGTGTCAAAATTTGTGACTGAAAATTTGGTTCCCATCTCTAAAGCCAATTAACGCCAATTTAATAATTAGGACAGGGCTTTGAGAAAAGTCAAAGCAAGATGTCAAAGTTGTTAAATCCCCAGCAGGCATCTCTATTTGCACTCAAGCCGATTACGGGAGGGAAAGAAAACATTGCTTCCCTAGTCTCAGTATTTAGCCTTAGATGGAATTCATCACCCGCCTTGGGCTGCATTTCTAAGCAACCGGACTCCAGGAAGACCTGGGCCCGGCTTTCTTAGCCGTCCCGTGCACCATTGCGGTGGAAATGTGCCTGGTGCCGGCTGGTTGCTGGCAGAGGGAGGGAGGAGGGGTGGTCCCCCGCCGACTTCACCCCTGATTGCGCCCGCCCGTCTCCCGCGCCTGCAGGAGCATCCCCCCCTCCCGGGAGGGGAGACAGCGAGGGGGTGGAGAGGACAGGTGGGTGGAGGGGCCGGGAGGAATAGGGAAGGGACAGATCCGCTATACCACCGGGTGGAATCCTCCAGGCGGACTACGCGGACCCCACCCATGCAGGAAGAGATTCGCAGAGGTCCTGAAAGGTTAAAAGCCATGATCTGGATGGCCATGCAGCCCCGGCTGAAAGACAATATCTCTGACTTTGCGGATTAGAGAGAGATGGAGGGACTCTCCTGGGGGGCCATTCAACTCCGAGGGTGGGCCATTCTGAAGCGCAGAGAGACAATACAAACGTGACACAAACACGGACACACACAGTAAACATTTAACACAAGTTTAGAAGCAAAGATTAAAGACAGGTAGTGAATTTAACCTGAGAAAAAAAAGAATTGCCGGCAAAGCCAGACGGGTTGGCAGCACCGATGGGGGGATTTTCGACCCCCAGATGAGGGCACCTCCGTCCCTCCTCTTGTTCTCCAGGGCGTCCCACCATTGAGCCAGAAACCGAACCTGAGCGATCGCAAAAGAAAAACAAGAAGGAGAAAAGGAGAAGAAGGAGGAAAAAGAGAGAGAGAGAGAGAGAGAGAGGGAGAGAAAGGTGCCTTACTTACCCCCTGAAGCATTCCTTGGGGTCTCCCTGTCCGGCGATGCGCAGTTCCCAGCCAACGCACCAAATGTAAGGGTCGGAGAAAGAGACCACATAAGAGACTGGCTTCATGCAATTGGCAGGAGGGAGTTTATTGAACCAGCATGCTGGGGCTCAAGGCTCACTCAGGAAGGGAGAGCAGCCCAGAGCCCAGAGCAGAGGTCAAGCAGAGCTTAAGTACACTTTTTGGGGAGGGCGGGGGGTTTTGCATACATCAGAATAAATCATCATGAGGCATGGGAAAATTGAACAACAACTCTGAGACATGATTAGTACATTTATTGGCGGGAACAGGCTGGGCAGGGGTGATTGGTCACTTCTAAGCGGGGTACACATTCAAACTGATTGGTTTTAGGGTCTCAAGGACTATGTGACATACTACACAGAATCCCAGGTTATTAGACAACCAGTGGAAACAGTGGAAATATTTACTGGGCAGTTCCAGTATTGTCCTAACAGCTACAGGGATTACAGGTTCTAGGGGTAGCAGAGGAATTTTAACAATACCTAGTCTTTCACTTTTTAACTCAGGCCCTGCAGCTTGGAAACTTTACAATGCCTGGTCTTTTACACTTTAACTCAGGCTTTGCGGCTTAGAAACAGCTTAGAAATTTTACCTTTACATAACAACAACAAATTGTTCATAGGTGGTATATTGTTGATACTGGGATCTGTTAATATTGTCCTTCCCCACAAAGGAGAGGTCTTGGAACCCTACAAGAGCACTACAAACCTATAGCGTAAAAACAATAACACCCCAGACCCACAGAGATAGAAAGGAAGACATATGAGCAACATGAAAAGAAAATGGAAGAAAGTGCCCCAAAGGAATCAAGACACCACATCATTAGAATCATTGGCAGCCACAGCAGAAGAAATGACAGAGAAGGAGTTCAGGATGTACATGGTTAAAATGTTCTGTGAACTCAAGGAAGATATAAGACAGCAAATACAGGCAGTGAAAGATCACTTTGACAAGGATCTACATAAACAAATACAGGAAGCAAAAGATCACCTCAACAGGGAGATAGAGGTTCTAAAAAACAACAACAACAAAAAAAAACCAAACCAAAATCCTTGAAATGAAAGAAACAATAAACCAAATTAAAAGCTCAAATGAAAGCATCACCAACAGAGGAGACCACTTGGAAGATAGGACATTAGACAATGAAGACAAAATATATAATCTTGAAAAGAACATAGATCACACAGTGATAATGGTAAGAAACCATGAGCAGAACATTTAAGAAATATGAATTAGCATAAAAAGACCAAATTTAAGAGTTATTGGGATAGAGGAAGGCATAAACCAAATGAATGAATAATCTATTCAATGAAATAATATCAGGGCTGGGGTTGTCTCTCAGTGGTAGAGTACTTGCCTAGCACATTTGAGGCCCTGGGTTTGATCCTCAGCATCACAAAAAATAAATAAACAAATTAAAACTATTATGTCCAACTAAAAAATAAATATTAAAAAAAGAGGGCTGGGGATGTGGCTCAAGCGGTAGTGCCCTCGCCTGGCATGCGTGCGGCCCGGGTTCGATCCTCAGCACCACGTACCAACAAAGATGTTGTGTCCACCGAAAACTAAAAAATAAATATTGAAAAATTCTCTCTCTCAAAAAAAAAAAAAGAAAGAAATAATATCAGAAAACTTTCCAAACATGAAGAATGAATTGGAAATCCAAATTCAAGATGCCTACAGGATGCCAAATGTACAAAATCACAACAGATCCACACAAAGGCACATTATAATAAAAATGCCCAACATACAGAATAAAAGCCATGAGAGAAAGGAATCAGATTACAAATAGGGGAAAAACCAATTAGGATGATGGGAGATTTTTTTCGACAGACCCTGAAAGCTAGAAAATCCTGGAACAATATATATCCAGCTCTGAAAGAAAATGGGTGCCAACCAAGAATCTTGTATCCAGCAAAATTAAGCTTTAGATTTGAAGATGAAATAAAAACCTTCCATAATAAACAAAAGTTAAAAGAATTTATAGCTAGAAAACCAGCACTACAAAATATCTTTGGAAAAATATTCCATGAAGAGGAAATGAAAAACAACAATAAAATCAGCAGAGGGAGGTAGTACCCTAAAGGAAAAACTAATCAAATAAAAAAATTAAGTCAAATTAAATAACAAAAATGAACAAATATGGCTGGGAATACAAAACCATGTCTCAATAATAACCCTGAATGTTAATGGCTTAAACTGAATGTTTTCTCTGATATAAGGTGACTGACTCATAGTGGAGTAGGGAGGGGGAGCATGGGAGGAATAGAGGAACTGTAGATAGGGCAGAGGGGTGGGAAGGGAAGGTAGGTGGCAAGGGGTTAGCAATGATGGTGGAATATGATGGACATCATTATCCAAAGTACATGTATGAAGACATGAATTAGTGTGAACATATTTTATATATAACAGAGATATGAAAAATTGTGCTCTATATGTGTAATAAGAATTGTAATATATTTCACTGTCATGTATTTAAAAAATAAAATCCATTAAAAACAAACTGCCAAGCTTCTTTCCAAACTGGTTGTACCATTTTACATTCTTAAAAGCAGAGTTCCAGTTGCTCTACATGCTCATTAGTATTTAGTATGTCAGTCTTTTTTTTTTTTTCCTAGTGGGCACATAAAGGTATTTTAATGTGTTTTTAATTTGAACATCCCTAATGACTGATAATATTGATTTTTTTTAACTGAGGATTGAACCCAGGGGTGCTTAACCACTGATCCACCATTCCCAGCCTTTTTTATATCTTATTTTGAGACAAGGTGTCTAAGTTGCTTAGGGTCTTGCTAAGTTGCTGAGGCTGGCTTTGAACTTACTATTCTCCTGTTTTAGCCTCCCAAGCCTCTAAGATTATAGGTATGCTACACTGCACCTAGCCTTGATCATTTTTTCATGTGGTTTTTCTTTTTTTTTTTTTTGCGTTTGCATATCTTTGGTGAAGTATTTATGCAAATCACTTGATCATTTAAAATATTGTGTTTTTCCCTTAATACCAAGTTTTAAAAAATTTGTTCTTTTAAGTTATACATGACAGTAGAGTATGATCTGACATATTTATATGAACATGAAGTACATCTTATTCTAATTAGGATCCCATTCTTGTGGTTGTACATGACATGGAGTTTCACTGGTGGCGTATTCAAATCTGAACATACAAAAATTAAGTCAGATTCATTCTACTCTCTTTCCTACTTCCTGTCTCCTCATTCTTCCCTTCCCTTCCCATTGTCTAATCTACTGAACTTCTATTCTTCCTCTCCCTCCCTTGTATCAGAGAGAACATTTGACCTTTGGTTTCTTGAGATTGGTTTATTTTGCTTCGAATCATAGTCTCCAGATCCACTCAATTTCTGGCAAAAGTCATAAACTTATTCTTTTTTATGGCTGAGTAATATTCAATTGTGTAAGGCTGGGACATGTGAGGCACTGGGTTCGACCCTCAGCACCACAAAAATAAATAAATAAATAAATAAAAATTAAAATATTAAAAACTTAAAAATAAATAAATGTATTGTGTCCATCTACAACTAAAAATTTTAAAATTCCATTGTGTATACATATCACATTTTCTTTATCCATTCATCTGTTGATGGGCACCTACGTTGGTTCCATAGCTTAGCTTTTGTGAATTAAGCTGCTATAAAATTGATGTGGCTGTCACTATAGTATGTTGTTTTCACGTCCTTTGGGTATATACTGAGGAGTGGGAAAACTGAGTTAAGTGGTGGGTCCATTTCAAGTTTCCTGAGGAATCTCCATGCTGATTTCCAGAGTGGCTGTACAAATTTGCAGTCCAACCAACAATGTATGAATGTATCCTTTCCCCCCACACCCTCACCAACATTTATTGTTACTTGTGTTCTTGATAATTGCCATTATGACTGGAGTGAGATGAAAAATATATTTTGACTACAGTTCTTTATCAGATGTTTGCCTTGTCTGTGGTTTATTTTTATTATCTTTCAAAGGGCAAATGTTCTTAAAGTTGATGAAGGTTACCATCAATTTTTCTCTTATGGATTAGGCTTTTGGTGATGTAAATACATACACACACATCTATAAACACACACATACATATGTATGTATATAAATGTGTATATGTATGTAAAAACATATATACTGTATAGTGTGTGTGTATGGGTGTGTGTGTTTGATGCTGGAAATCTAACCCAGAGTGTGTTAGGCAAGTGTTCTATCACTGAGCTACACCCCAACCCTTGAAATACTTTTTTTTTAATATTTTTTTTTAGTTGTAGATGGACACAATTCTTTCTTTCTTTCTTTCTTTCTTTCTTTCTTTCTTTCTTTCTTTCTTTCTTCCTTTCTTTCTATGTGATGCTGAGGATTGAACACAGTGCATCACACATGCTAGGCAAGCACTCTGCTACTGAACCACACTCCCAGTCCTTGAAATACTTTTAAAATTCATTGTATTACACCATGTTTGCAGGGTTTCCTCCCATGATAATCATCAATTTATTGCTTCTTAGTTGAAATCCATCTTTCTTGTCTGCTCTGAGAAAATAAAAATGGATCCTTCACATACACCTTTTTTTAAAATTTTTTTGTTAGTTGTAGATGGACCCAATATCTTTATTTGTTTTTATGTGGTGCTGAGGATCAAACCCAGGGCCTCACATGTGCTAGGTGAGCATTCTACTGCTGAACCACAACCCCAGCCCCTCACATGCACCTTTCTCAGTTAAGCCTTGTCAACTGATGGCACTGGAGAAACTGCAGAAGGGAAGGAGCCTGCTTCCTGGTCCTTGAGTATCAGCTCAGCACATTCTGCCGCATAGCTAGTTTCTGCAGGAAATGTGGCTCCTGCAGTCTGCATGGCTTCTCTAGTGCCAGTTCCATCAACCAGCAGCTTCCCTCAATGCCCCCTCCCACTCAGGTGGGTTCTAGCAGAGTGTGTCCGGTGAGACACCCCCCTGTGGACAGATTGCTCTGCTCTGTGTTAGGTAGGAATTCACGACACCAAGATGTCTGAGATAAGGTGAAAGGACGCTGCCAGAGGATAAGACATGAAGAGGAGTCCTGTCCCTGTTTATGATAAGTCCCATTACCATGACACTGAGGATTCATCACTATTACAACTACAGGTTAGGTATTTTTAAATGACCATGGGGGTAAATTGGACAGTATCCTAATCAGGTTTTCTAAAGTAACCAATGGGGGAAAATTGGACTATAGTCTAATCAGGTATCCTAAGGCAACCAATGAGGGAAAATGGGATAAGGTCTTCAATCAGGTCCACATAGGAAAGAGAATACCTCATAGCTCAGCATGTAAGATCCTAATTTCCAGATACCAGGCCTTGAGCTTCCCTCTTTTGCTCCTCCCACTTTCACCTTCAATAAATCTGTACTTTGCTGTTATTTTTATGTGCCTTGCTCAGTTCTTTGTTGGGGACGCCAAGGACCGGGGCCCAAATTGGACACTCTGATGATAACACCTGTGCCCTCTTCAGCAAGGTTGGGTATCAGCCCAGGAGTGGAAGGGCTCTCCTTCTTGGAAGCTATATCTTAGCCACAGGTAGTGGTTATTATATTATATATCAATTATTATTATTATTATTATTTTCTTTAAAATTCTTTTCTTCTTATTAGCCCAAACAGTTGACAAGTCATGATCCATGAGGCAAATCCAGCCCACTGCTTGTTTTTATATATATAAATAAGGCTTTATTGGAACACAGCCACGTTCATTTGTTTATGTATTATCTATGACTGCTTTCATACTTCAACTATTACCAAGAGTTCAATCCTTGTCCCTGATACCAAACCAATAACAAGGATGAGAAAAAGAAAAAAAAAAGTTTTATTGTTTGCTAGCAAAGGAGAAACAGAGGACTCCAGCCCCAGAGGCTGTGATTCTGCCCTTCAGGGAAAAGGGTTTTTTAAAAAAAGTGATTCAAAGGCTACATTCCACGTGTTCTGTCTGAAATTATAACTCACTTGTTAATTTGGGAGACAGTCATTTCTGAGATCTTCTGGTGCTATCCTCAGAGTGTGAATTACTTCCTTTCTGTGGTGGGTGTATGCTCAAGGAGAAATAACTCTGCCTAGGATGGGAAAGAAAGGTAATTCTGTTTCCCCTGAGATCAGGGAGGGGGAGAGATTAGGGAGGCCCTGGGAGAAAGGAAGAGAAGAAACATGTCCATTTTAAAAACAAGTCGCAGTGGCAGAGCAGCAGGGCTGTATTCAAAGCATAAGGTGAAGCTCTGTTACTATTTTAATTTATTTGGCACCAGGGATTGAATCCAGGGGCAGTTAACCACTGAGACATTTCCCTAGCTCTTTCTATTTTTTATCTTGAGACAAGGTCTTGCTAAATTGCTTAAGGCCTCATTAGGTTGCTGAGCTGGCTTTGAATTTGCAATCCAGACTCAGTCTCCTGAATTGCTGGGATTACAGGCATGCACCACTCAGGCTGGTTTAACCAATTGTTTAACCAATCCTCAGCAATTTATCGAGGCCCTAAGCAATTTTAATCTGGATTCTATGAATGATTCCACTATGTTGATAAACCACCTGAAATTATATGCAAACTTTGTATGGATATGCGAATGTGCATATGTATGGGGAGAAAGTTTCCAGCTTCATCTTTTGGTAATAAATTTCAATAGTTAAGGGCATAGGCCCTGGATACAAACTGCCCTGAATCCCAGCTCTGCTAATCCCACTATCATCTAAACTAATTAACCTCACCATGCCTTGCCTGTAAAATGGAGGATGTTGTAGTACCTACCTCATTATTATGGGAATTTAGAGAGTTAACATATATAAAGCATTTGGAGATGACTTGGCATATGATAAATGGTATATAAGCATTGGCTAATATTGCCATTTCTGGCTTTCCCCTTGCCTGTAAGGCCCCCAGCTAGACCAATGTTTTCCTTTTTTTTTAATATTTATTTTTTAGTTGCAGTTGGACACAATATTTTTATTCTTTTTTTTTTTTTTTTAATGTGGCACTGAGGATCGAACCCAGGGCCTCGCATGTGGTAGGCGAGCACTCTACTGCCTAGCCACAACCCCAGTCCCTAGACCAATGTTTTCTGATGCTCTAGTGCACCCTGCTCTCCAGGACTCATCCCTCAGGCTCTTTCTCTGCTCAGAGCAAGCATGCCAAAGTGTGGCTTGCCCACTAACTCTTGACCTTGCCTCTAGCCTCAGCTCAAATATTTTGTCCAAGTAGCCCTTGCTGATCTCTAGACTATGAGAGTCCTCCGTCCTCTCAACTCTCAGCCCAATTATTCCCCATTAAAAAAAAAAAAAAAAAACCTGCACTAAATTATACTGAGATCTCTTTAAGGTTTTCCCTTACAGTTTCTAAGCTCTGAAAAGGACAAAAGTCATGTCTGCCTGACTCCCTGTGGACTTCAGTGCAGTGCCTAATATACTGTAGGAATATCATAAATATCTGTCAAATGAATTAGTGAATGAATAAAAACAAAACAAAAAAATGTAGCCGGCTGGGTGGCACGCACCTGTAATGCCAGCTGCTCGGGAGACTGAGGCCAGAGGATCAAGAGATCAAAGCCATCCTCAGCAATTTAACGAGGCCCTAGCAATTTAGCGAGGCCCTGTCTCAAAATAAAAAACAAAAAGGCTTGGGGATGTAGTTCAGTGTTAAAGCGCGCCACAAAGAAAGAAATAATTAAGCAGGGAGCTTGCCTGTTCCCAGAGAAGATATGCATGATATACCTAGCCTAGTTATCTCATTAGATTAGAAGCCAGCTTGTCACAAGTTATGAAGGATTCATTTCTGTTTTCTGTAAAAATATCAGGATGTCTGTATGGCCTGGCCATTAGTTGATGTTGTAAAGCTGATTGGAATGCCTGCCCGTGCCCTGAACTCACCCAGGTCTGGTTTTCCCTGACCAGATAACAACCCTTTCCTAAACCTTAGTGACGCCTCATAAATTCTGGCCTTCCCTGGCCGGACAATGACCCTCTCTGAGTCTCTAAGATCTCCATAAATTCTGATGCCGGGGCCAGCAAAAATGTAAACTTGTGTTATGCTCCTCAGAGTGTTGTTATCTGTAACCCCCCCTTGTGTAACTTTTTGGGCTATAAAACTGGGCCACAAAGAAGCCTCGGGGCTGTCTTGTTCCCGCTGTTTTGGGAGGGAAAGGCAGCCCGGCCGGTCGAAATAATAAGCTTGCTTTAATTTGATTTTAATTGGAGTCAGTGGTCTTTTCTTGCGTCCTGGTCTAACATGCATACCTTTAATTTAAGACATGATTAAATACTTTCATAAACTGGTAAAATCAACTGTGTCAATCTGAAAAATTTACTGCTATCTTGGGAGATAATACATAAGTGACACGTTATCAGGAAAACTACATTTTATTATTAATACTCGAACACTAGGAAAATTATAATAGTTACCATCATAATTCAAAATAGACAATAAAGAGATTCTCTAGGAAATGTCTTAAAGGACCAATAGTTGCTTTCCCTCTACTGGAATAAGGAATCCCTGCAAGGGTTCGCACTGCACCCACCTCACCAACTGTCAAACTCCAACGGTTCCTCTCTTGTGTAAAGGGCCTTAAAATACCTGTGGGACACCAGTGCCTGTTCTCCAGCCAAAACAATGAGGTAACTGCCAACCACGATGTGGGGTGGAGGCGGGGACTGGACTTGGGCTCCGGGAGATATAGAACTGGGGAAATTTCACAAGAATTGCTGGTGGTCAGAGGGCTTTAGGAGAACTGGTTGGAATGTCTCAGAGTCCCTAGACAGTTGCAGATCTGTCATGCATCTGGCAGATTTCTGAGGCTGGAAGCAGCTTCCTTAGACAGCCCTTCAGCTCACAAGCCTTGGACTACATTTCCCAGCGGGCTTGCTTTGGGGATGGTTGTGATTGTAATAGGGCGTGTCTAGGAAGAGAAGCCATAGTACTTCAGCAGCCCTGGGGCATCTTGCTCCGCTGCAGCTGCGCCGGCAGAGATGGTTGTACTCCTGTTCCTGCTCTTCCTTCTCCCCTTTCTCCTGTACGTGACTGCGCCCCAAATCAGGTTTGTGCAATTATGTATTGCCTTCTCTTGCAAAGTCTTCACGAGGGGACCCGAATTCTCACTGAAGCTCTTTTCTTCAAAAAGAAGGACCAAGGAAAACTCCCCGTGGTGGTGGTGGTGGTGGTGGTGATGGTGCTGGGGTCCCCAAGATGGCCTAGAGCCGGAGTTCAGTGGGTTGCAGGCCAGGTCCAGGTGTCTTGGATGTTGGTAGGGTAAGATCCGACACCACAGGCGGTCGTGAACCATTCTGAGCATCCTGCTTTGCTTCTCCGATCCCCCCTATTCGTCTGGCACCCCCCTGCCTCCGCCTTCAGGGATCCCTGAGCGCAAGGCTGCTTGGCGGATTTCAAACCCTAGAACGGAATGTGGCCCCCAGCTCTGTTTCCTCCTTTAACTCCCACGCCTTGCCCCAGCGCTATCTATCTTCTTGCTTCCAGCCTTTGAGGAACAAAGAACGATTGCACCTTTTGCTTTATGGCCCCGTTGCATGCTCTCTCGTTACTATTAGATTCGTGCTTTCTTGAGGGGCTGTAAAGGAGAGAAATGGAAAGAGTGATTATGCACCCTACCCTGCCTTCGAAGCAAGAGCATGGGGGACGGTTAGGGGTGTTGAGGGGGAGGACAAGAAAAGTGCGGGGGACGGTCTTTTGACCAGGTGACAGATCAGCCTGAGGCTGGCGCGGTTCCCCAGAGAATCAGCAGCGGGCTGCACAATCGCTGATTGGTTCTGAGTTGAGTCACCCGTAGTGACGATGGTCCAGTGACTGAAGAGACACACTCCTTCCCCAGGAGGCGTGATCATAGTTGCAGTAGAAACGGAAGCTGTGCCAGATTCTACTCAATGAAAACTTGAACCATAACTGGGAAATAGTTCCTAATGATATTTTTCACTGGGAATATCTTTCTTAGAAAAATATCTAAGTGAAGTGATATTTTTCTTATAAAGAATATTCTTCAGGCTTTATCTCCAGCCTAGCTAGGTCATGGGAGCCAGGCCAGAGCTGGAATTTTATAGTTGATTTTCTTTTTCATTTCTGCTATTTAAGGAGAGGAAGGAGCTAAGTGCAGCCCCCAACATTTGTCATTATTGGAGCTCAAGCAGAAAGAGTGTGGGAAACAGAGCTGGGGACATGTTCTTTAAGCAGTAGGATATCAGCTGGTGGGCACCATGAATTAGTTCACCTCCTTTTCAGCCTGTTTGCACTAAGCAGGTAGCTTTGGTGGCTAGGAGTAATTTGCAGTTCCAAGTTCAATGAAAAAAAGCTGAAATGCTCTTTAAAAATGCACCTCCTCATCATCTGATTATTTTAGTCCCAAGATTGTAAAGGAGAGAAAAGAAGAATCTAAGGACTGCCAAAATGAATTTGTGCATTTGTTCATTTGGAAAGGCAGTATAGTGTAGTACTTAGGAGCAAGGACTGTAATTAGACAAACCAAGACTTGAAACCCCACTCTCCTTTGTACTTATTTAACACTGTGTGTGTATGTGTGTGTGTGTGTGTGCACGTTCATAGGATTTGAATCCATGATTTCACTCGTGCTAAGTACATATCACTGAGCTACATCCCCGACCCCTGTCTTATTTTCATATGTGTAAATGTATGTGATTGTGGCCTTTTTCTTGATTTGTTCTAGATTTCTAAGCTTTCATAATTTTAACTCTTCCAATTGATTAATCATTTCTTAAGACTAAATATGTCAGTTGTGGGCAGAGTGACATGCAGAGACAAGTTCTTTCCTCTTCTTGACTGGGTCTTGTGATTTTCTAAGCCAAAAGTACTTCCTGGGGAGCTCAAACTGTAGTCAGGTGCTTGGCTAATCAAACCTTCATCTAGTTCTTGTGCTGCAGGGAACAGCTTTTTCCCTTGTGCAAGGACAGATTGTTTTCTTTCCACCAATTTTTCTTAAACTTGTAAAAGGACATTAGTGGAAGAACCTAAAGCAAACCTCAGCCTTGGGATTTGAAGACATTGGGAGTTGAGGAATCCTCTGCAGGGATGAGATAATGAAGGACTGATAAACTCTCCTCCTTTGTCTACAGGAAAATGCTGTCTAGTGGAGTGTGCACATCTACTGTCCAGCTTCCTGGGAAGGTAGCTATAGTCACTGGAGCCAATACAGGCATTGGAAAGGAGACAGCTAAAGAGCTGGCTCAAAGAGGCAAGTTCATCTGCTCTTCATTCCCTACTGCTACTGTAGTTTTCTCTCTCACAGTGGGTCATTTTCCTTATTTCTTCATGGTCCTAGAATTCAAGAATACTCTAAGCACCTACTGATTTGCTCATCTGAACCTAGTGTGATATTCTACTTGTAATGGGCATTTAATAGATATTATCTGTTTTTCTTTCTTGAATTGATTTGAATACCTCTGTTGTGAATTAGGGATAAAAATTTTAATCTAAAAACAGGAGAGCGGGGCTGGGGATGTGGCTCAAGCGGTAGCCGGCTCGCCTGGCATGCGTGCGGCCCAGGTTCGGTCCTCAGCACCACATACAAAGATGTTGTGTCCGCTGAAAACTAAAAAATAAATATTAAATGATTCTCTCTCTCTCTCTTTAAAAAAAAAGGAGAGAACAACATTAATAACACAACATTAATGTCAGTATTAATCTATAACACCCAATCAAAAAACAACTGACAGTTTTTTTCATATGTCGTTTGATAGGAGCCCGTGTGTATTTAGCTTGCCGGGATATGCAAAAGGGGGAATTGGTGGCCAGAGAGATCCAAGACATGACAGGGAACCAGGAGGTGTTGGCACGGAAACTGGACCTGTCTGATACAAAGTCTATTCGAGCCTTTGCTAAGGACTTCTTAGCACGTAAGTGTGGAACCAGAAACTATGTTGTGGGTCTTACGATCAACATAGCAGACTTAGCTAAAAGGGAAAGATCCCTTTTCCTCTAATACATAGAAATAGTGGATAAAATATAGCCCCAAACTTTCCATACATAACTGAAATCATGTGATCATTGGGATGTGATTTATGTCTGGGGAACATCCTAGGAGGCAGAAACAAAAAGGCAACCATAACAGCGAGCATGAGCCAAGGCCAGAATCTTATGGGAGTATCAATACTTGGTTGGGGCTTTTTAAGGTCTAGGGTTTAAACACTCTAACAGGGACAGGAGATGAGACCTCAGGTTTTTGAGGGGTGGAACACCATAGATAAGGTTGAGATTCACAAAGGGCCATATGGTCCATGGTAAAGGAGTTAGAAAAACTATAACACCTTGACTACCAGCTCAGGGACATGACGAAGAGCCTTTTCATCTCTTCAGGATATGGATGAATAGTCATCTGCAAGAAACTAAAACCCCAAACTTGTCTTGTCTGTGGGATCTGAGTCATACCACCAAATGGTGTAGGATCTTTATTTTTTAATTACAAGAAATGTTTTTTGGTGCCAGACTCTCGAGCTGAGACATTAACATAAAAACCTATAATAGGTGCCAGGTATGGTATTACACACCTATAATCTCAGCTACTCTGGAGACTGAAGCAGGAAGATCACAAGTTTGAAGCCAGCCTGCACAATTTAGAGAGAACCTGTCTGAAAATAAAAATTTTAAAAGGGCTTGGGATGTGGCTCAGTGGTAGAGCATTGCCTAGCATGTATGAGGCCCTAGGTTCAATTCCCAGTATTGAAAACAAACAAACAGGGCTGGGGATGTGGCTCAAGCGGTAGCGCGCTCACCTGGCATGCGTGCGGCCCGGGTTCGATCCTCAGCACCACATACCAACAAAGATGTTGTGTCCGCCGAGAACTAAAAAAATAAAAAATAAACAAATATTAAAAACTCTCTCTCTCTCTCTCCTCTCTCACTCTCTCTTTAAAAAAAAAAAAAGAAAAGAAAACAAACAAATCCAAGCTTACTCTACAGATATCCCTTTTCATTGCCCAGGGATCTAGGTCTCCCAGAGGAAATACCTTCCACTGCTATGAATTTAAACCACATGAGGAAATGGACCACTAAAGAGAGGTGGCAAGTTTCTTTTGGGACCTGAATTCCAGAAGCAAGGGTGCATATAGAACAACCTTTTTTCTCTTGCTTTGGGATCTTCCCATTCAGCTTGGGAAGTCTTTGTATTGGGAGAGATGGATAGAATACTTTCAAAAGCAATGAGTAAGCAGCTCCTGAACTGGAAATATTGGGAAAGCCATTCAGTGATATCAGATGGTATTTTTCCATGTTGTAGAAATATGTATGATTCAACTAAGTTCTTACAATGAAAAAACAATGCAGCGAAGGGGAAATGGAGGGAAGATTGAAGTCCTGCACCCCCACTTTCAAAGCCTGGGTTTTGAGGCAGGTGTCAAAGATGTAACAGCTATGGCTGGCCACATTCATGCTCCATTTTCTCTTTCTTGCAGAGGAAAAGCACCTCCACATTTTGATCAACAATGCAGGAGTGATGATGTGTCCCTACTCTAAGACAGCAGATGGCTTCGAGATGCACATGGGAGTCAACCACTTGGGTAGGAAATCTGGTCTTATCATAAAACCGGAAGAAATCTAAAGTTCTCCTTGGAAAATTTAGAAGTCAGATTGAGCCTTCTTTGTGGTATGATTGATGCTCAGGGCCATAATAGACCAGGTAAGAGTTATGAATAGTTTAGACCAGCCTGAAACTGAGGCCTGCCTCAGATTCTGCCTACGTTTTAATCTGCCATCCAGATTTGGTTTACCTTGAGGGCATTTTCCAACAGCCCAATAGGATTGGGGACTGTGTTGCTTCTTAGAAGTGATCCCTGTGGCTGGCATCAGATAGAGGCTACCTGCTCTTAAAGAGTGATGTTAACCACCACTGGAACAAGACAGGACTTCATAGGCACTTGTCAGACCTACCTGGCTGTTTCCATTTCCCTAAACCCTCACTGGACTTGTTGTGTAGTTGACAGTGTAAAGTTGAGGTGAAAGGCCTTATTCCTGAATTCTCTGCCCCCATAGCTGAGCCCTGCTTACCTCCATTCCTCTTACCTCATACTGGCACTGAACTCTGTTAATCCTAGTTTTTTCTCAACAGGTCACTTCCTTCTGACCCATCTGCTGCTAGAGAGACTGAAGGAATCAGCCCCATCAAGGGTAGTAAATGTGTCTTCCTTGGCACATCACCTGGGAAGGATCCACTTCCATAACCTACAGGGCGAGAAATTCTACAATTCAGGTCTAGCCTACTGTCACAGCAAGTTAGCCAACATTCTTTTCACCCAGGAACTGGCCAGGAGGCTGAAAGGTGGGTTTGGGAAAAATGATTATGGAAACATAAGTCAATGGGAGATAGCTAAATGCCACAAGAATGAAAACTGTTTTCCAGAGCCTGTCACCTGCCCTCAAGACCTGCTTCCCTGACTCTAAATGAATATTGGAGGTGGCTAGCTGGGGACAGGGAGATTCTTACTTTGATTCTGAAGGCTCCACAACTTACTGTGTGAGCTGAAGCAAGTTACTTAACTTTTCAAAACTTATTTCCTCATGTGTACAATAAGACTGCTCCACAGATGGTTGTCATAATTCAGGCTCATGAGCAAGTCGAGATTTTTTACTGTTAGTGAGACTGAGTAGCAGGAAGGGAACTGAATTGACACTAGATACAGCCATTAGAATTAAACATTTACTGGGATTCTGGAGGGGCATCTTCCTAACACCAAAGGGTCAACACTATAAGAGGGATAGTGAAGTAAACAAATAGTTTGTTTGATAGTCACAAGTAAACAAAAGTTCTTAGCATGATCAACTCTGGATTTCCAACAAAGATAAAGGAAATCAAAATCTAAAAGGGCAATATGTAGGAGAAGAGAGAGGCAGAATTCAGACTCGAGGAATTAAGCACAAGATCCCCACTTTAGAATGGGATCCTTATACCTCATGGCCAGCCACAAGATGAGAAGAAGGAAGCTGATAGGCAGCTCAATCCATATGCCCAGTCTGTACCCAGGGCATGTATCCTTTATTAACTCAGGATAGATGAGGATAACTGAGCAGTAAGAACTATCCAAAGAGTAGGTCAGGAAGCTAAGGCAGCCTGGAGGTGTAGAGATGGGTCCACAGTGAGAATCCAGTAAAAGCAGAGTATACTAGGGAGTAAACCTGACAGTTTTCCTGGTTTTTTAGGTAGAAAATAGCTGTGTTGAAGAGCAAGAACCCCCATGTGACAGATTGATTCATCCAACCATTCCGCAGATATGTATTCCATGCCTGATTTAGGGGAATAGAGATGAGGTGGTGGACAAGACTCTATTTGTTTGACATCTAATGGGAGAGAGAGATGATTAGCAAATGCTTGTACATTTGTTCCACGTAAAATCGTTTAGTAATACATGAGGTAATTTTTGCTATAAAAAGTTCAAATAGTATGTGATAGTATACAGAATTAAAGATGAAAACCTTCTTTATTTATTCTTTTAGCCCCCTTCCAATTTTTTCCCTTCAAGTGATGCTGTCAGCAGCTTGTTGTGCTGATTTCCAGTCGTCCCCCTGTGCATTTACATATGCATGTCATACACAAGGAACTACATTTCTAACATGGTATCTTGGCAATTCTTCCATGTGGTACATATTTACTCCCATTCATTTGTTGGCTGCATTATATTTAATATAGCTGTACCTTTGCTTATTTATCCATTTTCTTAAAACATATAGGTTGTTTCCTTTTTTGTTGCTGCTATTTAATTTTAATTATGGTAATGTTATAAAGGTCAAGTGCAAGGACTTAATAATGGATTGGGCTGGCAAGGACCTTATTCAATCTAAGGGTTTAAGAAAGATTCTCTGAGGAACAAATTGCAGTCTGAGCCCCAAAGAATGATTAAAAATTAAATGGGTCATAGGTGCAGGGGGGTGAGGAGGCTGAGGAACATTCCAGCCAGAAAGAAGAAGATGTATAAAGTATGAGCTTTGTTTGAGAAACAGAGAAGACTGGTTAGAACTTGGTTTGAGGGCTGGGGATGTGGCTCAAGCGGTAGCGCGCTCGCCTGGCATGCGTGCGGCCCGGGTTCGATCCTCAGCACCACATACCAACAAAGATGTTGTGTCCGCCGAGAACTAAAAAATAAATATTAAAAATTCTCTCTCTCTCTCTCTCTCTCTCTCTCTCTCTCTCTCTCCTCTCACTCTCTCTTTAAAAGAAAAAAAAAAAAAAGAACTTGGTTTGAACAGAGGATTGAGCTAAAACTGAAAGGTTGATAGAGGCCATAGTAAGGATTTTAGTGTTCATTCTAAGAGCAGTAGAAAAACCTTTGAAATTAAGGCCTTTTAGAAATGAGCAGGAGTAGGTGCAGCAAGCCTGGACTAGGGTGGTGGAGATGGAATGTAGAAGACACTCCTGAGAGATATTTAGGATGTAGAAACCACAGAGCTTGTTGATGATTATGCATGGTGAAGTGGGGGATCATCAAGTGCTGCTCCTAGAAGCCTATTTAGGTATTTAGGGGACATGGCAGCAACCAGGTTTGGACTTAAAAGTGGAAGTCAGTTTTAGACCTCTGAATCTGCATTGTGGTAGGTTATCTAGGGAAGATTGTGGAGTAGGCAGTTGGAAATAATGAGTACTTTATCTCAAGTTGCAAAATCCACAACTCTTCTCAAACTTGACACCAAAACTTATTTGGTAGCAAAACCTCAACTATGCTAGGGAGATTAGATAATAGGCAGGATAGGTATATGTCTCATATTATCCTGCTAAAATAAGAAGAAATTTAAAACATTTTTGGTCTCAAGATTTCCAGACAGGATCAGGGACCTGAAATAACATGTGCAGAAGTGTTATTTAGCATTTCCATATTCCAGGGACTATTCTCAGCTCTTTACATATGTGAAATTATCTACTCCTCAGACAAATCCTGTGAGGTGTAGGTATCATGATTAGCCCCATTTTAGAGATGAGAAAGTGAGTCACAAAAACAGGAGCTTGTCTCAGGTTACACAGCCAATGAATGGAGCTGGGAGTTGAAATGGGGCATTCTCACTGCTACAAAGTCCATGCACTTCACCACTTCTCATAGTTACTCTATAATCCAAAGGAAAAGTTTGGGCTGTAGATGCAAAGTGTAAGTCTAGTGAGCCGTGAGAATTCCAAGACATAACATTTAGATAGAAAATGATGATAAGGCTGCCTAGGAAACTGAGATGAAGCAGCCAGAAGAAGGGTTAAGAGACCAGAAGAGGTATGGGGTCATAGAAGCCAGTTAAAAAAAAAAAAAAAAGGACTTAAAAAAACAGGGGGTCAACAATGTAAAGTGTTCCTAAGAAGCCAAGTCTTGGTTCTGCTACAATGAAACAGTTAATGACCTCTCAGAGCCCTAACTTCTTAATCTGTGAAATGGATGTGTAAATTAACTGTGAATAGTGCCTGTGATGTTACCATGGCAGGGGATTCACTTGTGGGATCACAAGATTCTTCCCATCCTTTTTGGTAAAATCGAGTCCTGTCGTCTCTTTACGTGGCACCCCCTACAGGCTCTGGCGTTACCACATATTCTGTACATCCCGGCACAGTCAAATCAGAATTGGTTCGGCACTCATCTTTCATGAGGTGGATGTGGTGGCTTTTCTCCTTCTTCTTCAAGACTCCTCAGCAGGGAGCCCAGACCAGCCTGTACTGTGCCTTAACAGAAGGTCTTGAGATTCTAAGTGGGAATCATTTCAGGTATGCATATGTCTGTTTTTGAAGATGAGATTTTATTTCTCAAAGGAAATTATCAGAATTTGTCTGGTATGTCGTAGCCTTTTTAAAAAAGTATTTTGTCAAATATATCTAGAGTTTTTATCTTTTATGTGACCCATTCACATTTTTTGTGATACCTAAGTTTGATTTTTTTTTCTCTTACTCTGATAATTATGCTTTCTATTTCTTTTCATCCTATCTTTTGTTATGTTAGTCAAGTTTTATTTATTCCTTTTTGGACTCTTTAGTTCTATATTTCTCACATTAAAAAGAACTTTAATCTGTTTTTTTTCATTGTCTTTAGAATTGAAAGATTCCCTTCTTGAATGAGTAAAAGTTTAAAAAGTTCATTGTAGAGGCTTTTGAACATACATAGCAGTAGAACAATTAGCATATTGAACTCACATATACTCATCATCCAGTTTCAACTGTCATTAAACCAGGATAATCCTTCTCTGTCCTTCACACCTTTCCATATTTTCTTCTCCCATATTACTATTATTATTATTATTATTTTAATGTCTTTTAGTTGTAGATGGACACAATACCTTTTTATTTTATTTGTTTATTTTTATGTGGTACTGAGGATCAAACCCAGTGCCTCACACATGCTAAGCAAGTGCTCCACTCCGAGTCACAACCCCAGCTCATTCTTCTCCCATATTATTTTGAAGAAAAATCCCAGACATCACATAAGATTTGTAACATTTTATTTATCTTCATGACAATGTTAAAGTAACCTGATATTTTGGAGAAGGGGCTATAAATTATATTTAGATTGGAAAGAAAGGTAATTAGATGATGAAAGCCTATAGTGACAGACTTACAGAAGAACCACAGAAGTTATTTCCTTAGAGACAGACAGAATCTAGTCTATGTTTTAGAAAAATATTTGTTTAATGAATAAGTAACTCAGTGAGAGGTAGAGTCCCTGATTTAGGGTATTGACAATTAAAAGGATAGTTGCATGCCAGAGGCCCTTGAAGAGATAGAATTTTACCACTGGATGAGTGAGAGAGGGAGGGAGAGAGGGAGGAGGAAGATTTGGTAGCCTGGGTTTCAAGCCTGAGTGTCTAGGAGGTTGATGATGACATTAACCCAGATAGTAGGCATGGAAAAATAGTGTATGACTTAAGGTTCTTGAATTCCAAAGCAGTGGACATGAACTCTGGCCAAAGTTAAGCAGGAAGGAAATTTTCTATAATATTAGAGCTGGAGGTGCCCCTAGATTCAAAGGGAAGACTGAAGAGTTGCTTAGAACAGTCAAAATGGCCAGCCACCCTGCTGGAGCACTGCGCCAGGGTGAAGTCTTTTAGTTTTGGTTGCTCACTATATAGTCTCCAGGGAGGAAGCATTGGATAGAAGGAAGTTACCAAAAGAAGATGGAATGGATATTTAGTCAGAATGACAGTTTTCCCTAGTGTAGTAAATCTTGCTCTGTATATGTTGAGTGTGTATTACAAGACATACAAATAGAAATGTGTAGCAGAGAGTTGAAAGTATGGGTCTGAAGTTCAAGAAAATAGTTTTGCACACTGGAATGATTTTCTAAGAGTGGGTGGAGGCCGGACGTGGTACACACTTGTAATCCCAGCGGCTTGGGAGGCTGAGGCAGGAGGATCACAGGTTCAAAGCCAACCCAGTCTATGGATTCTTAATTTTACTTCATTTTGAAGATTCAACAGCAGCCAAGTAGAATACTATTTAGAAAGCAATGTAAAAGTCTGTTTTGATTGGAACTTTGCACTGGCTGTTCTCTCTGCCTATTTCTACTAATCTTTCTGTCTGTAATGTTTTGCCTATAATGGACATTTCACAAAAATGGAATGATAAAATGTGGTATTTGTGACTTTCAATTAGCATAATGTTTTCAAGGTTTATCTATACCAAAACGTATCAGTTCTTAGTTCTTTTTTTAATAATTTTTTTAGGTGTAGATGGACACAATACCCTTATTTTATTTATTTATTTATATGTGGTGCTAAGGATAAAACCCACTGCCTCACACGTGCGAGGTGAGCACTCTTCTATGGAACTACAACCCCAGCCCCTCTTATTTCCTTTTTATTGCTTAATAATATTTAATTATATGGATATACCATAGTTTATTTATCCTTTCATCAGTCAGTGGACATTTAGGTTTCCAAATTTTTTTACTATTTGAATACTACTGTTGTGAACATCCTTATAGAAACTTTTGTATTGGCATTACTCTTGGATATATAGAAGTGGGATTTTGGGGCATCTGGTAACTCTGTTTTTTTTTTTTTTTTTTTTTTTTTTATTGGTCGTTCATAACATTACATAGTTCTTAATACATCATATTACACGGTTGATTCACGTGGATTATGAACTCCCGCTTTTACCCCGTATACAGATTGCTGTATCACATCAGTTTCCCTTCCATTGATTGACTTATTGCCTTTCTAGTGTCTGATGTATTCTGCTGTCTGTCCTATTCTCTACTGTACCCCCTCCCCTCCCCTCCCCTCCCCTCCCCTTTTCTCTCTCTACTCCAACTCTGTTTAACTGTTGAAGAGTTGCCAGACTTTTCCAAAGTGTGACCATCCTTTTACATTCCCACTGGTCATGTATGAAGGTTCCAGTTTCTCCATATCCCAAACAATACATGCTATTGTCTCTCCTTTTGATTTTAGCCATCATAGTGAATATCTTGTCATTATCATTTTCCTGCTAATGATATGAAATATTTTTCCTGTACTTTATTGTACTTTTATGTATGTACATTGGAGAAGTGTATGATTTGAATCCTTTGCCCATTTTTAAGTTAAATTATTGTCTTTTCATTGTTCAGTTGCAAGAGTTCTTTATAGTCTAAATACAAGTCCTTTATCACATAAAAGATTTAAAAGTATTCTTTCACTCTGTGGGTTGTGGGTTGTCTTTTCACCTTTTTTTTTTTTTTGTGTGTGTGTGTGTGTGTGTGGTACTGGGTAGTGAACTTAGGGGCACTCAACCACTGATCACATCCTCAGCCCTGTTTTGTATATAGACAGTGTCTCACTGATTTGCTTATTGCCTCACTTTTGCTGAGGCTGGCTTTGAACTCATGATCTTCCTGCCTCAGACTCCTGAGCCACTGGGATTACAGGTGTGTACCACCACGCCCAGCAATCATTTTCTTAATAGTATCCTTGGAAGTACCCAAATTTTTAATTTTGATAAAGTCCAATTTATCTACATTTTTCTTTTGTCACTTGGGCTTTTGGTGTCATATCCTAGAAACCACTGCCTCACCCAAGTTCACAGATTTGCTACTCTGCTATGTTTTCTTTACACAGTTTTATAGTTTTAGCATTACATTTAGGTCTGTGATCCATGTTGAGTTATTTTTTGTATGTGTTAGGAATTAGAGGCCTAATTTCATTCCTTCTCATGTAGATATCCAGCAGTCCAAGCAACATTTGTTGGAAAGACTGTTCTTTCCCCATTGAATTATATTGGTAGCTTTGTTAGTCTGCTCAGACTGCCAGTACAGAATATAGTCAGCCCTGAATATCCATGGTTCTCCATCTGTGGATTCAACTAGTAGAGGGGAAGAGTGTGTCTGTACTGAACTCATACAGAGTTTGTTTCTTGACATTATTCCTTAAACAATATAGTGTAACAACTTATTTACATAACATTTACATTAGGTATTGTAAGTATCTTATAAGAGACGTGTGTAGGCTATTATGCAAATATGATACCATTTTATGTAAGGGACTTAGGCATCCCACAGGAGGTCCTAAAACTAGAGACTGGGTGCCTGTAGCACAGATTGGATGCCTTAAACATTTATTTTTTTTACAGTTCTGGAGACAAGATCTTGTCCAAGATAAAGGTCTGGCAGGGTTGGTTTCTGATGAGACCTTTCTTCAGGACTTTGGAATGGCTGCTCTCTCTGTGTCCTCATAGGGCCTTTCCTCTGTGCACAAACATTCCTAGAGTCTCTTCTTCTAAGGACACTAGTCCTATTGGATTAGGGCCCTACTTCTAGCCTCATTTAACCTAAATTATCTCCTTAAAGGCCCCATCTACAAGTACAGTCACATTGGGGGTTAGGGTTTCAATGTATGGATTTCGGAGAGACAAAATTCAATCCCTAGGCTGGGTATAGTGGTACACACCCATAAACCCAGAGGCTCCAGAGGCTGAGGCAGGAGAATTGCAAGTTCAAAGCCAACCTCAGCAACTTAGCAAGGCCCTAAGCAACTCAGTGAGACTCTCTCTCTAAATAAAATACAAAAAAGGGATGGGGATATGGCTCAGTGGTAGAGTGCCCTGGGTTCAATCCCTGGTAAAAAAAAAAAAAAAAATTCAATCCATAACAGGAACCTTTTTGGAAGTCAATTGACCATAAAGGTAGGGGTTTATTTCTACACATTTAATTTTGTTATATTCATTTATCTGTCTGTCCTTATGCAGGTACCACATTATCTTGATTATTGTAACTTTGTAGTAATTTTTTTTTTTTAGCCAATCTTTTTTTTTTTTTTTTTTTTTTTTAGAATTTTTAATATTTATTTTTTAGTTCTCGGCGGACACAACATCTTTGTTGGTATGTGGTGCTGAGGATCGAACCCGGGTCGCACGCGTACCAGGAGAGCGCGCTACCGCTTGAGCCACATCCCCAGCCCTTTAGCCAATCTTTTACTATATTTATTCTTAACAAATTTTGGGGGGATTATCAGCACTTCAACCATGTTGATAAAATAACCACACTTAAATAGCTCACACTATAGTATTTAAATAATTTTTATAGCACATCATAATTTACAAGGTATCTTTGTGTCCACTGTATCATTTGCTCTTCACTATGATCTTAAGAAGGGTATAAGACACAGGGCAGAGGAAGATGCTTACAGAGGCTAGATGTTTCCACTCACAAAAGTCAGGTTGTGCTGGTCATACTGTAAGTTTTCTTAAGTAGATATACTACACTTATAATTCTTGTTTTATAAATGTGATGTTTTGTGGGTTTTTTTCCTTTTGTGTGTGTGGTACTGGGGATTGAACCCAAGGTCTCATGCTTGCTAGGCAAGCATTTCTATATATCCCAACCCTTTTTTAAATTTTTGAGACAGGGTCTCATTCAGTTGACCAAGCTGGCCTCAAGCCTGTAATGCTCTGGCCTCAGCCTCTCGGGTAGCTGGGATTATAGACATATACTACCATACTTGAATATGTTTTTAAGTGATCTGTACATGTGAAGATATTTTAAGTGATGTTTCTCAAGCATTAGCTAGTTATAAGGATCATCTTAAGAACTAGTTGAAAACAGATTCCTAGGCCTCAACCTGAGAAATTCTGATTCAATATGTCTGAAATAGGACCAGAGAACTGTTATTTCTGACAAGCTCCAGGATGATATTCCTGCTGCTTGTCCACGGCCCACACCAAGTAGCATGTGTTAATGAACATATGTTAGGAATTTGCTTCATGTTGTTAATTCAGAGTTGGCAACTCTACTTTTACCTTCAGAATTTGCTTAGAAGCCATGCCTATAATCCCAGTGGCTTGGGAGGCTGAGGCAGGAGGATCACAAATTCAAGGCCAGCTTCAGCAATTTATTGAGGCTCCAAGCAACTTAGCAAGACCCTGTCTCAAAATAAAAAATAAAAAGGGATGGGGATATGGATTAGTGGATAAGTGCCCCTGGGTTCAATTCCCAGTTCCAAAAAAAGAAAAGAAACTTAGTTACCAACACAGCAGCCTTTCAAAGGTGATTAGGTCAAGAAAGATTAAATACCATTATTGCAGGAGTGGTAGAGAGTTCCTTAGAAAAGGATGAACTGGGGCCCTGAACCACCTGGTGCCTTTTGCCTTGTCATGATACAACCAGAAGGCCCTCACCAGATGCCAGTCCCTTCAAGTTCATCTTCCCAGTCCCCATAATCATGAGCCATTAAATTTCAGTTCATATATAAGTTAAACAGTCTGGTTAACCAGTCTATAGCAACATACAAAGGACTAAGACACACCTGGCACCTTGTTACCATTTCTTTTTTGCTGTCACCTTTTCCTTCCTTTGTTGTTTATGAAGCTGGCTGTATTTGTCATATGAGTTTTAAAACAATTATAACTGCAGATAGTTCAGGAATAAGAAATATTCTTTTACTATTCCAAGCATCTGTGACCAGTGTAAGCAGCAGGATCTCAGCTTTGTAACAATGTCCAGGGCCTTGAAGGATGGCCCTTATGGTCTTATTTGAAGAAGGTAGACATACACAGGTGTCAGACAGGCACTGATATTAGAGTTAAATATATACAAAGAAAAGAAGACATAAAGACCTAATGAAACAATCTGATCAGAGTGACTAATAAGAAGATCTAACTGGCATTCATATTTTCTCAGAGAATAGGACCAACTGTGGCCCTGTCCTGAAGGACATGTGATCCCTGGGTTCTTTTTCTATCCTATTCTTTATCCCAGGCAGAGAGCAGATTCCATTCTTAACCCTTTGCTTCAAGCCTCTCTCTTTCCTTCCCAGTGACTGCCATGTGGCATGGGTCTCTGCCCAGGCTCGTAATGAGACAATAGCAAGAAGACTATGGGATGTCAGCTGTGACCTGCTGGGACTCCCAATGGATTGACTGGTGGTAGTTGGACCCCAAAGAAGACTGCAGCTGAAGATACAATGCTCCTGACAAAATGTTTCTCCTTCAAGGTGGCCAAAACCTGAAGCACAAAAAGACAAACCTTCTGGCCTAGCCTACGTGGTATCCAGTTAAATTCCAGTACACTGCCAGACTCATGTTAATACCTTGCATTTGTCCAGACTTACTTTGTTCTTGTTACTACCAGTTTCTAGCAATATCATTGGATAAGATAACCTCATAAGACCTGCACAGCTCATATTTTCCTTCTGAAACCTACTCCTACTTAACAGAATCTAAGCTCTGGAAGGTTGATGTTTGGAAATACGGAATAGTCTACCTTCTTTGTTCACACTGTAATTTCTCCCAATCAACCAACCTTTACTTCAAGGGAGGCACACTGCAACCTCAGCTGAATCCCACGAGTCACGGTGGCTTGACTCAAAAGCAGGGCTTCATTGCACCAACACTGGGATTCTTTCAGGAAATCCTTCACTGAATCTGGATTATGGCGCGGCCTTATTTCTTACAACCTAAAGCCACTGCTGTTAAGATATTTACCCAAGTCCAAACCACAGAAGAACTTCCTTTTCTAAGAAGTTTGTGGTATTTGGGGGAGAGCAGAAATTTTTAAAAAATCAACATGTCATTTTCCTACCATGTCTCAAACCAGTAAGAGGGTAATGAAAATAGCATTATTAAACAACAGGCCACTTGGCTGTACTGACTCCAGTCCCATGGAGGCCTCCTTTTTATGCCTTGAAACTAGAAAAGGAAAGGGAAGTGTTTTCGGTCATTGTCATTATGTTATCTTTTTTGTGTCTTCTTGTGTATTTATGCAGTTGGGAGTATTTTCACAAAATTTACAACAGCCACAAAGAAACAGTGGCATCAAAGCAGATACTAATGTAAGGATATGATCAGAGATGGAACAAACCAGTGTCATTCATTTGTTTATATAAATGAGTACAGCTGCAAAGAGAAGCAGACTGTATATGTTGGTAACCAGCCAATAAGAAGCAGGTGGGTATAGGGACAAGTTAAAAAAAAAAAGTTCCTAAAATTCTATATTTTATTTGGAGAACTTTTATCAAAAGTAATGTTGCCAAAGAAGTCTGAGGAATTGGTAATGTTCCCATCACTTCATTGGAGTATGTGATTCTAAGAGAGTTTGTGACTTTCCTGGACTGAAAACTATATATTAACTTTAGTAAGGAGAAGTTATAAGACCACATCCTTCACTTCTCATATATTTATAAAAATGATAAATCTTTTATTGGACTGTTTTGACCATTAAACTATATATTTAGAAATGGTCATTTCTAGGAACATTGGAAAACTTGGTAATAGTACAGAATAACTCAATACTAATTTATGTGGAACTGTCAATGACAAAAATTCTTTTTGATTATTTATCATGTTTTTAATCAGAATAAAAGTGTAAGAATTAAAAGTTTCAAGAGTCAAAAGAAGAAAGCACCTATTATAATTATGCAATCATTTTTCATTATAAAAGATAAATTTGTCCCAGAATCTAACTACAGTACAATCTCAGTTCACATGCCATTAATTTGTGTTGTTGATAATTTGACCATTCACTCACTTCCTACTTAACTTTATGACGTTGACCAAAGGTCACTTTTTCTGAAATCCTTGATCATCCCCAGAATTTTCTCTCTGTACCAGCCTTTTATTTCTGTAACACAGTGTTATAGGACTTAACACTACACTGCTGCTCACAACCAGAGACTGTATCATCTCTCTGCACAGTGCATGTTAAGAGCTCAACTAATTTATTTGTTTAAAGCAATGGTCAGTGAACTCAAATCTAATAAAAACAAGGATCTGAGAGAAATCACCAAAGCAGCGAGGCGTGGTGGAACACGCCTGTAATCCCAGCCACTGGAGGCTGAGATGGGAGAATGGCAAGTTCCAGGCTGGCCTCAGTAATTTAGCAAGGCCCTCAGCAACTTAGTGAGACCCTTAGATTTTTTTTTTTTTTTTTTAAAGGGCTGTATGGGCAGTTTAAGTATTGGCACTTTAGGCAAACTACGCAATCACTATAGACAGGAATCCACACCCACGGAGTGTAGGAAAAAACTTTATAATTGCTAAGTTCACTTAGTGGGAGACCATACCTCTTTTCTTCAAGCCCGGCCCATCTTCTACCCCACATTATAAACCACCCAAGGACAAAGTAAATTATTTGATTCATCAACATATGCGCAGATTCCCACCAACACCTACACTCAAACGCCTTTTGTAAACTAATGCACAGCCTAGTGCACGTGGCGGTCCCAGTCCGTATTTTGAGGTTGCACTGACTTCCCCAGTGCACCACCGCCCGACGGCCCGCCTATCCTTCTAGGGCTAAAAGCCAACACGTAGGACACGAAGTGAGGAAGTCAGGGTGGCAAAGAAGGGAGCGATAACAGTGAAGAGGATGTTCGGGACGATTTTATACTCCAGCACAAAAAACGGAACACGGCAGCCCCACGGGCGCGTGACCCACAAGCCGAGCGTCCAGCGCCCGAACTACAGCCCCCGGCATGCACTGCGTCCAGCCCCGCCCCTCGCCGGCCGGCGGGGCCCGGAGGAGGCAGTCAAGCTGCCCGCGCCGGGGCCCTCCTCGAGCCCTTCCGCTGTGGCGCCTTCTCTAACCCGGGCTGGATATTTCCAGGGCCGCAGACGGCCGCTCTCCCCGACACAGCGCCACTTCTGCAGAAGTCGCCAGACATTGTGGCCCTCCGGACTTTCTGTCAGGCTTTCGTGCCCGACGCTTCCGCTGTGAGCGGCCGGCCGGGTGGGCGTTCCGGCTACGAAGGACCCCGTCGCGGCCCCGGAAGCGCCTGGTTCCGGGCATTGGTGGTGCGGCGGTAGCCGTGATGGCTTTGGGTCTGGGCGGCTGACCGCTGGGCTAGGAGCAGGCCCAGGGTCTAGAATCTCAGCGGCCGCTTCTTAAGCACGGCTTCACCATGGCCACCTCGGCCGCCTCCTCTGAACATTTCGAGAAGCTGCACGAAATCTTCCGCGGCCTCCATGAAGATCTACGAGGGGCACCCCAGCGGCTGCTGGGGACGGCTGGGACCGGTGAGGCGGGGGCGGGACAAGCCGTGGGGAGCTCGAGTTTAGGAAGAAAGAGTCTCCTCCCTCCTCCCGGGCACCGACCCCTTGCTCCCCGCTTCTCTCCCTCAGACACGCCCCCTAGAGCTGGCACGTCCCTCTGTTCAGGGGTCTCCCTGCTGTCACTGAGAGGGGGCTGGGGACGTGGCCAGGGTGCCATTTAACGATTGTTCTACCGTTCTATTTCAGTAGAATGGGTTTCTTTTGTAACTCTGTATTTTGTTGTAGTCACTTAAAAGCATCATTATCAAGAGAGACTTCATCAGACAAAAGAATCCATAACACAGAATAGGGCCAGGAACCCAAAAGAATCATACCTTCTGGCTATTGGAATGTAAGGGTTCATGGGAGTTTGCCAGAGGGGGAATGAAAAGAGGCAATGAAATTAAAAAAAAAAAAAAAAAAAAAGAATACTCTCAACTGGAGCTTAGGGTGTAAATGGAAAAGCAGCTAGAGACAAGAAAGGTGAAACACACTATGGAGAGACCTAAATGTCATATTAAAATTCTTGGACCTGATATAGAGAATCAGTAAAGGATTTTAAGCAGCTGATTGATATGAATTTTATTTTAGAAAGAGGGCTGTGATAGCTGGTTAAGAGGCTGGCTATAGGAGACCATGTTAGGAGCTTGAGTGACAGTCATCTAGAGGGAGGTGGTTCTAAGCAGAAATTAAGCAGACTCATTAGCTATTGAAGGAGTGAGAAAAAGGGTTCAAGGGTTTCTAAGTTTTTTCACTTGGTCAGTTGAGTGAATGATGAACTTGAAATAAGAGAAGCAGCCAGGCATAGTGGCACATGCCTGTAATTCCTGCTACTTCAGATGCTGAGGCAGGAAGATCACAGGTTCTAGGTCAGTCTAGGCAACTTAGGGAGACCTGTCTCAAAACAAAACAAAAAGGCTGGGGATGTACCTCAGTGGTAATGCACCCCTGTGTGTGTGAGAGAGAGAAGTAGACTTCTTTGCTTGGAGGAGTTCATCAAGGGTAACTTTAGAATAAAAATCACAATGAATATATCTGTTTTAGCTTAACAAAAATATTTTTTCTGCCATCAGAAATATCATTTATGAAGAACATATTAATGTGAGTGGAGAGACAGCATAGTAATACTTAAAAGCAAGAATTTTAGAGCCAAACTGGGTTAAATATACATTTTGATAGCTATGTGATCTTGCAAGTTATTTTAACCAAATTAGTTTCCCTTGCAGAATGGGGATAAATCATACTATTTAACTTCATAGGATCTTGGTGAGGAATTAATGAGTTAATGTATGTAAAGCCCTTAGAATATTACCTTGCAATAATAAGAACTGTTAGTTATTGTTATTAACATATGGGAAATTTGATATTTAAATGAAAACTAATACCAATTCTGTATACAACTAACTACTCTTATGTAGCTCTGCTTTTCCCCCCCAGAACATTTATTTTCTGATATAGTAGACACTTTACATATTTCTGATATTTATATGAAATGTTTGTTTTCCTTTCATTGGAAAGATAGTTTCAGTGTGGTCCATGAACCAGCAGCATCAGCACCATCTAGGAACTTGTTAGAAATATAAATTTAGATATATAGACCCACTGAATCAGAAAACTGTTTTGACAGCCCTCCAGGGGATTTCTGAAGCAAACTCAAGTTTGAAATCCCTGAGCTAGAATATAACTCAGTATTTTATTTGCTTTGCTTATTATGAATCCTGAATTCCTAAAATATTGCCTAGCACATGCTAAGTGATAAATATTTGTTGAATGATTGAATTGTGTAAATACTGTGAATTGTTGTAAAGAAAATAACTGAGTATTGGGCTGGGGTTGTAGCTCAATGGTAGTGCACTTCCTACCATTGTGTGAGGCACTGGGTTCAATCCTCAGCACCACATTAAAATAATAATAATAATAATAAAGGTATTATGTCCATCTACAACTAAAAAAATCACTGAATATTAAAACTAATAGTGTGTTTTTATTCTGTTTTTACTTTTTCATTACTCTTAAAATTGATATAAGCAACTACTTTTTAAGGGAATATCATGCTCCAAATTCTTTTATTTTGTTTATTTGTTTTTATATGGTGCTGAAAATCAAACCCAGTGCCTTAGCACTCTACCATGAGCTATAATTCCAGCCCTATATGCAACTATTAGAACAACAAAGATGGAGATTTTTATTTCCCTAAAGAACAGTCCACATTCAGTTTCTGCCATTAAAGGATAATAGACACCAAGTGTCATTTTAGGAAGTTTTTGTAGCCATGACAATCCATTTATTATCATATACTATAATTATCAATCTATTTAATATAATATTAAGACCTACAGCAGGATTTCAAGATTCAGTTTTGTACCACCTGAATAGGTCTCTCCAAATACCTCAGTGTTATAATTTCTTTTTTAAAATTTTTTCTTTTTAATTGTTAATGGGCCTTTATTTTATATATTTATATGTGGTGCTGAAAATCAAACCCAGTGCCTCACACATGCTAGGCAAGTGCTTTACCACTGAGCTACAACCCCAGTCAATTTCTTAATTTAATTAGTATGTTAAATGCCTGTACTCATGATTTCTAGCTTTGGTTTTACAGTACCTGAAGACATCTTTCCATATGTCTTAATGTTGAATGTAAAAAGTCTTTGAAAAGAGAAAAAAAAAGTTTTTGAAAGTTTTTCGTTTTCATTCACATAAACTTTAGTGTATGTACATGAGACCCTATTATTTTGGGAGCTAGAAAAAGTTATCACCACAATACCATGTACAGAAGCCTGATAAACACCAGTTACAGTCTTTGGAATTATAATTATTTCAACTCTCTTCATACTCTGTGATGAATTTGGTTTTCTCCTACATATTCCTACCTGAGGATTTATTTTCAAAATTAGGTAGGGGCTGAAGGTTATATAGTTCCGTGGTAGAGCACTTGCCTAGTATATATTAGGCCCTGGGTTCTATGCCTGGCACTTGCTAAGTACTTGTTATTTGTATTATCTCATAATCCTTTCATACACTCCCATGAGGTCAGTACTATTATATTTCCTACCTAAAGGTCTGGAGGTTTGCTTTTAACTCATGTGTGAGATCAGGCAACCCATTAGTCCACACACAGAGGCTGTAGATCATAGAAATGCCACGGAGGGGCGCCAGAAGCAAATGAACCACATATTTTTCAAAGAGAGCGTATTTGATTTCATATAGGCTGGTATGGGGGTTGTAGCTCAGTGGGAAAACACTTGCCTAGCACGTTTGAATGGGTTCAATCCTCAGCATCACATTAAAAAGTGAATAAATAAAATAAACGTATTGTGTCTCATATATATATATATACATATATATGTATATATATATATGTATATGAATGGAATCTATAATTCTTTTTTTAAAAATTACAGACTGTAGAGCACTCCTAGATGGGAAGTGTGTGCTTTATGAAATCAGGTGGATGATAGAACATACCAACTACAAAAAGACGGAATAACAGGATCACAGGGAAGTTTGCAAAAGAATACAGTTTCGGTGGACTATCTCTTCTCCCCTATTTTTATTTATGTAGTTCGTTTTTAATCATTCTCAAATTTGCCCCTTGAAAACACAGATTTTTTTTTTAGATCCATTAGCAAAGAAAGAATAAAGGAAGAGATCTTATGACTAACAGAGTTGTAGAAAAATGTGAGCCAGGAGGGGAATGCACATATGTGTACAACACTGCTTTATACTGTCTGGCTTAGATCAGGAATAGATGTACTTGAATTTGGAGATATGCCATTTCAGAGAAGTGACTACACTAAGCACTTTTGTGACAGCTTATTGCAAAATGACACAATACTGCTCCATGGCAGTATCTGTTTTTGACTAACTATTATTATTTCACTGTTGGTGGCTAAGAACACAGTCCCCTTGAGAATAGTAACAGCTGCTTTGATGTCCATTTCAGTTGTGTCTCGGATAGCCAAGAGGCTGTTTGCCATGGCTGAACTTTCCCCCTATTAAATAAATAAAAAATGAAGCCATTTTTTTTATGTTGTTTGTTTGTTTTAATATTTTTTAATTGTAGATGGTCACACTACTTTTATTTTTTTTATTTGTTTTTTTATGTGGTGCTGGGAACTGAACCCAGTGCTGGACACATGCCAGGCAAGCGCTCTACCACTGAGCCACAACCCCAGCCCCACGCCATGGGTTTTTTTTTTTTTTTTTTTTAAGAGAGAGAGAATTTTTTAATATTTATTTTTTAGTTCTCGGTGGACACAACATCTTTGTTTGTATGTGGTGCTGAGGATCGAACCAGGGCCGCACGCATGCCAGGCGAGCGCGCTACCGCTTGAGCCACATCCCCAGCCCCCCCACGCCATGGGTTTTATGAACAGTGTGGACAAATAATTCACCTGCAGTGAATTATGTATGCTAAAGGAGTGTCACTATAGTAAAGGATCTGTTGTCATTTTCTCTTTCAGGCAGTAACAACATCTAGAGGAGATGTAAACTTTTAGAAGCTATGGACAAAGTTTAAAAAGACAAAGTAAGCCAAGTATGTTGGCATAGCCCATAATCCCACCGATGTAGGAGGCTAAGGCAGGTGGATTACAAATTTGAGGCCAGCCTCAGCAACTTAGTGAGGCCCTAAGCAACTTAGCAAGACTGTCTCAAAATAAAAAGGGCTGGGGACTTATCTCGGTGCCTCTAGTACTTTAAAAAAAAAAAAAAAAAAAAAGTCAGTTACCTTGTTCTGGAGGTGCTTATCTCAAGTTGAGAATATAACAAGCACATAAGTGATTTGTGATCAGTTAAAAAGCAGCTGATAACTGATATAATAAATATTGTTGTGATTAACAGTGTAAATCCATGCAAACCTTTAGCGATGTTGCATCTTATGTGGATTGAAAGGATCTAGAGATGGATGGTGGTGATGGTTGCACAACAATGTGAATGTACTTAATGCCACTGAAATGTATGCTTAAAAATGGTCAAAATGAGGCTGTAATACAGACTACTTGGGAGGCTAAGGCACGATTGCAATTTTAATTGAGACCCTGTCTCAAAATAAAAAATAAAAGGACTGAGGATATAATCGCTCAGTGGTAAAGTACTCCTTAGGTTCAACCCCAAGTCCCTCCCCACCAAATGTCAAAATGGTAGATTTTTTTTATTATGTGTACTTTACCACAATTCAAAAGAAACAGAACACTATATCGTCAGATTGTAAAGGTAATCTCAAAAGATTAGAAAAACATTATAAGCAATAGTAACTTTGTGGATAATAGATTATGTTTAGATTTCCAATGAGAACATTCATTTGTATACATTTTTTTAAAATTCAAGTTCCCCATAAATTGAACTGATTTCTTTCTCATTTTAGAGCCAAGGGAGGAGATCAGGTACCAAAGATAAGAAGATAGTTACCTACATTTTCACGGTGAGGCAGGCCCAAAGCTGGCACTAGAACCTGACACCCCTGACCAACTAGGATTCTCCCCCTATACAAATATTTACCATATCACAGCATTGAAAATGCCTTCATGATTTTTTCTGCCAGGTGTGTTGTATACCTATAAGCTGAGTGACTCAGGAGGGAGGCATAGGCAGGATGATTCCAAATTCAAGGCCAGCCTCAGCAACTTAATGAGACCCTTGTCTCAAAGTAAATAAAAAGGACTGAGGATGTAGCTCAGTGAGTGGTAAAAGAAACCCTGGATTCAAGTTCCAGTACCAAAAAACAAACAAGAACTTACTAATTTTTGCTATATTAAATGCCTCTTTTTTTTTTTTTGGTACCAGGAATTGAACCCAGGGGCGCCTAACCCACTGAGCCACATCTCTAACCCCTTTTATTTTTTATTTTGAGACAAGTTCTTGCAAGTTGCTGAAGCTGGCTTTGAACTTGCCATTCTCCTGCCTCAGCCTCCCAAGCCACTGGGATTATAGGCGTGTGACACCATGCCTGGCCTGAGTGCCATTTTTATTATTGTTTTCTCTTTATTAACCCATTCATGTAAAGTACATTTATTTAATATGTAAAGATACTTTAAAAAGAAACTTGTTATATTTTAAATGGGAAATTTCTGTAAATGATCAGAAAAAAATATAATGAAAACAGAAATTTTAGTCTGTTGCCAGCGCAGACGGTATGAAAAGTTCGGCTACGTGGGAAAATCCTAATGGAGTTTAAAGACACAGATTCCATTTATCTTCAAACCAGCTCCAGGATGACTCCTCAAACCCCCAGCCTCCAGCTACCCAAGGAAGTAATGAGGTTTACTGAAGAGGAGAGAGAGAGAGAGAGAGAGAGAGAGAGAGAGAGAGAGAGAGAGAGAGAGAGAGAGAGAGAGAGAACGCCAGGGAGAGGACTTCTATTGGGGAACAAAAAATTCTGGGGAAAATCCCATCCAATGAAGGTTAAGGGGGACAGTGTTCCAAGGTCAGGTAAGATGATTGGATCTTCGAGGGCTGTGGTCAGGCGTGCCTCCACATGGACAAGCCCTCCAGACCCAAGGAGGGTGGGGAAAGCTCTAACACACAGAAAAGTATCTGAGCGCCTCTCATCCAGCCAGGGAGATAACTCATCATGTGCAAGGATGGCCTCCCACAAGAAATAATTCTTTTCTTAGATGTTATTACTTTGATACTGAAGCATGTTCTATTTTTGTTAAAAGAGGAGATTAGTAATTCATAGGTATTAAAGACAGCACCAAAATGACATTGGAAGGGTTGAAAGAGAACTCAAGGTAGAGTGACAGGTCTTGTATGCAAGTCATTACCTATGTCACCACCCAGGAGGAATGAGTACCACACCAATGAGCAGAGTTGGTGAATTTTGAATTTGATTTGTAGAAAAGCAGTGCTTCAGGGTTAACATGGAAGAAGTGATTTACTGTGGGGTGAAGGTGAGAACACATTTCAGCGATCCATATTGGTAAACTTATTGATGAAAGTTTGCCTGGCCCTTCAGTTATGATGGGGAAAATGGTTGAGAATGATTAACTTAGACCTGTAGCGTTTCTTAGCATAGGTTTTCTTGTTCCTTGAATACTAAATGCCAATAGTAATACCACCCGCCTCAGTCATCATGATCACAAGTTCCCCATATACTTCCAAATGCCTTTTAAGAGTGATTAAGTTCCCCCACTCCCAATGGGGGAGAAATGAGAAGGTTATCCTAAGTGGATGGAATGGCCTCTACAAATATGTGGAAGAAACAATGAGTGTTACTTATCTTTTTTCTAGAAGAGAAGAAGAAGTTGATCAGAGATTTTGATGAAAAGCACCAGGAAGCAAATGAAACGGTGAGAACAAGGAACAAGTTCTTGTTTCTTTTCCTTGGTGTTGGGCTTTTCCAGAAGTAATTCTGTGACCTGATCATAGATTACTTTTTTCTATCTATTGATCCTTGATTGTGACTATTTCTTATTAATGAGGCTACTTGATGGGGATGGGTGGTTAGGAGGTTGAAAAACACAAATGGGTGAAACTTGGAAGACTCTCCTAAAATACTGCATTCCTTATGTGAGTAGTAAGGGCATTCTCACTCCTTAATCTGAGTGGTATTTTCAGATCTCTTCATAAGAGCTAGCCTCTAGGATAGATTACTGTTCTTTGTTAAACTTGCTGTCACAGAAAATGTAGCTCAGAGATGGTTCTAGCCATATTCCTCTCTTGGAAGATAGCATAACTGGATTTTGTTCCTCGGGCAAGACATTCAAGAACAGAATGAGTTGTCTCAAGCAGGACCCAAAGCCTTTCAAGTCAGTCCTGGTTGCTGGGGGCTTCTCTCTTGCCTTGCTTTTCTTTAAATTTTTTTTTTCTTTTTTCTTTTTGCTCTAACCCTTTGGAAGCAAGAGCCCTTCTAGCTCCTTCTCATTAAGCTCTAGCTTCAGTAAACCTATTAAGATTGGGGCTAAAATCTAGGTCCTTGGTAATATCCTGATCTTGTCACCTGCACTGCTCTGTTACCTGGAACCTCTGGGCCAAGTAGCATGATGTCTGATTCAGTTGATTCTACATCAACTAAACTGTTGCTGTTATTTTTTCTAATGGAATAACTGCTGTTATTTTTTCTAATGGAAGAACACTGAAAGGTTTGACCAGACCATTAATTTGATTTTGGATGAAAGTCATAAACGAGTGTTTAGTTCTTCACAGGGATTAGAACAAGTAGTATAAGAGCTACACATTGTAAGAGGTGATAGCGTTACAGTCACTGGAGAAATTGATGAAGAGAGACATTCTGTGCTTGACTTAGGAAATATTCAAGCAGAACCTCTAAATTCTATAGCACACTGAGAAAAACTACATAAATTGGACATCTCTAAATCTTGTACAGAAACTGATTATTCTGAAGAAGAGGTTTGGAATTTTGGGGACTGTGGAATTTGATTTCATATTGATTCATTATAACATGTAGGTTAAAATATTTCTACATTTTTTATTGAAAAACAAAAAATGAAATAGCTGCCCTGAGTTTTGCTACTTAAGAGCAGACTTAGGAGAAAAATCATTTTCATGACAAAGATCTTCCTCTTTGCTTATTGAAGATCAACCTCCCAGTTATCCCACTGAAGTTCTGAGAAGTTAGACTTATCTACATCTTTTCTCTTTTTGTACCTATTTTAAGGAGACCACTAAAATATGGAAATGTATCTCCTTCATAGTAGGACTATTAGACATTTTTTTGTACAGTTGGGCATATCCATGATACCTATTATGTATGAGTCTCCTCTTTCAATTAACATCCTGATAGTATTTTAGAAATCTAGCCACTTCTGATTTATGTATTTGGTGTTCATATACTCTCTGGTTTTTAATTGAGCAAGATTAACAGTCCCACTCTGGCATCCTAGGCAGATCAAAATAATTTAGGCCTTCCTGTCTGTATGTGTAGGGTTTTTTGTTTTTAACTTAGAAAAATGGAAGTTTGACTCTCCAAAGCATCCTACTCTGTGGGCCCCTACTTAATCTCTGCCTTAGAGAGAAATGTAGTTGTTGATTTTCAGAAAAAAAGAAGAAAATAACCCTTATGTCAGATCATTTTTAGTATAGTAGACTTGAATATATTTATTTTTTTTTGAGAGAGAGAGAGAGAGAATTTTTTAATATTTATTTTTCAGTTTTCGGTGGACACAGCATCTTTATTTTATTTTATGGTACTGAAGATCAAACCCAGCGCCCCGTGCCATGCACGTTACCGCTTGACCCACGTCCCCAGCCATTGAATATACTTCTTGATGTCCATGTTGAACCATATCAGGCTGAAGATCTGAAAATTTTGAATCCTAACTCCTCTTAGGATGTAAGCAGTTTTAAGTCAGTCTTGTGAAATGGAGAAGGTATTTCCTATCATTGATTTGTTGTAGGGATTAAATTAGAGAATGTACATAAAGACGTATTTAACAAGCTCTAAGTTGCTTCTGTTAGTTGGGGTTTTTTTGTTTGTTTATCTTTTGCAGTACCAGAGATAGAAACCAGGGCCTTGCAGTACCAGAGATAGATAGGAAGGTGTTCTACCACTGAACTACCCCCCAGCCCATTAATGTTTTCTTTGATTTATTCATCCATCACAGATTTTATTAATGAATGCTGGCTAGACACTATTCCAGGCACTTGGAATGAAGTGAACATGGCATTTGGAATGAAGTGAACATGAGTTCCTGCCTCATGGAACATATGTTCGAGTGTCATTTGGGGTTGTTCAGGGTTTGACAAATTCAAAGTAGGCACATCCTCAGATGAAAAGGGGGAGACCCGGGCCACATATTTATTACTTGGTGCTTTCCCAGCTGGCAGAGATGGAGGAAGAGCTACGGTATGCACCCCTGTCCTTCCGTAACCCCATGATGTCTAAGCTGCGAAACTACAGGAAGGACCTTGGCAAACTCCATCGGGAGGTGAGAAGCACACCTTTGACAGCCACACCTGGGGGCCGAGGAGACATGAAGTATGGCACATATGCTTTAGAAAATGAGCATATGGTAAGTATTAGCTGGTTGATTTTTTTTGTTTGTTTGTTTCCCCTTCCCTGAAGGAACTGTGGTACAAGAATTAAACATTGTGGGGGCTGGAGATGTGGCTCAGCGGTAGCGCGCTCGCCTGGCATGCGTGCGGCCCGGGTTCGATCCTCAGCACCACATACCAACAAAGATGTTGTGTCCGCCGAGAACTAAAAAATAAATGTTAAAAAAAATTCTCTCTCTCTCTCTCTCTCTCCTCTCTCACTCTCTCTTAAAAAAAAAAAAAAAAGAATTAAACATTGTGGAGTTGCAGTTCACATTATCAGTGCATACTGGATTCTTGGGTTTTTTAAAATTGTAGTTCCCTTTCTTGCATCTAATTCTTCTTTTCCCTTGTGGTACCTGCTCTTTTTAATGCAGATCTTTTGGCAGGGACGGATAATTGAAACTAGGGGCACATAACCACTGAGCCACATCTCCAGCCCTTTTTATGTTTTATTTTGAGATGGTGTCTTGCTAAGTTGCTTTGAACTTGGGATCCTTCTGCCTCAGCCTCCCGAGCCACTGGGATTAAAGGTGTGCATTACCATACCTCACTTAATGCATATCTTTCTAAACCCTATTTACTTAGATTTATGTCATATATGTATGTATATCTTTTTGTGTAGTAGTATATAAATGTTTCTTATTCCTACCTGAACTCTGTTCTGACATGTTAATCTAATTTTTTTTCTTCTTGAGGTTTTATTCTTTCATATACATTTTAGAATCACTTTCTCATGTAGGCTCCAAAAAGTTCATTTAGGTTTTTCATTTGTCAAAATATTGTAACAAAATTAATCTTTCCTTTACCTTAATATCAAAATGGTCCAGCAGCTATCCAAGAAAATGCAAGGTGCTTCTCAAGAAGCCCCTCCACCTCCCAGGCACTGGGGATTAAACCCAGGGGCACTTTACCACTGGCTACATCTCAAACCCTTTTTACTTTTTGAGAAAGTTTCCAAGGTTAGCTTTAATTTAAGATTCTCCCAAGTAGCTGGGATTACAGCTCAGAGGCTTCTGACACCTCTTCTAATGGAAAATGAGCCTGATTACCTCTTCAGGGTTCTGGTTTATAAAATTGGACTAATTGAAAACTTACATCCTGGAATCATCTAGAGAATCTGGTTAAAGATATTTATCACAAGATTTCACAAAGATTAAATTTAATGGGTTGTATTTGGATTATATTTCACAAATATAGTACAAAGTAGAAATTAACATTACAGATTGTATGTTAAGAGAAATGGAAAGGGGCCCACCATTGCAGACCAAACTTATGGAGAGATGCTGGTAATAGAAATAGTTCATAATGCATGCTGATTATAGTCTGAAGGACATTCAGAATGTTACTGGGTTGACATATTTGATATCAAAACAAGATATTTTGCCAGGCCAAGAGGTACACACTGACTGGTGACTCAGGAGACTGGCAGAAGGATCGCAAGTTCAAGGCTAGCCTTAACAATTTAGCAAGACTGTCTCTCAAAATAATAAAAATAAAAATAGCTGGGGATATAGCTCAGTGGTAGTGTCTTTGGGTTCAATCCCTCATACAGGAAAAAAAAGAAAAAGAAAAACCACATTTTGAGAATGATGTAAAACTTTCAAATGGATAATTATAAAATCACATGAAAAGACTGGAGGGCTGGGACTGTAGCTCAGTGGTAGAGCACTTACCTAGCATGTGTGAGGCACTGGGTTTGATTCTCAGCATTGCATGTAAATAGGTAGAATGCCCAAAAACAACTAATAAAAATGGTTTAAAAAAAAAAAAAAAAAGACTGGAAAAAGCCAGGAAGGTGGAAGTTTTATAAAAGTGGCTTTGGCCATTGTTACCAGAAACATGGAGGGGATGCATCCAAACATTTTGCTTTAAATTTATTTGTTTCAGAAATTTTAAATCATAATTTTTTTTAAGTGAGTCTCACTCTGTTGTCCAGGTTGCCCTCAAACTCTTGAGCTCAAATGATTTTTCTTCTTCAACATTCTGAGTATCTAGAACTAATGCCGCCATACCCAACACCATAAATCATAATATAGATTATATGTACCACTTTCTTTCTTTCTTTGTTTTTTTTTTTTAAGATGGAGAGAGAGAGTTTTTTTAATTTTTTTTTTTTAGTTTTCGGCAGACACAACATGTTTATTTGTATGTGGTGCTGAGGATCGAACCCAGGCCGCACGCATGCCAGGCAAGCGTGCTACCGATTGAGCCACATCCCCAGCTCCTTTCTTTTTTTTAATATTTATTTTTTTTAGTTGTAGTTGGACCCAGTACCTTTATTTCATTCACTTATTTTTATGTGGTGTTGAGGATTGAACCCAGGGCCCCAAGCATGCTAGGCAAGCGCTCTACCGTTGAACCACAATCCCAGCCCCACATGTACCACTTTCTGTAGAATTATTGTCCCAAATCTGTCTGAGCCTGCCTGATTTATGTGATATTTTTGTTATTTCCTGCTCTTTAGCCTAATCATTTGAAAATCTGCATCTTTTTCTTAATTTTTTTTTTCTCCTTCTTTTGAGCAAATGTAACTAGGTTTATTTGTACCTCATTCAGTGGTTTCCTCATCCACTGGTCTGTATGCTACTTGTTAGGTGAAAATGCTTCTTGTGCCAGGTATGGTGGCTCATGCCTGTAATCACAATGGCTCAGGAGGCTGAGGTAGGAGATCACAAGTTCAAAGGTAGTGAAACCTTGTCTCTAAATAAAATACAACAAAGGAATGGGTATGTGGCTCAGTGGTTAAGCGTCACTGAGTTCAATCCTCAGTACCAAAAAAAAAAAAAAGAATGAACAAAAGAAAGAAAATACTTCTTGATGCTTTTGTTCTAAGAATCCACTTTGTTTTCTCATTCCTTACACCCCTGGTACTGGGTATTGAACCCAGGGGCACTTTACCACTGAAGCACACCCCCAATTCTTTTAATTATTTTGTTTGAGAATGGATTTGCTAAGTTGTCTAGGCTGGCCTCAAATTTGCAATCTCTCCTGCCTCAGCCTCCCAAGTCACTGAGATTACAGACATGTGCCACTGTGCCTGGCAAGAATCTACTTCTTTTTTTTTTTTTATATATTTTTTTTTTTTTTAGTTTTCGGTGGACACAACATCTTTGTTTATATGTGGTGCTGAGGATCAAACCCGGACCGCACGCATGCCAAGGCAAGCACGCTACCGCTTGAGCCACATCCCCAGCCCAAGAATCTACTTCTTGATGATGTCTTTTTAAGTTCTATTGCCAGTGGTCACTTACTTTGTAAAAAGCCTCTGAGAGTTGCACCCCTTCAGATTGTATAGACTTTGGCTATACAAATTAAATTAAATTCTTTAGCTAAGAATTTAGAACTGCACCCATTTCTGTTCATGGTTAATCCTGGCCTTACAAAGACTACTTTTGTCCACATGTCATCTGTGTTTAGGATTATAGGTAGAGTAAAATGTAAGTGGGATTTAGAAAATTAGGGTAGCTGGGAAAGCTTACTTCAGTCCCAGATATTATCTGCCTTGAGACCTAATCACCATGTGGCAACTTCATAGTTGTGTGTGTGTTTGATTGGCCTGAGATGAAATTCTTTGGCAGGGGGCCAGGTGTGGTGGGGGTGTGTCATCAAGAGTGTGGTGGCCACCTAAGTTTTTTTCCTTATTGTGATTGAATCTTGGGCTTCTAAATGATTTTTTTATATGCTAAAAAAGAATAGTTTATTCATAATACCCAAATTCTCAGTACCAGTCAAGTGGGAATCTTGAGCAAATTAGTCTTTTTCTAGGACTGTAAAGATTAGTTTTCTTTTGAAGCACTGCCAAAATTACAGGCTATATGCATAATCAGTTAGCTCCTGCACCCCTAAATCTAGCCTGCTACCTTTCTGAAGTTGCCTCTGAGAAACTCATATTATGTTTATGATAAATTTGAACTGATCCACAGGAAAAATGCTTCTTATCTTTTACTTTTTTCTCACCTTGCTTCACTTAAGTTTAACAAGTGGTGTGGGTAACCTGTGGTCTGGCTGATTGGACTTTAGGTTCTACTTGAGTCTATGACCTTGAACATGATCTTACAGTATATTAGTATCTTTGGGTCTTCTTTAAAAGTACAGTTAGCCCTCCCTGTCCACTGCATCTGGTCATTCAACTAACTAATATGGAAAATATTTTTTAAAAATTCTATCTATGCTGAATCACATGTACCGACTTTTTTCTTGTCATGATTTTCTAAACAATAAACAACTATTTACTTAACATTTACATTGTATAAGAAATTTGAGCATCTGTAGATTTTGACATCCTCAAGGGTCAATCAATCCACTGTGGATACCAGGGAACTAACTATAATGGAAATTGTTGTTCCCTATATCCCTTTTTATACAAGGTTGTAAGGAGCATGCTGGCACTGAATCTAACATTTCCCTCCCATGTTCCTGTCAGAATCGGCTACATTCACAAAGGGCATTGCTTCTACAAGGCACTGAAAGCCTAAACAGGGCCACTCAAAGCATTGAGCGTTCTCATCGGATTGCTACAGAAACTGACCAGATTGGCTCAGAAATCATAGAAGAGCTGGGGGAGCAACGAGACCAGCTGGAACGTACCAAGAACAGAGTAAGTCTGCACAGGTGGGAAAAAGTGACTGGAATAGGGAAAGTAGGTAGGTCCACCATACCCAGATGCCATCATCCTAAGTCCAAAAAACTACAGCAGTTCTAAATTTAGGGGATAACCTTTTTTTTTTAGGTTGCTTGGGTAAGAGAGGATCTCCCTTTGAAGGAATTTTACCCCTAAGACTTAGACATTAATGGGAAAAAAAATTTTTAAAGAGGCATGTAAGGATTCAAAGTCAGCAACATGAGCTTTTAATTTCTCACATCTAGAGGAATATTTTGGTATTCTTAGGAAAACATCATCAACTTATAACACCCCATCTTTTAGAACCAACGTTCTTTTCCAAATGTCAAACATAGTACCATTCATAGTATGTAGATTTATAAACTATTGCTCAGTATTGGACTATAGTCCTTTACTGTTACCAAGGTAAGTTGGATCATTGAGGGAAGAAAACAAATAGAAATCCAATGATGACTGTTGTGGGTCTCTAATATGCTGCCACTTTTAAGAAACTCTGGGAAATAACTCATTTCTTCCTTTCTAAATATTTGTTACTCTACAGAGGGATTTTTAAAATAGTAGTTTGCCAGTGGAATGCTCTATCTTAATAGGCTGAGGCAAATTCAAACTGAAAAGCGGATAGTGGGTCCAAGATTTAGACAGGAAAATATTAGCTTAGTTTGGGGATTTGAGGGTATTGTGGAGCAGGTACTGGGGATTTGAACCCAGGGGTACTCTAAACTGAGCTACAACCCCAGCCCTTTTTATATTTTTGAGACTGGGTCTCACTAAGTTGCCTCAAACTTGTAATCTTCTTGCCTATTACAGGCATGCGCTACTCAGTGATATCTTTCTTACACATCTTAATAGCTTCAGTTCTTCATTCTTTTTTTCCCCACATTTTGCAATTCCTCATTCTTAAAATTAATCAGTGATTCTATTCTCAATATTAGTGAAATCAATATCAATATTCAGTGAAAATTCACAATAAAATGCTTATCCAAAGCAAGCTATGGAGAATTAACTTGCCAACAAATAATGTGGGTTCTGAGCTTTTAAATTTTGGTTAAATTTAAAAGCCAACGAAGGCTGAGGATGTAGCTCAGTGGTAGAGTGCTTACCTAGCACATGTGAGGCACTGAATTCGATCTTCAACATCGCATAAAAATAAATAAATAAATAAAATAAAGCCAAAGAGTGGGGTGGGTACAGTCATGTACACCAATAATCCTAGCTAGTTGGGAGGCTAAAGCGAGAGAATGGCAAGTTCAGTGTCAGCAATTTAGTGAGAATCTTTCTCAAAACTAAAATCTTTAAAGAGGGTTGGGATGTAGGTAGATTGAGGCCCTGATTTTAATCCTTAGTACCACCAAAAAAAAAAAAAAGCCAAAGAATGCACTGAGAGATCACTATATCAAGGCTATTGGTATATTGATCATCTGGGAACAGATGACAAGGAGCAGCCATTGAGATGTACTCTAGCTATCTAGATTAGTAACAGACAGTCAAAAGGGAAGGGGTCCATAGGGGCTAATTCCCTTCACAATTCAGTATAACTGCCTCAAAGGGGTAATAAAAGATTTTTAAAACACATTTTAAAATGATAATCTACCAGCTTACGGAAATAAACACCAACCCAGGAGGCTCTTCTGGAACTTGGCTGATGAAATAGAAATCTTAAGTTGCTACATAGTCACTGGCTGTGTATATCAGATCCTTTCCTGTTTTGAGTAGCCAAAGTAAAAGTAGTCCCAGCCAAAAGTCTACAACCCCACAGCAATCTTGGGATATAATAATTCTCACATCTCCTTGATGAATACCAAAGTACCTTTTCCTTTCCAGATTCTGCTACTTGTACTCAGAGGCCATAATTTAAATTAGTTTGATTTCTAGGCCTTTTTGAACATAGACCTCTTAATGCCCACTATTAATTTAGGAATGTTCAAATTCTATACAGTATGTACTTTTGAAAGAAGGGGGAAATAATTGGTATTTTCTCTTCTCAGCTGGTAAATACAAGTGAAAACTTGAGCAAAAGTCGAAAGATTCTCCGTTCGATGTCCAGAAAGTAAGTTTCAAAAAGTCACAAAATTTCTTTTAACTCTTAATGTCTTCAAGAAAGCTTAAAACATTGTCAGAGTCCTAATAAATCACCTTAGTGCTTTATTCCATATAGTCCCCCTGTACTCAGTACTACCCAGCAGATAGAGAAATAAAATAAGGAATATAGTTTTTATAGAGAATATTCCAGGATAAAATCCTTTGTTAAAATTATGTATTGCTCTGATTTGCAGCACTTGAAGATTTGTCCACTGAAAGAATGTTTAATCTCAGCTTTATATTTCTGCAAGAAGACACATGGGAATGATAGAGCTTCATATTTATTGAAATATATTTGTAAAAACTTGATTAGAAAATAGTTTTCATGGCCAGGCAAGTTGGCGCACGCTTGTAATCCCAGCTGCTCAGGAGACTGAGACAGGAGGATCTTGAGTTCAAAGCCAGCCTCAGCCAAAGTGAGGCACTAAGTAATGAAGGGAGACCCTGTCTCTAAATAAAATACAAAATAGGGGGATATGGGGATGTGGCTTAGTGTTTGAGTGCCCTTGAGTTCAATCCCTGGTACCAAAAAAAAAAAAAAAAGTGTTATTGCTTTGTCCTGGCTTTTGGCTCTGCTTGCCCTTCATGTGAATGAGGCTCTTTTCTGGGAGTCCTGTCATGTTAGCAAGAAGTAGATTTTAAAAACAAAACAGAAACCTTTGAGATGAGTACTAACAGCAACAAAACCAGGACTGAAGGGAAGTATTGCTATTGAGGCTGAAATTGGGGATAAGTGCATGACCTTGGGCACATATGGCCTAGCATGAAACAAAATGACAGCCTGTTCATGAAACTAGCAGGAAGCGTAGAGTTTTCCCTAAACAATAGGAAATTCCTTGTGGACTAAGGAGAAACCCAAGAGTGAACATGAAAATCAGAGATTGAACTCTGTGTAAACAAAAAATAGTACTTTTTTAAAAAAATAATAATAATAAAAGATACCCATTAGGTTAGGGGAGCAGAACAGAAGAAATAGGAACAAAGTAAAAAAGGAAGACTGAAAGGCAGTACCCAGGGTTCTAGTTACTTTTCCTAAAAGCAAAACCCATCCATGAATTGGACTTTGACACAGGAGGGTCTGTCCCAAACCCTTCACCCAGCATACACTCATAGCTGTGGTATTTAACCAATGTGGTGCTATGTGGCTAGATAGTGAGTGGTATTGTATTACTGCTATTTGAAATGTGATTTGAAGACATTTTAGAACCAAGAAACTATCTTTATGCTTTGGTATTTATAGTCCTAATTTTCCACATTTCTGTGAGGTAGACAGTTTTATCTCTAAATTACAGCTAAAGAACCTTCAGAGTTGCTACTTCCAAGCCATGAGTACTTATTGCTAAGTGGCTCTGTATTCAAACAAAAAATTTCATCTGCCCTCAGAGTATCTTAGCCTTGGCCCTGAGACAAACTCCAAAGAATGAAGAACTGTTAGAAATAACCTGTCCAGACTACTGACTACTTGTTCTGCTTCTCTTTGTAGAGTGACGACCAACAAGCTGCTGCTTTCCATTATCATCTTATTGGAGCTAGCTATCCTGGGAGGCCTGGTTTATTACAAATTCTTTCGCAAGCATTGAAATTGCTATAGGGAAAGGTTTGTGGATCAGAACCTTGATCCTGTGGACAAATGTTATTAGGGAGTGGAATAAGCGTGTTGCTGCTGTGGGCTAACAGTTCAAGGATGCACTGTGTAGCCAGACTGGGAGGAGGAATGGCAGCCAGAAAAACCACATAGATGTGAAGGAACAGTGACAAGACCAATATGATATACCAAGGTAATAAATGCAGTTTATGACTTCTGCAAATTTACATAGTACTGTAACATATCAATACCTTGTGAATTAAAAAAAAAAATACATTTACAGTAGTATTATTGGTCACCAAAATGGAGAGGGGAAACTTTACAATCATGAAAGTGTATTGATGTTCTTATTAAGGCAGTATCAATCCAGCCAACCATTTAGTATCTGTCCCCTTGAATGCTTTGCAAATCTGGAATGCCCATCGTGAAATGTGCCAGTGCACAGTGTTTCCTAAATTCTCACACGTTCTTCATTTTCTGATTCATCTGGTGAACTGGGAGTAGGAAGTTGGTCATAGACAATGTGTCCTCCTTCCCTTGTCTGACCAAAACTTGAAGCAATCACATCCACTGCCAGGCTAGCTGTAGCCTTTGCCTCTTCATCTGAAGTGGCCAACTGAGGATTGACTTCAACAAGATCCAATGCTGACAGCAACCCTGGAAGAATAAGTATCAAAATCTCAGAAAATCGCCTAGCTGGTACTTTTAGTGAGGGTTGTCCCACTTGGACAAGGAGAACAAGCCAAGGTAAAAACAGGAGCACTTTTCACTATAAAATTATCTATTGTAAGAAAGCCCCTTGCACCTCATCCTCTTACCCATCAATTCAAGTTAAAAACACTATAAGCTGAAGTACTGAAAGAAACCTTTAAGGTAATCAAATAATTCATCCCTATTCAGCTAACATAATAGGCCTAGCTATCAGGCTTTCTAATGCTTTATCTATTTTTGTTATTGTTTTGGGGGGTGCTGGGGATCAAACTCAGGACCTTCTGCATGCTACGCACACACTGTAACACTGAGCTACATCCCCAGCCCCATTTGTATCCCTTAAGGCACTGTACCACGTGCCCTAAAATGTATATTCTTATCCCTTCATGCTTGAGTTCTGAGGAAAGTTCTACATCTGATACATTTTTTATGTCTCCCAGCAGACTGGCCCAGCATCTTACACTTTTTCATGGGAAGATACAGTCATTTGTTGCCTTCTGTGAGGGTTTGAGAACTTTTGCCCAAGTCCTCAGCACTGTTCTTTGGCCTGGAGGGGAAGGGAAGAACCTATCCAGATCTTCTTCCCTCCCCCTCTACATAGCCAACTTCTCTAGAACTAACTCCTTAATTGGTTAATCTGGTTAAAGTTAATCTACCTCTTTGAGAGTCATCTGAATAAACTAGTATTCAGGAATACAGTATCTAAGAATATTTGGTGTGACTATAAAGACTAGAATCATGGGTGTATACACCTAATGGCTTATTGATATTATGTTATAGTACATGATACTTAGTGTCATTGTATCTGTTCAGTGTGTTGTTTTAGCAGAACATAGCTAATTGCAGTGTGGAAAACTGCAATGACCAGGCATGTTACCATAGCATTTCCATCATTTTGTCCATATGACCTGTGTCTCTGACAGTTTATGTCACTGATTTATACTGGCTAAACCTGCACTCTGAACCTATCCCAAAAGTAATAATCAGAGAGTGTGTGCTACTATTACCTATGTTTCCTGACTACTGCCATCCTGCAAATTAAAGAAAACTGTTTGATGTATCTAATGGACAACATCATGAGTGTCTTTTGGAATAAATACTGCAACAGAGAAAAGGTGGCACAAGGCAAGGACCATGCCACATCTAGGTGCTGCAAGTTATTAAGCCCTCCTCTGACTGGTGACATTGGAAAGCTAAATGGAGGATTGAACTCTTGGGTTCTCTGTCCACTAACCCAAGGTAATAGCTAAGATGGTGGGTCTGAGAATGAAACTGTCTTGCTACTCTTAGATCTAAAAGTGCTGTCCTAAGGTTCTAGCAGGTTCTATGGGTTCAATGCCGATTTCTAACTCCTATTCCAGGGTTCCCTACAGCCTTAGACCTTTGAATCTGGGGTCTCTATGCTTCTTTATACCTGTTTCATGAAATGGTTACTGAAGTAGTACCACATGGTAAGTGTTTAAATTTTGGAAGGGAAGGTCATTTCAAGTGAATTTAAAACCAGAAGCTTTTTTACAAAAATGGAAACTGCAAACAAGTTTGAGTTTTGGAAAAGTTACTTTTGATAATCTAGAATTTATGTTAATATTGTCAGTGATTTATCCAACTGTATCCTACTTTTTAAAACTCCTATCAAACAACCTCTAGTACAAGACTTAGATAAAAAGGACTTGTCCCAACTTACAATATCTTTAAGAGATCTGCTTTGACTCCAAATTCCTGACTCCCAGAGAACCAACCCTCTTTTTTTGTGGTACGGAGGGCTGAATCCTATACGTTTTAGGTACAGAAATTTAAGCAAGGGGGAGGGAAACAGGAAATACTGGGGACTGAAATGGAACAAATTATATTCTATGCAGCTACAATTATGTCAAAACGAACCCCATTATTTTGTATAACTATAATATACAAATAAAACATTTTTTAGGGCAGGGCCTGGTGGCAAATGACTACTCCCAGCCACTCAGGAGGCTGAGGAAGGAGGATCACAAGTTCAAAGCCAGCCTTTGCAAATTAGCAAGACTCTTAAGCAACTTAGCGAGATGCTATTTCAAAATACAAAATAAAAAGGGTTGTGGATGTGCTCAGTGGCTAAGTGCCCTGGGTTATATTCCCAGTACCCCAAAAAATTTCTTTTCAGCAGAACAGCCTGGTATGATAACACATACCTGTAATCCCAGTGACTTGGGAGGCTGAGGCAGAAGAATCACAAGTTCCAGGCCAGCCTCAGCAACTTAGCAAGAAGATCCAGTCTCAAACACTAAAAGGGGCTGAGATTGTAGTTCTGTGATAGAGTGCCCCTGGGTTCAATCCCCAGTATCAAAAAAATTAAAAGTTTAAACAAAGATCCCCTTCAGGCAGGAGATTCCGCATATTTACATATATACTTAACAGGCTACTGACCTGGTATCTACATACCTGTATTGTGTATTTCCTCAGTAATATACATGCCTTCTCTATAGGTCAATCCCCCCACAACAGGGGTTCCTGTGGCTGGAGCCAGTGTAGGGTCAAATGCATCAATATCAAAACTCAGATGGATTGGCCTTTGTCTCCTGGAAAGGAAGAGGACCAGAGAATACATATTTAGTTGTGCTTGTAGACTCATTCATTCTTCCTGTTATCGTAGCTCCTTGATTTTGTTGTTTTTTGGTCCTGGTACTTTGTTAAATACAGCAAATTTCCAGGTTTTTTTCTTCCTGAAAGTTACTAAAAGTGTATGAGATTCCTACACTACTTCATGTTATTGGTATTTGTTCTACGTATTTCAGACAGATTAACTGCCGATTGTATTTCTGGTGTACCCTGGGCATTAGAGCCTTGTTCGTTACTGTCATTAGAGGGAATTCTTCACTTTCACATGACACTGGGCTCTGATATACTAATTTAAGTTAGCATGATCTGAGTTATAGTTGCCTTTATTCTCTAACAGCAGCTGAACTTAATACTAATTTTATGTCTGCAAACTTAACATCTGCCAATTCCAACTTGAGTACATGTGTCCAACGGCTGAAACTAACATACAGCACCCTGAAGTAAAAACTCAGGATTGGGAAAATGCTCCTTTAAGTTAGCATATTATTATCATTCATCTGACATCTTTCTATATTACCAAGATTTGCTTAATATTAGACTCAGATGAAGCAATAATAATGAGGCTGTGAAGAATGGGACTGTTGGAACAAGGAATGCCTCACATCTCAAAAGATAAGCATTAAATGGAGATAAAGCCGGGCACAATAGTGCCTGCCCTGTAATTCCAGCGGCTCAGGAGGCTGAGGCAGTATGATCGAGAGTTCAAAGCCAGCCTCAGCAATTTAGCAAGGTGCTAAGCAACTCAGTAAGACCCTGTTTTTAAATAAAATACAAAAATGGCTGGGGATGTGACTCAGTACTTAAGAGCCCGTGAGAAATTCACAAGAAACAGGAGATCTGGGCAGTGACTTAAAGGAAATTCCCTCCCAACCCCAGAAAAAGAATATGACTCAAGTTTCTATGCTAAAGAGACAGGCTAAGGTGTGACACCCATTGAGAGTTTGCTCTGTCCCTCTCTGGGATCTAGAAGTAGACATACATTGTAGTTACTTACTTGCCAATCAGCAGATCAAATGTCTGTTCCATGACCTTCTGAATACCAAGTCGATCAATATCTCTCATGGAAAAATACTGAATATCATAGTTCTTTAAAATAAAGCTGGTGAGAAAGAAAGAAAGGAATCCTTAGTTTAAAAGCTATTTTTAAGTGACTCAGGAGGCCTCAGCAATTTAGCAAGACCTTGTCTCAAAAAATAAAAAGGGTTGGGTATGTAGCTCAGTGACAAACCACCCCTGGGTTCAATCCCCAGTACCACACACACACACACACAAAAAAAAAAAAAAAAAAAAAAATCCAAGTTTTTTAGCATGTATATTAGGGGGTTTTGCCTTGTATTGACCTACAACAGATTACATCAAGTGTCAACCTTTAAGAGGAACATAAATAGCCAGCACAGGCCCAAAGCTTAAACTTACTGTTCAGGAGGGTCCACATCTCTTAGGCCGATATACACAATACTTGGGGAAGAGATACAAGGTTTGATCCAGGAAAATCCTGGGAGTTGTGGTACCTATGAAAAGAGGAGTGAACAAGATTATAGGATTAATTAAGAATTCTTGGTCTCACCAAGATAATCACCATGTGTTTCCAAAAGTGTGTAATCACTTTTTCCTCCTGTCCACAGGATATGTTTAAAACAACACAAGACACACTTGATCTAGGAAATAAACTTCACAAGAATGGAAATGTTTCAGAAGGGGAACAGAAAAACAATACAACTTTCTCAAGGAGAATGAAAAAAATTTTTCTCAAAATGGTCTTGGTTTACCATTAACTAGTCTAAACAGTAGGACTACACTGATTTGCCCTTTTGGTTCCTTTGCACATTGCTAAACTGTTTACAGATTGGTTCTTAAAGTATAACTCAATTGCCACCTCAAGTTGCCAACAACCAAACAAACTGTCTAATGAATAATCTTTGTACTATTCTGGTTTAACCTGGTTTCTCGCAAAGGGGGAGGGATATACAGTTACTAGTTTATGCCTGTCTTGGCATTAATGTGCCTCCCATGTCTTCTCTATAGCTTAGGAAAATATTACCCAGAGGTAAGCATAGCGTTGCTTATCTGAGGGTGTGGCCTGGGAGCCTCTAACCAAGGAGTCCTCAGGCTATGAGACTGTCCATCACTAGATACTACCACCTTACTTTTTTAGAGAATTATAAGCACCCTGAGAGCAGGGACCATGTCCTAGTCATCTCTAGATCCTAGCATCTAGCAGACTGTCTGACACACAGTAGTATTTAGTGAACAAATGAAAGGTTGGTAAGCCTCATGGAACCCATCCTTCACTCTAGTCTTATTGAACAAAACCTCCAAAGCCCCAGGAATAACCCTGTAAGCCATTTACCTTCTCATTCTGTCCCACTAACCTTGTCCTGTAGTTCTCTGAGAAGAAATGCAACTGGCTGTCCATGGAGGTTTCCTGATGAAGTGGTGAGGGGTGTATTGATGTCAGCATGGGCATCAACCCAGATGACACAAAGGTCTGGGCAGTGCCGGGTGTGACCACTAATGGTTCCGATTGCCAGGCTGCAAAGGACAAATATTATCTTCAAGGCCCTCTGCTTTGCTATCATCATCAATAAAAAATATTCTGAGCCAACACAGCTTACACTCTGTCCTCAGGGCAAAGTCAGGGCCTGGACTGGGTTAAGGTAAAACAAGTTTCCTGGGTTGTTGTCCCCAAAGATTAACCTTGAGTGGATTAGATATGAGAAATATAAAACTCTGAGGACTGGCAGCATGATAGATGTATTTCCTGTCCCAAAAATTCATGTCATTTGATCCATTAACCCTGGCCCAGAATAGGACCTCAAATGTTTGTTCAGTGAGTGAAATCTAGTTAAATGAATTGATCTATGTGTAACAAATCAAAAATGTTGCTTACTACCTCTTAAGGTCTCCACCTGGGAGATCTAATTTTAACTTACAAAGAATCAGTTAACTTTTTTTTTTGGCAGGGGGGAGGGTCCCAGGGATTGAACCCAGGGGCACTTACCACTGAGCCACATCCCCAGCCTGTTTTTATTTTCTATTTTGAGACAGGGTCTCACCAAGTTGCTTAGGGCCTCACTAAATTACTGAAGCTGGCTTTGAACTTCCAGTCCTCCTGCCTCAGTTTCCAAAGTTGCTGGGTTAGAGATGTGCACCATTGTATCTGGCCTACATTAACTTTTTATGGATTAAAAACTATAAATCATGGCTGGGGGAGTAGCTGGTACAGTGCACTTGTCTAACTCTGGGTTTGATTCCCCATCAGCACACACACACACACAGTGGAGTATTATTCAGCCATAAAGAGGAATAACTATGACATTTGCCAGTAAATGGATGGATCTGAAGACTATCATGCTAAGTGAAATAAGCCAGTCCCCAAAGGTTGAATGTTTTCTCTGATATGTAGAAGCTAACCCACAAAAAAGGGGTGGGGAAGAATAGAAGTTCAGTAGATTAGACAATGGGGAATGGAGGGAAGGGAGGGAGGGTAGAAAAAGGAAAAACAGTGGAATGAATCTGACATAGTTTTCTTATGTACATACAGGGAAACCACAGTGAATCCTACCATGTGTACATCAAGAATGGAGTCCTAATAAGATTTATTCCATGCTTGTATAATTATATCCAAATGGATTCTACTGTCATGTATAACTAAAAGAACCAATTTTAAGAAGAAAGCACTATAGCTATTTTTGCTTATATGTGCCTGAAACCTGAAAAGTCAAAAAGTTGTTAAAGTCATTAAAGTAATAAGCCAATCCAATTTAAGACTTCATGTCCACCACTGCATAAGACAAGTTATTTGCATATTATCTGTGTTAGCATGGCATTCAAATAACTTTCAATGATTTGTTTTTGCCTTTCTTTGTCCTTGGGCTCTGCTTACATCAGCTACCTGTTCTATCTCAACTGCAGGAATATGGCTGATGAGATTGTGGCTGGAAAGCTGCCCAGAAACAAAGTTGAGTTTGGCATAGACAAGAAATGCAGTTTAAGCATTCTATAGCCATCCTTGATCAATAAAGCACAAGACAGACTTTCAGGCTCCCCTTGAATGACAATATGGTCTAGTGCTAAAGGCAGTGAATTAAGGTAGATTACTGGAGTTTTTGTCCAGGAAGAGCTGTGAGATTGAAGACAAATTATCAAACTTCTCCAGACTTCCACTTCCCTTTCTGTAAGATAGGAATAAGAGTACTTGGCCTGTTTTAAGTCAGGACTGGTTTTGGTTGGGGGGCGGGGGTGGTACTGGGGATTGAAACCAGGGACACCACTGAGCAACATCCCTAGTCCTTTTTATTATTTAGAGACAGGGTCTCACTAAATTGCGTAGGGCCTTGCTAAGCCTAGCTTTGAACTCGATCCTCCTGCCTCAGCTTCCCAAGCTGCTGGGATTACAGGTGTGCCCTACCATACCTGGCAGAACTGGTTTGATAAGTAAGGTGATGTTGCATATAGTACTATATAAAAGGAGTGATCAAAACATGCCTCTTCCTTAAAATGGTCAATAGCCATTCAAATTATACACTTGTCCCTTCCTTTATAGACTATTCCAGATTGCCTAGGTTTTAGCATTGAATAGGAAGGAAGGAGGTAATAACATGGGCTGCAGTATAGATAGCTACAGGTAAAAAAGAAAAAACAAGGACCATGGTAATCACATTGAAGAGGTCCCCAAAGAGTGAGACCTGACTACAGGAAAGACTAAATAAATAATCTTAGAGAGACAGCACAGAACTCTAAAGTTGATTTAACTGAATGCCCCAGTCATCATACTAGTGAATCTAGGTCTGATGACTCTATTATCCTTCCTGAATTTTTATTCTAATAAGGATTCTACGTGCTGTGCTTCTCGGCTGAACAAAAGCTGAACTTCTGATAATGATCTGAAAAGCTCTTAGAGTACCTCAGAGAAAGTTATTCTGTTAGATCTGAAAAGAAAAATTAATTGCAGTGGGGGCCACAATGGATTTGAATCCTATCTCTGCTATTTCTTGGCTGTAGGCCTTGGATAAGTTATCTAACATCTGGCTTTCGGTGCTTCCAGTAATAAATAAAACCATAAAATACATTGAAGTGCTTCTAGTGCTTCATTGCCTCTACCAATAAACGTCATTACTTAGCTAAAATAACAGTCCCCTGTGAAATCTGACTATTCAAGCACAGACCAACTTCTTTCTTCTCTGAAAGTCTATAGAATTCAATATTTTAAAAAAATTTGTTCCACATGTTTTAATTTCATCTAACTGGAATAAACTGCAAAGTTTCCTACAAATCCTTAGACTGCTGAGAAAACATCAGTACAGTGCTCAGTGAAGTATATACTGACCTACTAAGAGACAACGGCTCCAGTGATCAAATACATTAGTCTCCTAGGGTATTGTGGACTGGAAAGTATATTCACATTCTAAGGGATGATCTCTAACAAATCTATTAGAAATGTTAATAAAAATGCCTAAATTTGGGTTGGGGTTGGGCTCAGTGGTAGAGCGATCACCTAGCATGTGTGAGGCCCTGGGTTTGATCCTCAGCACCACATAAAAATAAATAAAATAAAGGTTTTGTGTCCAAATATAACTAAAAAACCAAATAAATATTTTTGAAAAATGCCTAAATTTAGTCCTGATGTATTCTTCCAGTTCTCCAAAATGAAAGCCATGTTTTCTAGAAAACTTAAGAAGCATGAAACATGGTGACTAAAAACCTTGCTTAACCTACCTTTGTACTTGCTGTGTCAAATAACACAAATCCTCTTACTATTCAATGTGTTACACAAAGCAAAATACACAGTTCCTACAAAAGTTCGTGATATTAGACATTAAAATGATGTTATATACACCACACCCTAAAAATACTGTAGATATTTTTCTTGGGATGAGGAAACTAAGATAGCAGCTAAGTAATGAGCCCAAAGCAACATGTTATCCAGCCCCTCACCACACCTGGCTCCAGCTTACCTGTGGTCGCCTCCCACGGTGACACAGCTGTAGCCACCTGATACTGCTCTGCTGACCACCTCTGCCAGTTCCTGGTTGGCAAGGCCCACAGAGCGTGGGTTCACTATCAGGTTGTTATAGAGATCATCTTTGGGCACTGGAGTAAAACTCAAGTCTCCAAAGTCTTTTAAGCGGCAACCTAGAAACAAGGGGTGATAAGAAGAATTGTATGTACTTTTCCAATTCTTACTGGCCTGGGATACTCATGGCAAAGTATACATCATACTTATTTTGTCACAGTAAAAATTAAAATGTCACATAAGTGGCAGAATTGCTCAATTCAGTAATCCTGGGAAGTAAACCCTCTTTTAATTTTTTTTAAGATGTAGATGGACACAAAACCTTTATTTATTTATTTAATATTTTTTGGTAGTGAGGATTGAACCCAGGAGTGCCTAACCACATCTCCAGCCCTTTTTTTTCTAAATATATTTTTTATTTAAGAGACAAGGTCTCACTGAGTTTGCTTAGGGCCTTGCTAAATTGTATAGGGCCTTGCTAAATTGTATAGGCTGGCTTTGAACTTGCAATCTTCCTGCCTCAGCCTCCTGAGTTGCTGGGATTACAGGTGTGTGCCACCATACCCAGTGATTATTTATTTTTTATGATTATTTTATTTATTTTTATGTGGTGCTAAGAATCAAACACCGTGCCTCACACGTTATGCAAGCACTCTACCACTGAGCTATAACCCTAGCCCAAGTAAACCCTCTTAAAAGAACACCATTTTTGCAGCAGAAACTGAGCTTTACAAACTAAAACCAAGAGGTATTATTAACTTAACCTAAATCACAAAATTGGTAGCACATGTCCCAGACTTATAAAGGGGAAGTAAAATACCAAAAGTAACCAACAGGATTTAAAGAAAATAAGTACTATTAATTAGGACCAAAATACACATATAGAAATTCTCAGACTTTTTAAAAATATTTTTTAGTTGTAGTTGGACACAATATTTTTATCTGTTTATTTTTATGTGGTGCTAGGTATTGAACCCAGTGCCTCACACATGCCAGGCTGGTAGAGCACTTGCCTGGCACGTGTGAGGCAATGGGTTCGATACCTAGCACCACATAAAAATAAAATAAAGCTATTGTGTCAATCTACAACTAAATTTTAAAAAAATCAGAAGACCTAAAGCATACGAAAATATCTGCCAGGCATGGTGGCACATGGCTTTAATCCTAGCAACTGAGGAGGCTGAGGCAGAAGAATTCCAAGTTCTAGACCAGCCTCAGCAATTTAGCAAGGCCCTGAACAGCCTAGTGTGATCTGTCACAAAAAATAAGGGTTTGCGGGGACTGGGCTTGTGGCTTAATGGTAGAGTGCTCACCTAGCATGTGTGAGTCACTGGATTCAATCCTCAGCACCACATAAAAATAAAATAAAGGTACTGTGTCCACCTACAACTAAATATAAAAAATAATAAATAAGGGCTGGGGATGTGGCTTAGTGGTAAAGTGCCCCGAGTTCAATCCCCAGTTCAAAAAAAAGAAAGAAATATATAATATATAACATTTGTTATGGGGGCTGGGGATGTGGCTCAAGCGGTAGCGCGCTCGCCTGGCATGCGTGCGGCCCGGGTTCGATCCTCAGCACCACATACAAACAAAGATGTTGTGTCTGCCCAGAACTAAAAAATAAATATTAAAAATTCTCTCTCTCTCTCCCTCTCTCTCTCTTAAAAAAAACATTTGTTATTACAAATTACTGGCAACTGTTACGCTTTTTTTTTTTTTTTTTTTTCTTCAGTGCTGAGGATTGAACTCAGGGCCACTTTACCACTGACTTACATCCCCAACCCTTTTCATTTTTTATTTTTGAGACAGGGTCTTGTTAAATTGTCCAGACTGGGCTCAAACTTTTGATTGACCTGTTTTAGCTTCCTGAGTCATTGGGATTATAGATATATGCCACCAAGCCTGGCTGGTTTAACATAAATTCTTATTTAGGATTCACAACAGTTCTATGAAGCAACTAAAATAATGCCTTTTCCATACAGTATGAGGACACTCAAGCAAAGAAAAGTAACTTACCTAAGGTCACATAGCTGCCAAATGCCAGAATCAAGATCTAGCAGGGCACAATTACACATGCCTGTAATCCCAATTACTCAGGAGGCTGAGACAGGAAGATTGTAAGTTCAGGGCCAGCCTGTGCAACTTAGCAAGACCCTGTCTCAAAAAATTTTTTTCAAAGAAAGGGTTGGGAGGGTAGCTCTGTGATAGAATGCTTGCCTAGCTTTTGCTAAACCTTGGGTTTAATCCCTAGTCCAAGTCATCTGGCTCTAATATTTGTATTTCTTACTGTACAGTTTGCCTCCCAAATAATTCTTCCTGTTTCCAGTACTTTAAGAACTCAATAGCCAGGCATGGTGACGCATGTCGTTTAGGAAGCTGAGAAAGGAAGATGAAGAGTTCAAAGCCAGCCTCAGCAACAGCGAGGCGCTAAGAAACTCAGAGAGACCTGTCTCTAAACAAAATACAAAATAGGGGTGGGGATGTGGCTCAGTGGTTGAGTGTCCCTGAGTTCAATCCCCGGTACCCCCCCCAAAAAAAATATATATATATATACACACACACATACACATACACATTCTGACAACTTTGAATACTTTCTACCTATATTGTAGGTGAAAACTAAACAATCCAATTCTATCCAAAAGGGACATGAGGGCTATGGTTGTGGCTCAGTGGTAGAGCGCTTGCTAGCATGTGTGAGGCACTGGGTTCAATCCTCAGTACCACATAAAAGTCAATAAATAGAGGTATTGTGTCCATCTACAACTAAAAAAAATTAGAAAAGGGACATGAACTATGAGAGAACAGAATGTTACAGATTGTATGCTTAGGGCCCTGCTTCTCAAACTGGTGTCTAGTTATTGGGGTTTAGGGGGACTGTAACATCTCAGTGTCTGCATGGATTTGTTAAAGATTTGGATTAAGACCAGCATGGAACCGGGCGTGATGGCACACACCTGTAATGCCAGCAGTTCAGGAGTCTGAGGTAGGAGGATCTCAAATTTGAGACCAGCCTATGGAATTTAGCAAGGTCCTGTCTCATAACAATAAAGGGCTGGGGATGTAATTCAGTGGTAAAATTTCCATGTTCAATCCCTAGTATAGCTAAAAGAAGAGGGGGTGGAGAAAGGAAGAAAGAATGAGTGAGCATAAAAGACCCCACATGAAAGATTTATCCAGACAAGTAAGAGGAAAGGAATGAGGGAAAATGCAGGTAGGAGAAGAATGACAAAAAAAAAAAAAAAAAAAAAAAACAACAACAACAATGGGAACCAAGAGAAAATGACCAAATAAAATCTTTGTTTTGTTTTGGGGCTGCTGGGGATCAAATCAAGGGCCTCATGCAGGCTAGGCAAGCCCTCTATCAGAGAGCTACACCCCAGTCTATAAAAAATCTTTTTTTTTTTTTAAGAGCTCAGTGGGACACTCAGGAGGCTGAGTCAGGAGGATCACAAGTTTGAGACTAACCTCAGCAACTTGCTGAGTCCCTGACTCAAAATTTAAAAAAATAAATGACTGAGATTGTAGCTCATTGGTAAAATAGAAAATGAAAATCTTTTAAAAAGAAAGTCAAGAACTGGGGATGTAGCTCAGTGGTATAGCACTTGCCTAGCATGTACAAGATCCTGAGTTTGACCCACACACACCACCAAAAAAAAAAAAAAAAAAGCCACAAGTAAAATCATTATTGACTTCACCAAATTTCAAAATGTGGGGAGGACACTTTAGACTTAAGAGAAATGAAACTCTAACTTTGAAGTCAGTATCAGGTGTGGTCAGATCTTGAATGTTAGTGCCTATTCTAGGGTGTTTTTATTTGTATTTTTAATCTCAACAACCCCTTCAAGCATATTAAGCATTAGGTTCTTACTGGATTAAAACCCTAGAGCATGTCTGGTGTTTTGTAATTAGATGCATAATTATAAAAGCCTTATAATCTAAATAATAATAATGTTAATATTAACTAACTTTAGAGACCTCTCAGTGAGCTACACCCCAATCTATAAAAATCTTTTGCCAGGCACTTTAACTCATATTAATCCTCACATGCAAAAAATATACTGAGGAATTAAAATTTTTGTAGGTAAGTGACAGAACTTGGGGAACTCTCAAGACCAATCATGGAAATCAGGCTGTAGACTCAAGTAAGTGCAACAGAAAACTGCACTCTGCTCATTTGTATTTTCTTACTAGGGGGAAAACAAATAAACAACAACAACAACAAAATAAAACTGAACAAGGCCTGAAAATAATTTAGTAGTGTTAGAATAATACTGTCCAAGGAAGAAAGACTGAATTTTGTAAAAAGATTTTGATCATTAAATGTGTAACTGTGCTTTGGATTGGGTTAACAGAGTAATTATAGCATAAGGACTGGAATTTAGCTCAGTGTTAGAGCACTTTGCCTAGCATGCTCAAAGCCTTGGGTTCAATCCCCAGCCCTGCAGGGGCAAAACCAAAGATTAATTGAGAGCCCATATGGTGGATTCTCCTAAATTACCCAACTTTATTTACTCTATTTTCTCACCAAGCCACCTTATGGTTACTCACTTGGTTTCCCAGATGCCTTCACTTACTCACAAGGGCTTCCAGACAGTGCGTGCTGGGAGGTCTCTTGCTCAACATAATTACGCAGAGGCATTTTGTTTTATCCAGCATGGTTAGTGTGAGTCTGGGTATTAGAGCCTGAGAATCTCTACACACAGCAAGCTTTGTGTTTCTGGATCCACAAAGCTCTGAGCCTGACCAGGAAAAAATTAATTATCTTGAGAGGCCCTGCCTGAGCGGCCTGCCCTCTAGACTCCTAACTCAGCTCTTTAATTTTCACAATAAGTACCAGGTAAGAACTAGGAATAGCAAGTATTAAAGGATCAGAGGAAGTCCGCTGAGGATTGAGGCAGTCAAAGAAGGACCCCTCCAACTTAAACTTGTATCAGCACTGTTTTGTTTTATTTTCTACCCTACTTGGATAGAAATTATAAAAATGAATGAGGAGGTATCTAATGGTAGAGGGTCCCACCCTAGTCCCCAGGCCAAACTACTATATCCTTGCAAGCCTTTATACCTAATATTTTCTTAAATAAGACTATTAGGTAGAGTAGGCTACACTGCTGTAGCAAAGCCCCCAAAATAATGGCTCAAAGATATTGTTTCTTTTTCATCTAACATCTAGAGTGGGTATCTCAGTCAGCAGGAGGCTTTCCTCCATGTTGGGATTCACACATCTGGCTTGTAACTGTCATAACTAGGGCTTTGCCACTGATGGGGCTAAGGTTAGGTGTCTCCAGGTTCAAAGCAGCAGGAGGGAGAAATATATTGATAAGGCATATGGCACATCACTCCTGTTCACATAGCACTGGCCAGCAAAGTCTAGCTTATGTCCAGAAGAAAAAAAAGTAGAATTGTGGGAAACAGTTAACAATCTCAGCCACAATGAGTTTTGTTTTGTTCTTATTCTATGCCATAAATTTTAAGCTGTTAAAAATCAAAATACTGCCAGACATAGTAGTGTACACCTGTAATCCCAGTGACTTGGGAAGCTGAGGCAGGAGGTCAGACTCAGCAATTTAGCAAGACCCTGTCTAAAAAAAAAAAAAAAGCTGGAGCAATAGCTCAGTGATAAATACCCCTGCGTTCAATCCAGCATAATAAAGAAATAAATAAATTACCACTTTTGTTACTGTAGATTTATCAATCTATAGTATTTTAACTATTAATTATAGAGCTAAATCATCAAAATTATTATGCCATCCTGAGCTGGCCTCCTAAGAGCTCTCTCCTCTAATGCCCACTGTATCAAGGGCACTGAGGCACCCAAAGAACTTATAGTAGAATCCAAGGTTGGTTTCTAAAGAGTGAACAAAGGCCCCAAAGAAGAAATATACATGCCATGTTTGATAACAGGTGACCAACTTAATAAGAATGACACGTCTGAAAATTGGAGCATTGTGATATGAGGTACTGGAGAACATGATTGCAACCTACAGGCTACATTTCTTAAGAGAAGCAAGAGATTGATTGATAGGGGTTTCATTTTTTAAGAACCAGATAAACTGAGTACTAGTAAAGGTACTATTTTGTCAGAATGCTATGACAGATTCTCAGTTCAAAGAGCAGAAGGAAATGGTCTCATTACTTTTAAATATTAGAGTAAAATTGTAAAGAGCAAACATCATAACATGGAAGGAGTATCTGCCTGCTGTGCTTCAGGTCAATTTATCTGCCAAGTGTAGGTCAGATGAGACCTACAAGGTTTTTTGAGTCTTTTTCCCTTGGTACTGGGATTTGAACCCAGGCTCTTGCACATGCTGGGCAAGCACTCTACCACTGAGCTATATCCCAGGCCCTGAGATCCAGTGTTTCAATGCTATCCTTTACTTTTATATTTTATTTTTTGTGGTGGTGGGCCCAGGATCTCATGCATGTTAGGGAAGCACTCTGCCACTTTTTATTTTATTTTGAAATATGGTCTCATTAATTGCCCAGGCTGGCCTCAAACTTGCAATCCTCCTGCCTCAGCCTACTAAGTAGCTGAGATTTTAACTAGGTCCAGAATATCAAATTATTATATATATATATATATATATATATATATATATTTCTTTTTTTTTTTTTTTTTGCAGTACTAGGGATTAAATCCAGGGCACTCTACCACCGAGTTACATCTTTGCAATTGCATTTAGTGCTGATAAGTACTAATGGCTTTTTTGGGTCGGGGGAGTACTAGGGATTGAACCAAGAGGCACTTTACCACTGAGCCACATCTCCAGCCCTTTTTAAAAATTTTTATCTTGAGACATATCTCACCTAAGTTGCTAAAGCTGGTCTTGAACTTGAAATCCCAAGTCTCTAATGGCTTTTGAAGTTATACATTCAAATGTTGTATATGGGAAATATAATCTGACCCCAAATCAAAGGAATTCCTAGTATTTTAAAGGAATATATTTGCTATTTTTAGAATTTCACCTATACTTGGAATACTAGCTTTGTTTTGTTTGTTTGTTTTTGTTTTGTTTTGGTACTGGGGATTGAACCCACAGTGACTTTACCACTGAGGTATATCCCCGTCCCTTAAAAAAAAAAAAAAAAAATTTGGACAGGGTCTCACTCAGTTGCTAAGGGTCTCACTAAATTGCTAAGGCTGGCCTCAAATTTGTGATCCTCTGGCCTCAGCCTCCAGATTCACTGGAATTATAGGCATGAACTACATGCCTGGCTTGGAATACCAGCCTTTGTTTACTTATTCAGTAAACAAAGCTGAAATGTTACTAGAGATTTAAACTAGGGGGAAAAATGCCAGGGTTAATTCAGACCATTTAGAATAAGAGAATCTCTCTTATCCCTAAAATGTGACTTGGGTAATAACCTTCAAAAGATTATTATTTAAGTAAACTAATTTGGTTGCCACCAATAAAATACAGAAATCTAAATTGTATTTAGTGCATTTAACTCCCAGAGGTTATGCAACCTCAAAAACCAAAAATGTGTTTTGAGCTATCTAAAATCAGCTCTTGCTTATTTACATCCAGTCTCCAAATAAGTTCGATACATTAAGGAAAGAGTATAAAACCCAAGTAGACATATTCTGGTTTACTTCAGAGTCCCAGAGAAGACTCTGCCAACCAGCCCTCTCTGTCTCCTTCCTCCTCATCTGCTTTACTCTCTTGTTGCCTCTATACCAGGACAGTGTTTGCTGAGACAGTGAAGACTGTGACTGAAGAAAACAGGAGTGGGGACAGTAGTATTGGGGGCTCAAGGATGGAAGGTGACCTTGGGGATGTAGGCCTGTCACTTCAGACATATCTGTTTACCACACACCAGAGTTAGCCTCAAGATCAAATGATACAAACATGGTGTTAACAGATACTTTTGTATGAATGTTATGATTGAGTTTAAAAAAAAAAAAAAAAAACACTTGAAAATTTAGCTCAACTGTCGTGACCCCTTGCCCGCAAGGAAGACGCAACTCAGGAATCTTCTTTCAGCAGTTTATTCAGGCCTTTATTTTGACATGTCTTTTAGCTTGTTTCTCTCTCTACTACTACTACTACTACTACTACTACTATTACTCCTACTGCCACTACTACTACTGCCACTACTACTACTCCCGTGAACCCCAGCCTTAATAAAGCAGATAAAGCCCCAATGCACAACTGCCACGTGGACTTTTCCCATAGGGTGCCAAGTCACAGCGTGCCAACTCATTCTGATAAGGAGTTGTTTGTCACAGACTACAGCGGAGCCAGCGCCATCTTGTAATGGCGGCCACAGTACACAGAAACGGCTCACCACACTCAACATTTGTCTGGCAAGTCTGAGACCCTGGGTTCAATCCCCAGCATCAAGAAAAAAAAAATTAGTTTAAGATAGTAACTGAGATGACTCGAAACACCAGATATATGTTTCCACTAATTTGGTTCTCCAGTTACATCTGTCCTTGTCTAAGGAGAACAGATGGTATCAACTCTTTGGATGGGCTTAGTAACACGCCCCTCTGCACCAACTCAAGTCAACCCACTAAGCACCTCTGGGTCCGAGAGAGCCAACTTAGGCTTTCCCAGGCTGACTCGGTTGATGGCACCCTAACAGCCTGGTTCCAGCACAGGCACAGATGGAATTAAGAGTTCCTCTGGCTCCATGAGTCACATAATCACTTTACTTCATTCAGAAGAAGACTGCTGACCTTCTCTGAAAACAAAAGATCTGTTACATTAACATGTTGACAACATTTTAACCTTTCCAATATCAAACCCCAGGAAGAGACAGAAAAAATCCTTGGGGATAAAAAACTACTCTTTATGCTAGACACAGTGGCACATGCCTCTAATCCGAGCAGTTTGGGAGGCTGAGGCAGGAGGATCACAAATTCAAAGCCAGACTCAGCAACTTTGTGAGGCCCTAAGCATGTTAGTGAGACCCTTTCTCAAAATAGAATATAAAAACAGGCTAGGGATACAGCTCAGCAATTAAGCACCCCTGGGTTCAATCCTGGTACGAAAAGGAAAAAAGAAAGAACTACCCTTTATAGCATGTAATTCTTAAAAATTCTTATATTCTACTTGTTCCAGAAAGGGTTTAAAGGGAGACACAACATGTTGGTTATTATAGCTTTTCCAGTTACCAGTCAGCCCTGATGTGTCCCTTCCCCAGACCCTATGGCATCCTGGTGAGTCTGCCCAGAAATCTCAAAAATCTCTCCTGCATTCCACACTGCTCTGGGCTAAAAGGAGAGTACACACTGAGTGGTCTCCATTAGCCAAGTGCTACACTGCATGCAATGGAAAGAATCCCTGCCCTCTGCTCCCTGACTTCCTGGAAGAGATTTCTAACCAACAAGATGTGGAGAGATGTGGTTCAGTGTCTGAACTTGTTGTGCCATATACAGTTGTTTAAATGAGCTAACAATGAAAGGCTTGCCACATTCTAGGGATTACGGATTACAACTGAATGAGGCCATCTTTGTGGTTTTTCTTCCCCACAGTTCCCTTTCTCTTTCTTGAAACTGATGTAAGCTAAGATTTCCCAGAACTTGTTTGTAATACGTCTTTTTTTTTTTTTTTTTTTTTTTTTTTTGGTATCAGGGTTTGAACCCAGGGGCACTTAACCACTAAGCCATATCCCCAGTCCCTTTTTCTTTTTTAGTATATATTAAATATTTTACATATATAATATTGTATCCACCTATAACTAAAAAATAAAAATGTGATTTTATTAAATATATAAAGTATTATAAATATATATAATATATATTTTCTATTTTTTAGTTATAGATGGGCACAATATCTTCATTGTTTTTTTATTTTTATTTGGTGCTGAGGATTGAACCCAGTGCCTCACATGAGTGAGGCAATGCTCTGCTATTGAGCCACAACTCCCACCCCCGAGTCCCTTTTTATATTTTATTTAGTGATAGAGTCTCACTAAATTGCCTAGGATCTCATTAGAGTTGCTGAGGCTGGTTTAGAATTTGCAATCCTCCTGCCTCAGCCTCCCAAGTCTCTGGTATTACAGGTAGGCACCACCACACTGAGCTTACTATATCATTTTGATTAAAAACAGATTTTTGGTGAGAAGGAGCAAGCACAGGCCCACTGATTTCTCATTGAAATGGCTCCTTAAAAAGTCCATCTTAAAGGGTGTGGTGGCGCATGCCTGTAATCCCGTCACTTAGTGCCAAAATTTTTAAAAAATCCACCTTGAATTTTCTTTTCTTTTTCTTTATGTAAATTTTTTATTTATATGATAGCAGAATGCATTAAAATTCTTATTACACATATAGAGCACAATTTTTCATGTCTCTGGTTGTATACATAGTATATTCACACCAATTTGTGTCTTTATACCTGTACTTTGGATAGTAATGATCATCACATTCCACCATCATTAATTACCCCATGCCCCCTCCCTTCCCCTCCCACCCCTCTGCCCTAACTAGAGTTCATCTATTCCTCCCATGCTCCTGCTCCCTATCCCACTGTGAATCAGCCTCCTTATATCAGAGAAAACATTCGGCATTTGGTTTTTTGGGATTGGCTAACTTCACTTAGCATTATTACCTGCAAATGCCATGATCTTTTTTTTTTTTTTTTTTTTTGAGAGAGAGAGAATTTTTTAATATTTATTTTTTAGTTTTTGGCGGACACAACACCTTTGTTTGTATGTGGTGCTCAGGATCGAACCCGGGCTGCACGCATGCCAGGCGAGCGCGCTACCGATTGAGCCACATCCCCAGCCCCAAAATCCCATGATTTTATTCTCATGATTTTATTTTATTATGCTGAATAATATTCCATTGTGTATATATGCCACATTTTCTTTATCCATTCATCTACTGAAGGGCATCTAGGTTGGTTCCACAGTTTAGCTATTGTGAATTGTGCTGCTATAAACATTGAAGTGGCTGCGTCCCTGTAGTATGCTTTTTCCACATTGAATTTTCTACATTCCCTATGAAAGATTATAAAGTCAAGGACATTAACTCTTGGAACACCAATCCTCTGAAAGCCCTAAACACAATGCCACGCACACCCTGCTCTGCTTTGTGACTCTTGGTTCACAAAGGCAGAAGTTTCCTATTTCTGTTACTTCTATTCATGAGTCCTCCTGCATTGGGGAGGAAGCCAGGAAGACACCATCTTCTCTCTTATTTTTTTTTTTTAATATATTGGGGATTGAACCCAGGGACACTGTGCCACTGAGCTACATCCCCAGCCCCCCTATTTTTTTTTCCTGAGACAGGGTCTCCTTAAGTTGCTAAGGGAGACCACATTAAAATGTTGTCAACATGTCACAAGTTCCCTGAGTCCTTGGTGCACCAGGAGGGATGTGGTGCAAGAGGAAGAGACAAGGCCTTACTAAATTGCTGAGGCTGGCCTCAAACTTGTAATCTTCCTGCCTCAGCCTCCCAAGCCACTAGGACTACAGACCCCATTTTCTCTTTCAATCTGAGCACCACCACAGCTATTTTATACCTCCTTAATACCAGAAGAGTTCAGTCATTAAATAAAGAAAATTTATTCAAAGATTAAATAATTTAAATCAACCACTGTAATCCCTTAGGTGCTGCCTTTGAATTGTGTTATCTGGATGCTAAAGGAATAATGAAGTACCTGTCTAAAATAACTAGAACATTCATTATTACCGATTTACTTCCTGATTTAAGAACATGTTTCAAAAAGGGGGTAATAGGGCTGGAGGTATAGTTCAGTTCTAGAACATTTGCCACTCACCTGGTTTTGATCCCCAACATCACACACACAAAAAAGGGGGGTGCTGGGTGTGGTGGCATATGCCTGTAATCTCAGTGACTCAGGAGGCTGAGACAGGAGGATCCCAAGTTGCAAGCCAGGCTCAGCAATTTAGCAAGGCCCTAGGCAACTTAGACAGTGTCTCAAAATAAAAAATAAAAAGGATTAGGGATGTGGCTCGGTGGTAAAGCACCTTCAGGCTCATTCCCTGGTACCAAAAAAAATCAAAACCAAACAAAAACCAAGAGGGGGCAATATAAACTAGCCATTATTACCTGCTAACATTTAGCTTGAATGAATCTCTTAATTGGTAGTTAATTAAGAGTTAAAGTTTGATATATGATGGTTATCCTTTGAGTCATGCATTCTTAAAAATCTGGGAAACCAGTGACTTCTGAGTAGCAAATCATTGAGAGAAAGGAAACAGTGATCTGGAAAAATCCCATGGGTCACAGTGTTACAGGTGACAGTTAGGTTGCTTTGCTCCTTTTCTTCCTTCAACCAAAGTTCACTATGTGCTCACTGTGTGCCTGGAACTCTGTTAAGTCCTGGGGATACAGAGATGAGACATGGAGCTCAGAGCCTGGTGAGAAGACAGTTAGGGAAAGTGGCAGTCCAGTCCATGTCTAACTGCTGTGACACACGTGTTCAGAGTTTGGAGGGAAGAAAGATGACAGAAGGGAAGAGCCAGGAGGTCTTCTCAGAAGAGGGAATTTGGGAGTCTTGACAGTACAGGCCAAGAATAAAAGAGGGAGGAAGTACTTTCTAGGAAAGGCACATAATAGGGCTGTGGCTCAGTGATAGAGTGCTTGCCTAGCATGTGTGAGGCACTGGGTTTGATTCTCAGCACTGTATATAAATAAATAAAATTAAGGTCCGTCAACAACTAAAGAAAAAACAAAAAACAATACTTAAAAAAAAAAAAAGGAAAGGCACATAATAATTCAGCCCTACAGAACAATTCACAAGTTCCCTGAGCCATGGTGTACCAGGAGGGCTGTGGGAAGATGTGGTGGGAGGAGGGGGCAGAGCCCAGATCATAAGGTAGTGGGGAGGTAAGATTTCAAGTCAGGAAGTAAAAAACAAATTTGCATTTTAGATCTAGTGCTCAGATAACAATGTGGAGAAAACAGATTCCTGCAGTAGTGAAGGGGCATGCAGGGCAGATAAAAGGTCTGTCTCCAGCTTTCTGGCTCTGTTACCTCCAGAGATGAAAGACACAGGGAGCCAGGCATGGCCTCCAGAGATGAAAGACACAGAGAGCCAGGCATGGTAATTTGTGCAGTAGTTCCAGCTACTCCGGAGGCTCAGGCAGGAGGGCAGTTGAGCTTAGGAGTTCCAGGCCAGGCTGGGCAACAAAGTAAGACTCTGTCTCAAAAAACTAAAATAAATATAAAAGAGAAAGAGACTGGGGAAGGAAGTGAAGAAGATGACAGGGAAATTGTTTTGGATTTGTTGGCATTGAAGTGTTAGGGACCCTTCTGCTGAAAATATGTAGACATGGAAATGAGTCAATAGACCAATTCTAGGCAATACCCAATGGCTGATAATATCACGCCACCTGGGAGCCATCTTCTGGAAATATAAACACCTAGGGAGATAAGTGCTACAACCTCCCAGTTCCTCCTATGGGAGAGAATGAAACTACTTTCCCTAGGCACAGGTGGCAGGCATCTTGCTCCAGTTTGCAAAACTACCATCTCAATTAAGGTATGAGAAATGCATTTCCCTTCAGGTAAAGCTAATCACTTTTGGCTTTTAACACAGGTCATCAACTCCAATTTCTATGATTCAGTTAGCATGCACTTTGTATGAAAGAAAATACTGTTGAGTCCTCTTTCTTGAAGCTTGGCTATTGTTTACCATGGAAACATTTTGTAATGGATTGTTCCTGCTTGACTAAATAAAAATATGAGCTTTCCATGGTCTGTGTAATCTCTTAGCAGATTGCCTGTGACATATATCACATTCTGGTTTCATGCTTATTCAATAACAAAGTGTTTTCTTTCTCTATCACCTTTGTGGAGAGGTTTTCCAAATTGGGAGATTACCCAAAACTGTATATTTGAAATTAACTTATTTTAGGTGTAATAATTATATTTTTGTTAAGTTTTAAAGAATTTCGGTTTTGAAGATACAAAAATGAAACTTGCAAAGGAAATAATCCAATGTCTGTACTTTGCTTCAACATGGTCTAGAGGTGGGTGGAAAACACCCATGTGACTGACAATAGCTGATGCTGGTTGAAGGCTATATAGAGCTGATTATGTCACTGCCTACTGTCATTATGTTTGAATACTTCCATAATAAAAAATTAAAAAGAGGAGATACAGGGCTGGGATTGTGGCTCAGAGGAAGAGCACTCACCTAGCATGCCTGTGGCACTGGGTTCCATCCTCAGCACACACACAAATGAAATAAGGTATTGTGTGCACCTACAACTAAAAAAAAAAAAAAAAAGCTTAAAAAAGAAAAAGAGAAAGTATATGGAAGACATCTTGTGTGCAGGTTTGGAGCTGGGAGGAGAAATGAGTGCTAGAGATAAAACTCTGAAGCACAGAGAGGACATTAAAGCTATGGAAATGAACAGACCACCAACTAAGTATAAGCAAGAGGATCAAAGACAGATTCCTAAAAACGCAATGTGAAATGGGTAGGTAGAAAAAGAGGATCTACCTCTTTTTCTCTAAATGAACCTGAAGAGTTAAAACCAGAGAGTAGCATCCTTTTCATTATGGAAGCAGTGTTCAATAATGTCAAATAAGGTGAATGTCACAGCACCCACTATCTTAGAAAGCAGGTAGTTGGGAATCTCAACATGACTAGTTTTATTCCAATGATGGCCCAGGAAGGTGGTTCTGAAGTAACAAAATAACTGGACAATAGCTAAAGGGCTACCTAAGGCCAAGGGAGGTAGCAGATGGGTAAATTTGTATTCTTAATTATTGAAGAAACAGGTTAGTAGAGCAAGTTGAGTTATAAGAAAGAAAAAGTGTAACTGCTAGAGCAAGAACTCTCACAAAGGCAGAAGGGGATGGAATCTAGAACACAGGGAGATCGAGTTGAGGGTTAGTTCTCTAATGTCTGTTCTTTCTGTCAACAGATTTTTAGCTGGGTGCATGACTTCTCTTTTTTTTGGGGGGGGGGGCATTGAACCCAGGGGCACTTTACCACTAAGCTACATCCCCAGCACTTTTTACTTTGAGACGAATCTCACTAGGTTGCTGAATCTGGCCTCAACCTTCGATCCTCCTGCCTCAGTCTTTTAGGATTACAGGTGAGCACTACCACACCCAGCAAAAAACTCTTAATTGAGCAGCTTCTTGAACTGGATGTGGCCATGTGACCAGTTCTGGCCAACAGGATAAGCAGAAGTGTCCTGCAGCAACTTCTTGGGAAGGAAAAGTTCTTGCTTTACCCTCTTTTTTCATTCTTCCATCTTGTGCCATAAATGAGACTAAGTCATCTGGGACCATTAAGTAGATGTCTTGCCAATAGCACAAGTTAAGAATCTAGGTCTGAAGGAACACAGCCACCAAACCAGTTCTGAATTACTTCTTTCCAGACTGAGTTTAAAATGAACTAATTTTCTTAAGCCATTGATATTTTAGGTTCTTACCACATGTAATCTTATTTAATGCTGTGATTAAACTCATACTTTGAGGGAGATGAACAAAAAGGATCTTTGTCAATGCAAGTAATTTGGGAGATGAGAGGAAGAAAGTCTGGAGAATTCATACTCAAGTCAGAAAAACAGGGGCTTGAGGATTATGGGTAATTTGCAAGAGCAAATCAGGGAAACATGAGAGGAGGATACTAGGAATACACAAGATCTTCAAAGGAAGATGAAGACCATACATCTTATGATGATGCTACTTTGCATTTCTTCAGCCTTAGTCAAAGCTGAGAAGGCAGCTGACTGAGCCAAAAAGAAGTTCAGGATGTATATGGTAAGAAATGAGGTTCTCAACCAAACTGCTGACCTCATGACCTTGGGAATGTTTCCTAGCCTCTTCAGACTATACTTTACTTCTTTCCCCTCTTCCCCAGCCTTTTTACAAATCAAAACAATGTACTAAATGCTGTGGGATTGGTTTTATTTAAAAAAAGAAAAAGAAACCTCATAAGTTAAACCATAAACAGTACTTACATTTTTATGACTGGCTTATTTTACTTAATATATTGCTCTGAAGATTCATCCATATCACAGCATATGTCAAAATTTCCTGCCTTTTAAGGCTGAATAATATTCCATTGTCTGCCTACCATCTTGTTTATCCATTCATTCATCAATGGACACTTAGTGGCTTCCACCTTTTAACAATCATGGATAATGCTGGGCGTACAAATATCTCCTCAAGACCCTGCTTTCAATTCTTTTGGGTATATGCCCAGAAATGGAACTGCTGGATCACATGGTAATTCTATTTAAAATTTTTTGAGCAGTCACCATGTCTTCCTAGTAGTTACACCATTTTACATTCCTGTGAACAGTGCCCAAGACTTCCAGTTTCTCCACATCCTCTCCAACACTTCAACACTCATTTTCCGGTGTTTTTTATGGTAACCATGTTAATGGCTATGAGGTAGTCATGATTTGCGTTTTTACAAATTATGAAATGGGGTAATTTTAAATGCCTAGCATAGTGGAAAATGTTACATGGAAAATGTTAGATATCTAACAACTTTGAAATAAGAGGTATAAGTTATAATCTTTGCTACCTTTATAAACTGGAAAGACATCGAAACTTGCCAAATTCCAATAGACATGCCCATTTTCTGGTACACCATCAGTGATATTAGCATTTACTAAGGCACTACTAAATTATTGATAATATATTCACTTTCTAAGAGGAATCTGCAATATAAAGGAAAACTGGAAAATACAAAGCTGAAGCCAAAGAAGTAGGAAACTATTAGTGACAATGCAAGTAGGATTGAGAGTGGGGAAACCAAAAGAGATGCCATATCTCAAAGGCCTTCATTCCTATTCCTCCACGCCACCCATCCTCCAAGATCAGCGTGGCTCAGATGAAGTCCAAAGCAGTGCAGTGGTTTGGTGTTCTGCTGAACCCTGTTATAGTTTGAATGTGTTATTCCCCAAAGCATGTGTTGGAAATTTAATCCCCAGTGTAATAGTGTTGAAAGGTGGGGCATAACAGAAAGAGTTCAGGTTCTGAACAAATGGATAAAATGCCAATTAAAAGAGTTTGAGCCTGCAAATTCAGGCAGTTTGAGCCTGCAAATTCTTGATCTTTCTTGCCATGTGATGTCTTTCACTATGTTATGATGCAGCAAATAGGCCCTTGATCTTGGACGTCCCAGCCTCCAGAACCAAAAGCCTTTATAAGTTCCTTATAAATTGGCCAGACTCAGGTATTCTGTTATAAACACATAAAATGGATTAAGACGGGAAAAATAAAGTCAATTTGCTAGACATTTAATCTTTTAAAAATATAACCAATTATCTCATGAGTGAGGCTTTGGGTTCAATCCCCAGCATCACTAAACAAAAACAAAAGCATATCCAAATAATTTTACAAATCAGAGAAATTCAAAACCTTACTGATTTTGCTGGGCATGGTGGTGCATCCCTGTAATCCCCATGACTTGGGAGGGTAAGGCAGGAGGATTGCAAGCTCCAGGCTAGACTTAGCAACTCAATGACTCCCTAAGCAAATTAGCAAGATCCTGTCTCAAAATAAAAAAAAAAAAGGGGGGGGTTGGGGATGTCAGTGATAGAACACCCCTGGGTTCAATCCCTGGTACCAATAAAAACCCAAACAAACAAAAACTTTACTGATCTTAAACAAGTTCATTCCAATACCTTAGCTTCCAATCACATACTCAGAACTTAGACAAATTTTTTTGTTTCTTTTTTTGTTTTGTTTTGTTTTGATCCTTCTGTTTTTATTTCTCCTTACTGTAAAGACAGACTATGTCCAATAGAAGAGAGTGAGTAGCAGAAGCAAAGGATTTGCTGGGTCATACACCGCCTGCCCCCAACTCCCTTCAAAAAGATCACCGACAGTTGCTGTTCAGTCAACCTAGAAACCAATTTTTGTCTCAAAGGCTTATAAATACTATTCAGACAGCTCTCAAAAACACTAGCTTAATCTCTTTTCCTAATACCCCAAATAAATAAGAAGTTGAAAATTGGCACGCTGGGGATGTGGCTCAAGTAGTAGCGCGCATGCCTGGCATGCATGAGGCACTGGGTTCGATCCTCAGCACCACATAAAAATAAAATAAAGATATTGTGTCCACCTAAAGCTAAAAAATAAATATTAAAAAAAGAAAAAAGATTGGCACCCTAAGATCCATATCTGTCAACAGACATGATTTAAAAAGTATACAGTTTTTATGTTATGTTTCACAATATAAAAACAAAACAAATATATCAAACTTGTATAAAGTAAAACAGTAGTTGTAATGCATACACCTTTTAATACTCAAGTCACAAAAATAGACCAGTACTGGTAATTCAGAGGTCCCACATATCCTTAGCAATCACAACTGCCTATATAATTTTTGGTTACTATAATTAAGATCTAATTCACATACTAAAAAATTCACCCTTTTAGAAATTATAATTCAAGGATTCTTAAAATATTGACAGCCAGGCATGATGGTGCACACCTGTAATTCCAGTATTTCAGGAGGCTGAGGCAGGAGGATCACAAGTTCAAGACCAGCCTCAGCAAGATAGCAAGACCCTGTCTCAAAATAAAAAATAAAAAAGGGCTGGGGATGTGGATCTGTGGTTAAGTGTCCCTGGGTTCAATTCCCAGTACTCTCCCCTACCCCTGCCAAAAAAAATATTTTATACACACACACATATATACATACGTGTGTGTGTATTTATATATGCACACACTCATACATACAAACACATATATGTTCAAAGTTGTACAACCATCAACACTATCCAATTCCAGAACAACTTCATCATGCTACAAAAGAAACTTGTACATTTGCAGTCATTTCCCATTGCCCTTAGCCCCTGAGAACCAATAATTGCCTCTTCTAGACATTTCATATGCAATCATACCTGTGACCTTTTGTGTCTATATTCCTGACATACTTGGCATAATATTTTCAAGGTTCATCCATGTTGTCATATGAATTAGTATTTTATTCCTTTTATGGCTGAATATTCCATTATTTGAATGTATCATTTTTCTTATTTATTCATTAGTTGGAATTTTGAATTTTTAGAAATTGTTTTATTTATTTATTTGCATTACAGGGATGCACTACCACTGAGAAACTTTTTACTTTTTATTTTGAGAGAATTGTCATTATTTGATATGTCAGGAACAGCAAATAAATCATTGCTTTGTACTCCACAGCAGACTGTAGCTTCTGGGTATCTTTCGGTGCAACATTGCTGAAAGACATGCCCATTTGCAGATGGCTGCTGCCGATAGGGCAGATTCCTTGCCTGGCATGGAATTTATGGGTTCCATAGCTTTGAATTTTGATGCCTGCTGCCCTGGAGTGGAAGAAATATGGTCACACTCAATAGACTGGAGGCGCCAGCTGTTGCACAAGTAGATAAGCCCTGATTAGCCTGTGCCTGGTGCTCAACTTCGCTTTTTGTTTATTTTGAAGAAGTTTTTCTCTTACAATAAATCCCTTTGATGTGCTTACCTATAAATAAAAGATGGTGGGCTTTTGTTTGCTAGAGACAGCAGACCCTTAAGGTCTGATCCATCCACCAACACCCATCCACCCCCATTAAACTATTTTTATGTCTTTGTCTTTATTTCTAAATATTTCTTCAGACCTTTAATTTTATCAGCTGGTTCATACCTCCGTTGGTTTACTGATCCCTTGCTGTGCAGGATGCAGCAACATTGATCATTCTGGTAGTTCCCTAGAAGGCCACACTTGTTTGGCTGTCTTTATTTGACTAACATAAGTCCCGAACTTGAAGATGTCTTTAAGTTTATTTAGACTCTAGCTGCTATTTTCAAGAAGTCACATTAGTGAATATGATATTTCAAAAATCAAAGTACCGTTGGGCATGGCAGTGCATGCCTGTAATCCCAGCAGGATGGGAGGCTGAGGCAGGAGGATCACAAATTAAAAGCCAACCTCAGCAACTTAGTGAGGATATAAGCAACCTAGTGAGACCCTGTTTCAAAATTTAAAAAATTAAAAGAGCTGGGGATGTGGCTCAGTGGTTAAGTGCCCTTGGGTTCAATCCCCAGTACCAAAAAAAAAAAAAAAAAAAAAAAATCAAAGTGCCAACTGAACAGGGAACTGCTTAAATGAAATGGAATTAAGATACACACCCAGATTAAAGGCCAAAGAAATTGTAACCTGGGTTATATTAACTAATAAGAAGATTGTGTCCGGGCTGGGGTTGTGGCTTAGCGGTAGAATGCTCACTTAGAACATGCAAGGCCCTGGGTTCGATCATCAGCACCACATAAAAATACATAAATAAAATAAAGGTATTGTGTCCAACTAAAAAATAAATATTGAAAAAAAAGAAGATTGTGTCCAACGCTAATGATGGGGATGAAACTTTGAAAAAAAATAAATTTATGATCAAGGTCCTAGAGAGAGAAAACTTTGACTATATATATTAAAAAAAAAAAAAAAGCCAGGCGCAGTCCTTGTGGTAACTTGTTTCTTACTAGAACTTTTAAACAGGTTTATCAGTTAAGATTTTTAAATTGCAAGCAACAGAAACCTGTTCTGCCTAATTTAGCAGAAAAACAAAATAATTAAATGCGGGGGTCATTCCCAGAATCTCTCTGGATTTGGGGTTTTTGTTTTTGCAGTACTAAGGCTTAAACCTAAAGCCTTGCACATACATGCTAGATACATTATCTACCACTGAGCTAGACCCCCAGCCCTAGTCCCAATCTTTAAGAAAATATAAATCTGATTCAGGTGCACATTCCTGAAATCCCAGCTACTCAGGAGGCTAAGGCAGGAGGATTTGTAAATTCAAACCCAGTCTGGACAATTCAGCAAGACCCTATCTCAAAAATAAAACAAGCCACCTCTGTAATCCCAGCAACTTGGGAGGCTGAGGGAGGAGGATCACAAATTCAAATCCAGCCTCAGCAATTTAGCAAGGCCCTGAGCAACTCAGCAAGACTCTGTCTCTAGGGCTGGGGTTGTGGCTCAGTGGTAGAATGCTTGCCTAGCATGTGTGAGGCACTGGGTTCAATTCTCAGCACCACATACAAATAAATGAATAAAATAAAGGTCCATCAACATCTAAAAAAATTTTTTAAAAACACTCTGCCTCTAATAAAAATATTTAAAAGGGCTTTGACGGTGGTTAAGCTTAAATACCCCGGAGTTCAAGCCTTGATACAAAAAAAAAAAAAAAAAAAACCAAGCCAGGCACAAGCTCAGTGGCAGAGCACTTGCCTCACACATGGGAGGCACTGGGTTTGATCCTCAGCACCATATAAAAATAAATAAAACAAAATAAAAGTATTGTGTCCATTTACAACAACAAAAAATATATTTTAAAAAATTATTTAAAAAAATGTCTGGTGTGGCACACACCTGTAATCCTAGCTACTTGAAAGGTTGAGGCAAGAGGATCCAAAGTTTCAGGCCAGCCTTGGCAACTTAAGGAGACCCCATCTCAAAATAAAAAATAAACAGGTCTGGGGATATAAAATCAATGGTTAAGTACCCCTGGGTTCAACCTCCAGTACTGCAATAATAATTACTATAATAATTAATAAATAATAAAAATTGAAAAAGTTTAGGGATTTAGCTCAGTGGCAGAACCACACTCATGTGTTCAAGCCCCAATACCACTAAATAAATAAAATCTAAGTCTGTTTAAATGCCCACTGCCAGGACTAATGACCCCCACCCCCTAACAACCAAACACCACACTGCTAAATGGTCCAGTGAAAGATACTATTGCTGCCGTGGCCTCCACTATCAGAGAAAGGAGAAAGAATCCTTAGCTGACCTTTATTCTTGAATTTCAAATTAAAATTTGATGAGTTCTTCTGTTTGTGGATCCTAGGTCAAGTGGCTATAGCCTTAACTTCAATGAAAACAAGGTGGAATGTGTGGAAGTAAGTATAAGAGGCAGGGAGGGTCAAATTATGCAGAATCTCTCCTATTGGTTGGTAAGTACAGAACAGATACCACTAATGATTGAAAGAAAAATACCCAAATATAAAAGCATTCAAATGCTTTAAGCATTAAAATGTACTAGTGTAAATCTTGAGACTTCACAGTTCATTATAGGGGCAGGCTATGTTTTAAAAGTATGAAGCTTTAAAGCCAATATTAAGAAAAACACTGCAAGGCATGGTGGCGCACACCTGAAATCCCAGCAGCTCAGGAGGCTAAGGCAGGGGGATCGAGAGTTCAAGGCCTGCTTCAGCAACTTAGCAAAGCCCTAAACAACTCAGCAAGACCTTGTCTCTAAATAAAAAACAGAAAAGGGCTAGGGATGTGGCTTAGTGGTTAAGCACCCCTGGATTCAATCCCTGGAACCAAAAAAAAAAAAAAAAAAACACAGCTAAAATAAATAATACAAGCAGACAGACTATGGATATGGCAACTGGTGGTATATGAATGACAGGCCTGAGATGCATGGCTGCATTTAAAAGAGCTCCATGGGGCTGTCAGTGTAGCTCAGTCTAGTATGCTGAATCAATCCCCTGTGTTCAATTCCTAGCTCTGGAAAGAAAAAGTAAAGAAAGAAAGTCAGCTAGCCATGGAAGAACAGAGATTAGCATTTTAGAAATACCACTCTGGAGCTGCTGTGTACCAATGGATTCCTTCGGTGGGTCCTGTTGGTGAGTCCCAGGCCATGGAGGAGGACTCTGCTCCCACCACCCTCTACCAGCTAGCCAGCACCCCCACAGGACACCTGGGTCTATAGCAGCGGCTACTGAATATATTTGGAAGCTCTATAAATACATCAAAAACCACAACCAGTATCCTTTGGAAGAATGTTATGCTGTCTTCATATCAAAAGGTGTCATTCTGACACCTATCTGTAAACAGCAAGCAAGACCTGGAAATGGACTTGTGATCTGGGAAATTTAGAGTGATCCACATAGAATCCTATCTGAAAAACTTTGCTTCTGAACAATCTCACATGAAAGGCTCCAGTGGGAACTAGAGAGAGCCTCCTTCACCATACCCTTGCACTGAAACTAGAAACTCCAAAATGACCTTGAATGATTTCATCAGCATGGATCCTGAAGTAGGATGGGGCTCTATCTACACACTTTCTGAGTTTGTACATTGGTTTAGCAGCAACTACTGAATCTGACATAAGGATGTGGAACTATGAGAAATTCTAGGACATGGACAATCCGTTCTTTCATTTGGTACAGCAAACATTAGAGTACAGTTGTCTTGGAGTTACATTTTTTTTTCTTGATTCAATGGAGTGAAAACATGAGTGAATACAAATATCAGTGAATTAAATAAGTCCTTTTAGGGGCTGAGGCTGTAGCTCAATGGTAGAACGTGTGCTTAGCATATGTGAGACCCTGGGTTCAATCCCCAGCACCAGAAAAATATAAAATAAAATGCACTCTTTCTTTTCAATATGTCAAGTTGAAACTCAGTGCAGCATCTAATTGCTAGGCTATTCCTGTGGCTCATTTGCTAAAACATGTGATGACTTATATGGGTAACAGCTCCTGTTAAGAAAGAGGTGTGGACTTGGAGCCAGTTCCGTTTGTCTGTTATGGATATTTCCTGTCTTTCAGGATACACTGTAAATTTCTTGTAGGCAGGGCTATGCCTTATGGCTCTGTCAATCTCTGATGCCATAAAGGGGCTGGGGTTGTGGCTCAGCAGTCGAGTAGTCACCTAGCATATGCGAGGCCCTGGATTCAATCCTCAGCACCACATAAAAATAAATAAATAGAATAAAGGTATTGTGTCCAAATACAACTAAAAAATAAATATTAAAAAAAGGGCGACCATAAAATATTTCTAGACACAGCACTGCTGCCTGGGAAGGGATAATATTGTGAGCTGAATCAGCAATAAGTATTAGTCTTTTTGGACTATGATGTTGTTGAAGTATAAAAGGTTGATGTTCTCTTAGGCTGAGTAATATTTGGCCTATTTGTAAATGGTTTTAAATAAAATAGATTTAAAACTAGTTTTGAAGATTTTGTATTGCTCTTGATGATCCAAAACACCTTAGAACGTCTTAATCATAGATGAGAATCACTGCTTTAAAACACATTTTCACGTCTATCTTCTTCAAGATGCCTTGGAAATGTGGCTTGTAAAATTTCAAATAAAAGGTATTTAGCATTAATTGGGGAGGGGAGAAATACCATTATGGTAGCACTGAAGAAGGTTAAAGTGAGGAATGAAAAAAGAGGACACGAGATACCATTTGAAAGTTATATTCAGTGTGACAATAGGAACAAAACTTGAGCAGTATTGTGGAGAAGGAATCTAATCATTTAGGAGATAAGATCGCTAAGATGAGGTGATAAACTGATTTAAGAAGCAAAAGGGAAAGAAAAGAATTGTGATGTTCTTTGAATTGACTTGAGTAACTAGATAATGGGTGACAGTGTGAAATAATGACAAGACAACAGAAAAAGTGGATTTGAGAGAGAAGATAAAATGAACATTTTTTTAAACATGATGGGTTTAACATATCTGTAACATTGAGCTGCGGCTACTTAAAACAAAGGTAGAGGAGTAAACTTGGCTTTCTAGAGGAAGGTCAAAGTTGTTGAGAGTAAGTGGGGAGTGAATGAGATTGGTCACATTCATCAGAAAATGGCAGGAATAATACTGGGAACCTCAACGTGAGAGTTAGGGAGAAGATCCCCCCACAATTCAATGAAGAAAGGAGGCCAAGAGAGAGTAGTATTGGCTATCAGAGGAGACTATTTAGGAACAAAGCAGTCAGCTAGGTGATAAAAAAAATCCAATAAAATAAAGGCTGACAATCTGAGCTTTCTCTAGGTAGTTTTGAGGCAGGAGAAAAGGTTAAAATGAACAGGCAGAAAACTTGGGCTCCTTCAAGTCAGGTTTCTATTCAGCCAGGCTGAGAACACACACCAGGCCTCATCCAGGTCAGGCTGATTCCTATAGAAACAGAAAAAACTCATAGTGGACCCTCATCAAAACAAGGGGGCAGGGAAACATGATCAGACCAAAGAGCACATGAAGAGCTTGTGGACACTGAGTGCCTTTCCCAGGGTTGGGTAGGAGGCTAGCTTCCTTAACCCTTAGATTCATATAAACACTTAGATAATAGCTACTCTTCAGTATCCCTTTCTTGGGTCCTCTACCCTTTGGGAGTCTGCTTTCTTTCTATTACTCTAATAAATTCTGTTACTTTGCTCTCACCCTGTGTCCATTGATTTCACTCTTCAAAGTCATGAGACAAATTCCCTCCATGCTAACTTCAGAGGAATGGCAGGAAGGAAGCCAGGCTAACGCATCACTATCATGCAACTAAACCCGTGACTCCTAAAGTCCTCTACCAACTGTTGGAAGCAAATACAGATGCCTGAACTCACATATCGATCTGTCCCAAATGAACAGCTCTCTTACTTAAGATTTTTATATTTAAACAACTATCTCAGGTCCTCTTATCAGCAGTTCTTGTGGAAGCAAACTAGATTCTTGGTTCTCAACTTGTCTCAACCAAAGAGATTCTTGTTCTATCTGTTAGAGTGCCAAGTAGATTAGGAAGAATAAGTGTCATTAGTCTAATTGAGAAGAACCAGAATAACCCACAAATGACTTTCTGGACACCAGGACTTGTGGCCTGGTCAGAAGCAAGCTCGTTTGAACAGATTTCTCAGTGACTGTGGCTTCTTCAGTGGCACAGCTGAGTCAAATTACCAGAATTAAAAAGATAGAGACTTACAGCCTTAATCTTGGTTTACAGCTATCTTTTCCCACAGACAATCATTCTACTTCTAATGAGAAAAAGACAAACTGCTGTGGACATCAGAGCTAACTAGAATCAGGAGCAGATGGACTGCCTCTGAGATTTTTTTATTTAACACATTTTTTTTTTAGTTGTAGATGGACACAATAACTTTATCTTATTTATTTATTTTTATATGGTGCTGAGGATTGAACCCAATGCCTCATACGTGCCAGGCAAGCGCTCTACCACTGAGCTACAACCCCAGCCCTGCCTCTGAGCTTTGACAGAGCCATCTCTCTTCATTTCTGTCTGGCCCTCTTAATGTACTAAAATAAATGGTTACCTATGAGACTCATGCCCTATTGAGTCCAGGGAAATGGAAAAACAAGTCCAGACACTAAGTCAAATAAATACATTCACCTAAGAAAACAGAAGTTTATGTGACGCCATAGCAACACAGAAGAGCAGCTAGTGACATCAGAGCAAAAGGCAAGAACAAAGGAATTAAGGAAAATTACTTTCTCTCTCTTTTTTTTTTTTTTTTTGGTTTCCCCAGCCTGCTATTCATGCCTCAGCAACTCAGTGAGACTCTCTCTCAAAATAAAAAACAAAAAGGGGCTAGGGATGTAACTCAGTGGTAAAACACTCTGGATTTAATCCCCAACACCAAAAACAAACAAACAAAAAACCTCCTCCCAGTAGCTACCTTGACACATTAAAAGAAGACCGGGACTGGGGTGTAGCTCAGTGTTAGAGCACTTGCCTAGGTTCTTGAGTCCCTGGGTTGGATCCCTAGCACTGTAAAAAATAAAAAGACCAAATCTTAGCAGTTTATCTTTCACTTTGGTAGTGAACTTGGTGAGTTATTAAAATGACTAAGAAGGAGATACTACTGAAGAAGAAACTGCAATTATTGAACAGAGAAGAATTTTGAATATTCAATCTGAGTCGTCATATCCTTATAAAGGTGGAGGCATACACCTCAACTTTAGATGATTTCAGTAACTTCATTATTCCTGCAGGTTTTGGAAGGAGATTACTGATCCGTGTAATGGACTCATCAGCAGAGATTTTAGAGGAAGAGTAGGGAATTCTGTGATCCTATCTCCAGATCACCCTGCTGTCACATATTTGGAATTTGCAGTACTAGAAAAAAAATATGTAATGGAGGAAATGACCTTGAGTATCAGCCAGAAATATTTAGGTTAGACATAAGGAGAACCTTCCTATCTATAAAGTTATGAAATTTGGTACCCTGTTACTAAAAGATGCCATTACTATACAAATTGCATTTATCTTTGGATCAGATTTACTTTTGTTTCTAAAAACTTGAAGTACTATCCTAATTACAAGACTGCAACTTTTAAGACTGGTTATCTGAGGGGCTTGTAAAAATGCTTATATCTGTCAGGCACGGTGGTACACTTCTGTCATCCCACCTACTCAGGAGGCTGAAGCAGGAGGATTGCAAGTTTAAGACCAGCCTGGGCAACTTAGCAAGACTGTCTCAAAATAAAAAAAATGAAAAAAGGACTAGGGATGTAACTCAGTGGTAGAGCACCCCCTAGGTTCAATCCCCAGTATCACAGGGGGAAAAAAAAAAAAGATGAAAGCAAAAGAAAAATGCACAAATCTGGGTCCCACCTCAGACCCAATGACCAGACTCTTCCATGGAGGAGTCTAGGAACCTATATTTTTAATGAGTAACTCAGGTGATCTTCTAATCAGGTAGGTTTGAAAAACACAGCTCTACGCCCTGCTTACAGTAATGCAAAACCATAAACCCTAGAGAGGAAATGAATTTGAAGAGAGGAAATTTGATTGATGACTCATAAGCATCTCAAGACTGAGTTTTGAAAACTATAATTGTAAGGGAAAATGTTGAGTGCAGTTGAAGCTGAAGCAAGGCCGGGCATGGTGGTGCATGCCTGTAATCCCAGCGACTCAGGAGTTGAGGCAGAAGGATTGCAAGTTCAAAGCCAGCCTCTGAAACTTAGCAAGGCCCTAAGCAACTTAATGAGACCCTGTTGCAAAATAAAAAATAAAAAGGAATGGGATGTAGCTCAGGTAAAGCTTCCTTGAGTTAAATCCCCAGGACCAAAAAAAAAAAACAGCTGGTGAAAGTGTTCTCAGCACCTGATGCATGCCATTAGCAGCTTGTCCCAGGCCCAGCCTCATTTCACCCCTGGACTTCCACATCAACTCTTTATTGCAACTTTCCCTAAAGATTCCCTGACAGATCTTAAACTGCAGATGTAATCCAAAGAACAAGAGATAGATGTGGCAGATTGTTCCCAAGTACACAGATGACACTGTAGGCCATGGATATAAGAGATAAGACTCCAAGCCCAACATAGTGGCACACATCTGAAATCCCAGCAACTTGGGAGGCTGAGGCAGGAGGATCACAAGTTCCAGGCCAGCCTCAGCAACTTAGCAAAAAAGCCCTATCTCAAAAAAATAAAAAGGGCTGGGATGTAGCTCAATGGTAGAGCACCCCTGGGTTAAATCCCCAGTACCATTAAAAAAAAAAAAAAATGAGAGAGAAAACTCCAAAGTGGTCCATTAACAGTCCTGTACAAACATAAAATGCAGCCACTTACCCAAAGCAGAGAGTCTTTTCAGCAAGCCAGCTTCTCTAACAGCAACTGGACCATATTCCACTCCTTTTCTTTTCTGCAAATCACACAAATTATAGTTAGATGGAAGGAAAGATGGGGGCAAAACACACACACATAATTTAGTTCACAAAAAAAAAAAAAAAATACAGAAATCTGCAGTACTACACTTGGTTCCTAATAGACTCCTCTGAAAACCTGACACAGCATCTGTCCTTCCATCTATTACTTCCATCTATGAGGTCTGGCCATTTTATCTAACCTTTACACTGGGAAACAACTCCATTCCTTGGATTAAATCAACTTCCTCCTGCGAGAAGGGTCAGCAAAGTCCAAAACAAGGGAGGGGCTGAGACAGGTTAGGATCTGCGGGTTGGGTGTGTGTGGCTGTGGCTAGCTGGGGCCAGGTATCTGGCCACTAGTGAGCAAGCCCTCTACGACTGCAGGTTTCTTTCACTGAAGAGAAAACAAAACAGCCCCTCGGGTCCTCCCGCCCCGGGAGAGAACAGTGCCAATTTCTTTCCCGGTTAACGCTTTCTGGAAGAAAGGATCCTCTTCGCACCTCCTCTCCGTCGATTTTCCACCGGGCATTGTGGCGGGTTTCGCCTTCCTCGGCGAATAATTGTAGGGGAAAATGTTGAGTGCAGTGAAAGCTGAAGCAAGGCCGGGCACGGTGGTGCATGCCTGTCATCCCAGCGACTCAGGAGTTGAGGCAGGAGGAACCCTCTTCCTCCTTTCCTCCCTTCCATCACCCCAGACTGGGGCTACCGTTCTCCCGCTCTTTCTGGGGAGGCCGCTGAAGCCCGCCCTCTCGCTGCCCACGGCCCTTGCACCATCCATCCCCCCTTCGCTCCCTCTCCATCTCGGTCCGGCTAAATCCCACGCGTTCTCCCGGTGCCCAATCGCAGGAAACCGCCGGCTCTCGCCCTCACCGTTGCCCCAACCTCTCCTGGCCTCGCCTCCGGGCCTCCAGCACCCCACCGCCGCTTTCTCCAGTTCTGGGAGCCGGGAAATCCTGCCCACGGTGTCGGTTCCCAGCTCTCACCTGTCCCTGAGAGAAAGGGGCTCCTATCACAGCCACAGAGTGGACGGACTTCTTCAGGACAGAATGCATTTGCGTCCGAAGAAGACGCGAGAAACTGCCCCTCAAGGACATGATCAGAAGCGCCGGGAAGCCAAGAGAGAAGCGTGTGGGTGCTGCTGGCAGCCTCGAGTGAGGGCCCCCGACCGCCGCAGAGCTTACCTATAGACGCCGGCCGGGCCGCGCCGCCCCGTGACGTCACCGCCACCTAGGCCCCGCCCCGGCCACACCGCCCGCGCCCCCAACCAGCCCCCGGCACACCTTCCCGTGGGCCCCGCCCACTGCTCCTCCGGTTCTCGGGACACGCCTACGATGACATCATTCCACCCTGGAGCTGGCGGTCCCAACCAGGGACACGCCCCTGCTGCTGACGCCTAGGAGGCTGTATCAAGGGCCGGCCAATAAAAGCCCAGAGACAGACAGGTGTGTCCTTTCATGTGAAGTGGCCCGCCCTCCCCGAGTTCGTGAACTCGGTGGAATACACGAACTGACAGTCTCTAAGATCTCGCTTTTCATGCAAATACACGCCCCTCAGTTGCTAACTCTGCCAAGGGTTGGCTGGGCTGCGCCGTCCGGGGTGCGACTGGACCCCACTCGATTGGCTACCCTAGACAAAGCCAGCATCCATCTGCTTTCTTCCATCTCGAAGCTCAAAGTCCTGGCATCACCCCACCTTTGGGCATCTACGACTAGAAGATCAGATGTAGATTAAAGCTCTCTGACTCCGGCATGTTAAGATTCACCTACTGTAGGGCGAGGTTAGAATTTATCAAGCAATCACCTTCTAGATGTTTTCAATTTGTTGCGTGAATATCGGGAGCACTGGTTATTAAAAACCAAATAAACCAATGTATTCGAACTATTCCTAAAGTTGAGGGACGCTAAAGAGCTGAAAATACTGACTACTTAAAGTCTTAATAGCTAATAACAGTATTTTAATAATGACCAACCTAAATTCTAAGAACTTTAACCCTCCGACAATTCTACAAAGAAGGGAATATATATATTTTGAGAGAGAGAATTTTTTAATATTTATTTTTCAGTTTTCGGTGGACACAACATCTTTATTTTTTTTATTTTTATGTGGTGCTGAGGATCGAACCCAGTGCCCCCCGCATGCCAGGCGACCGCTTGAGCCACATCCCCAGCCCCAGAACTATATTTTAAAATATTTTTTGTTGTGTTGATGGACCTTTATTTTGTTAATTTGTTTGTGGGGCTGAGAATTGAATTCAATGTCTAACACATTCTGGGCAAGCGCTCTTCCACTGAGCTACAACCCCAGCCGAAGAAGGGACTATTTTAAAGATGAGAAAACAGGATGACAGAAGTAACTATCCCTAAGTCACATAGCTTTTAAGTGGCAGAGCTAACTCCAATTTCAAGTTCTTAATTATGACACTATGGCATACAGGAATCTAAACATTATTGCTTCCAAAGTAAATTTTTACATAAACATCTTAGGCTTATTTCACCTGATGCCGATTTACATAATGCTCTCCAAAGTAGTTCAAAAGTTTCCATGGCAACACTGTAACTCCTGCTGTATAAAGCAGGTTATTTTTAGAGGATACTGTATACTTGTCTCCACCTGCTGGTTTAACAAAGTGTTCGTCAAGGTCTTAGCAAAATCAGAATAGAATTACTGTAAGGCAGCAGTTCTCTCTCTCTTTTTTTTTTTTTTTTTTTTTTTTTTTGTGGTACTGAGGATTGGACCCAGAGAGGCTTAACCATTGAGCCACATCACTGGTCCCTAAGGTCTTGCTAACTTGCTCAGGGCCTGGCTAACTTGCTGAGGCTGGCTATGAACTTGCAGTTCTCCTGCTTCAGCCTCCTGAGCCTCTGAAATTATAGGTGTGGGCCAAGGTAGGGGTTCTCTAAGTAAGGTCCCAGTCCAGGAGCATGAACATCATCTGGATACTTGCTAGAAATGTCATTTTCTTGGGTCCTACCCCAAAATTTACTAAATCAGTAACTGGTGTCAGGGCTTCAGCAACCAGTGTTTTAACAAGCCCTCCCAAAGTGGGTTGCAGGTATGGTCATCGATTTAGTCTCTGTACCTTCACAACTATTTAGTTCATTAGAGCTATCTTTTTAAAAAATATACTTTACTAGTAGTTTTTTTTTTAAGTTGTAGGTGGACACAATGCCTTTATTTATTTATTTATTTATTTGTTTGTTTATTTATTTATTTATTTATTTATTTTTATGTGGTGCTGAAGATGGAACCCAGTGCCTCACACATGCTAGGCAAGCTCTCCACCACTGAGCTACAACCCTAGCCCCCATTAGAGCTATCTTGGTTCTTTTTTCTTGCCCATCACCACATCCATTTTTTTTCTTTTTACTGTTTTCTAAAGTTGATACTGGTATGGATTGCCTTGGGCCCTCCTGGGCTTCTGCAAAAACCTCACTATCCTTAATCACCAACCGTGGATCACCAGATTGATCTGTCCAAAAAACTACATGATTCCTACATGTCATTTTCAGTGGTTTTCCACTACCTATAGTTTAATCAGAGGCAAATTACTAGTCACACACTTTTAAGTGAACAGCAGACTAGGTCATATTCTATTGTATGGGCAGAAAGTGTGATACCTTTCATTAACCATCATAAGGGTCACAGATGACACTTCTATAACCAAAGGAAGGTTTACAAGAGAGGCCAATCAAGGTCATTTGATCAAGTTTTACTTGAGATGTGAGCCTTCAGAAATGAAGACTGAAGAAAACTGTCTGTTATTTAATGTTTAGGTTTGATGAGGAATGGACAGGTATATAGAAATGTGATTGGACAAAAGAGGAAGATCTATGGAAATAGGGGGAAACCAGCAAGACTTGTCTGTGTAGCATTCTTTACTCCCAAGTTTGGGGCAGGACCCCCCCCCCCCGCCCCGCTAGAAGGAAGGTGTTCAAGGAAGAAGAGAGAGAATAAGTTTTCTAGGTTTTATGGCTTGTTTGGGAGAAAGGAGTTCTAGTCTTTAAGGCCTGCCTTGGGGAAGAGGAACTCAGGTTTCTATAACTCACCTCAGAAGAAAAAATGGGGTCAGGAGACAAGGAGGGCAGGAGGGCAGAGAGAAACTTTGCTCTAACACCTCTCCCATGTCCTTTCAGAGTACTCAGCAATCAGAAAGCTGAGCAGGAGGATCCAAGTTCAAGTACTGCCTCAACAACTTAGTGAGACTCTGTCTCAAAATAAAAAGGGCAGGGAATACAGCTCAGTGGTAGGGTACCTCTGGGTTCAATCCTGAGTACTAGAAAAAAAAAAGTACTCATCCAACCAAAGTGCCATACTTTAGGGTATTATTTCAACACTGTTATACCTTAAAATTCAAATTATTATTTATTACTTAAATGTTTTTTTTTTTTTCCTGTACTGGGATCAAACCCAGGGCCTCAAGTAAGCTAGGACCTCATTCTGCCACTGAGCTACATCCCCAGTCCTTTTATTTTATTTTATTTTGAGACAGGGTCTCATTAAGTTGCTGAAGCTGGCCTTGGATGTGCAATCTCCTGCCTAAACCTCCCAAGTAACTGGGACGGCAGGCGTGTGCCACCACAGCCAGCTAGATCTGAAACATTTTATAATAAATTTCTAGATCTGACAAAGGACAAAATTAAAATTTAGTTTAAAGCTTTTAATTGGATGTATTTTTAATCTGAGGAACAGGCAACAGTTTATTCCACTAAATAGAAGTATTCTGATGGCTTGAACGGAAGTGGCTGGTTTTACAGAAGAAGGATGAAGAAAGCAGAAACAAAAGAATAAGAAGTGTATTTATTAAAGAAAAGTGTATTTATCACTTCAAAGTTACTTTCCTTCTAAGATGGTAACAGGGAGATAGAACAATATAAAAATACCTGCTTAACATTAGACTACTTTAGGTTACTTCTCTTGTATGCAAGAATTGATAAAGAGAGAACTTCATTATCATGCCAATTGAAACTGGCCTATTTGGAGAAATTTGGCTGTTAGTTCTCTAATCCTGATTTTTCAAAAGCTCAGATAAACAGTTTACTTTGAACTTGGTGACATGGAACTTCAGCATTAGTGACTCCATTTTGATTTTTAGCTTGATCTGTACAGGAGTTGAGTTCAAAACAACAGCTTCCTATAATTTTTATTTAACAAACTCTAAAGTTCAAAATGACTATTCTGCTTTCATTTTTAAGATATGTAATTAATTTTTAACTGAAAGATTAGTTTTTTTAAATAAAATTCTGGCTGGGTACAGTGGCACATGCCAGAAATCCCAGCAGCTAGGGAGGCTGAGACAGGAGGAACATAAGTTCAAGGCCACCCTCAGAAACGCAGTAAGATGATATCTTCAAATAAAAAGTAAAACTAAGTTAATCAAAAGGGATAAGGAAGGACATTATATACTGTTAAAAGGAACCATTCACCAACAAGACATAACAATTATCAATATTTATGCACCAAATAATGGTGCTTCGACGTTCATAAAACAAACTCTCATCAAGTTCAAGAATCAAATAGACCACAACACAATAATTATGGGTGACTTCAACACACCTCTCTCACCATTGGACAGATCCTCCAAACAAAAGTTGAATAAAGAAACTATAGATCTCAATACCACAATCAATAACCTAGACTTAACTGACATGTATAGAATATATCAACCATCATCAAGTGGATATACTTTTTTCCCAGCAGCACATGGATCCTTCTCAAAAATAGACCATATATTATGCCATAGGGCAACCCTCAGTAAATATAAAGGGGTGAAGATAATACCATGCATTTTATCTGATCATAATGGAATGAAACTGGAAATCAATGATAAAAGAAGGAAGGAAAAATCCTACATCACATGGAAAATGAACAATATGTTACTGAATGATCAATGGGTTACAGAAGACATAAAGGAGGATATCAAAAAATTCTTAGAGATAAATGAAAATACAGACACAACATATCGGAATCTATGGGACACAATGAAAGCAGTTTTAAGAGGGAAATTCATCGCCTGGAGGTCATTCCTCAAAAAAAGGAAAAACCAACAAATAAATGAGCTCACACTTCATCTCAAAGCCCTAGAAAAGGAAGAGCAAAACAACAGCAAATGTAGCAGAAGGCAAGAAATAATTAAAATCAGAGCAGAAATCAACGAAATTGAAACAAAAGAAACTATTGAAAAAATTAACAAAACTAAAAGTTGGTTCTTCGAAAAAATAAATAAGATCGACAGACCCTTAGCCATGCTAACGAAGAGAAGAAGAGAGAAAACTCAAATTACTAACATATGAGATGAAAAAGGCAATATCACAACAGATGCTACAGAAATACAGAAGACAATTAGAAATTATTTTGAAAACCTATATTCCAATAAAATAGAAGATAGTGAAGACATCGATAAATTTCTTAGGTCATATGATTTGCCCAGACTGAGTCAGGAGGATACACACAATTTAAACAGACCAATATCAATGGATGAAATAGAAGAAGCAATCAAAAGACTACCAACCAAGAAAAGCCCAGGACTGGATGGGTATACAGTGGAGTTTTACAAAACCTTTAAAGAAGAATTAATACCAATACTTTTCAAGTTATTTCAGGAAATAGAAAAAGAGGGAGCTCTGCCAAATTCATTCTATGAGGCCAACATCACCCTGATTCCGAAACCAGACAAAGACACCTCAAAGAAAGAAAACTACAGACCAATATCTCTGATGAACCTAGATGCAAAAATCCTCAATAAAATTCTGGCAAATTGATACAAAGGCACATCAAAAAAATTGTGCACCATGATCAAGTAGGATTCATCCCTGGGATGCAAGGATGGTTCAATATACAGAAATCAATAAATGTTATTCACTACATCAATAGACTTAAAGATAAGAACCATATGATCATCTCGATAGACGCAGAAAAAGCATTCGACAAAGTACAGCATCCCTTTATGTTCAAGACACTAGAAAAACTAGGGATAACAGGAACTTACTTCAACATCGTAAAAGCTATCTATGCTAAGCCTCAGGCTAGCATCATTCTGAATGGAGAAAAATTAAAGGCATTCCCTCTAAAATCTGGAACAAGACAGGGATGCCCTCTATCACCACTTCTATTCAATATAGTTCTCAAAACACTGGCCAGAGCAATTAGACAGATGAAAGAAATTAAAGGCATAAAAATAGGAAAAGAAGAACTTAAATTATCACTATTTGCGGATGATATGATATGATTTTATACCTAGAAGACCCAAAAGGGTCTACAAAAAATCTACTAGAACTAATAAATGAATTCAGCAAAGTGGCAGGATATAAAATCAACACGCATAAATCAAAGGCATTTCTGTATATCAGCGACAAAACTTCTGAAATGGAAATGAGGAAAAACACTCCATTCACAATATCCTCAAAAAAAATAAAATAAAATACTTGGGAATCAACCTAACAAAAGAGGTGAAAGACTTATACAATGAAAATTACAAAACCCTAAAGAGAGAAATAGAAGAAGATCTTAGAAGATGGAAAAATATACCCTGTTCATGGATAGGCAGAACTAACATCATCAAAATGGTGATGTTACCAAAAGTTCTCTATAGGTTTAATGCAATGCCAATCAAAATCCCAATGGCATTTCTTGTAGAAATAGATAAAGCAATCATGAAATTCATATGGAAAAATAAAAGACCCAGAATAGCAAAAGCAATTCTAAGCAGGAAGTGTGAATCAGGCGGTATAGCGATACCAGATTTCAAACTATATTACAGAGCAATAGTAACAAAAACAGCATGGTACTGGTACCAAAACAGGTGGGTGGACCAATGGTACAGAATAGAGGACACAGAGACTAATCCACAAAGCTACAACTATCTTATATTTGATAAGGGAGCTAAAAGCACTCAATAGAGGAAGGATAGCATCTTCAACAAATGGTGTTGGGAAAACTGGAAATACATATGCAACAAAATGAAACTGAATCCCCTCCTCTCTCCATGCACAAAAGTTAACTCAAAGTGGATCAAGGAGCTAGATATCAAATCAGAGACTCTGCGTCTGATAGAAGAAAAAGTTGGCTCCGATCTACATATTGTGGGGTCGGGCTCCAAATTCCTTAATAGGACACCCATAGCATAAGAGTTAATAACAAGAATCAACAAATGGGACTTTCTTAAACTGAAAAGTTTTTTTCTCAGCAAGAGAAACAATAAGAGAGGTAAATAGGGAGCCTACATCATGGGAACAAATTTTTACACCTCACACTTCAGATAGAGCCCTAATATCCAGAGTATACAAAGAACTCAAAAAATTAGACAATAAGATAACAAATAACCCAATCAACAAATGGGCCAAGGACTGAACAGACACTTCTCAGAGGAGGACATACAATCCATCAACAAGTACATGAAAAAATGCTCACCATCTCTAGCAGTCAGAGAAATGCAAATCAAAACCACCCTAAGATACCATCTCACTCCAGTAAGATTGGCAGCCATTATGAAGTCAAACAACAACAAGTGCTGACGAGGATGTGGGGAAAAGGGTACTCTTGTACATTGCTGGTGGGACTGCAAACTGGTGTGGCCAATTTGGAAAGCAGTATGGAGGTTCCTGGGAAAGATGGGAATGGAACCACCATTTGACCCAGCTATTGCCCTTCTAGGACTATTCCCTGAAGACCTTAAAAGAGCGTACTACAGGGATACTGCTACATTGATGTTCATAGCAGCACAATTCACAATAGCTAGACTGTGGAACCAACCCAGATGCCCTTCAATAGATGAATGGATAAAAAAAAAAATGTGGCATTTATACACCATGGAGTATTACGTAGCACTAAAAAATGACAAAATCATGGAATTTGCAGGGAAATGGATGGCACTAGAGCAGATTATGCTTAGTGAAGCTAGCCAATCCCTAAAAAACAAATACCAAATGTCTTCTTTAATATAATGAGAGCAACTAAGAACAGAGCAGGGAGGAAGAGCAGGAAGAAAAGATTAACATTAAACAGAGACATGAGGTGGGAGGGAAAGGGAGAGAAAAGGGAAATCGCATGGAAATGGAGGGAGACCCTCATTGTTATACAAAATTACATATAAGAGGTTGTGAGGGGAATGGGAAAATAAACAAGGAGAGAAATGAATTACAGTAGATGGGGTAGAGAGAGAAGATGGGAGGGAGGAGAGGGGGGATAGTAGAGGATAGGAAAGGTAGCAGAATACAACAGTCACTAATATGGCAGTATGTAAAAATGTGGATGTGTAACCGATGTGATTCTGCAATCAGTATTTGGGATAAAAATGGGAGTTCATAACCCACTTGAATCTAATGTATGAAATGTGATATGTCAAGAGCTTTGTAATGTCTTGAACATCCAATAAAATAAATAAATAAATAAATAAATTTAAATAAATAAATAAATAAATAAAAAGTAAAAAGGGCTAGTGATGTAGCTCAGTGGTTAAGCACCCCTGGGTCCAATCCCTGATATCAACAAAAAAAAAAAAAAAGAAAAAAGAAAGAAAGAAAGAAAGAAAAAGAAAGAAAAAAGAGAAAAGACTAAATTGCAAATTCTCAAAGGTGGCAGAGAGACCATGTCTTGTTTTGATCACTATTCCCTTCCTGAGTACATCACTTGGCACATAGCAGGAACTAGTAAATAATAAAAAGACTGCCAAGTTCTTATAAAGTTCTTAATCATTGTCCTTGGTCTATGGCTCTCATATAATAAATGGGCATCTCAAAGATTTCTTTCTGGACTTTTTTACATATTAAAGGACTGACCTCACCAATCACACCTTTAGAGCCTGTCTTTAATTTTAAAATGTATCCATTCATTCACTCACTGAGCACCTAGTATATGCAACTAATTGTTCTATGCATTATTTATTAATATTTATTTTTTAGTTGTAGTTGGACACACTACCTTTATTTTATTTATTTATTTTTTTGTGGTGCTGAGGATCAAACCCAGGGTCTCACACAAGCTAGGCAAGCGCTCTACCACTGAGCCACAACCCCATCCCTGTTATCTGCATTATTGATGGAGAAGTCAAATAATACCTTCTTATTTGCTGTACTGGAATTCTAGTGTGGAATATGATCAAGCAGGTAACTCCAGATGGTAGGAAATGCTACAAAAACAAACAAACAAAAAAAGCAAACAAACAAACAAAAAACACAGAAAAATTTTGGGACAGGAGGTGCTGTTTTAGAGAGGAAGGTCAAGTAAGGACTCTCCAAGCTGGGCATGGTGGCATGCACCTGTAATCCCAGGGGCTCTGGAGTCTGAGACAGGAAGTTCACAAGTTCAAAGTCAGCCTCAGCAATAGTGAGGCACTAAGCAACTCAGTGAGACCTTGTCTCTAAATAAAATACAAAATAGGGCTGGGGATGTGGCTCAGTGGCTGAGTGCCCCTGATTTCAATCCCTGGTACCCATCCACCCCATCCACCTGCCAAAGAAAGAAAGAAAGACCTCTCTAAATTGACATTTGAGCCAGAGACCTGAATGAGGAGAAGCCAGACATAAGATGTTCTAGGAAAAGAGCCTTCTAGGCTAAGGGAACAGCAAGATCAAAAGCCATGCACTGTGGGTCAGACGAAGAACAAGAATGACAGTGTAGCCCAGGTGTGCAGAGCAAGGCAGGAATTGTAAAAGGAGGCAGATTTGGCAGGAGCCAAATCACAGAGAAAAAAAAAATTTTTACATAAAGGCAGGAGAGTAATTGGTCTGAAGCAGGATTAGGAAGTTGGGAAATTTTGGTTCCTTCTTTTTTGTTCTTTCATACTAGGGATAGGGAGAATTAACACAACCCTAGGATAGGGTTAAGGCAAATGCTGTCTATGGTCTGAATGTTTGTGTCCTCTCCAAAATTCATACTTTGAAATCTAACCCTTGAGGGATGATATTAGGAGATGGGTCCTTTCAGAGGTGACTAGATCATGAGATTGGAGCCTTCATAATAGGATGAGTTTCTGTGATATTGTGAAATACAAGCATATTTGGTTTTCTTTCCTGGGTCATGGCTCCTGTAACCCTGTAATTTCCTAAGTGGCTACAGCAATAAGAGTATCTTTTGTTAAAATATTTGGCCTTTGTCCTTGGTTCCTATATAGCTCCAAAACTGTTACCAGACACAAGTTCCACCTGCTTGTGCTGATACAGGGCAATTAAATCAAGACTCAGGTGTTAAGGCAAGGAAGGAGACTTTATTTGAAAAATCAGCTAGATGGAATCCCAGCAGCTCAAGCAGCTGAAGCAGGAGGATTGCATGTTGAAAGACAGCCTCAGCAACTTAGCAAGGCCCTAAGCAACTTAGTGAGACTCTATCTCAAAATAAAACATTAAAAAAGGGCTGGGAATGTGGCTCAGAGCCCATGAGTTCAATCCCTGGTACAAAAAGCAAAAAGCAATAACAACAAAAAACCCACAGCTAGATGAGATGTCATAAGCTCATCTTTCCAGAAATCAGAATGATTGAATGATTTAGGGGTAATTTTCCATTGACAGATGTTCCCAGACCGGTGGGGAGAGGTGGGCTAGATGATTCATATCTGATTTTTATCACTTAGTCCTGAGTTGCATTTCAGTTCTGCAAATCTTTTTTTTTTTAATTTACTTCTTTTTTTTTCTTTATTTTATTTTAGAGAGAGAGAGAGAGAGTTTTTTTAATATTTATTTTTTAGTTATTGACAGACACAACATCTTCGTTTGTATGTGGTGCTGAGGATCGAACCCGGGCCGCACGCATGCCAGGCGAGTGCGCTACCGCTTGAGCCACATCCCCAGCCCAGTTCTGCAAATCTTGAGAACAAGATCTTTATTTCCTCTAGTTATTCTTGTCACTGATTAGTTTGCCCAGTAGTAGTTACATATTACACAAAGGACAAGCTAGAGGGTGTAGATGCCCTGAGGCCCTCTTGCTGTCTGTCAAACTCACTATAATGAACAAAAATAAAACAAAACAAAACAAACAAACAAACAAAAAAACATCCTTAATGCTAGGCTTCAATTCCCCACTGTCAGATGGCCATTCAGTCTTGTTGGATTTGGGTTTATGCCTTAGATCTGGCTATGTACTACTGAATGGAGGCCTCATAAGGGGAAATGGAATGGAACAAATTGACTTTATGGGACTTAAATGCTGGTAGCTGTTTGGTGGAGAAAGTTTTCAGTTTTAGTTATAAAATACTTTCACACAGACAGTGTGAGATCATTTGAATGATCCTAAGCACAGTTACACAGATCATGGAATCACATCCCAGGTGGTCTTGCTAGCAAGCACTTGGGCTACTTCTCACAGTAGCTATCAGAAGTTATCACAAGTGTTTCTGTTTAACTCCAGACATTTTGCTAATAATGAAAATTCACTCTCATTGGTAAAATAAACCCTAACATGAATGGTACTCATTGGTATAGACTTCATTTTTAAGACTTATACGTATTTCTCAAATAAATATACATATTATATATGTGATTACCTCTCCCATCTCCCATTACATTAAGGTTTCCTTGAAACTGTATGAAATTATTGTTACTTTATTCACCCACAGTTGTGATACACTCCAATCTGTTCTCCTAAACTTCACTTTAAAAAAAAAAAATTTCTATACTCATTCCCAGTTAAGTGGTCCTAACTAGTAGACCCTTTCATCCAATTTAATCAAAATATAAAGACCAAACTTTAAATTGAAAGATCATAGCTTATTTATATTTAGGTTATTTGTATCAGTTTGCAAGTAAATATAAAACATTTGCAGAACAATTTCTTGGACTTTTAAAAATTCTCACAGAAACACACTATATAATTTTTTTCATGTCTCTCATAAATAATAGCCCCATTTTAACTATGTTGTTTAGCTTTGAGTTGATACCTGAGGATACCTAGATTTCAGTATCAAAACCTGGCAATGGGGGGCTGGGGGTGTGGCTCAAGCGGTAGCGCGCCCGCCTGGCATGTGTGTGGCCTGGGTTGGATCCTCAGCACCACATACAAACAAAGATGTTGTGTCCGCTGAAAACTAAAAAAATAAATACTAAAAAACTTCTCTCTCTCAAAAAAAAAAAAAAAAAACACCTGGCAATGGTTTAAAATCCAGAATGAAGCATTATTTTTGCACAAATTAGGATAACCACATAAAACAAATCCAAAAAGGGCTGGGATTGTGGCTCAGCGGTAGAGTGCTCGCCCCAGCATGCGCGGGGCCCTGGGTCGATCCTCTGCACCACATAAAAATAAATGAATGGAATAAAAGTATTGTGTCCAACTGCAACTAAAAAATATAGATATTAAAAAAAAACAAATCCAAAACATACTTTTATGGGGATCAAAGCTTAAAGTTATTTATCACTCAGTTTTTGGAGGCAAATGGGTACAGAGATTCATGCAATGGAAATTTGGACCTAGAAAAAGCAAATTTTGTATACTATTAATTTTTTGCACCTTCTTCCTGGTGGGCAGTTTTGGTGCCATTGTCAATATTGTGAATTCCGCCTCAGTGCCAGCACTTGATTAGTTGTTACCATGGCATAGCATAATGTCATTGGTGCCCTTGTGAAAGGTTCCCAGTCCAGTTGTTCCAGTGGTTGATCTACCAGATCAGGTTAGCTGTCATGTACTACACAATTTTTATACAATTATGGTTTAAAGCAGTAGTCACCTGAAGTTTACAGTAGCCTGATACTTTCCCATTCTATTAATAATTGGCCAATAGCTATTCTTCTGCTCTAAAAGAGTCATTACCTGCTAGTATGATCCAGGGTGAATTTTTCAGCATCAAGTAAAATGTTACAAGTGGCTCTTAAGACAGGGGCTATCCTTTTACAGTTTGTTCTAGCTGTGTAAATGAATTAATAAGCAATTGGTTGGGGAGCATCCCCGAGCATCTTGGGCAACACTCTGATCCCACTGCCTCCTCTCTCATCCTGCTGACAAGCCATGAGCCCATTTTAAAGGATTAAAACCTACAAGGTTTAGGGATTGAAATCTGGCAAAACATAGGAACACCTAGAGAACCCCATAATTGTTGTTTAGTGGTGGGATTTTAGGACAGCAATAACCTTTTTCTTATTGGCAACAAATTTCTTAGGTTCTTCTGAGGAAAACTAAGGTAAGCTACTTCTTGCAAATTTGAGCCTTTCTTTTCTTTCTTTCTTTTTTTTTTTTTTTTGTAAGATCTTACATCTGCTCTTAGCCATGGTGTTTTTCAGGCTTTGCTGATAGGTGGGGCTTGTTAATTGTAGATCATCTAAATTGTAATAACAACTCTTCCTTTAGTTTTAGCTGACTTGGCTCTGCCCAATCTCTTTCAAAAAAAAAAAAAAAAAAAAACTGGGAGAGTTTCTGCAAGTTCTTTCCAGGTTCTGTTTGCCAATACAAAGTGCCTTCAGAGTCAAGTTCCCTTCCTGACAGGTGATAAGGGGGTCTGGTTTTGTCTCCAGCATTCCCAAAATGCTGACACCAACATTCAACTAAAAAGTTGATGAGTTTATTCCCCACTGTCAGTTGCACCCAGGGATCTTATGCAGAAATGTGGCCCTGTAAGGAAAGAACCCAATGAAGGAAATAAAGAGATAGGAGAGGTGGCTCTACTGTAACAGGCTTATTTGGGACAATCCTGCAGGGTGGGGGTGGGGGTCCCAGCAGAGGCTGGAACCATCTTCCCCTTATAGCCTAGGAAAGTTATAGGGGAGTGAGGAAGTGGGGGAATTTTTGCAGTTTGGCTGTTGCAGGGGGTTGCCAGGGAAGGTCCTTATAGCCATCACCTTCATTCTTTATGGTGGTTTCTATTCCATGTCAAACAAGGTGTTTCTCAAATTTTAGTCCCAGTGTGTGTAAAGCAAGCAAGAAGGACACCTCACCGTCTGCTGCTTTAGTCCCAGATGACAATTCCCTTTCTTGTGTAATGATGGAGTATTGTCTGGAATTTAGATCAGGCTGAGTCAGAGTAAATGTGGGGTGATTTTTTTTTTTTTGGTACCAGGGATTGAACCCAGGGGTTCTTAACCACTGAGTCACAGCCCTTTTTTATTATTTAAAAAATTTTTTTAGTTGTAGATGAACACAACACCTGTATTTTATTTATTTATTTTTATGTGGTGCTTGTGATTTAACCCAGTGCCTCACACATACTAGGTAAGTGCTCTACCACTGAGCCATACCCCAGCCCCCCCAGCCCTTTTTTGTATTTTATTTACAGACAGGGTCTTGATAAGTTGCTTAGGGCCTCACTAAACTACTGAGGCTGGCTTTGAATTTGCAATCCTCCTACCTCAGTCTCCTGAGTTGCTGGGATTATAGGCATGTGCCACTGTGCCCGGTGTGGGGTGACTCTACTTCTAAGAAGGAGGATATGTTTCAACATGGCACTGCCTATGTCAAGTTCTCCCTAAAAGCCTCAATTCCTCTGGGTCCCTTCAGTATTGTCCTGCTTTACAATATGAGAAGACTGATACCTTCCCACTCTTACAGATAGTGTTTTGTTTGTTTTTATAGAACCTGCATTTTATTTAATGAAATGGTCTTCTAAAGCATAGTATATATAGTCTCAGATTGTCTAACAATGGGGACATGTTAGGTAATTTTTGTGACCAGAGAAGGGTCTGAGGAGTTCTTAGGGGGAACTCAACTCAGGACCAGTGGGGTTCTTAGCATTCATGACAGAAAAGAATTTCAGCATGAGCCAGACACAGGCACAGGCAAAGTTTTATTTAAGAAGGTAGATACACATTCAAGGGAGAATGTGGGCTGTCTCGAGTGTGAGAAGCAGCCCTGACTTGGGCTGAGAGTGCAATATTTAAAGGAGGGCTGTATCAGGTACAGGACCAGGGGCAGATCCAGGGTAGAGCTGCATAATTTCACACCAGTTCTTCTGTACTTGGCATGTTTCCCTCATTTTACAAGGGTGTGGGGCAAGGGCATGTTGCTCAAGACTGTGCTTTCTGCATATCAATGTCTATCAGTGTTGTCTTTAAGATTCAGCTTTTCTCTCTCTTTATCCTAAATCTCTATCTCAATTTCATCATTGTGAATCATGGAGTATCCAGAACCAGGTTGACTATCTTGTTTCTAGGCAATAAAATCTTGTGGTACCACTGTTGTGTTTGTGGTCTATCATTGACCAAAAATTTAATTATGTGGTGTATGACTATATACATACAGAGAAATAATGTTTGCTGAAGCAGCAGAAAGTGAGGTGTCCTTCTTGCTTGCTTTACACACACTGGGTTTCAAAGTCACACCTGCCTAGATTAACTAGTTGATCTGCAGCCATCCATTGCATTTAATGCCCACATACCATGGACTGCCCATGCTGTGCAGTTGGGTCCCAATGAAAGGGTCAGGGTCCTCCTAAGATATTACTGACATCTCTCAGAGGAGCAAGGCTTCCATTGGTCCCCATGTTTACCCCTACCAAAGCTCTGTGAATCCTTTTCCAGTTTCCTGCTTTTTGGATCAAAGCATGCTCTCCTGGATGTGTTGCTTCTTGTGTAAGTTTGTGCTAGAGCTTGATCAAAGTTCCACAACAGGTAATGTCTTTTTTTTTTTTTGTACTCTTAACAACTGAGCCACACCCCCAGTTCCTTTTATATTTTATTTTGAGACAGGGTCTCTTAAGTTGCTTAGGACCTCATTAAGTTGCTGAGGCTGGCTTTGAACTTTTGATTCTCCTGCCTCAGCCTCTGGAACAATTAGGATTACAGGTGGGCACCACCCTGCCGGGCAACAGGTAGTATCTTTTACATACAGCACTATTAAATGCTTTTCAGTTCTCTACATCTAAAGAACAAAGATCATTATGTTACTAAAAGCTTGGTCCTTGTCCCTAATGCCAATCTGTAACAGTGGTTCACCTTATGCTTTGAATATAGCCCTTGGGGCTTGCCACGGCAACTTACTTTTAAGACAGATATACTTCTTTCTCTTTCTCTTCCCCCCTCACTAGCAGAGGAAACAGGATTACCTACTCCATCATAGGCAGATTTATCTGTCCTTGAGTACACACCCACCATAGGAACAAAGTAATCCAGACTTTGGGGATGGTACCAGAAGCTCTCCAAAATTACTATTTCCCAAATTAACAACTGAATTACAACTCCAACAGAGAAGAAGTGCAATATAGCCTTTGAATCATCTCTTTATAAGCCCCCTGTTCCTACTGATGGGCAGAATCACAGCCTTTGGGACAGAAGTCTCCTCTTTTTCTCTTTTGCTAGCAAGGCAGTAAACCTTCTTTTTCCTTTTTCTCAAAACCATGTCCTATTATTGAATTGGCATAAGGGACAAGGATGAAATTTTGGTAACAAATTTGGCAACCCAGATGGGACCCAAGACCAGCCCCTGCTCAGGCTTGGCTTTCCAAGCAGCCCCACTTTCATGCTGAGGATGCAGGGTGACTGGAGATCTTGAGAGCCAACTCTGGGAGAGTTAGGAGATGGGTGAGTTTTCAGGTGAGTTTGCCTCAGATTGAACCAGGGGAGCTAGTTGTGTGAGTAAAGGGAGGGACGGAGGGACCATCCTAACAGCTGCTGAAGCTCCTTTTGCTTTGGGTTATTCCCACCTCCTCTCCCTGAATGTTACAGATTGCTCCAAGTGGTCCACTTTGAGAAAAAGGAAACCAAACTCAGTAAAGTTGCTAAGCCCTTGGCCGTCTGGTAACTTCCCCAGTGTGCATGCTGAGACCCTTGATTCCACATATCTGGTTCCTCTTCATGGGACGATCTGGTCCCTTTTTTTGTGGATATCCATGGTGCCACTGGTTAAGCGGGACTTGAAAACCTAGGGATATTTACTCATTTCTGGTCTGTTCTAGGTTCTCATTTGTTTATTGCCTTTGGGTTCAGGAATTCCTTCTGGTTGTCAGTCTGTGATTTTGTTTGAATCTGTTATTTTCCCTTTTTAAGACATGGGCAATACCACATTGACCTTATAGGTCGTCTCTTGGGAAAGATCTTGGCTGGTCTGTTTTAAAGGTTTCTTTCTGTTGGCCATGGTTTTGAGGCTCCTCTCTGGTTGTCTGTCTCTATTCCTTTTTGTACAATCTTGCAATTGGTCTGTCAGAGGTAAAGTAAGTTGAAGGGCCACCTACAGGTATAAGCCTGTCTAAGAGAAAGACATTTTATCCTAACACAGTCTGGCCTTTGAATGTTTTTTCTGGATTATTATACAATCTTGCAGTTGAAGTTTGTCAGGGGTAAAGTATATGGAAGAGATTCTATACGTACAGGCATTTATTCAGTTGCATGACTAGGTGTCTGAACAGTCAGGAACTAAGTTGAAGTTGCCAAAAGGCACTGCTTCTTGTGTGCAAGGATAGCAGGACATCAGAAGAAAGGGTTAAAAAAGATTTAAATCCTTTTATCCCAGTTTTGACACTGCCAGCATTGTTTCTCAGCCTGGCCCCAGACAGCTGCAGATCATCTCATGTAGGAAAAAAAAATCCCAGAAAAGCTGCCTGGGCTATAGAAAAGAACACTTGGCCTCTGCCCTGCCTCCTAGCCCCTTTTGCCCCGGGAGATTGGAGTCTGCTGGCTATAAAATATATTTCCATACCTATAACTTTCTCTTATCTTTTCTAGTTTCAGACCCTTTCTTAAATTCATATTCTGAAACAATCCTTATTAATGTTATCAGTGCATTTAATTTACACAATAAATTTCATCCCAGAACTGTATCAAGCTGAGCCTTGTGTGTTATGTAAAAGTTTATAAAACAAAAGTTTATCTAGGCAAGGTAACCAATAAGTGCTCTCTAGCAAGGTTAGTTTATGACCTGGAGACAGGAACAGTCTTTTTTAAGATCTATTAAGATCTATTTTAAGATCTGCCAAACACCTTGTTTGGCTAGGGGGGATATCTATCACCGGGGCAAAGCAATCCTTGTTATAACAGTATCCCATCAAACTAAATGCCCGAGGAGATGACTGGCAGGATAAACAACTGCACCCAGAAAAGAAAAAACAGAAACCAAGGACATCAGTGTTTTTTTGGAAGCCTTTGCGCACCAATCGCTTGAGTGCCACCCAGGAGAAAGAAGATTAAGGAACAGGTTTTTTTTTTATATGCTGGATTGTCTAACCCTCTCCTGGGATGAAATTTATTTTTTTGTGTAAATTAAATGCACTGATAACATTAATAAGGATTGTTTCAGAATATGAATTTAAGAAGGGGTCTGAAACTAGAAAAGATAAGAGAAAGTTATAGGTATGGAAATATATTTTAGCATGGAAAAGTAGATGATAAAATAAATGTTTCTAGGTGAGAAAATATTTTGTCAAGTAAAGTAATATTCTTGTGCTAATGTCCAAGATGAAAGAGAGGACAAAACTAAGGATGTGAATGTCTAAGTAAGTTGCAGAAAGTTTGTGGAAGGTAAATCTCAAAAGGTTGGGTATGTGATTAAATGGGCTGTAATTAGCACAAAGTTTTTCAAATTTTAATGTACTGATATGAAGCAAAATCTGAAACATTGATCTGCTCTTATCTATCAAGATAATTTTCTTGTCTCCATTAGGTTTTATTACTTAGGGAAACTAAAAGGAATTAGGGTTTGTTCCTTTCCTGTTTTAAAGTCTTAAAATGATTACTTTGTAACTGGATAAATAAACAACTATTACTTTAGGTTATAACAATATAGTTAACACCCTAAATATATGTATATCAGAACTGTATCTAGCTGAGCCTTGTGTAAGTATTATGTAAAAGTTTATAAAACAAAAGTTTATCTAGGCAAGGTAACCAATAAGTGCTCTCTTTTATACATTGTATCTGACATAGAAGGGCCACACTTTCATTTGAAGATCTGTCTTTCATCTATTTGCTTTGACTAAGTCAAATTCTGATCATTAGCACTGTTTCCTAAATGTATAAGAGATTTAAGGGTATCCTTTGATTTTTGCTAGTACTACTAATCCATGGAGACCTGTGATTATTGTTACAGTACACTATAAATTCTAAATTGTAGTTTAGAAGTCAAGCTTGTTAAATGTTTGATGTTCTCCAAACTAAAATTATCTGAAGAACTATGTAATGTTTTGAACAACCAACAATAAAAAAAATTATCTGAAGCAATGGTCTCCTTCAGATTTATATATAAATAACTAATTTGGTTGGTATTCATTCATGTCATTTGATGTTTTATAGCTGGATAAATGTAACCTGTTGCCAACAAGTGATATATACAATTTTATGTTATTCTTTACACTGGAATAGGGATTTAAATGTATTTTTGGAAGGTAATAAGGAAGGCCTAATCTGTTTAAAGGTCATACTGTAAAACATCGAAGCATTTTGCCACTTTTTCCACAAAAAGAAAGTTAAAAGCTCTCTTAGCCTTTGTTTGATTCGTGTTTCAGATATAATATTGTATTATGTTATTTGTCAAGAGCCCTGCCTTACCTGAAATAAAGCTCTGCCTCCCTCCTTACTCCATGTTAAAATGGCTCCAAAATAGGCTAGACTTGAATTCATTGAAAGTTGTGTTCAAAAGATCAATTTTTGTTGTAAATATTACTGTGATATCAAATGGGATACAATACATAACCAAGTACAGGTTTATGATTATAAAAACCATGTTTCATGGATTATAGCTATTACACAAATTAAATATGTTTTTGCTCTGTTGATTTTATAACTGTTATAAACTTTATAACTGTTGCCTGTTAGTGTTTTGTAGAGGTACTGCTTCTAACAAATCAACCTGAGTTAATTTGAGATAATCAGCCATCACCTATAGGACAGATAGGAATAATGCTGACTTCCAGTACTAATATTGACCCCAATTAAAGAAAGAGGTAACTGTAAAATTATAGATTTTGAAGTTGTAACCTGTTACTCCCACTGTAAGACTGGTGGAACTGGACTGCTGGATGTTTAAAACCCAAAACTTGAAGACCAAAGTCAAGGAAGTAAAAGGGCCAAGAAAAAAAGCAGCCAACATTTTGACTCTTGTCCTCTAAGGAGATCAAGACAACTCCTTAGAACAGGAAGATAACCAGTGCACATTCTTCAAAGAGGAGGATAATTGGAGAGGGAAATGTCCCTGATGCTTCCAAGAGAAGCCACATGTGGTCAGCAAGACTCTGATCCATACTGGCAGATGGCCCCATTGGTAGAGGAAAGCTTCCAACACTTTCCCAAGAGTGATCTCTGAGGCATCTCAGCTGACTCTTAAGAGTAGCTAGGAACAAGGTCAGTTTTAATCAACCTGGTCTTAAACACCTGGCAGAAGAGTATAGCCTAAGTGCAGTCCTACATGGACATTTAAAAGTAAATTCAATTTTTTTTGTGAATTGTTCTTTTTATTATTATTATTATTAGTTACGCATGACAGAACAATGATCTTGACAATTCATACATTTGAATCAAATGGGGTATAATTTCTTATTTTTCTGATTGTACAGGTTGCAGAAGATGCACACTTGTGTCAGCCCTACCAAAAGTAAATAAAGCTAGAGGCTATAAAGAAAGGGTTCTTGTGTGGGAGTGCTTAAAAATAATGATCACAAAGGACTAGAGTCACAAGTTTGTCCTGAGTTAATTTGAGCTTGATCTCATAGATCTACAAATCTTCCTAATCTCCTACATTGATAAACTCCATCTGTTTTTCATTAATATGATTATGAGTTAATGTCTTCATGGTTTTCAGAGACTAGCTAAAATAATATTTGCTTTTCTGCTAGTTGTTTACAAAAAAGTAATGATGTGCTGTCTTGTGTATTATTATCTTAGCATGATCCCTGACCTATGTGTACATTGTCCAGTCACCTGCCATCTGCCACTGTGGACCTCTGGACTGCTCTGATGCTGAATGTCCTTTACTATCCATGATAGAGAACAAGGACTTTGGGTTACTTTCCCCACCTACACACTCTTTCAACAGGAAGCGGCTTGGCAATGTTGTCCCCCATTTTTCCATAGAAATGGACTGTAGAAATTGACAGTGGAGAAATGTAACAGTGGTCCACTTTATGCTCTGAATACAGCCCTTGCTGTTCTTCCACTGCAACTTGATTTTAAAATGGACATGTTTATTTTTCTTCCTTTCTCTCTCCTCTTTCCTTACCTCTCCCCCTTCCTAATCTCAGGGGAAACAAGATTACCTTTCTTCTCCATCCCGGCAAGTACTGAACTTTCAATAACAAATTTAATGAGGAGGACACCGTTTTGAGAAAAAGGAAAAATAAGTTTTATTTTTTGCTAGCAAAGAAGAAACATATGGGACTCCTGTCCTAGAGGTTGGGATTCTGCCCATCCAGGGATCAGGGGGCTTTTTTTTCTTTTAAAATCAATATCTTTATAGTATTTTATGTGGTGCTGAGAATTAAACCCAATGCCTCATGCGTGCTAGGTGAGCGCTCTACCGCTGAGCCACAACCCTAGTCTGGTCAGGGGGCTTTTAAAGAGGTGATGATTCAAAGTCTACATTCCACACGTTCTCTGTCAGAATTGTAATTCACATGTTAATTTTTGGAGTTAGTAATTTCTGAGATCTTCTGGTACCATCTCCAAAGTCTGAATTTCTTTGTTCCTAAGATAGGTTTGTCCTCAAGGACAGATAAATCTGCCCAAAATGGAAAAGATAATCCTTTTCCCTGAGATTAGGGAGGGGGAGAGATTAGGGAAGAGGAGGGAGAAAGGAAGAGAAAGAAACATGTTCATTTTAAAAATAAGTCACAGTGGCAGAGCAGCAAGGCCTATGTTCAAAACATAAAGTGGACCATTGTTACAATTAAATAATTGTATTTACAATTGTATTTACAATTAAATAATCAAGCTATTTTTGTCCCAGATTAGTTTGACTACTTGCAGTTACATATTACACAAAGGACGGGCTGGAGGTGGTAGCTTGCCTTCTTGCTGATTCCCAAACTCACCGTAATGAATGTAATGAAGAAAATATCCTTGGGCTGAGGTTGTGGCTCAATGGTGGAACACTTGCCTAGCATGTGTGAGGTACTGGGTTTGATCTTCAGCACCACATAAAAATAAATAAAATAAAGGTATTGGGTTTATCTACAACAACAATAAAAATCCTTAATGCTGGCTTTAGAACACCTCCAGAGTGATAAAAGTGAAAGATAGTCCTTTGTTATTTATAACAAGCCCCTTTCACTACACCCAGTTAATGAAGTGATTTTCAGTAAGTCCCTGGTGCTCAGAATGTTTTAACTCCAAGCCACACCTCCCTCTTCAGGGAAGGGAAAGGGGCTAAAGGGGATGAAGGTTGTGTTGCTCACTAATGACCAACAATTTTTTGGTAGTGGTGATTGAATCCAGGAGTGCTTTACTGCTGAGATACAGCCCAGTCCTTTCTATTTTGAGATAGCGGCTCACTAAATTGCTGACCAATGACTAGCAACTTAATTATGAAGCTTATGTGATAAAGACTCTTAGAACCTCCGAAAAGAATGACTTCAGGGTGCTTTCAGAGGATGAATAATGTAAGAAAAGAAGCAAACAAAGGAAATAGAGAGAAGTGGCTCAACAGTAGTAGCTGCAGGTTTGTTTGGGACAAACCTGCAGAGGTGGGCTCTTGTGGTGTGACCAGCACCCCACCACAGTAATTACCTGCTCAGGAGGTATGAGCTGCCTGGGAAGTAAAAAATCTGAAATAATTAGTAAGAAATAAAGACCGAGCCAGAAATTAGATAAAAAGGGGAGCGCCTGATAGGTCTTCCAGCCCTGATAGGAGCTGGAACTGAACAACTGAACAAAGGTCCCTGATTCTTTATTTAAGGGTGAGTACATCAAAGGCAAGGATAAGGTTTCAGTGGGAGGAGTCTAGGGTGCTTGCTTCTCGGTGTGGCAAGCGTCTTGCAGTAAACAGGTTGATGGGCATTTTGGCAAGCCACACCCATCGCCAAGAGTCTGTGTGGCTCTGAAGGGTCACCCCATCTCCAATGCTGTACTGAACTTGTGATGGAGCGAGGAAGGAAGTCAAGTGAACCAGGCGTTCTCAAATCAGGGTTGCTGCTGGGAGTTCACAATACCACGGTTTTCTGCTTAATGGCTTCAACATGCTCTCAGTTCATGCACAGTTCATGAATGGCTTCCCACAGGGGACCTACTAGGAATGGGAACTGTCTTTCACCTACAGTTTGGGGTAGATATAGCAGATTGAGGGAGGGGGGATTAGGCTGTTGCTAAGGGGTTTCAGGGAAGGATTCTTGTGGTGTCATCTTCATAAGGAACTAAGTGCTTTAAGGATTTCAGTCTCAGATAACAATTTCCTTTCATATGATGATGGGGTGTTTGAGGATTCTTCCTATGATGATGGAATAATATCTTGCGGTTTGGGTCAGGCTGATCAGAGTGACCTTGAGGTGACTGTGATTCTAAGAAGAAGCATATGTTTCAAAATGGTGTTGCCTGTGTCAAATTCTACCTAACAAGAACATATCCAGCATCCATCTGTAATCCCAGTAACTCAGGAGGCTGAGGCAGAGGATAGCAAGTTTGGGGCCAGCCTCAGCAATTTAGGGAGGCCCTAAGGAACTTAGCAAGACCCTGACTCAAATTAAAAAATAAAAACGGCTGGGGATATGGTTTAGTGGTTATGCTGTTCAATATCTAGTACCAAATAAAGAATATATCCATTGCCAGAAGGGTGGTACACCCTAACTCCGTGTGGATGGAAGCTCCTACACTTGGGACTGTTCCAGATGGTTCTTTGCCCTGTGTGTGTCAATCTAGCTGTTCATTTGCATTGTGAACTTTAAGAAAAGGGAAATCTCCAAAAAGGGTCCCAAGTGACTATTTGGGCCTAAGTTCAAAATGCAGTCTGGTAGTCATTGCCAGCCAGGAGTCACAAACATACAGTGTGTTCTTGACTTTATGGCGCTTGCCAAAATAAACAGCCTCAAGGAAGTTTCTTTTGCCATCTATAAATTTATTATTATTTTTAAAAATTTTTTAGTTGTAAATAGACACAATACCTTTATTTTATTTTTATGTGGTACTGAGGATCGAACCCAGTGCTTCACACATGCTAGGCAAGTGCTTTACCTATAAGCTACAATCTCAGTCCTCTTTACTATTTTTTTATTTTGTGGTAATGGGTATCAGACTCAGGGCCTGGTGCATGGTAGGTGAGTGCTCCACCACTGAGCCACATCCCCAGCCTTTGCATTCAAATTTAAATATCAACCAAACAGGAGTAAGGGCTTCCTGGCTTGGATACCTCATTTTCATAGAGGACCAGAGTGGGAAACTGGGCTGGAACATTCTCTGTATAAGCCAGCCCCTATCTTTGTTTCTTGGGAGCACACTTTCATAATGAAGACAACTTCACTCTGGTTTGCAAATTATTATTTTTTAAATAAGCCTTCCTTTTTTGTCTTAAATTCTGTCCTTGTGAAATTTAGTTGACAGTATCCTTTAAAATATAGCTGGGTATGTTGGTGCACACCTGTAGTCCCAGCTACTTTACAGGCTGAGGCAGGAAGATCATTTGAATCCAGGAGTTCAAGACCAGTATGGGCAACATAGCAAAACCCCATCTCAAAAAAATATATATATATACATGCATATATATATATGCATATATGTATAAATACATATAACTGTATCCTTTATTTTAAACAAGAGTATTTGTAAAATACTCTAGCAAATTAATCAAACCTGAGTAGATAGTCAAGGTGAGATAGGGATTTATTTTTTTTTATTTATTTTTTTTTTTAGAAAGAGGAGAGGGGAGAGAGAGAGAGAGAGAGAGAGAGAGAGAGAATTATTTTTAATATTTATTTTTCAGTTCTCGGCAGACACAACATCTTTGTTGGTATGTGGTGCTGAGGATCGAACCCGGGCCGCACGCATGCCAGGCGAGTGCGCTACCGCTTGAGCCACATCCCCAGCCCAAGATAGGGATTTATATATAGAGAAATATCGAATCCTTAAGGCAATGCCCACAAGCCATTAAGATGCAGAAAGCATAGTTGTAAATCTTGAGCAACATGCCCTTGGCCCATGCCCTTGTGAAATGAGGGAAATATGCAAGTGCAGGAAAAACTGGCACAAAATTGGGCTGCTTCACCCTGGATCCACCTGCTCCTCATACAGCCCTTCTATAAATATTGGACCCCCAGTCCAAGTCAGGACTGCTTCTCACTTTTTTTTTTTTTTTTGAACCAGGGATTGAACCCAAGGATGTTTAATCATTGAGCCACTTCCCCAGCCCCTTCCTTTTTTTAAAAAATATTATATTTAGAGACAGGGTCTTGCTGAGTTGCTTAGGGCCTTGCTAATTTGCTGAGGCTGACTTTGAACTCACGATCAGAGCCACTGGGATTACAGGCGTGTACCACCAAACCTGGCTGCTTCTCACTCTTGAGACGGTTCACATTCTCCCTTGAATGTGTATTTACCTTCCTAAATAAACCTCTGTCTACACCTCTGTCTGGCTCATGCTGAAATTCTTTTTCATCATGAATGTTAAGAATCCCGTTGTTGCTGAGTTGAGTTTCCCCTCTCCCTGGGAGCTCCTCAGACCTGTCTATGGAAACATCTCTTTTCCTGTGACAGGGAAACTTAGTTTATTGCTGGTCAGTGAAAAGTTTCAGAAGCCCACATCTGAGGCTGATATCTTGGATATCATCAGTTCAAAGCCAGCATCAGCAACTTAGCAAGGCTCTAAGCAACTTAGTGAAACCCTGTCTCAGAATTTAAAAAATAAAATAAAATAAAAAGGGATAGGGATGTGGTTCAGTAGTTAAGCACCCCTGGTTCAATCCCTGGTAACACACACACACACACATAGACACACACACACACACACACACACACACACAACTTTGAAAGGAGCAGAGAAGTCAGACTGGCAAGGGACCCTAGAACCTGAGGAACAAACAGGAGTGCATCCCATGGTTTTTGCTTTTGTCTCATACATCTCAGATTGGATGCTGAGAAGAGAGCAACCCAGAAATGTCAATAGGCACATACACAAATATGCTCTAAGGAAAGGCTGCTCTCTCTTGTCAAAAATAAGAAATAGCCAAGCAAGAAGGGAAACTTTTAAACAGTAACTAGTCCAGTCAAACACCACAGAAAAAAACTGGCTCTGCCCTCATTTCTGTCAGCAAAGGCCAAAAGTGAGAAACCTAGACTTGCACTTTCACCAGACAGTAAGGAAGCACCCCACCTTGTCACTGGGGTGCAGCAGGGACTTTCATTCCTGGGAGTGGTAAGGAGCCTCTCCCAGCCCCACCCTACAGTGTCAGTGGAGAACATGTGGGCCCCCTCAACTTCCACTCCACCCAGAGGTTACCAGGTCTGCCCAGCAGGTGTCAGTGGAGGTCAAGTGGGGAGCCTGGATTTCCACCTGGCAGTTAATGTGCTGGGATTCCTCTTTTCCAGGTGGGGCATGTCAGAGGAGGCCTGATATAACACAAGATTTATAAGACCCACAGTCACATAGTAAACTAAATGCCCAGGTATCAAATGAAAATAACCCATCATTCTAAGAACCAGAAAAATCTCAATTTGAATGAAAAAAGGCAACAGATGCCAATACTGACATGACATCAATGTGAGAATTCTCTGGCAGGGATTTTTAAAATGCCATCATAAAAACACTTCAACAAGCAATTACAAACATGCTTCAAACAAATGGAAAAAAAAATAAAGTCTCAGCAAAGAAGATACAAAGATCCAAATGGAAAATTTTTAAAAATATATATATTTTTTGGGCTGGGCTGTATGAAGCTCAGTGGCAGAGCGCTTGCCTGGCATGTGTGAGGCACTGGGTTTGATCCTTAGCACCACGTAAAAATAAATAAAGGGCTGGGTTGTGGCTCAGCGGTAGAGTGCTCACCTTGCATGTGCAAGGCCTCAGCACAATAAATAAATAAATAAATAAATAAATAAATAAATAAATAAAAATAAAGGTATTGTGTCCAACTACAACTAAAAAAATAATTTAAAAAAATAAATAAAGGCATTCTGTCCATCTTAAGTACAAAAACTTTAAAAAATATATATATATATATATACATATATATATATTTCTTTCTTATCTGAAATAAGAATCCAATAGGTCCTTTACTACTAAGCTATATCCCCAGTCCTTTTTATTTTGAGACAGGGTCTCACGAAGTTACTGAGGCTGACCTTGAATCTATGATCCTTTTGCCTCAGCCTCCCAAGTTGCTGGCATTTGCCACTGCAGCTAACTCCAAACAGAAATTTAGAATTAAAAAACACAATAAGTAAAATAAAAAATCTCAACCTATGAGCTCAGAGACATAATGCAGAGGACACTGGAAAGATTCACTGAGCTTGAATATAGGATAATAAGAATTATCTAATTTAACCAACAGAGGAAAACAGACTGGGGGATAGGGCAGAAATGAGGCCTGCATGGTGGTGTTATGCCTGTAATCCCAGCGATTCAGTAGGCCAATGAAGGAGAATCCCAAGTTTGAGGCCATCCTCAGTAATTTGGCAAGGCCCTCAGGAATTCAGTGAGACCATCTCAAAAAATAAAGTCCAGGATGTAGTTCAGTGGTAAAAATCTGGTGAAGTTAATGAAGTTAAAGAGTTAATTTTTTAAATGCATAATTAAAATATATAGAATTTCAACAAAAACTAACTGAATTAAAACATAATTATTGGCTGCGCACAGTGGTACACACCTGTAATTCCAGCAACTCATGAGACTGAGGCAGGAGGATCCAAGTTCAAAGCTAGCCTCAGGAATTTAGCAAGGCCCTAAGCAACTTAGTGAGACCCTGTTTCAAAGTAAAAAATAAAAGGGTTGGGGATGTGTGACCCTAGGTTCAACCCCTACCAACACAAAGTGTATATACATACATATATGTGTGTGTATACAGTTATTAAAATATCGTTTTAAATGCTATAGTAATGTTTCTTTTTATTGACACATTAAATAACAAGGTCTAGTGGTGCCTCTAATAATTAGTGTTGTTTTACTCTTCTCCATTTATAATAGTCTTAAATGTTTTCTCTGCATTCATCAAGAGCCACATCAGAGAGTGGCATAATTTTAACTTCAACTGTCAAATATAACATAGGAAACTCAAGAGAAGAAAAGTCTATCGTGTTTATTCATATTTTTGGCTTTTCACTGTTTCTTCTTGATGTTCCAGGATTCCTTTTTTTTTTATCATTTCCTTCCTGTTTAGAGAGATTCCATTATTCCATTAGCCTTTTTTTTTTTTTCCAGGTAGATCTGTTGGTGACAAATTCTCTTAGTTTTTCTTCATCTGAGGATGGGTTTATCTCCCCTTCACAATAAGATACCATAAAAAAAATCAAATAAAGGAGGTGGGTGCGATGGCATGCCCCTATAATCCCAGCTACTCAGGAGGCTGAGGTGGGAGGACAGTTTAAGCCCAAAAGTTCGAGGCTAGCCCGGGCAAGATGGTATTGTAATACCTTATGCATCTCCCACTCCTGCTTTCTTTCCAGCCAGGATTTGTTTGCTTACTCCATGTTCCAAGATCAGATCCGGAGGAGACAACTCCCAGACTCCTTACTAGGTCTTCAACTACCTCCTGGGTCTTATCCCTACCTACCTACCTAATTTCCAAGTGTTCTTCTGGCATGCTGACCTTTTCATTCCTCCAGTTAAGTCAACCTTGTTTCTGCTTCATAGCTTTGTTTTTCCTGGTCCTTCTTTCAGGGAAATTATTCCTCCAGAGTGGCCTTGGCAGGCCAGGGTGAGGCCTCCTCCTTCTAACTCCCGTGCCATCAGAGACCCTTCTTGACTGCCTTAATAAAGTCCCCATTCCACCCCTGCCGGTTAGCACATTATTGCCAACATAATTATCTGAAGTTATTTCCATATCGATTCTCCTACAAGAAGCGAAGCTATTTGAGGGCAGAGACCTTGTCAATACCCTCAGCACCTTAAAACTACCTGGCACAGCAACGAATGAGCGGATGAACGAATTCCTGCGGACCCTCTCGTTGGGGCTCACTCTGGCTTATAATGGAAACCAGTCTGTCGAGTGAAAGTACGTTATGATAGGTTTTGATCTGTCCGCAATTGTTGGATCCCTAGGAATTTCTAGAAGGCGACAATTACAGAACAGAATCCCAGCCGAACCAACCCCAACCGGTGAGCAACTGCGGCTGCGCGGAGTTCCGGGCGGGGCGGGGCGGGGCTGATCCGCTCCCGGAAGCGGCTCCGGCGCCCGCGAGACTGCGCGGAACCGCGGGTGGGCTAGAGCGGCGCTGCGGCGTGGAGCCAGCGGCGATGGAGGATGAGAGGACTTTCTCGGACATCTGTGGCGGCCGCCTGGCCCTGCAGCGCCGCTACTACTCGCCGTTCTGCCGGGAGTTTTGCCTCAACTGCCCTCGGCTCTCGCTGCGGTCGCTCACTGCTGTCACCTGCACCGTGTGGCTGGCGGCCTACGGACTCTTCACCCTCTGGGAGGTAATGGCCGGTCGGCTCCTGCCTGCGCCGGAGGTGGTGTCTGGGCTTTGGAAGGGTCTTGGTCTAGCCCAGAATTCGGGTGGGAACCTCTCACCGTCCTAGGGTCGGAAGGCGGGGACACGCTGGTTCTGGGGACGCCGCTCCGTGCTGGACAGCTCTTTCAATGAGTTTAATGAAGTCTGTGCTCCTGCACATTCTTCTCCCGTGGGCTGCTGCGCCGCTCTGTGGAGTGACCCAGCATTTGTCTAGTTATTGCACGAAAGCCTAAAACGTTCACACCATGTGTTTTATGTGGCACATGCTCTTAGTACTTTCTTTAAAATTTTTTTTGTAGTTATAGATGGACAGAATACTTTCATTTATATGTGGTGCTGAGGATCGAACCCAGGGCCTCACACAGCGCTCTGCCGCTGAGCTACAGCCCCAGCCCTCATAGTACTTTAATTCCATGAATTCAGAGAACTGTAAGGTGGATCGTCCTCATCCATATCTTTTACTCCTCAGAAGCACATTGCTAATACCTTACGTGTGGTCTTCCAGAAATTGCCTTTGCTTCCACGTGTGTATGTATATAGAGTTTTATTTGTCTTAACTTCTGTTTTTCAAGGCAATTTAACCCTCCCTCTAACTCCAATTTTCAGGCGTATTTTCTAAAGAATTTAGAAAGTGCAGACATGAATGGTTTCCTATGCTGTTTTCAGACATATTTCTTTTTCTCGGAGCCTCAGTTTTCACATCTTCAAAATGGAATTAATACCTGCTTTACAATATTGTGAGGGTCAAAAGCATAGCTGTGTAACCGTTCTCAAATTAAATAATCTGAGTCATGCCCCCTCCCACCTTTTTATTTTCCTCCAGGTACTGAGGATTGAACCCAGGGGGATTATGACTGATATAGGTATATCCCTATACCTTTTTATTTTTTATTTTGAGGAATGGTCTTGCTAATTGCCTGGGCTGGCCTTTAACTTGGGATCCTCTTGCCTCAGCCTTCTGAGTTTCTGGGATTACAGGCTTGTGTTACTGTTCCCTGCCTGAATCTTCCTCCACCCTTACCTGACTATCAGGGATTGAACCGAGGGATGCTTAACATTGAGCCACATCCCCAGCCCTTTTTGTGTTTTCTTTCTTTTTTTTATTATTGGTTGTTCAAAACATTACAAAGCTCTTGACATATCATATTTCATACATTTGAGACCCATCTTGCTAAATTGCTTAGGGCCTCACTTGCTAAATTGCTTAGGGCCAGCTTTGAACTTGCAATCCTCCTGCTTCAGTCTCTTGAGACGCTGGGATTACAGGCATGCACAATTGTGCCTGGCTGAATCATCTTTTTAAAGTATGTGTTCTTGTTTCAAATATAGTCCTCTTAAATGAGTATATTATTTTAGGAGTGATCTGACTAGAGCTAAGTCCAGCAGGGTTTTTTATGTAATTTACATATAGTTTCCATTGCTGCATCCATTAGCTCTTGCCATCAAAGCATATTGCAGAACATAGTAATTTAGCATAGAAATAAGCAGAATTAAGACTGTCTTAATATGTAATTAATTGTAGCTAAAATTTTCTTCATGGATCAACTAAAATTATGATTAAATTAACTTGAAAGTCCCTCTTAAATTTAATTTATAATATAGTTGAATTATTATTATTATTATTATTTTTTATTATTATTATTTTTATTTGCAGTGCTGGGAATTGAACCTCAGGTTTCTAGCATGTTTAGTAAGCCCTCTACCACTACATCCCTACTGCAATAATTTAGTTTTAATACTACCCTGAATTCTAATCATACATGTGGTTATGTAAGGAGGAGGAGCAGATATTCATTAAATACCCACTGAGTACCAGGTGCTTTACTGAATTCCTTACTTCAACCTTAGAAGAAAGTCAAGCAAAACCCTAACCGTAACCCATGACAATTTTGCCAGGCACTAAGCAACTCAATGAGACCCTGTCTCAAAAAAATTTTTTTAAAAAAGGACTGGGGTGTGGCTCAGAGGTTAAGTGCCCCTGGGTTTAATCCCTGATACAAAACAAAACAACAACAAAAAAAAAAACCCCAAACAAACATGAGGTAGGAAGCCTACAGAGTTTATATGAGAGGCTCATTTGACTCTGGCTTTTTTCATCTTCCTGCTCTTCCAACTTCAGTGTACTCCACTAGACCTTACCATTGCTCTCCACTTTGTTTTGCAGAGGTTATAATAGTTTCAGGCATCTACACCTCACTATCTAAAGACAAGGGGATCTTTATTCCTTAGATTGCTCTTTTTTTTTTTTAATCTGACACATTTTATTGAGATAGCAATTTGATCACATATGGTCCAAGAATACTTAAACAATAAATAAAATATAATCAGATGTTGGCTATTGGTCTTCAACATTATAGCCAATGATGCCATGCTTGTCTATGATCTCTCTAGTATAAAACCACATCCACACTTCATTGGCCATCAAACCATTCAGCACAGCTTCTTTAACTGTGAGCTGTTTAAAGCAACCAGTGTAAGCACTATTGACTTATTTTCAGGCTCTGAATAGCTAGCTGTAGGGATCTCAGCAAGGGTTGGAGAAACGGAGCTCAGCTTTGGTATACTGTCAAAATGGGGCCAGTCGAGGCTTTGAGTGACAGCAGCACTGGGGCCTTCTCTGTGAGGTTGCACATGAACTGGGCCATGGTTCTAGGGTAGAAGGTCCTCCAACACCCCAAAAGACTTACATTTCTTTTTAAGATGAACTAAGATGCCACCCCTCTCAGTAAACCCTCTCTCCAACATTTCATTGGTTAGAGTTGTATCACATGCACATTTCTAGGCTAATCATGATTCACTCCAAATTTAAGAAGGATGAATGGCTGTTAATCAGGTGAGGAGTGTACTGCTGCTGTGATGAGCATTCTATAGTTGTTCAGTCCATAATTTTGTACTGTCTGCTGAGGGAGCACATGAGGAAAACATTTGGTCCTTAAGATGCAGTTTTGGAAGTTTTTTTTTTTTTTTTTCTTTTTTGGGGTTGGGGATCAAACTTAGGGGCACTCCACCTCTAAGCTACCTCCAAACCCTTTTTATTTTACTTTGAGACAGGGGCTCACCAAATATAGTGAGGATCTCACTAAAATTCCTAGGCAGGCCTTGAACTTCTACTCCTGCCTTAGCCTCCCAAATTGCTGGGATTATAGGCATGTGTCATTGTGCCTGATAGAATAATTTCTGAGGCTGGTATGATGGGAACATTTTGCTGAAAGTTCTCCCTAGACTTAGTCATTAGTAATCTGGATTCATTTCACTGTATACCTTTATAGCACTTCAGAGTCTGAATAAAAGTGATTTCCTCTTCTTCCATGCATGTTCTTCTCATCTTTTTAGCTCACAGCAGAGCAAAGCCTTTTTTCTCAATGCCCAATTGACTTGTCTTATGGCACAGATATACGCAGAGGACCTCTTGGTAATTTTACTGCCTGTGTCTGGCTCTCTCTTCAGAACAGCATGATCCTCTCTGCTGCCATCTCCATCACCCTCTTAGGCTTGCTTGGGTACCTCCATTTTGTGAAGATTGATCAAGAGACTTTGTTAATTATTGATTCCCTTGGCATCCAGATGACTTCATCCTATGCTTCAGGCAAAGAAAGCACTACCTTCATAGAGATGGGCAAAGTCAAAGATGTTGTCATTAACGAGGCTATTTACATGGTAAGTGTTTAAGTGATGAGTATTACAGGTTTCTCTGGAGGAGAGATAGTCAGTTCATGGGATGTTCCTTCATCTAAACTTGAGTCTTATTACCTAAAGCATTTGATCACACAGAATTATACTTGAGGACCCTCTGGTCCAAATCTTGAAGTGTTTCCTTTTTAGCTGGCATGAATATAAACTACAAAAGTGAAACAAACTTCCATTGAAAAGATAACTATCTTTACAGTTGTACTTTTTTTAGTGATGGGATATATTATGAGAAATGCATTGTTAGCCAGTTTCCTCACTGAGCAGACATCATGAAGTATATTTACACAGACTTACACAGTGTGTGTCACTGAATCATAACCGCTGTTTTTTTGGTTTTTTTTTCTTGGTACCAGGGATTGAACCCAAGGGGCGCTTTACACACTGAGCCACATCCCCCAGCCTGTTTTGTCTTTTATTTTGAGACAGGGTCTCAATAAGTTGTTTAGGGCCTTGCTAAGTTGCTAAGGCCAGCTTTGAACTTGTAATTGTCTTGCCTCAGCCTCCTGAGTTGCTGGGATTATAGGCATGCACCACTGTGCCTGGCTAACCATAGCCTCTTGGTGTAATCAAGAGATGCAGTGAACATGAGGTGTTGGAGGCTGCTGCCAGCATAACATGGCATATCGCTTTATAGTAAATGTTTTTGTAAGTAGCAATACTCTATAACAACAGAAAGTTAATATAGTAAATACATAAACCAATACTATTTGTTTATTATCATTAAGTATTATGTACTTTACATACTTCATATCTACTTTTATATGGCAGCACATATTTGTCTATACCCACATAATCACAAACATATAAGAAATACATTGCACTAAAAAAAAAAATACATTGCACTATGACATAATGCCACTATGCAATAGGGATTTTTCAGCTCCATTATAATCTTAAAGTCTCATCATCATTGACTGAAACATTGTTATGCAGTGCATGAATGTTTTTAGAGACACAGCAGATTTTCATGGAATCAGCATTTTAACTTTATCTTCTAGCCCAGCTTTAAAAATCATCTCTGCTTTTTTTTTTTTGAGACAAAATTTCACTGTGTTGTTCTGCTGGTCTCCAATTTCTAGACACAGTTGGAACTTCAGGTATGCGCTAAGTGCCCAGCTTTTATTTATTTATTTTTGTACTGGGGATTTAACCCAGGGCACTTTACCTGAGCTATAGCCCCAGCCTTTTTGTTTTTTATGTTGAATCAGGGTCTCACTAAGTTACTTAGGGTCTCACTAAGTTGCTGAGTTTAGCTTTGTACTTGTGATCTTCCCGTTTCAGCCTCCTGAGCTATTGCTGGGATAGTAAGTACGTGCCATTGTGCGCAGCTTTGTTTTGTTTTTTTAAGGAATGAAAATATACTTCTCCCTTACTTTAGAAGCTATCAAGCATTCTGCTACTTAGAAATAACCATTTATGACAGTTTTGAGCCTTCCCTTAAAGAAAGAAGAACACAAAGTGAGTTTCACTTAGACCTCTGTTATTTGGTTTATTTTCTTACAGCAGAAGGTGATTTACTACCTCTGCATTTTATTGAAGGATCCAGTGGAACCACATATGATATCCCAAGTAGTACCTGTCTTCCAGGTGAGCACAGAACACTTTCCTTTCTCCAATGAAATCCTTTACTTTTCTGCATATCTACTGCCACTTAAGTTCAGTAGGAATGTAAACATCTATTGTCAGAGTATTGGAAGATACCTGACAACTAATTTTAGTGAAAATGAGGATTTTAGTTATTTTAAAAGTTCCCCTCTGAGGTAAAATATTAGGAATTCATACAAATTATATAGAAGAGAATAATCAAACATATTACAACTCATGCATACAAATCACCATTCATTAACTTTAACCCTGTCAGTTTAATGTACACTTTTACATAAATGTTAATGATCATCTAACATTCATTTTTTTTTACAAAGGCCATTATGCTTATTATTTTAAATAATTTTATTGCATTCTAGCATATTGGAATGTCAATTTACTTAGCCATTTTATTGTTAACTTTTTAAGTTATATCTAGGTAATATTTTGTTTTGTTCTTATAACAACAACACTATGCAACCATGATTATAATAAATTACTTTGTAGGTAAATAATATTAAATCTATATAAATATATGTTGGTATTGAGGAATGAACCCAGGGATGCTTTACTACTGAGCTACATTCTCAGATATTATTTTTTATTTTGAGACAGGGTCTCATTAAGTTGCTTAGGGCCTCACTAAGTTGCTGAGGCTGGCCTCAAACTTACAATCCTCCTGCCTCAGCCTTCCTAGTTTCTAGGATTACATGTGTGTGCCATCATGACTGGTAGTAATTATATATAATAATTTGCTCTCACTGCCCTTCCCTTTTTATGAAAGATTTAAGAAAGCTGCACAAAATTATTTTGCATAAAAGTTCAAAATTATTTTATTAAACTTTATAGTCTTATAGATTTTTTTTAAATTTATTTTTTAGTTGTAGGTGGACACAGTATCTTTATTTCATTTTTATGTGGTGCTGAGGTTTGAACCCAGTACCTCACATGTGCTAAGAGAGCACTCTACCACTGAGCTACAATCTCAGCCCAATCTTATAGATTTTTATATTTGAAATTGGGCTCTAGAGACTGAACAACTTTACTATACTCTGGAATTTGAACTTGTTTTTCTAAAGTCTTGGCAAACAATGGCTTATCTGTTTTTTAATTTAATGTGTAAGTAGAGGCATTTTAAAGTTATTTGTATTGCTTTAAAGATATTTTTCATATTTTCTTATAAGTATCACCTATTAGCTCTTATTTTAAACTGTGCATCTCTTCTAAAATCTAGATATTGACTATGCATTCATAACAATTCTTTGTATATTTTGAGCAGCAAACTTTTATTAAATACACTTTCCATATATATATTTTTCACATTCTGTGGCTTTTCTTTTAATTTTGGTTGTTTTCCATTTCATAGTATAAAACGATTTTCTGAATTTACTTATTAAACTGTCCTGCTTATCTGTGAGGTCTATTTCACAACTTGTGACACTATTTAAGGTCCATCCTTGTTATTCCTCTTGCTGTCCTGAAATTTGGAGATTTAAAAAAACATCCTTTTTTTTTGGTACTGGAGATTGAACCCAGGGGTGCACTACCACTGAACCGCATCCCTAGCTGTTTTTACTTTATTTTGAGATAGGGTCTTGCTAAGTTGCTGAGGCTGGCTTTGAATTTGTTCCCCTCCGGCCTCCGTCTCCCAGACTGCTGGAATTATAGGCGTGTACCACCATGGATTAAAATGCTGTCTTTTGATGTGTGCCTTGTACAATCTCAGGCTGGTCTGTGGGGCTAGCTGGGAATTTTCCCAACAAGATGCTCTGAGGTTTGAATTTCTTGCCTCTCTGAGCTCACACCTGTGCAAGTTAGAACCCTTAATGTGGGTGAGAGGTTGAGCTTGCATGTGGATGCAGAACCACTAAGAACTCTCTTATGTTCACCTGACTCTGCATTTCTCCCCTTTGGAATTCAAGAGTGCCAAGCCCCGGCTGGACTGCTTGATTGAAGTGTACAGGAGCTGCCAGGAGATTCTGGCGCACCAGAAAGCCACATCAACAAGCCCATGAGTCCCAGCATTAAGAAGGCCAGTATTATCTTCCATGGGAAATGACTGCTAAGCCATAGTGGCTGGTTTGATTTCTGTACTATAAACCATCAGGTGGACACTGTCTTAGGAACCAGAATGAATGCAGTGAATCTCAGAATTTTGCCTGCTTTACCAGAGGGGAAATTAAGAATTTTGACATGATGTATCAAAAGCATTGTCAGCAAAGAGCATTTTGTAAAATTCCTAATAAGCACATTCAGGTTTAAATTTTGTGTTGAAATTTGTGGAGCAAGATATTGAGAAACTGGTATCAGAACTCACATGAAAGGCATAATTTCTCTCTGCGTAGTATCTCTGTCTGAAAGTTAAGGAAAACCATGAAGCTCTTAAGGTATGGAATAAATGTCCTACAAAAGCCTATTCTCTGCCTACCTAGCTTCTGTGTTCTGTATGGGTTATTTATGATGACTTTCTTAATAAATAATTCTCCTTCCAAAACATACACAGTAATTGCCTGATGTGCAGACAGCTATTTTTTTTATTGACAAACACGATCATGACATTTCAGTCATGGGTGTCAAACACATTGATACTTTTCTGTTATTCAGCATTTTCTATCACTTTTCAGCTACTTTTGCCAAGAGGGAGGAGACAAAATGTAAGACAGAAAATTTGACTTTTGTTTCCAGACATGGTACTCCCAAGTTAAAGAAGAATAAACAAACTCTAGAAGCCTTTGTTTCTAGGACAGTTTCTTATCTATAAAATTAATAAACTAAAGGAAGATTCCTAAGAGTCAGGAAGTAGGAAAGATGGTGAGGGAAGTAGTTTGACTCCTAGACTCAATATGAACATAATGGCACTTACACTTTCTTTAAAGCTCTATTTTTTTTTTAAATGCCCTAGTTAGCTAATATCTTCATCAGCCTTAGAGACACTCAGGATATAAAAGCAGAGATAACTCAGCCTTGGAAGAGTTATCCAAGAGCCTACGTCAGGTGATTTTTTTCGAGGTAGAAATGTCTCAGCTAGACCCCCACCCAAATCCTGGGAGGTGGTGGTGGGTGGAGGGACAGAAATAGCTATAAAACTGTCTGCCTTGCAAAGTCAATTTAAAAAGAGACAGACTCTCATGCCTCTTTTTTTCTTCTTTCTTCACTGTGCTTTGTTAGTTTAAAGGTTGAGAGGGAAAGCATAACAACAGCTGAAGTGATCAGATAAATTAGTTCCAGTCTCGTGGTTTTTGCATGTGCAATATCCACATCACTGGGGCTAAAAGCTTGGTTCTTGGGTTGTTTCTGCTAGCCACATTTTTCAGCATTTTGTGAAAAAAAAATGTTAAGACTACCTTAGAGTTATAAAATAAAACTCCATTTCTCAGACTTTGGAAAATCAGAGAATGAACTCCCCCCCCCCCCCAGTGGAAAAGATGTAGACAAAAACTATTCCCCTGCAGTCAATTAGAATGTTTGAGTTGAGGGGGATTATGATGTTCTCAAGGCAAAAGGTGAAAAATTTTTCTACTTTTTATACCTAATGCTTTTAGGCTAAGACAGACATTACATACATGCCCTGAGTCTCCAACTAATTTCCAGCAGAAGTTTGCCAGAAGTCTCAAGCACACCCAAGCCCTGGAGGAGACTGAGGGTCTTCTTTGTTCCTGATTCGCCTTCAGTGCCTCACACAGCAGCTAAAAGTGGAAAGCATTTGCTTGGTCTTTCAAAGAGTGGGGAATAATGGCTACCTTTCCTTCAGTAGTGAGCACAACCTTCACAGTCCCATCCAGGTGCTGAAGTGAGACAGAAGTCAGACTGGACCCACCTTTTCCTGTCCTTGCTTGGACAGTGTGTAGTACTGAGTTCAGTTTACAGTCCAGTGTACAAAAAACATGAAATGCAGCAGGGTTAGTGTTTCATTCTGCAAAATTTGGAGCTGCTGCCTCAGAAGGAGCACTGTGGATCCTACTCATCAGTAGAGGGGAAAAGATAGTCCATTTGTTTTTCTCTAGTCCTGCCAACCCATTTCCATCTGGAAAAGGAAGTCTAGTTTTAATTCTTGGCTTTTGTCAGAATTCAGGTAAATTGGAAATTTTTATCCTATTCTTTTCAGAAAACTTCAAGTATAATTCTCCACACAAAGATCACATACAATATAACAATGATCTTCCCTGAAGGAATCAGTGCAGAAGCCCCAAATACAGCACTGTGACCCTCAGTAACATTGGGACAGTGGGCCATCCCTGTCTATGTTTAGAATCAGATAGCATCCAGAGTCAGTATTCTTATGGGTCGTGGTGGGGGGAATAAGTCGTTTCAATACTGGGTCTGGATTTGTAAAAGCTGGGCTCTGAAATACTATAAGGCTTCTAGAGAGTAGTCTTCATAGACGCTGAAATATACATTTCACAGAATAGTGTGCAGGGAGTTCTATTAGACCCATCACAGTAGTACCATATCCTAGGATACAAATCTCTAATCCCAGAGGTGGTGGGGAGAGGGTAGGAGAAATATTCACAGCAATGTTGGCCCCTTGGTGGCACAGGAAACAGAAGCAAAGAACTGTCGTCCATCTAGCTCCCATGGCTGGCGGGCTGCAGGTGAGTTGGCAGGTGGGTTCACGGTTGTAGAGCAGTGGTTCATGTAGCTGGCCATGATGAAGGTAGTTTCAGCAATCTAAGGGGGCCAAAGAAGCAAAAGAATTAAGCTAGTCTTTGCTTGAGTGCTGGCTTTCTCAATTGGCTGTTGTATTGAGTATATGACGTTCACAGGCTTCAGCTCATCTCTCTCAAACTACCCACCCAAAAGAAAGTGTCCAAAGGGGATCGTTATGAGATTCAGGGACCCAGTGAATGGTATGGAGTTCCTCCAAGATGTGTGGTGCCCTCCTGAGAAGAGGGCTAATGTTCTGCTCTGGTTATCTCTACGGCCAGGGAAGAGGTCCTTCTTGGGGAAGAGGTCACGCATCCTCTCGTTCAGCAGGGATGATATCAGAAGGAGGTGGAATTTGGCAAACTACAACTTGAGGATTAAGAGTGGGATCAACAGGGTTTCTAGTTACTATCAGAAGGGTGTCAGGAATAATAAATCAGAACTTAAGTTTATGAGGGGCTGGGGTTGTGGCTCAGAGGTAGAGTGCTCGCCTGGCATGCATGAGGCACTAGGTTCAATCCTCAGCACCACATCAATAAAATAAAGATATTGTGTCGACCTACAATTAAAAAATAAATATTTTTTTTTTAAAAAGAACTCAGGTTTATGAGCCTTTGTAACTGTTACTTTTGATGGTCAATATTTCCTGTACTGAGTAGGAATAGTGCCTTAAAGCAAAAGAGGTATTTTTGTTGCCTTAGAGATCACAAGGAAGAGGGTGCATAGCAGAGACTGTCCTACTTTGTGGCTAGTGTTGTGGCAGCAGAACGAGAACATGAGAGTACCTTCAAGAGGATACTGCCCTACCCCAGGGCCAGCTGCAGAAAAGACAAACAAATGAACACCAACTCAGGCCTGCATGGTTCTGGTGTATGTGAAAATTACAAAAGTAAGAGCATAGTAGAGGCTGGATCATAGTTAGTTCCCTCCTGATAGCACCTCTACCTACTAGCCTACCAATGACAGTAAGATACAATGCTACCTAAACCCTCTGGGAAGCTGAATATATACAGGACCTGAAATTTTACCTGGGGCAGGGCCTTCTAGGTTCTATGGTGACCCCAGTTTCCTCTCTAAGCTCCTAGCTAAAACATCCCACAAGACCAGAGTAAAATTTTGTAGCTGCAGTTACTCACCTTAGGAGCAGTCATCCGGAAGATCAACTTCTCAATGTGTGCTTTTCCAGACCCCTGGTCTGGAATGGTTCTAATCACAAGCATGAAGTCATCCCTGTAGCCACCAAAGGTTGTCACTGAAGAGTAGGGGTAAGTGATGTGCACTTGCTGTGGAAAGGAGCCAGTGAGTTCTGGGGAACCTTCACCTGTCTCTTTTAGGCACAGATAAACTTAAACAGGAAGGAAGAACTTTGAAGTGGTCATGATTTGGAATTATACATTTTGAATCTCTATAAGCTGTGTCTAGACTAAAGGACAGTGCTGCTTGGACAGGAGGTGAAAGTAAGGGAACCATGGTCATCTCAGACCTTTGAATCCAGAGAGAAGACAAGAGGAAGAGGAAGGATCAAAGCTACCCTTCCTCTTTCCATACCATAGTGTGGTGGTCCAGGATGCTGATACCATCTTCATTCACAGCAATCCATACCAGAGTGCTCTCCTTGGAAGACAGCTTGGCAGGCTGCAGATTAAGAAAAATTCCATCAGACATAATATCCAGGGTTAGAGAATTTGAACCATTAAGTACTTTCTGAGGATAAAGGTACATCCAGGGATCTGCTAAGCAGTAATTTTCAACCTCATCTTGGAAAATACAGAAAACATAATTTGTATAGCATTCGTTAATAAACAGGCAAGAGTGTCTGTGGCATGAGGCATCTACTAATGCTCCCAGAGGTGGATGGGATCACATCATCCTGCTGCAAAACACTGGACAGAAAGCTCTGGGCTGCAGAATAGAGGCCAGCCCTATCTTTTGCATGGGGAACAGGCTGTTTCCTTTCAGATCTCAGAAACGTAGCATTCCATTCACAGTGTTTCCTAGCTGAAGTGCATCTTGCTTTAACCAATTTCCTAAGGACTTTAAAAGAATGGAAAAACAAGGATGCAATCTTGTAGGCTTAAGCCTTACTAGTGAGAACATGACATGTAGTGGACATTTCCTGAATTTGTATTGCCAGGGCTGCAGTGGGATGATTCAGAAGGTTTTTCTTTCCTATTCAAAAGGCTAGGAGGAGAGGGAGAGATGGACAGGTCACCTTTTCTGAAGCTTTCCCCAACTTCCAAGATCAAGTGGGCCTCTTTATAGATGCCTTTATAACACCCCTATACTTTTCCTTCATATCCCTGTAACCACTTGTAAAAAAAATACATACGTAAACATATATATATATCATACACATATGAAAATATATGAATTAATGATATATATGAATGATAGGGGTTGAGAGTGTAACTCAGTGGTAGAATCTCTGCCTAGCATACTCAAGGCCCTGGTTCAATCCCTAGCCCCCTAAAATTTAAATAAATAAATATACATGTGTGCATATGTACGATGCGGGAGAAGACAAAAAATGAATATATAGATTATTATTTGGTTAATGTGCATCTCCCCCATTATATGGGAAGCTTCATGAAGGCAAGGGCTGTCTGATTTGTTCAGTTCTTATAATCTTAAACAAGTAGCATTAGATGTAGTAGGAACTTGATAATATTTGTTGGATAAATGAGTGAATATCCATTTTCTGAACTCTGGCTTCAGTGAGCAGAAACATGAGCAGCTTAATGTCTGATTATAATGTCTGGTTACAGGATAATATCTGTTTTCTATAAAATTCATGTACTCCAGATGCCTAGTGAGGAAAAGTTCCAACTAAAACTACTGGCCTCCTGGCCTTCATGCAGAGGTGAAATTAACTCTTGCCTATGTAGTCTGATTCCCCTGTGTGCCATGTTAAGCTAATAGATATTTATTTAGGTTATACATGTTTCTTTCAAACTCCTTTAAAATGGAGTATTTTAAGTTGAAATCCTTGTGTGTGAATTAGTTGATCCTCTTCTCTTTCAGGAATAGCATTGACAAGTCTATAATAAACACTTTCATAAAGCTAGAATCACAACTGTGCTCTGGACCATGGTAACCTGGAGTAGGTCAGAAATAGGTGGAGAGATAGTGACCCCTTGTGGTTGGTAGTGTGGAGGCAGGGGTTGTAGACTGGAGTGGCTCAAACATGACCAGATGGGGAGTGCAGCTCCAGGAGAAATTTAGGATATTTCTGAGGATGTGGCTCCTTCCACTGGCACTTACCTGAGCAGCAAAAAGCTTAGCACCAAAAAGAGGCCATTTTCGGGCCACAGTCAGGTAGATGCGGATGCATTCAGGAGGGGAGCAGCCTTGCAGTGCCGCCCACTTTGTGGTCAGCATATCTATCAGATGCCTGTTGGGGTGTATGGAGAGAAATAGTGCCCATGAAGTCTCATCACAGCTCTGGGGCCTCCCCACAATACCTCCCTGCAAGACCTTGCAGGCTACCTACCTCAGCTGTTCAGGGGGTGCCCCATGTCTGTAGCGCCTTGGGTAGAACCTATCTAGGACTTGCTGGAGAAGATGCTGAGTCTTGGCAGGGGGTGTGCTCCCAGGGCCTGGCAGAGTAGGCTTCTCCAAGTCCCCATATTCTACCTATAGCAAAAAAACATAGGAGTTAACAAGGGTCTGGAGGTAGATGGGGCCAGGTGGATGTTGTTGGAGAGGTGAACTAAACCACTGTTTATTTGTGGGGTGTGATTGGATATTAAAAAATACTGTGAACAGAACCTTTATTTCAAGTTTCATAAACACTACAGAAATAACCTTAGAGTTCTAGAATACTGTAGATTGTCTAGACCAACTTTCATTTTGCAGCTGAGGTAATTACCTTATCCAAAGACAGTTAATTAGTGGAAGACATGGGAAATAATGTGGAAATTCTAGTTTCTAATCAAAGAATATGGGCCATAGAATTGACAATGCTACAGATCCTGAAAGACAGACTACCTGGCTCAAATCCCAGTTCTGTCATTTCGAGCTTTATGTCCTTGATCAAGTTAAACACTTTGAGCTTCAATTTCCTCAACTAAGTGGGAATGAGAACTACGTGGGAAAATACATACAAAATGCTTAGCATAGGGCCCACTATAGGATATCCATGTTGATGAAAATACTTATAAATATCAACAATTATTTCCTCTTCCTTTCCAGCATGTTGATCCAGCCTTTTTCTTATGGGGACCATGGAGGTATCCCACATACCTCTGGCAAGAATGGCTCCTACAGGTAATAGAAAGAGAGCCAAAGTTTGAATGTATGGTCTTCCTAATTCTACTTATAATGTTGGATGCTTTATACATTTTATCTCATACATTATGAGATATTTGTTATCTAAGCATCATACTTAGTAGTACAACCCTGTGGATGCAGGAAGGGAAGTATTTTGTTTTTAGTATACAGAGTAGGAAACTAAAGCATAGACAAATGACATGTCTTGGCCAACATTTCACATGGGAACATGGCTAGGACTCAAACCCCTGTTTTGAATTCCCAGTCCAGCATTCTGGACTGTAGTCTGTCTGCAGTGGGTAAGCTGTCTGTTGTCTGTACCCAGGACAGCATGCTGCCCTCTTCTGGACACCACCAGATCTGCAGAAATCTCTAATATTTCAGGCTGCATGGTGATTCCACCTGCCTTGGAGATTCCACCTGGGAGTCCCAAGATGGCCTCCTGACCCTTATAATTCCTGAACCATACCTGGGCCATCAGGGCGGCCATCTCAAGAGCCAGTTCTTTATTGACAGGAAATCTCCCTGCCACTATCTCTCCACTGGTTTGGAAGGCAAGCAACAGTCGCTCTCGCTCTGTCTCCCCTTTGACTTGACTCCGAAAGTACAGCCTAGAGGGAAAAGAGTGAGAAGCCAAGTTTCAGCTGGGATCCCAATCAGGGATGAGGCTTTCTCTGGATCTTTTTATCTTGATTTCCAAAACAAACAAAAACCCCACAATTCTTTATAACTATTTCCTATTGCCCCAGAAACATAATCAAGTATGACAGAGCAGATGCAGGACCATGCAGATCTTATAACCACAGCAGGATGTGGCTAATTCTGAATATACCATTAGATTAATGGATTTGGTGACAGGAATCTAGCACCTGGAATCAGTGTTTATTAGGGTGTTGGATGAGTTAAGATTCCAGGAGACTAATGGAACTTATTTGCCTGGCTGACAAAGCCTGAGCTGCCCAATGTCTCAGGAGTAGGAGCAGCGCCGGCCTGCACCTCAGCTAATGCCCATCGGGCAGGGTTGGATCTGTGGGCCCATCTGCCTGTCTAGGACAGGCCATCCAGCTGAGGAGGTGATGAACTGGCCCCCACTGGCAGTCCTCATGTTTTCCCACAGGCAGTGCTCAGGACCTGTTCTTGTACATCAGCTTCACAACGCGTGTCCCACCCTCAGACTTTCCAGGGTGCAGCTCCTTCAGGGCTTGTTCCCACTTGGAGATGGCATCACAGATCTTGAAGAGGCAAAAGAGCAAAGTCAAAGAAGCCCCTTGTGAGGGCAAAAAGGTCCAGCCCTGGTTGCCTGGACTTAGACAGAACTGTCAGTGTTCCCATCAGGTGACTGACCTGTGTGGGGCCTCATACTCCCAGGACCTGCAGTACTGCCACTCCCTCACAAATGGATGGGGAGGTACAACCTGCCCTGGGCATGGTGAGCAGCAAAGCAAGGAACGCTGTCCCACTGCCTTCATAGTCGAGGGGGCTTCCTGGAGGCTATGCAGGGCCCCTGAAACCGTGGCCTCATCTCACTGGCTCCTTTTCCATTCTACGGACTGCCATTCTTTTCAACAAATATACCCAATGGCCTTCAGACACTTATGAGGAAGATATCTGGCATATTTTTTTCCTGGAAGTGGTAAGATTAGAAGCCCTTGTCCTGCTGTTGTAAAGACAGATTCAAATATACTCATCAAGTGCTGCAGCACATTCCCATACACACTAAGACTCTCATTCTAATTGTAGACCATAATACAGATTGGTCTTCAATCCCATTTAAGGGCCTCTAATAACACAGGTACAAGAAGGATCTACTTTGTTAAAACCTATAAGCTAGGGCCTGGGGATGTAGCTTAGTAGTAAAGCAATCCCTACTTATTTTAAATTAATTAATTATTTAATTTTAAATAAATAAATAAATAAAACAACTATAAGCATAGCATAGGTCCTGGTGCATAAGATGGCACACAGTGGGTCCAGGCATACAGTTCTCTGCCTATGAGTGGGCAGATGTAGGCTTAGCAGAGCTTTCCTGCCCCTATACCAAGCTGAGAAGAGGCTCTTTCCTCTGGATGCTGCAGGGCCACTGGATGGAGGCAGGGTATGGAGATCTTGTCCCCAGAGATGAGGGTACATGCATTTTTGTTCTGCCCACACAGCTACATTTTAGACTAGCATAAAAATGCTGGCCCAGGAAGTACCTTGGGCTCAGCACCAAATGTGCTACTGAATAGTCAGGTGCCCACTGGATGGCACTAGTATTCCTGAGTCTGGGGTGGCTAAGTGGGGAGGCTGTCACCTTGACACTCCCCTGCAAGCAGTGTTCCAGATCCCTGCCAGAAGGATCATCGGTGAAGAGAGCAAAGCCAGAGTGGGATGATTTCCTCATGCCCGTCTCCTGATTCAGCCGCTGCAGGAACTCATCAACTGTGGAGGAGCCATCAAAACCAACCACCTGTGGAGGAGGGAGGCACTCTGAGCTCAGTAGGCTTGTGGAGGCTTTCTATAGCAGGTGGAGAGGAGCAAGGGTGAATGCAAAAGAACCAGGCAAGATGGTTTCCATATTCAGACACAGAAGGCCAGGGGAAGGAAGCTGAGCCTGCCCACTGTAAACCAGAAGAGACAAGCTTGGTCCCTTCTTCACTGTCACTCTTGGGGCTTCAGTCTCATGCCACTTTCCTAGTCATATGTCAGCTTCCCTGTTCATGTGATAGTTAAAGAGATCTACTTCCAGAGAACCACACAATGAAGTGCTTCTGTGATTCAAACTCCTTTCTCCCTAAACACATGAATTAATGCCCCCTCCCATGCCAAATTCTAAGCTCATCCCTTTTTCTGGTTTCTCTGTTAAGAATCTGAAAGCCCACAGAGGCTTGGCACTCACCTGGGCCAGAGATGTTTCCTCTAGACAGTAAGAACACTTGGGTCAGAAAGCTCAGCCAGTTTCCTCACCTGGTAAGTCCCGTTGGCAAAGTGCACAGGGATGCTGAAGGGCAAGGAGTGGTGGAAGGGGTTTCGCAGCAAGATGGACACCACTTCCATGCGTGATGGTCTGGCTTCCCGCTCCCCTGACTGCAGAGTCCGCTCCACTGCCCGCTGACAGTAGGTGGCATACTGGCCAGTTTCATTTCTAAAAAGCCAGGAGGATAAGAACACTAGGCACTCTGATCATCCCTGCCTCTGTGGTACCCAGGTGCCTACCCAATTTAGCTAGCACCAAAACTAGCAGGGGTAGGTTGTAGGAAAAGCCCTTAAGACTAGAGTATTAATTTGTCATTCATAACCTATCTGTGGTAGACTGCTAGCATGCATGTTTTCTTGCAGAAGTCAGAACAACATAGAAAGAGTGAATATTTGGGGACAACTTGGGGGCAATATGGTTTCACATGAACTCCTCTACAAAACACCCCAAAACACATGGATTGGTGTGCAGAGAAGCCTAAGCATGCCCAGATCTCCATGTGCCTGTTTGCACAAGATAATGGACAACATCTTTCAATCCTGAGCAAATCTTGGAGGGGAGGAACAATCTGCTCTATCTAGTCTCTCCATCATCCCTCTTAATCATACCTTAATCAGTTGTGGCAGCAGAAACACATCTACTCACCTGGGATCTGCATGGCGTTGGAGCTGCTGCTTAACATACCAGAGGAAATGATGCTGAGGCAGGAAAAGTGGGGCACACAGAGCCAGGAGCTGCCAACACTGCCAGGGGACACATAGGGTGGGCTGTGTGCTGGGTCTGCAGAGCCCCTGCCTTGCAGTTCCAAGCTGCAAAACGTTTGGCACTCTTTCCCCACACCAGAACCCCCCAACCTTCTGTGGGAACCGGGTTGGCCAGCTTGGTCAGGCTTTGTTCAGAATGGTGATCACACAATCTGACAATGCACAGACAGATAAGCTGTACTGAGGCAGCTCAGAGCATGGAGGCTGTTTGCTCGCTTGGCACAGAGCACAATTTGCCCATCACCTTCCACTTTTTTTTCTTCCTGGGCAGTCCTTGCCAGTGGTTCTGTTCAGATGTTCCATCCCCAGGGAATGCTAACCTGCATGAGGGAGTACTTCTGAGGTGGGCGGCAGCTGGTCTGCTTCATGAGTTGGCAGTAGATCTCACTCTGCAGCTCAGGGTGAACCAGGCACACCTGCAGTGCTGTCTGGGCCAGGGACACGTGGTAGTCCACTGAGGCAGCCTCTACGGGCACATTGATGAAGAGCTGGCAGGACTGGGAGGGGAACAACAGTGGTACAGGCAGAGACAGCACCATGATTATTGTTCTGACAGTGCAATGGTGTCTCTGACCCCAAGCAGAGCCTTAAGGGAGGCTCAAATTCACCACAGACAGCTCTTTCTAGGAAAGAGCATTGTTACTGCTTACAAGCATCTATGCTGAAGTGGCTATTCTGGGATAGAATCATTCCTTTTTTTTTTTTTTTTTTTTTTTTTTTGGTACTAGGGATTGAATCCAGGACTGCTTTACCACGGAACTACATCCGCAAACCTTTTTATTTTTTACTTTTGAGCCAGGGTCTCATTAAGTTGTTGAGGCTGGCCTTGAACTTATGATCCTTCTGCTTTAGCCTCCTGAGTTGTTGGGATGACAGGTGTGTACCACTTCATCTCACTGAATGAATCTTTCCTTCTTTAAATGTTTCCATTATACAAGCAAGACAAAGTTAGCTTACATAAGCAAATTCATTTAAAAATTCAGATAAGCGGGGCTGGGGTTGATGCTCAGAGGTCGAGCGCTTGCCTAGCATGCTTGGGGCACTGGGTTCGATCTTCAGCACCACACAAAGATAAAATAAAAGTATTGTGTACACCTATAACTAAAAAATAAATATTAAAAAATTCAGATGAGCACAAAGAACATTTTTAAATAGGTCAAAGTCTCTGAAGTCCAGAAGCAATGTAAACCTGGCCCTTCCTACTGTGGAATATAGGAGGGCATCCTTCAAGAGAGAGTTTTCACTGGCATTTCTCAAAGTCCTAGAGCTTCCCTCTGCCATAAAGGAAGGTTGCCGTAAAGGAAGCCATTGGGGGACCTTGGGGGACCTTCTTTCCCTTTCTCTCTGGATCCCCCTGTGGGCTACCCTATCTCCTCCACCCATGTTATCACAACAGTAGGCTTAGGCTGCTCCAGGCCAAGCCTGGGCATGCAATGTGGACACCACTGGTTGATGGGCCTGGGCTATGCTCTTACTTTACCTTGAAGAGCTTGAGAGCCTCTGTCTGCAGAGCCTCAGAGGGCAGGGTGGTGAGGGAGGTACACAGCCCATCTTTGCTATAGCACAGCATAGGGTGCCTCCAGAGTGGGGAATCTGTCCAAAGCACAGCACCAGAAAGCAGTACAGTTACTACTGAGGAAGGAACTCACCTCCCACCCTCCCAGCCCCAACTTTAGTTTGTGAGGAAGACAATGATTTAACTCTCTGGGAAACATGGGTGGTTCTGAGTTTATCAGTCACAGACTACAGGGTATGCAGGGGTGCACTTCATTCACACACTCACAAGTGTGGCCATACAGGAAGGCAGTCAGCACTTTGCTACAGAACTGCAAGAAGGGTGAGTGTGCCTGGCTGGGATGCACCTGAGCGTAAGTGTATGTGAGGGCAGGTCTCTGCCTTATGGTGCAGAATTGGCTGCAGGAGCACACACATTACATAAGCCTCACAGTAGCAGTAAAAGGCTGTGTGTGGTGTGTGCCTTGGTTAGTTCCTGAGGACCCTGAGACTCAGTAGCAAAATAAAGACCCCTAAACAGCCCCAGGCTTAGTTTAGCCTGATCAAATTTAGGCTCAAATTATTAATTAACAAAGTCTAACTATAGATTAACCAGCTACCTCCTTTCCTCAGTCCTCTGCCCAGCCAGCAAAGCTGTGGTCTGAAGAGTGAAACATTTACCCAGATCACTGAACAGTCTGCTTCCCAGACAAACTCCCCCCGAGTGTCTTAGACAGAGACATAGGGGCCCTGAAAAGTAGGATGGGGGCTCCTGTTCTGAATTAGTTATATTTAGCACAGCTCCAGGGGTCCACAGTGCTTTCTTTGGGTTCCTGTCCAATAAGCACCTAGCCTCCACCCTCCAACCCACACCACAATGGCCACCCTTACCTTACCTGGGTCTCCCTCACCATCCATCAGTTGCCCAATGAGCTGCTCATAGGCAGTGCCTACCTTGGCACTGCTGCCACCTGCAGCCACTGTGAGGTGGTAAAGCCACGTATCCTGGAAGAAGGTGGGAAGCCATTAGATATGGGGGAGTGAAAGAGTGGAGGTAAAAGTTCCAAAGAGGATTCCCACAGTGGGATTCAGCCACTGTGGTTGGCAAGAGTCAAGGTTACTAGTTTCTAAGGGGAAAGATTAGGGATCAGGTGAACAGGGACCTATTTCCAAGTTGGTTCTATCTCATGGCCCCAGGGAAGATGCTGATCACCGGGAATGAATTCAATGGAAAGCTATATTCTCATTCAGAGAATATTAATTGCCAAAGTATTAAAAGAGGGAAATAAATTTAGGGAGGCTCAGGCAAAAGAGAAAGGAAGGGCTGAGGGGCTGGGGATGTGGCTCAAGCGGTAGCGTGCTCGCCTGGCATGCTTGTGGCCTGGGTTCGATCCTCAGCACCACATATAAACAAAGATGTTGTGTCCACGGAAAACTAAAAAATAAATATTAAAATTCTCTCTCTCTCTCTTTCTAAAAAAAAAAAAAAGGAAGGGCTGAGGCTGTGGCTCAGTGGTAGAGTGCTTGCCTAGCATGTGTGAGGCACTGGGTTTGATTCTCAGCACATATAAATAAATGAATAAAATAAAGGCCCATACATTAAAAAAAAAAAAAAGAAAGAAAGAAAGAAAAAAGATAAAGAAAGAGAAAGGAAGATCAAAATCACAAGTCCAAGTTTGGCCACAAAGGCCCAACTCCTATCTTACCTTTTCATGCTTGGTACCAATGAGCAGGTAGGTAGGACTGTGCTCTGGAGGATGGATCACCAGCGTACAGTGGGAGGAAAGTAACCGTCTGGTTCCTGCAGCCTCATAGTCCTCATCTGAGTCACAGGATCGATCTACTTCTTCTATGCGTGCATCCCGCACAGGCAGACGACCCAGGGGTCGCTGTAGACATGAGCCATCCATGAGTGGGAGAACCAGGGGGATGAGGGAATTTCCTCTCTCTGAATACTTAAGCTCTAGAGGGTGGGAGTCTTGGATGTGGACAGACGACAGGATGGGAAGCTGGAAGCTATAGCATTACAGCCAGGCTGGGAGCAGAATGAGGCTTATTTGAGAATAACCAATAGACCACACAGGTTTTGCATGCTGGCCGCATGCTCTGGAGAGATCTAGCCAGCTGGCTGTTGTACTAGTTGTGGGTTTGGTTGGGTACAGGGTAAAGATGGGGACTGACATCAGGACATGGAGCCACAGCAATGTGACTTGGGGGAATAGTTGCTGTCAGGAAGTTGAGGTACCTTATCCTCATGGCTCCGGTAATAGTAGAAGGTTTTTCCAACAAGAGCACACCAGACTAGCTTGGAGTGGCCATGTTTTACCTGGAGGACAGAAATGAACTAGCATTATTAGAACCAGAGGGCCCCAGAAAAAAATCCAGGACTGGCAAAAAGAAGCCAAAGAGAAGACTCAGGTCCTTAGTGGAAATGCCAGTTAGACTCCCTACTAATAGAACCCCTATCACAGAAAAGACCATGATGATGTGTACACCAGCCTTCCTTGGGCTATTCAGTGACCTATGACCTACCATTAAAAGACGGATACCAAGGGACTGGGGTTGTGGCACATGGCAGCGCGCTTGCCTAGCATGTGTGAGGCACTGGGTTCAATTCTCAGCACCACATATAAATAAATTAATAAAATAAAGGTCCATCAAAATCTTAAAGGAAAAAAAAAGATGGATACCAGGACAATCAGATATCCCTTCCAGGAATGTGAACACAGGAAGAACTTGCTAGTTGGCAGAGGCGAGGGTTGTTAGGATGCAAGGAAGGTAAGAGCCAAGGCAGGCTGAAACCCTTGGGTGACCACAGATCATGAGGGAACAGAAACTACTCAGATGCAGAGAATGGCATCAACACAGCCTGAAGGGGGAAGCAGAGGCTGAGCCCATAAGCCCTGAGACTGCTGAGCACAGCTGCTCTGGCTCTGGGGTGTCTGTTGTCACTAAGTGCTTCCTTGTTAACTTCCCTTTCCTTGGGTTAGCAAATGGTTCTCTGTTCCCTGCAACCAGAAGAGCCCTAACTAAAATGTCTTTAGGGCAGGCCTAGGACACTGTAGTCTTTGGATGACTGGCTATTCCCAACCTGCCCAAGTCTCTTCTTGACACTGTTAATTCTGAGGCATGGTGGATACAATGTGGGGGCAACCCCTAATGACCTCAAAATGGAGTAAAACCATTGCTTTCCTTCCTGTATTGGGAATACTTGTTCTAACAATCCTTAGCTCTGCTTCCTGGATACCATCACCATACCTTATGTTGTTAGGCCATGTTTGAGGGTCAACCAGCTAGTTACATGAGAAGCCCCTGGATTTAGGAACTATGGGAAAGGAGGGAGACCACCACTCTTTGCCCCTCCCACTCCTGGCTCCCTGACTCAGGAGGTTCCTCCCCTCAGCTCCCTCATACCTTGGTCAGCCAGCCCTTCACAGTGGGCTTGGTGCCACCCTGAGGCAGGGCTGGAGGCCCGGTGGCCTGTACCTTCAACAAGTTCTGTAGGACCCGTATCCACTCCTCCAGCAGGCTGGGTGAATCTGCTGTCAGGTAGTAGGTCTTCTTCTCTGAGATAAGCTGTGGAGGGCAAAGGATTGAGGCCAGAGGCAGCAAGACAAGCTCTGAGATGACACAACATCCTGAATTCACTGGATCTTCCTTATTCCTACCCTGTTGCTCCCTTCCTTCTTTTCCTCCCTATCTTTCCTACCTTCACTCCATCTCACAGTCTCCTCTTCCTTCCTTACATTCACAATGTAGTACAACATCCTAATGTTGATGTTAAGTCTTTCATTCATGTTCTTTTTGCCCCATCTTTGTCTCAAACATAGTCATATCCAAACCTAGCATCTGATCTGCCTAAAATACCAACTGCTCTGATCAGGTTCACCTGGAATGTCTGTGCACCCTCCCCTCGAACAATTTGGCAATGGGAGTTCAGATCCACTTGACCTTGAGGTTTCCGAATGACATCACTCTGTAAAGAAAGGAACAGAGAGCAAAGCATTGGAGGCTTCTCAGAGCATCATTTACCCTCATATCTTACTCAGGTCATAGGCAACGGGAAAAGTTATTCCCAAGCTTTCCTGGTATGGTATGATGGGTAACTTGTTCTACATTCTGGTTCTAGCTAAATAAAGCTATATTTAGAAGAATGGGTCTTTCCAATACAAGCCTCAATAAAGACTGAGTAAGCCTTTAAAATTGGGTCAGAGGCTACCAAATTATTATTCAATGATAAAGTCCCTATAAATTCTTTTTGTTAAAGTGGGTGTGATGGTATAGACCTGTAGTCCCAGCTACTTGGGAGGCTGAGACAGGAGGATCTCTTAAACTTAAGTATTCAAGGCCAGATTTGGTAGCTTAATAAGACCCCATCTTAAACAAAAACAAAATAAAACTTTTCACTATATTCTTATATGAAACATGGCAAATAAGTGGCATATATATCATTACTATTATTCTTTCCATTATCAGTGCAGACATCATCAATCAATCATGGAATGCTTATCATAGAGAAATATAGACCCAGAATCCTTAACAGAGAGTATGGAGTTGGTGACAGCCACTACCAATCAAAGAGGATCTACACAAGAGCAAGGCCGATTTTCCCTCTTCAATAATTAAAATTAGTTCTCTAGGGAGGTCCTGTCAAACTAGTTCCCAACATCAAGGCTCCTTAATTCCAGACAATGGAAGGATAGAGGTGGAGAAGGTAATGGGTTGTCTGTTAGAATAATCCAGATGAAGTGAGGGCAGCCTAGGAACAGATCTTTTTATAGGACTAAACATGAGAAGCAATCGGCTTCTGAAGGAAGAAGAAATTCCCAAGTCAGCTGGCCAGGGGCTGCCTTGACTGTCTTGTGCCTTATTTCATTGTGAGAAGCCATGCCCAGCCTCATGGTCCCCTGTGTGTCTCAGAGCTTTGAGTGCCTCTCACTGCCTGTCAGATCTCTGTGCTCTGGCCTTGAACACACTGCCTTTCTTTCAGTCCTTATCATACAGTTCTGAGTCTGGACTGTAATCCTTCTACCTCCAGTGCTGGAGGAGGGGTCTCACCGGGGACTTGTAGTACAGAATTTGTCCCTGTCTCAGGACAAACCAGCGCCTCTTCCATGTCTTCACCCGGCTTCCCATTTTCAGCAGGTAGCCTGACTTCTCCAGTGACTCCTGAGGGGTGAGAAAGTAGAGAGGGAGAGGGAGAGGGAGACAGAAAGGGGAAATCACTTGGGGATCTACATCACACAAGCCAAAATGGTCCAGCTGAATCACTGCTTTGCCATCAATTTTTTAAAAACTTTTTTTTTTTTGGTACTGTGGATTGAACTCAGGGGCACTTGACCATTGAGCCACATCCCCAGCCCTATTTTGTATTTTATTTAGAGACAGGGTCTCACTGAGTTGCTTAACACCTCACTTTCTGCTGAGGTTGGCTTGGAATTCACCATCCTCCTGCCTCAGCTGATCTCCCAAGCCGCTGAGATTACAGGTATGTGCCACTGCACCTGGCAATTTTTAAAAAACTTATTAGGTGCCTATTCCTTGTATTTATTTTCTGGGCACCATACTCTGTTGGGGGTTCAGAGAAGAGTAGAAAAGCCAGGATGGTCCTGCAGGGGAGGGCTCCCACATGGCTGGGGAAGATAACTCCTGGTCTGCCATGAGAAGGTGGCAGATCAGGGGCTCAGTGCAAGAGGGCAGCTAGGAAGAGCTTCAGGAAAAAACCAGACCTGAATGATGAAATTCTTCAAAGAATTTGGGAGGCTGAGAGGGCTGGGGTTGTGGCTCAGCAGTAGAGCCCTCACCTAGCACATTCGAGGCCCTGGGTTTGATCCTCAACATTACATAAAAATAAATAAAATAAAGGTGTTGTGTTCAACTACATCTAAAAAATAAGTATTTTTAAAAAATGCTGAGGAGGAAGGTCATTCTAGGCGGCATGGCATGAGAGGTCAGGCTGGCCTGGGGAACAGTGGGCACAGGCCAGGGTAGAGGGTTTGTGGAGGTGGGCAGGTAGATAGGGCAGTGGAGTAGAGTGGAGTCAGGGCTGGGGAATTAGGTCTGGATTCACTGTTGGCCCTGGCATGTAGTGCAAGTCGGAACCTTAAGTGTCTCATCCCTAAGACAGGGTAATAATCCCCAAACAGGGCAATAATCCCAAGAGGACTACAAGGACAAATGAGATGTGAAGTGCGAGCACTGAAGACTATGCCTGTAAAGCACAATCTGACAGCTCACGTCAGCATCCGAGGGTCAGTGTGGAGATAAAGCAACAGGTGCGAACCCCTCATAGGGTACCAAGGAGCTCCCTACGCTCCTCGCTCCCCCCCCACCCCGAGCCTGGGGTCTGTGTGCATCTGCTTCCATCAGTGGACACCCCCAGCCCACTCTCCAGGATTGCCTCCCTCTCTGTACCAACCCAGGGGCCTAACCCCCTTAGCCCCGGCAGCCTCTGCTGCAGGTCTGTCCCACTATGCCCTCTGCTGCTCACCCCGCCTAGGCCCAGCCCGTCGGTGGAGTAGGACGAGGTGCGTTGAAGTTTGTGCTCAGGCTCTGAGTAGTCACTGTCCAGCGAACAGGCATCAGGGGGAATGGCGTAGTCACCCTCGGAGCTCAGTGAAGACATGGAGACCCCTGGCCACCAGAAGAGGAATCAAGGTCTGGGTCCCACACCTCCCAACTCACATGGCCCAGGGGCTACAGGGTCTTCATCACAGACCTGGGACCTCCAGTCTGGGGCTAAGGGTAGAGCTGTTGGGGATCCCAAGTACAGATCAAGTAAGGTCCCCCATGGACAAATCCCATGGAAAGGGGTGAGGGGACCCTCCTGCCCCCCTTCTCTGTACCTCTCTTGATGGCCCGGGGACTGCCTAGTCCGCTGGTCTTCCTGCACTCAGAACAAGGGACTGATATTCGGAAACTGGCTTGAGAGCTGCAGTCATCATCAGACCCAGAGGAGTCGTCAGCGAAGGGCACATTGCTGATCTGCATGGCTCTCTGCAAGACAAGTCCCCTCCCCGACTGAAGCTCAGGCTACAAAACAAGCCTTTCTTACCCAACAGCTTATACTTGGATTCCAAGTGCCCAGGCATGGCCTTCACAGCCTGTCTGGGGCAACACAGGAGCCATTCGCCCATCACTGAAAAGACAAGTGTCCCAAACAGTCAGGTTCCTTCCTGACTTCACTCATGTTCTTACCTCCATGACGTTCCTCCCTCCTATACACATCATCTTCTATGGTCCCCAAAAAACTATCCTATCCAGACTGCACCCTGCCTGCTGTGTCCCTCGCTCCCTCCACCAGGGGGAGAGAAAGCCATGCTACAGGTCAGGTGGAGTGAGGAACAGGAGTGAGAGATCTTCTTGAAAGGCAAACATTTAAAAAGACTGATTATTTATCTCAATGTTGGTGAAAGTTTGGGGAAATAGCAGGAGGTTGGAATACTCCAGCGTGACAAAGTCTATTTGTGTGTGTGTGTGTGTGTGTGTGTGTGTGTGTGTGTGTGTGTGGTGCTAGGGATCAAACTCAGGGCTTTACACATGGCTGGGCAAGTGCTCTGTGGCACTCCCAGCCCATAAGGCATTTTTAAGAAAATAATGTAGCAGTACCTGTCAACACCCAAAACACTCATATAATCTGCCCAGAGATTCCACCTTTAGAATTCTGTATATTTAAGTACAAGGATATCTATGTCAAGAGAGCAATAGAGACATAGAATGATGTGTATCATATACCCTTTGTGTGCATATGTAGGCGTGCATGTGTGAAAAAATGAGGAGAGAGGGAAAGAGGAAAAGAGGGAGAGAGAAAGAGAGGGCACGTAAATATTTATAAGTGCATCTGTAAATAAATGCAGCAGAGGGCCCAAAAGAATAAACACCAAACCATGAATGATAGTTCTCTCTGGGGTTAGGAATTAAAAATAACTATGAGAGGAAACTTCATTTTTTTTATTCTTCCATCAGAAGTTTTATCAAACTTTTTATTATGATTCAAAAACAAATAACAAAAAGACAAAATGTGTATGGAAGCATCCTGTTGCAGTACATCTGATTTTTGCTTAAAATGAGTAGCAATGTTAGCAGTGTCATGGGAGTATGTATAAACATATATAACCAGTTCTCGAAGGAGTCCCACTGCCCTCTGGGACCTAGGAAATGAGAAAGACACGAGAAAAGATGGGAGTGGAATTGGAGCAGGCAGAGGTCTAACGTTTAACTTCTTGTTTTGCCACATTCTTACTGGCTCAGATTTTTATAAATGCAGAATTCTTATAATCAGAATTATAAATAACAAATCAAAATGACATATATGATGGGTTCAGTTCACTGTTCAAGGTCACTGCATGCAGGTGCCTGGCCCTCAACACCCTCCCCCCCAAGTCTCTGCATGCCAAGCCCAGGGGCTCTACTGATGGGGATATCCCTTCTTTGCATAGTCCTTTCTTACCCCTTTCAGTGCTGTGTAGACAGGCACAGTGACATTCTTGTAGACAAGGCCAGAGAAAGACACAGGGGATGCAAGGGCAGGAGGGCTTGAAGCTGGGGGAAAAGAGGGATGGGATGAACTAAGGTGGCAGAGAGGTATGTCGGGGAGGCATCTTCCTCCTTTCCGTTCCCCTTGACTTCCTTTGGAGACCACACAGAAGAGGACCTACCGCAATGAAATCCAAAATTCTTGCCCTTTAATCATTTACCCCTCCACATGGTTTGCACGTGTTCCACTCTTGCCATGTGTCCATGGCTCCAATCACTGTGGGCATGCTGGGGCTGGCCAGTAACTTTGGAGCCAGCAGTCAGGGCTGAACCTGCATAACTTCTTTTCCCTCTTGCACAGCCCGGGCCGTGGGACCGCACCTGAACTGCTCCTGCTGGGGACGGGCACTAGCACCAGGCCATCCCGACCCTGGATATTGCTCAGTCTCCACCTCCCTACTTGCCCACTCTGCCCACCAGTGGCATTCAAGCCCTTTGAGCCTTGCTTGGACTCACCACAGCAGGCAACGTGACTCCGGGAAGACACATCTGACAGCTGCATGCCTGAAGTGGCCACTGCATAGATCCGGCTCTCCTGAAATGAGAGGTCCCAGGTCAGCGCCTAGGACAGTGCCTGGCCCCAGCAAATGGAAAATATGGCTTTGGAGGTGGGCAGACCTGGGTGGGCCAGTTACTGTCTAAGGGATCTCAGCCAAGTTTCTTCATTTCTGAGCTTCATTTCCCTCGGCTCCAAAGTGGAGACAATAATACCTTCCAGGAGGCTGGTGTGGAATCAAGTGATTTTTTTTTTTTAATTATGGGAGAAGTTAGAGGTGTTGATAATGAGGAAGTCAGAGCTACACGGGGATGGTATGCTCTTTGGAAAGCCAGCCATTTGGAACCTAGAACATGCTGGCTTCCTATAGCAACACTGTTAAATCATAGTTAGGCCTCAGGGACAACCTATAAAGCCTATTTAGCCCAACAGGAATTCAAAACTCCAAAGTCAAAGACACTCATAGAGAATATGGGCCCTAAGGTCTCCCATCCCCTTGGGGCCTAAGGAGGCCCCTGGGTCTTGGGAGGTTGGTTGTCCTAAAAAACCACAAGGCCCTGCCCAGGCTATTCTAGAGCTATTTGCTCTGCTTACCCCACAGGGAGAACAAAGGCCTGCTCAGGTGACAAGAGTCACAGGGGCTGGAGAGGAAGGTCAGTCAGCTTTGGGAGGAATGCCAGCCTAGCCCAGGGAGGCAGCTGGGGGCCAGCTGGGCTGGGGACAGGGCTGGGAGGGAGTAGGATGCACACCAGGGTATAGCTCTAGAGGCAGGCAGTAGCATGGGGGCAACTAAGGTGAGAGGCTAGTGAAATGGGAGGAGACGCTGAGGTAACTGGAGCCTCGGCAAGACAAGAGGTGGCGGGCAGTGAGGAAGGACGACCATAGGGCGCTGAGGCAGGCAGGGGATTCCTGAGCTTGCACAGTGTAGATAAATCAGGTGTAAGCCATGAAATTAGGCAGAGAAAAGAGGATTTCTGCCAGCAGTGATCACGGAATTAAATCAAGTTTATTCTAACTTCACAAAGGAAATGAAACTCAAGCTTAAGGGATTGAGGTACTATTTGGCAAAAGTGTATCTAATGCCTACCTCACAAAGTTGACAGAAGGATTAAGAGAAAAAAGGCCCTACAGACTCCAAAGGCAAATAAATGTTTTTGACTCCCTCAGAGTAAAAAATGTCCTCCTCTAATTCCCAGCCCCGCCCCCCGAGATGGTCACTGCCCAGGTCCTGCCTTAGAGAGGGGCTAAGCCCTCTGGCTGTCATGGGATAGGGTGATCCTACCTCAGGGTCTTGGATGAACTGACACTGTGGCATTAAGTCTTGTTTCCCTCAGGAGCAAGTTACAAAGAGGACTGACAACAGGAGACAAAATTCTCCTTAAATTGCGTTGGCCAACTCTTTGGGTCCCTGGGACCCAGCTGAGAGAGAGAGAAAGGGTCTGCAGAAAGATTTGATGCTTCCCCTTAAAACCTGTACCCTAGAGTGTGGCGACATTCACGCAGGCAACAGGGTCTGAAGCATTTTATTGTTTTTGTTTTTTGAGACTGGGTCTTGCTATGTTGCCCAGGCTGGACCTGAACTCTGGGATTAAAGTGATCCTTCTGCCTCTGCCTCTGTCCTGGGACTACAGGTAGGAGCCATTAAAGCATTTTATATATTCTAACCTCTCCTTTCTCCCTTCCCCATCTCCACTCTCTTTCTCTCTCTCACACACATACACACACACTTAATGTGAACTAAGAGCCACTCTTAGTCACCATGGTAGATGATATATGGCAAAATGATCAGTGTAAGCAACACTTTTCTGGGTTAACACCTGCTAAGCTCTCCTGCCCTATCCCTTGTCCGATGTTCCCTTGGCCCCACCTGTGCTTTAGGGCTCCAGGGCAAGACAACAATGAACAAGAAGTGCATCAGCAGCCATGGCTTGAAGGATGGTCAGCCATGGGGCCATGGCACTTTCCCATCTCCTGACATTCTGTATAGCCTGCTTTCTGCTCAGCTTTGTCCCCAGTTTGCAGGTTCCACTGTAACCATCAGCAACTGGTCAGCATTTGCTGCTAAGGGTGAATGCAAAAAGCCTGGACAGGAGCCTCCCTGATCCAGCGCTCCTGAAATTAGGGATCTCCCAAGTAGTGGTGTGGGGAGACAATCCCATCCCTGGGCACCCCATTCCCTCTGCTGCCAGGAGCCAACACTCAGCTGTCCTTCATAGTGCTGCCTCACATGGTAGCATCTGGTCTGACCATGAGTAAGAGACTTGACAACTGCCCAGGCCATGTCCCCTGGAGGCTGTACAGCTAGACTGCTGGTGCTGGGCTCTGAAGGCAGTCGACACTCAGTTCAAAGCCTGACTCTCTCACTATCCCCACAGGACCATGGGCAAAAAACTAAAATGGAGGGGACAGCAATTTCCAAAGGGGAGAAACAGCACCAATTCCTTGCACAGCTGAGAATCCTTCCCACATGCCAGGCCCTGTACTTAAGCCCTTTACAACTCATGCCATCCTCACTGCTAACCTAAGAAATGTTAATAACACCCCACCTACTCCATTTTTACGTTAACATTTTATCACAGAAAATGTCAGACACAAAAGTAGGGAGAACAGTATAGATAATGACCTGGTACCCATTGCCCAGCTCAACTATGTACTCATACAAGGCCGGTCTTGTTTCATCCATGTCTCTAACTCCACCCAAGGTCATTGATTCTGAAGTGATTCCACCAGACATGGTGTAATTTTATCTAATGTTACAAGTAAGGAAGCTAAGGCTCAGAAATGAAAATATCTAGGTGGTATGGTGATTCACCCCTGTAATCCCAACTATGCAGGAGGCTGAGGCAGAAGGATTCAAAATCTGAGGGTAGCCTGGGCAATTTAGCGAGACCTTGTCTCAAAAGAAAAAATAAAAAGGGCCAGGGATGCAGCTTAGTGGTAGAGAACTTGCCTAGCACATGTGAGGGCCTGGGTTCAACTCCCCAGTATGCCAAAAAAGTAAAAAAGGAAAAAAGTAAAAAAGAAATAAAAATACTCAACACTTAACATATCATTTACCACTTGCAAGGACTTATTAGATATCAACACATTTAATTATCAACACATTTAATCCTCACAACAGCCCTATAAAGTAGTGACTATTATCCCCAATTATGTAGGGAAACTGAGGCACAGAGTTTAGTAACTTGCCCAAGGTCACACAGTTAGCATTTTAACCCTAGTGGTTTCTTCCTAGGACCTGTGCTCTTAAACCCACACTCAAAAAGTCACAAAGATGAAAAGAGAAAATGTGCACAAAGCACCCAGATTGGTATGTGGCACTTAGTGAGGCTTGAGAAATGACTGCCAGCCACCATCCACATCACTTCAGATCTGGCTCTGCCCCCCACTAGCGGGGTTGGTTGGGGAGGCCCCTCAGAGCTGCAGTAGGGATGCTCAGTGTGTGGACTGTGAACCTATTAATGGTTCTGCCCCTCTGTCTGGCCCCAAGGTTGCCTCTTACCCATGATGGAAACCGGTGTAGTGGAGGTGTGGGTGGTTTATTCTCCAGTTCTTCTTTCTCCAGCTCAGGTCTAGGGGCCTTCAGGTTCTCTCCTTCCTCCTTCCCTGCTGGAGGTGACTCCTCCATTTCCATCTTCTCTGGTTCTTCCCGGAGCTCAGCTGGGGGCTTCAGCTTAGAAAGGACAGAGGGGTGGAGGGCTGCCAGGGCTCCAACCTCAATGTTCACCACATGATCAAAGTGCCCAGGGCCTACCTGGGGCTGGCTGTGGTGCCTTTTGGCCACCTGGATGCTATTCCAGGGGGCACTGGAAGCCCGTGCCTTTGGTAGGGTTAGGCTGCTGCCAGGGCCACCTTCCCTGGCAGAGGTCTTGGTCCCAAAGTGTATCCCTCCACAACGAGCAGTGACCAGGCTCTCCCCCCAGGAGGCTGAGCCACATCTTGCGGAGCCAGGTGTCACACCCAGCTGGGTGGGAGAGCCCTCTTTTCCCAGATGAGGTGGAAGGGTCTTGGCCTCTATTTCCTCGGGGTGGACCATGCTGGAACTAGAATCCTCCACTGGGCTTCTGGCTTCAGGCACAGAGCCCTTGCTCTGCAGGGCACCCAGACAAGGTCCAGGCAAAGCCACCTTCAAAGCCTGGACCTGAGAACCACTATCTTGTGCCACAGGCTGAGCTCCTGGCTCTGAAGGGACAGGATTCTCCTCTGGGGCTTCTTGGGGGGCCACCAGCAGCTTCCCTGAAGGTGTCATCTGAAGAGCTGTGATTGGGGCAAAAACAATTTTTTTTTACATCCTCAAGTGTATTGAGAGCTCCCTCAAATCAGCACCGTACTCCACAGCGCACACACCCAGGCCTGCCTACCTTCTAGCGCATCTTGAAGGGCTCCCACCTGTTCCACCAGGCGCTGATTACAGTTTTTCAGATACTGATTCTCCATCTCAAGCTGGAAAAAAAGAAAATGAAGATTCAGAGGGGGCAGGGATGTATCTCAGTAGTAAAGTGCATCCCTAGTATGCTCAAGGTCCTGGGTTCCATAGAGAGAAGGAAAGAAGGGAGGGAGGGAAGGGATGGGGGCAGGTGTAGGGAAAGAGGAAGAGGGGGGGGGGAGAGGGAAGAGGAAGAGAGGGGGAGAGGGAGAGAGGGAGAGATAAGGGAAGTTTAGAAAAGGGAGATTTAGAATACTCAGCTCCTACAGGTTCAGACATAGAACTCTAAATAAAATTAAAAGCCCATATCTTTGAAAAAGAGCACCCAGTGTCCCACCAATCCAGTGCTGACCCTATACTTTGACAGCCCCCATGCTTCCTTTTCTAGTTTTGTTTGTTTGTTGGTGCTATGACTTGAAATTTTCACTATGTTTATCCTTCTGAAAAGTGTGAAATATAACCAGGCACAGTGGCACATGCCTGTAATCCCAGCTACTCAGGAGGCTAAGGCGGGAAGGTTTGAAGCTAGCTGGGCAGCAACTTAGCAAGGCTCTGTGACAAAAGATAAAAAAAAAAAAAATGGGCTGAGGATGTAAAGTGTCTCTGGCTTCAATTGCCGTGCTGAAAATAAATAGATAGATAGATAAATAGTGAAATACAACATATACATAGACAATTGCATCCTGCATCAATGAACAAATTCACAAATAATTCTGAAATTCACATGCATGTGACAATTGCCCACTTAACAAATATAAGCTAACTGGCAGCACCCCATGCAACTTCCTGACTCACCCCTTCACTATCACTCGCTCCTTATTTCCCTCCTAAAGGACACCACTCTTTAAAGTTTACTGAATTTGCTTCCTTGCTTTTTGGGACTTACCATCTCAGGATGCATCCCTTCACCTTGGTTTTCCATAGTTGTGCCCATTTCTGTACTTTAGATAAATGCAACTATACAGTATGTACTTCTGTGTGTCTGATTTGTTTTGTTCAACAAAACATATATGAGATCCAGCCTCATGTTGACTGCATTTTTTTTTCTGTTTTTGCAGGGGCGGGGGGGGGGTATGAGGGATTAAACTCAGGGGCACTCAACCACTGAGCCACATCCCTAGCCCTATTTTGTATTTTATGAGTTGCTTAGTGCCTCACTTTTGCTGAGGCTGGTTTTGAACTCAAGATCCTCCTGTCTCAGCCTCCTGAGCCACTGGGATTACAGGCATGCACCACTGTGCCCAGATGCATTTTCTTTTTAAATTAAATCCAGCATACTTTCATGGAGCATTTCTTAGAAAGGATCAGCTGGGGCTATAGGAATATGGAGGTAAACCAGTCCTTAGTTCTGTCTCCAAGTACTTGCAGTCTATCATGGGACCTGAGATGAGCATCTAAAGAAGGGGAGGGGTGCAAAATGAGAAACATGCTCCTGAAGGAGGAACCATGTGTCTCTGGAGGACAAAGGAAGAAGAGATGGAGTTCATCCTTGTCCAAACTCCCTTTTCTTTTCTTTAGAAGGAGGCTGGTTTTTGTTTGTATGCTAGCAGCACTGATACAGCTGTAGCACGTGATAACCACCAAAATGCATACCCAGAAAGGAAAAGGGGAGTAGAGGTTTCTAGCAGCTGGGGAAAGAGAGCATTTGGAGGGCACAGAATTTTGAGGGGTGATGAGAAGTTTTGGACACAGTGGTGATTGGCTACACAACACTGTGTGTGTATTTAATGCCACTAAATGTACACTTAAAATAAGAATTTGGTAAATTTTACATGTTTTATCATAATTACTTTTTATTATTTATTAATGTTTGCCACAAATTTTTTGGGGGGGATATCCAGGATTGAACCCAAGGGTGCTTAACCACTGAGTCACATCTGCAGCCTTTTAAAATATTTTATTTAGAGACAGGGTTTAGCTAAGTTGCTGAGGTGGGCTTTGAACTTGCGATCCTCCTGCCTCAGCCTACTGAGACACAGGCATGTGCCACCATACCTGGATTTTTTAAAGTTGAAAATGGAGGGGACAGAGAAGAAAAGATGGTGAGTGGAGGATGGTCTGAGTGTGCTCCTTAGAAGAAAACTGAGGGGACTTCTCAAAAGTGAGGTTCTTTCCTTCTTCCCAAACTTAAACACACAAATGCTAGTGAGGAGCTCCAGGGAAACTGATCATGACAAAAGGAACAAGAGATAAAGCCAGGTGCTACAGAGTTTAATCTGAATGCAGGACAAATGGTTAACAAGATGAAGGTCAGCAAGCTGCCACCAAGCAGAGGAGGCAGGAACTTGGGAAGAGGCAACCCCAGCCTTACCCCCAGGCCAGGCCCCCCAACATGAGCTCTCCACTCACCTCTGATAACTTTAGTGTCACCCACTCCTTGATCTTTGCAGCTTTTTCTTGAACAATTTTTGCTTCTTCAGCTCTTAGCTGCTTCTGCAGGAAAGACAGGGCCTTCAGTTCATCACTACTGGTCACTGGTGGAGTGAATGACCAAAAGTGGGAAGCTGAGAGAAGGGACAACGAGTGATTGGATGGGGGGGACCCAACAGAAAAAATTTTAATTCAGTTAGGATTTTTTTTTAATATTTATTTTTTAGTTGTAGTTGAACACAATACCTTTATTTCACTTATTTATGTTTATGTGGTGCTGAGGATCGAACCTCACGCATTCCAGGCGAGCGCACTACCACTTGAGCCACATCCCCAGCCCCAGCTAGGATTTTTTTAAAAAACATTCTTAAAAAGTGGGAAGGGCCTTCCTAAGTATAATGCAAATCCCAAAAAAGCTATGAAGGAAAGACTAATCAATCTATATCATCACTATCAATTACTATTATGACTAAAATAAGAATCCCTTAAACAAAATCAAAAGACCTACTGGGGAAGGATTTGCAACTCAGAAAGTCCACATACAAAGGGCTGTTTGAATTGAACAATCCAAAAAACACATGCAAAGGACATGAACAGGAAATCAACAAAAAAGAAAGATAAAGCCATGAAAAGCTGCTCGACCTCACTCATAATTTCAAGTATGTAGATAAAAGGAAAACATTATTTTTCTCTAGCTGACTAACACAATTTAAAAGTCTGATATTACCCCCAAACCATCATGAATGCTGGGCATGACCTCTCTTATACAAATTGGCAAAGCCTGTGAGGTGGCAATTTGATAACATATGTCAACATTAAAAGTGTACATTGACCTAAGAAAGCCACAGCTCAGGAGTCATTTGCTGCAATATTACTTGAGAAAGTGACACACCAACTAGAAAACTCAGAACTGGAAACAGTCTTAAGTGTTCACTACCAACAACACATTGTTTCAATACATGGCACATCCACAGAATGAAAGTAAAATGCCATGCTTTGATACACAAAAAACATTAACAGCTAGGAGTGGAAATAAAGGGTTTTTTAATAAAGGAAAAATATTATTTGTCATTTTAGACCCTACTGGGTTTTAATGTGTCTATTTTTTACCATAAGCACATATTACTTCTTTTAAGTTATAGATGGACTCAATACCTTTGTTTTATCTATTTGTTTTTATGTGGTGAGGAGGATTGAACCCAGTATCTCCTGCATGCAAGGCAAGCGCTCTACCACTGAGCTACAACTCCAGCCCAGCATGTATTACCTTTACAATTAAAAAAACAAAACCAAGGGGGTTATAGCTTAGTTGGTAGAGTGCTTGCCTCACATGCACATGGCCCTGGGTTCAATCCCAGCACCACACACACATACACAAAGTCTAAATTAGCATATCACTAAGGATAAAAAGGAAGTTTGTATCTAAAAAAAGCAGCCTAGAATAGAATGGAACATGGGCTTCGATCCTATATGTGAGCTTATTTGCTATAATAACCCTCTGTGCCTACACTGGCACCTCTAAAATGGGGAATGTGGGCCACTCTGAGGATGAAGATAGACAGAAAGTACATAGCACCAGGTATCAGCCAGCTCTCCAAGACCTGGACCCCGATCTAAAAACCAAGGAGCAACAAGTGTCTACTGAGTAGCTGAGTGACCAGTAATAAGGACTTTGATTATGCATGTAGGGAAAGACTGCCAGACAACTATTAGGAGGACAGAATAAGCTCCAAACGAGGGAAATGAGATGGGAATATCAAAGAGTCAGAGGGCTAGGAAGATCTTCAAGGTCATCTAGTTCAAGGTTTGGCAAGCCACAAGCCAACCCAGTCCTCTATCTGTTTATCCCTCACCTATGTTTTTTTTTTTTTATATTTTATTTATTTATTTTTATGTGGTGCTGAGGATTGAACCCAGTGTCTCACATGTGCTAGGCAAGTGCTCTGCCACTGAGCTACAGCACCCCCGCCCATGCCGCCTATTTTTTGTAAACAAAGTTTTGCTGGAACTCAGCCATGCACGTTCATTTATGGATTGTTTCTAGTTGCTTTCATATCACAACAGCAGAGTTGAATAGTTGTTACAGAGACTCTGTGGCCCACAAAGCCTAAAATAGTTATTCTTGGGCCCTTTACAGAAACAGTGGACCCTAGGGGCTGGGATTGTGGCTCAGCAGTAGAGTGCTTGCCTAGCACGGGCGGGACCCGGGTTCGATCCTCAGCACCACATAAAAAAAAAAAAAAAAGTAAAGGCATTGTGTTGAGTCCATCTACACCTAAGAAATAAATATTTAAAAAAAAGAAACAGTGGACCCCTGACCTAATTTAGTACCCTCTTTGTACAGCCGTGGAAACTGAGGCCCAGGGATGAAATGACTGGCCTCTGTCAGTTTGTAGCAAAGCTGGGACTCAAACCAGGTCTCTTGACTCCCAGAAAAGTATTCTTTCTCTTCTAATCTTGACCTATTGAGTGTAATTGTAAAATATTTTTCTGACTTAAGGAACTTTAGCAGGAGTCATATTGCCCATCAATCCCCAGAATGCTGCCACACCCATAATCCCCCTGAAAGAGAAGTTAGGGTACCTCTAAACTTAATTAGACATTCCAAGTGTAAAAACTGTTTTCCCATGATTGTGCAGGAACACACGCTGCCCCACAGCATATAAAGGCACATCCAGTGAGGGAATGTTCAGTGAATGCTGATGAATGATTACAAATTTGCCCACGATGGTTGGAAGATACTGCCAGAATTAGCTGGAAACTTCATGGAGAATGCACATGCAGAAATTAACGTCACCTGACCCTACTGTGGGGTCCACTGTTAGAAACAGATGGAGCTCTGACACCAGGGGGAAGTTGGCCACATAAAACCAACGGCCAAGGGAAGGGACAGAGCTGGGATGAAGTTCATGAGACTGACAAGGGGAGGAGGCTGGGTATAGGTACTGGTAGTGGGGCATTCCAGAAGTCCTCTGGGGAGCAAGGGTGCTCACTATAGCTGAAATGCTGAGCAGTGTCTCCCACATACTCAGGAATGGAGGCCTTGATTTTTCAGAGAAGGTAATAACTTAGGTCTCTGTCTATTCAGGTTAGCTGAGAAACTGGCTAAACAGCTAACCAAGGTTGACTGTCCAGCCGTATGCTGTTCTGGTTACACTACAGACAAGTATCGTGTAGCACATGTTGGCAAGGCACGGGCCCGCGTGGAAAGGGAAAAGGTCTCCTTACCAAGCATTGACCACGTATCTGATACTATATAGAGATTACCTCCCCTAATTCTCCCAAAATCCCTATGAGATATTATGACCCCTATTTTATAAATGTGTAAACTGAGAATCACCAACTTATGCAATTTGCTCACAGAGAACAGCAGGTGCAGAGGTGAGATTCATACCCAGATCATCTGCCTCCAAAGTCCTTTTCCCTATATCCTCTCTTGACTTCTAACAGTGTGGGAAGGAATCTTCCAATAATTAAATCTCCTTATAAAACAACAGGTTCATCATTATGGAACAAAGCATGGGTCTTTCTAAATATAATTTAAAAAATACTACATGTAATGTAACCATCCCATTTATAATTATATATCTGTAGTAAATAAAATCACTATTTCAAAGAGAGAGAAAAAACAGGCTCATGAGGGAGTGAGTTTCCATCATTTCATGCCTCAAGCAGAGGGGCCCAGAAGCTGGGGGCCAACTAGAGCAGATGTTGAGGGAACTGGTGCTCTGTTGCAAGTTAGCCCTTACCTGCTTCTCCAGTTGTGCCTCCAGGTGGCTGATGAGTTCATCTTTGCCCTGCATGACTTTCAGCAATTCTTGGTATTTTCGGTGCAGGCTCCCAGTGGAGTCCACATTCTTCAGATTGGACAGTTTTACCTTTTCTTCCATCACACCCACCTGAAAAGTACCAATGCTCTCTTGAGGTCTCACATTATTCAAATCCACGACTCTCAGGCAGAGCCCTTACCCAGAGCAGTCTGTTCCAATTAATTAAGTGGCCATTTATTAAGCCTTTATCTGGACAAAAGGAACTGACAAGCAAGACACTCAATTTGGCTACTTTGAAAAGACCAGCTAGGTTCTGGCCCATCTATCTCTGGGGACCCTACCAGGGATAAGCTGGATATGACAAATGGCCCTGAAGGGCACTGTTCCAAATCATGAGGAGAGGTACTTACTGTTCACTGAATATTGACATGCTTCTCCATATTTCCTAACCCTCTCTAGTTAGATGGGGCCACATAATTCATCCAGCCAATGGAGTAGACATGGCACATCATTTCTGGCCTGAAGCATTTAAGAGCTGGTGCATAAGCATCCAGCTCTTTCCCTGCCACACCGAACCAAGAGGAGCAGCTATAAGGCAGGGGAGGTACCTCCAGCCTGGACCCCTGAATGACTGTGGGAGCAGACTTGCTGGTGAACCCTCAATGGATGGGTTCTATACATGAGAGCTAAATGTGACAAATCGCTGAGACTATAACTTAATTTATTCCCACAGCACAACAAGGCCTATTGGACCAACTATACTGACCTTACCCAGACCCCTTCATTCTCATAGAACACTCCCTGCACCTTCACACGTTCAGGTCCAGCAGTTAGTTTTTTTTTTTCATTTCCCCCTTGCAAAGAACTCAGTGTGATGATTGTGCCCACATTTTCATACTTGAGCTAATCCCCTTCCCCATTACCTGGGTCTCTGCATTCTCTGCTCTCTGCTCCGCCTCCAGCAGCCTCTGCTCCAGCTCCTGCATCTGTACAGCCAGACAGGAAGGGGAGACACAGGTGCTGTGACCCAACTGAAAATGGCACTGGGGCACTCAAGCAAAGTATACAGATGCCATCAGTCTTCAACTGCCATCTCAAGTGGCTCAAGGGTGTCAGGGTAAAGATTTTCCTGGCAACTCTGGATTCCCTGATCCTGAGTTTAGTGGGTAGGTAAAAGGGCATGGCTGCTGTCCTCACAGCTGAGGGAGCGAGCCTAGCTCTTTTTCCACTGTAAAGGGTGCTGGGGTGGCAGTGTTACATCTTTCTTCCTGAGCACTCCTGCCCCCATCCTTTCTTCAGTCCCCTCTTCCAGAGGCCCCTTCCTCTCTGCACTGGGTCACAGGCAGGGCCATACCATTGCTCACCCACACGCCCAACTTGGCCATGATCCTACATAAGCCCACCTCAGTCATAAGGAAGAGACTGTCCTTCCCTACCCAGAATATCTCACTGGCTGGGTATAAATAACATTCATGACATTCTTAAATTTTAAAGAAATAGAAAGGCTCAAGTCCTTTTTTTGGTGCTGGGGATTATAATGAACCTAAGGCTATGTGCTTACTAAGCATATGCTCTACCACTGAACACCAGCCCCTACATTTTAAAAATTCTGTCTTTGGGCTGGGGATGTAGCTCAGTGGTAGAGAGCTTGCCAAACATGTTTGAGGCTCTGAGTTCAAACCCCAGCAATGCAAAATAAATAAAAAGAAAAAATGTCTATCCTGCTGCCAGGAAAAGCATGTCATTCGGGTCTGAGGAACTCAGTAATTCTACCAAGTGGCTCAAACAAAGGAACTGATGGTCTTGCATACGGAAATTCATCAGGGACCAGATCAAAACTGCAGCCTGAAGAGTTGCTCATGATCCTACGGGCCATGGCAACATTCTTTGCAGCTTCATGAGCCTAGACTGGCGAGAAGAATGTGGGCTGGACATCAGCTCCCACTCTCCCCCTGCCAGGGCATCACCATGTGCTGCCCAAACTCACACTAGCACACAGAGGTCCTAGGAGGAACAGAAAATTCATACAGCCTACAGTCAAATGTCAAATGCCATGTGCCTTGACCTGGCTAATTTTGCCCCAGGCCTGTCTTGCCCCAGGGCAACCTGTATGCATTACACACATACTTGATGCATATCCCTGCAGTCCTCCATGATGCTGGGCAGGATCAGGGTCCCCTACTTTCCATGCTCCAGACCAGCCCTCACTTACCTAATGTGCAGACCTCACCTTTTCTCTGGCTACTCCACTTCCTCCCCTTGACTTGAACTCTGGCTTGAAATTTACCAATGAACTGAGCAATTCCTCTCTGAGCCAGGCACACTTTCCCAAACCAAATGGCCCTAGGGCCTGTCCTGAAGGAGCTCCATGACCCTTAGCCCATGGACAGACAATGGCACAACACAAATCTATACTATGGTTATAGGGGTGTTGCCCAATGTAAAAGGAATTCCACTTAGTGATGTGGGAGACAAGGGCTGGATGACACATAGTGGTGGCTCCCAGATCAGTACTAAATATCCCTTCCCCCTTCAGCACCAGACCTGAGCAGGCTGACCAGGTCCTTTCTCTCCAGGAACCTGAAACCTGCAATCAAGAGACCAGAAACTGGAGCCAGTGACCCACACAGGAAAAGGCATGCAAGTTTTACCAAGTCATGGATGTTGGACAGAAGTGGGGTTCTGTGAGGTATTCCAGGAGTCCCTGTTTGCTTGAGTTTTGCCCATGCAGGAAGAAAGTAACTAAGGCAATGACTGGGAGCATTTTCTTTTTAAAGAATACAATGAAATGTTAAATGAGAAGGCCTTGGACACTAAAGAGATTTCCTAGATTGACCTTCGGCTGGATCCCTTAGTTCTAATATCTGCTCTGCAGCTTAGAAAATGGCCTATGACTTCCGTAAGAAGGCCATACCCATGACCTTCTGCAATAATTGTCTGACTTTTTCTAATTCATCCACTGGAATATTTGTCTTCCAATTTTGAGATGGAGACCAAGGTAGAATAAGGAACAAACTTGAGTCTTACCTCCCAGCTAGGCATTTTCATTTGGATCAAGAGTGAGTGGTCAATGATACTAATCAGAGCCAGAAATCACTTGTCATGGGCAATGCAGCAAGAATTTTTCCCCTCAAGATTTTGTTATCCATCCCTTTAAGGTATTTTATTATCCATCCCTTCAAGGTTTTGCTTTACCAAAGCAAAAGAAATGGCAAGGAACTGTCCAGGGCCAGGGTCTCCTCCCAGCCAGGGCTGGCTGCTTCAAGGCTGCCAGGTGGTCCCCACTGTTGCCAACCCTCCCAGTCATTCTTATCTTCCTGGCAAGGACACTTGACACTCGAAGCATTTTGTGTTCACTTTTATGCTGAGGCATTCTATTTCCTCTAAAACTAGTTTCTGAATATTGAAAACATTTTGAACCAGACTTTTTAAAAAGATAAAGCATAATCCCATATATACGCTGTTATACTCAACAATTACTAACATCCCACTGTTCTTGTTTGAAAATATCTTTAACATTTTGTTTCTATCTGTTTTTATGAAAGTATACTTTCTCTCTTGCCGCTGGAGTACTCTAGGTGTGTCATTTTGGGAGTTTATAGGCTCCCCTTTTAATCCCAGCATCAACACTTCATGGCTAGATCCTTCTTCTCCACATTTGCTTAAAGGGTCATACCTGGAGCTCTGGAAACCTGGCACCTTTAGGTGGGCCTCCCTTTATGTGGGTTCTGTTCCTTCTCCCACAGGCCTTGCCAGGACAATGTCCTCAGCTGTCCTTAGTTTGCGGGTCTGGGGTGACTCATCAACCAAGGAGGTGTCAGGTTTAGGTGGCTGACAGGGATCTACTTTCATCAGCTGCACGTAAGATGCATAAGCTGCCCTAGAACTGGCTGCAGTAACCTGACGAAATGCACTTGGCACCAATCTGGTATTCAAGCCCCATGTCCACCATTCCTTATTCCATATGGCAATGCTGTGAAGCAGCCCCACATGGCAGGAGCAATGAGCACTCTCCTGCAGCCCAGAGTAGTCCTGCCATGCCAAGCAGAGGCCTGAACTGAAAGCCACATTATCCTCGGTCTCCACTATTTCTCTGAAAAGGAAGTTTAACTTTCCGGCCACCACCTTATATCCACAGTTACAGGTGAGAGCCAAGGCTCTGGAACCTGGCTGACTGTGCTATGGTGTAGTTTTAGAGAAGTTCCTTAACCCTGTGCCTCAGTTTCCTTACCATCAAAAAAGGAGAGCAGCAACAGCATCTCTCTGCTAGGGTTGTTAGAAAGATGACACAAAGTACCCCCGTAGAGCATTTGCTGGTTTGTAGATAAAAGCTGCTTACTGGTGCTTTTCTGTACAAAGATGGCACTTAGGACCAGGGGGACCAGTTTGCCGGGGATAGTCTCACCTGCTGTCCCAGCACAGATACTAACAGAGCCTCCTTTCATTTCTCTTCAGAGTGTCCTGGTTAGATGATAGATTACATGTCATCCTATTTAGAATTAATCTACATAAAGAATAGGTTTAAGTCAAAACTTGCCAACTATGAGTCTAAAGAGTGCCTCTATGACATATATAGTGGTGTGGGTCTTTAGCCTACACGTACATAGCTAAACAGGGCCACTTGCTGTGTGTCTAGCACTGTTATAAGTAGTCTTAACTCATTTCAATTTCTTTACAAAGTCAGGTACTATTCATGTCCCTATCATACAGGTCAAGAGACTGAAGCAGAGAGGTAAAGAAACTTGCCCAAGGTCACACAGGTATTAGATTCACAGCCAGGATTCAAACTCAAGTGGACTGGTTCCACAGTTCATACTGTCAGCCACCATGCTATATAGTCTCTCACATTCAAATCTCAAATGTCACATAAAAATCCAGACACTACAAACAATTCTCAATTTCCAGCTTCTATCAAAAAAAAAAAAAAAAAAAAAGTAGAAGATCTGGCCATACCAGGATGACGTTTTCTTATGGTAATATGTGGCTTAAGCCCATGTCCTTGAGTTCTCCCACAGCCTGCCTGGCGCTTTTCACTGTTACCTTTATCAAAGTTACCTGTGAGCATTTGGATTTGCAATACCAGTTTAGTTATTAAACAGTTCTAACTCTGTTGTAATCTAAGACAACAGTTTTTTGCTTCTTTTTCATAGCTGCAGATTTTATGTTTGATTGAAATCATATACTTAGTCCCAAATATACAAAATTTACAAGTGTGGAGCTGGGATGAGAAATAACTGTACAAAACCTGGAGAACTGTTTTGCTACTTTTGTTTTTTGCAGTGTTGAGGATTGAACCCAGGGCCTTGTGTATGCTGGACAAGTACTCTACCACTGAGCTGTATCCCCAGCCCTGAGATTTCTTTACAAAGGCAGGTACTATTCGTGTCCCTATTGTAAAGGTCAGGAAACTGAAGCAGAGAGGTAAGGAAACTTGCCCAAGGTTACAGAGGTATTAGATTAGGTATTAGAACACTTCTAGTAGTTTTTTTTTTAAATTACATAAACTACATTGTACTCTTTTGATATTTTTTGTCCAATATTGGTTTTTGAGATTTATTGATATTATATATGTAGCTCTACTTAAGACCTTTTTAAATGCAATGTAGTATTCCAGTGTATAAGTATGCTCAATATATTGATCCAGCCCCCTACTAAGACATTTAGAATATTCACGATTTTTATATGTCAGTACTGCAATATGTATTCTTATATGTGTCTCCTGTGACCAATATATTTGGAATTACTTCTACCACTGCATTTTGTTTCTTACTATATATTCTGTTTGTGTTGTTGTTGTTGGTAGGTACCAGGGGCATTTAACCACTGAACGACATCTCCAGCCCCTTTTTGTATTTTATTTAGAGACAGGGTCTCTCTGAGTTGCTTAGGCCTCACTAAATTACTGATGTTGGCTTTGAACTTGTGATCTCCCTGCCTCAGCCTCCCAAACCGCTGGAATTATAGGTGTGCACCACTGTGTCTGGCTTGTATTCCTTTTTCTATTCTTTTTTTTTTTCCTGTTCCCTATCTGGATTTAAGACTTTATTTCATTTTTCCACACTACTGATTTTAAAGTTATATGTACTATATTTCTATTTGATATGACTCTTATTATTGTATACTTAAAGACAGCTAGTTGTTTCCCATTATGTGTTCTCCTCTTCTCTTTTTTCTATCTTAGACTACTTAACTTTTAGCTGAGCACATGACTGGTAAGAATCAAGAACATTTCCTGGGGCTAAGTTGTAGCTCAGTGATAAAATGCTTGCCTAACTTGTGTGATTCCCTAGGTTCTATCCCCAGCACCACAAAAAAAAAAAAAAAAAAAAAAATTCTCAACCTTCCTTGAAGCTGGGTACAACCATGTGACAAAGTTGTGGTCAGTGAAATATGAGCAGAAGGAACACAGGCACCTCTGGGAAAGGGAACTGGAAGGAATTTGGATACCATCTTTTTATTTTATTTTATTTTTTAGTTGTAGGTGGACATAATACCTCTATTTTTATTTATTTATTGTTATATGGTACTAAAGACCAAACCCAGTACCTCATCCACGCTAGGTGAGCACTGTACTTCTGAGCCACAACCCCAGCCCAGGAAACCATCTTTAAACACGTAGAAGACAGGACTGCTTATGTTTGAAATGCTACATGAAAAAGAAAGAAACATCTGTCTAGTTTGAGCCATTGCTGTTTTGGGTTCCTTCTCACAGCTAAAATAGTATACACAGATTTCTAAAAATTTATACTGTTTAGGTTTCTGCTTTCTGAATCTGAGGCTTCAGATCTTTTATCAAGTTTGGAAACATTTTAGCCATTACCCCTTCAAGTAATGCCTCTCCTTCATTCTCTTCTCCACTTCTGGAATCCTGCCATCCATATTTCAGCCTCTATATCTTTATTTCTCTGTACTACATTCTAGATGACTTCCTCAGGTCTATCTATTCACTAAGTTTCCCTTCTGGGCTGGGAGGGCAGCTCAGTGATAGAGTGCTTGCCTAGCATGTGCAACGCCCTGGCTTCAATCCCCAGTACCCCCAAAAGAAAACAAATTCAATTAAAACACTTTCTCTTCTAGAAGTTCTATGTAATTTTCAAGTTGACCTGACCTTTTTGGATCCTGCCTCGTTCTTGTCTCATGTTTCCAAGTTTCTGCGTTATGTCTTCAATAGTTTTGAACTCGTTAATTTTATTGTCTCTTGCCAAGAATTCTATTATCAGAAGACTAATTGTTTGTCAGGTAGGTGAGTTCTCACTCATCGTCGTAAATTATTCCTCAAGCATTAGTCATTTCAGATTATATACTCACCTTCATTGAGGCTCTTCTTCCTATGAGGATCCTGTGTGATCTGGACTGAGGTCTTATTTCTTCAAAGAGGTTTTGTATCTGTTTTCTACAAAGTTCCCCAGGGTTACCCCTGGCCCAGAACTTAGGCTTCTTCAACCACACTGGTGGTAGAAATCCTAACATTGAACTAGTATTATTATCAGGTTCTTAAAGACTTCTTTTTCTTTATTTTTGTTTTTTCTACCCAGAGCCTTACCTAAGTCTGAGAAGCTGTTGCCATCTCCTTGCGCTGATGGATGATTTTCTTGTCATCTACCTTTTTATTTATGGTGAGCCCTTTGGTAGTCCTGACTCCATGAGGAAGACTCTGTTTCACCTTCAGATCCAACCAGCCAAACCTCATCTCTGTCTCCACAGAACTCAAACCTGAAACCTTACATTCCTAAAAGGAGGCCACCCTCCCCTCCCCTCACCTCTCCTCCCTTGTCCTCCCCTCTTCTCCCCACACCACTCAGCCACCAGAGGTGAGCTCCACCTGGTTCTTCCCTCTTCTGCTCCCTAAGGAGTCCTTTTATTATTTTTTTCCCAATGTTCATCTCTGTGTTTAGAAGGATATTTAAAATATTTCATCCAGCATTTTAGGTATTTCATGGTAAGAATTTTTAAAAGGTGCTGTGGTTGTGGCTCAGAGGTAGAGTGCTTGCCTAGCATGTGTGACGCACTAGGTTCGATTCTCAGCACCCCATATATATAAATAAATAAAATAAAGGTGCATCAAAACTAATAAAAATATTTTTAAAAATTTTTAAAAGGTTATTTTGTGGCCCTAATTACTTCTAGAAACAGAAGTGTCCTTCCTCTGAGGTATTTCAGGCCACCTGGCTGAATGTATTCCTGCCTACCCTTTCCTTGCCTCCTACATGCCCCTAACACTACAGCCTAAGGCAAGGTTCACCCACTTTATAGTACAAAGCCATTTTCTGGGAGCTTGTTAAACACAGAGATTACAGTACCGGGATCAAGAGGACTGGGGTGGGGCTGAGGACAGATATGCTTAACAAGTGTGTGCTTAACAATTGATTCTGGCCAAACTTTGAGAACCACTGTCTAAGACCTGTTGTCCTTTTCCTGAAGGGGCTGAGTTCTTTCCTCTCTATTGGCACCACCTGGCTGGAACCTGCAGGGCCCCTGTTCTGCACAGTTTGAACTCAAGGACAGCAATGCCAATAGAGCCAATGTTCAAGAGTTCTAGTCCAGACTAGCCCAGGGCACTCCCCCTGCTTTGGAAATGCAGAGGTGAGGCCACTGACTTGCCTTCCTGGGCTCCAGGTTACAGGACTATCAATAAAACGGTTGCTTACTCATCAAGACTTTGAATTACTTGAAGAGGGCTAAGCTGAATTTTACCTTTGTTCTATGAAAGAAAGGTTTGTGAGCTGGGGGCAGCGGCTCACACCTATAATCCCAGAGGCTTGGGAGGATCCAGAGTACAAAGCCACCTCAGTAACTCAGTAAGGTCCTACATGCCCCTGGGTTCAATCCCCAGTACAAAAGAGAGAGAGAGAGAGAGAGAGAGAGAGAGAGAGAGAGAGAGAGAGAGAGATTTGCTAAACAGATTGATACTATATAATCAAAACTACAGAAAGAGTGATTGATTCACTTAAGATATATATAGATATAGATATATGTATGTATATATATACATATATATATATATCCATCTGTTTACACACCTGAAAAATCAGTTACTAGGGAGGCTAAAAAAGGAGGATTGCAAATTTGAGGCCAGCCTCAGAAACTTAAGGAGAACTTGTCTCAAAATAAAAAATAAAAAGGGTTGAGCATGAGGATATAGCTGGGTTTGAACCCTTTAAGTCCAGTACTTCCCCTCCCCCACAATATATACAGAATGAATACATGTATAAGTTTGTATGTGTGTGTGTGTGTGTGTGTGTGTGTGTGTGTATTTCTTCTGTGCAAGTCTCCACTCTCTACATGAGTTTTTTTTTTTTTAATATTTTTGAAGTTTGTAGAGGAGACTTTTTTTTTTTAATATTTATTTATTTATTTTTAGTTCTTGGCGGACACAACATCTTTGTTTGTTTGTGGTGCTGAGGATCGAACCCGGGCCGCACGCATGCCAGGCGAGCGCGCTACCGCTTGAGCCACATCCCTAGCCCCTCTACATGAGTTTTGCTCAACGCCTCTGGAGGTCAGCAGAAACATTATGAAAGGTGGTAAGTTTCCCACACCAGCCCACCAAAGCCTATAAAGATAAAATTGTTCCTATTTAAGACCCGTTCTATGCCAAGACCTTCATATATGTGAAGTAACTCTCAAAATAACATCTGAGAGGTAGACATCTATCTCCCTGCATTAGTGGTGAAGGGGACCTGCTCAGGGTCACATAGCTAGAAATTGGTAGAGCCAGACAGGTCTCCAGTGCCTGTGTCCTTGTCCCCAGAAAACCAGTGGCTCATGTGCTTAACAAAAGGTGAGCAGTAGGATGGATACATTTGCATTCTTCTCCTAAAACAATATCCTGCCCACAGTGAAAAAGAAATGCTAAGGGGAACCTGGGCATGGTGGTAGGGCACACACCTGGAGTCCCAGCTATTCCGGAGGCTAAGGCAGGAGGATTCAAAGTTCAAGGCCAGCCTCAGTAACTTAGTAAGACCCTATCTTGAAATTTAAAAATATAATAATAAAATAGAGAAATAATAAAAAATAATAAATAATAAACTAATAATTAAAAAATATCTCAGTGGTAGAGTAGCCCTGTGTTCAATCACCAGACCAAAAGAAAAGAAGAAATATTAAGGGATAATGGAACATAGGAGCCACAAGTAACCAAGAGGTTATAGAAGACCAAGAAGAATTCTATCATTTCTTTGGTGTACTTATGAAGAGGTAGAGCAGGGAGAAATGATAGGTGACACGGTAGTAAACCCGCTCAGTCTGTTCTTAAAATAAGAACAAAACCAAATAAACAAAAAGCTACCTTGGGTTTTATTTTGCACGTGTGAAAAGCATCTCTTTGAAAGTTTTCTTTCACCAACTTTCCCCCTTTGACTCTGGCCCTCTCTGACAATGACCCCCCTGCGGTGAGGGGAGGCAGCCCCTGGAACTCTAGGTCTCACCTTGTCAGCCAGCAGCTCCCTTATCTTGCTGGCCTGGAGGCGAAACCGGAAAAGCTGTGTTTCCAGGGCCAGGCAGCGCTTCTGCCAGTCGACACTGGCCCGGCTCTCCACCTTGAGTTCGGCCATGATGGAGTCAACTTCTGGCTTTTTCCAGGGAACTCCAAGAACCAGCACACTGAGAGAAGAAAAGATAAATAAGTGTGTGAGGAGTGGATGTACGGAAAAAAGAGGAGGAAGAAGAGACCAAAAGAGAAGATGAAGTTGGGAAATGGAGGAAGTCATTGTTCACCTGTCCCATCCCACCTTCCTCAGCTCAGTGTATTCCACTCCACCATAAGCTAGCTGAGCAACTCTGGGAAGTCACCGAACCTGAGGAAACTTAAGGAGAATCTGGTCTAATTTTTACCAAACTGAGAAGGAAGGCTCTTTGGTGTTTATCCATTCAGCAACCATTTATGTGCCAGACCCTGTTCTAGGCAATGGAGATAAAAAAGTAAAGAGAGGTCCTTATCTTTAAGTTTTACAAGAAGCACTTAGGAGAGTCTAATTACAAAATTAAAAATGTCACCACAATTGCCAACTGATATTTGGATAAATGGGAGCAAAGAAAGGGGCAGACTGTGAGGGGATGGGAGAGGCTACACCGTAGGAAATGCTTCAAATGGGTAAGGTCACAGAGCAAACTAGAGGAAGAACCCTGGTTCCTAGTGTAGTTCTGATTCTATTACACATGACCGATGTTAGGTGGGAAAACTGAAAAGGTAACTCCATGCTTTGAATTTCCCTGATGATCTTCTATTTAGCTGGGGTCCTATCTATTGTCATTAAATCATCCTGCCTTGGAACAGAGTCTTATTTCTTCTCCTTCAAATTGTAAGAATCTAATCAGAAAACTGCTAGATATTTTGCTCCAACCCTGGGAGAAAGCCACAAGTCTTTGGAAAAAAACTGTGTACAAATCAAGTAGACACCTGTAATATCCCTGGCCAGGGGAATTTACCCAGAGACCTCGTGGGCAATTTTGAGAGAAGAAAAACTGGGTCAAGGATGAACAAAGGAAGAGGCATGTATGAATCTACATTAGAGAAGAGACAGAGGCATAGTAAGCTGGCAGGAGAGAAGGCTAGAAGGCATAACCAACCACCAGGATCTGCAAATCCCCCTTTTAGGGCATTGTTAATAATTATTTTTGACAACAGCATAAATTTGGTCTGCCCCAAACCATGACACATGGTCACCCTAGTATTGGCTCATTTTAAAGAATGAGTGCTAATTTTTTAGGTTGATAATCTTTAAAATTTTTCATTTATTTGAGATACATATGATTTACAGGTGAAATGATATCATGTCTGGGATTTGCTTCAAAATACTCCATGGTAAGGGGTAAGGAAAAGGAGATTTATAAGATCTATTAAGACGTTGACTTTGGGAAAAGGGCAGTGCTGGTGACAGAACCCAGGGTCTCATGCACGCTAGGCAAGTGTTCTACACTAGAATACATCCCCAACCCCAAAATATTATAATTTTTAAAGCTGGTTGATAGGTTTATGGCAGTTCTTCATACTGGTCTCTCTACTTGACTATACACCTGGAATTTTCCATAATAAAAATATACTGTGTTTTTAAATCCCCTTTTCCTTCCTCAGAAACCTCAGCACTTCAGAAAACCCAGGCTAAGAAAACCCAGCCACCTCCTGTGCTGTTGCCAAAAATTACCTCGAGCAACAGTATGCCTCTTTAGTGGTAAATCACCAATATTTCTTCTCTTACACCTGACTTTTCTCGAGTACCTTTCTCCCATTACATACTATAAACAGCTATCATTTATGAGAAGACACTGAGGGACAGAGAGGCTAAGTAACTAAAATGGACAGTTCTACAGCTAGTAAATACTGGGGTGGGATTCTGGTTCTAAAGTCCTTGTTCTCAGCCACAGTGCTCTTAACACATCCAAAAAGTGGAAAGAGACTGGGGATGTGGCTCCTTGGTAATGTGCTTGCCTAGCTTTATGAGGCCCTTGGTTCAATCTCTAGCACAGCAGGGGTGAGAAGATGAAAGAATTCTGAATTTGGAGTGAAGTAAGTTGTTAAGAATAAGAGAAACAATTTATAAAATCTTTCATAGCCCTTAGCACTAAGGTGAACCTATATCCCAGATTCTCCAAAGCATCCTGGCCTCAAATATTCTGCCAACACAATTTTCATAAGCATAGACACTTAATGTGTCCGCACTTTTCCTTGAAAAAATAGGGCCAGGGGCTGGAGTTGTAGCTCAGTGGTAGAGCGCTTGCCTAGTACATGTGAGGCACTGAGCTTGATCCTAGCACCACATAAAAATAAATTAATTTATTAAAGGTATTGTGTCCATCTAAAACTAAAATTAAAAAAAAAAAATTCAAGAAAAAATAGGGTCAGTAGACCTGGAGAGAAGAACTCAACAATTAAACCACTGATGGGCCTAATGTCTGATTCTTGTGGTTGTCGGCTTCTCAGAATACTGGACACATGACCTCAGCCCTGCTCTCCTAGAACTGTCATCCCAAACAATGGCACATTGTGACCTCCCAGCAATCCCCACCTCAAAAGACTGGGACCAACTGGAACGGGCAGGAAGACAAAAGACAAAAACAAAACATGACCTTCTCTGAGCTAAGATCACAGCTGAGAAGACAAAACAGAACCTTGGAGGGCCTCCAGGGAAGGCTGGGAGACTTCATGTTTGATTTTCTTTGTCCTTTAGGGGGATTTTGCTTTCCTTCCTATGAACAAAAAAGTGGCAGATGTGAGACTAGGATTTGGGAGTCTTGCAACCTAGCCCAGGGCTGAGAACAACCAATCAAAGCACCCAAGTAAAACCAAGGGTTGAGGAGCTTAAATTTCTGTGTGGTTGAAGGAGTCTGATTAATTTTAAATCCCTCTTGTTGATTTTCAGAACTAATACTTAGATTCCAAGGAGAGAGGGAAAACCCAAATTACCAAAGTCTCTGGGGACTCTGGAAATAAAATATCACTGGTCTCCACATACCCTTGGAGTCTGAGATTACATCAAGACTTTAGGGAGTGCTTTCTCTAATCAAGCAAACACCTCCATGACATGGTTTAGGAGTACCAAGTGGTCTGATTAATCTTCTCACTGCTTTGGGGATGCTGGCAAGTTCCTGAGAAGGCTGAGACTCGTGCTAGGCTTGCCTCGGCATGTGAGGAGAGCCAAGAGGTTTGGAAACAGATCTGGAGTAAGGTGCCTGCTGCCAAGCCCAAGGCCTGGAGGCTCTTCCGGCAGAGGCAGGTGGTCAATAACAGCTATAAAACAAGGGATGTTCAGAGAAGATACCTGTGAGTTGGACGTTGCCTGCTAAGTCACCTTGCATCTGTATTTCCCATAAAGAAATTCAAGAATCAGTAGCAATAAATTCTGCAGAAATCATTCTTAACTTTTCAAGGCACCACAACAAGTGCATACACTTATATTTCTGACATATAGGACAAGTGCAAATACATTGACAATGAACAGATTAGATAAATCATCACATGTGTAACTGGTTTAGAGACCCAGAACTAAGCGGTGGGTAGTAGAGGTGGGTCAAGAATCCTGATCTCCCAACATCTAGAATTCTCTTTCCATTAGGATGTTCATAGACATCTCGTGCTACCAGGATTGCCTAACACAAATACATCATTAATGTCAAAATTAGATAGCCAGTGGGAGAAAGCTTGCCTAGCATAGGTTTGATCTCCAGCACTAAGGGGGAAAACAGATGGGAAAATAAAAAGGAGAAGTGAACTGGGAACAAAACCCAGCTCAGTTGTTGTTTTCCTTTTTTTATGTTGGAAATTTGCAACATACATAAGAAGTAGTAGTACGATAAATCCCTGGGTGCTCCCCACCCAGCAACAATTATCATAAGCTCATGGCCACTCCTGTGAAATCCAGTTCCCTTGATTCCATTAGCTTTTTAGCCCAGAATGCTAAAAAGCTTGGCAGGTGAGTCAAATGATTGTCATGGTCTTGATAACTGTTTTGGAGCTCCCCCAAATTTTTCAGTCCTGGTTCAAAATGCCACAGAGGTCAAAGCCTTGTGGGTAAGACAAGTAGTGGGAAAAAGTCACAGAGAGTGACTTTATACTCAGGGCCTATATCAGAGAAAACACAAACTTGACCTGGGATCTCTCTGGCAAGTTTTGGGATTTGACTGGAAACTGACAAAAACGAAGAGATTAAATGTAATGCAACCAACTTTTGTTAATACCATGTGCAAGCTTGAGGACATAGAATAAAGATCCTCTGGCTTGGAAACCTTAAGTCTGTTGCCATGGTATCTCCCTACAAAGGGAATCAATCAACATAGGAGCCTAAAAGAAAGGTCAGAAGTCACTGCAGGCACAGGACAGCAAATTGCTTCCTTAGAAGGTATAGGAAGTATCAGAAGATAATGGGCTTCTAGCCAGGCATGGTGGCATGCAACTGTCATCCCATCAGCTCAGAGGCTGAGATAGGAGATTCACAAGTTGGAGGCCAGAGTTAGCAACTCAGCAAGGCCCTAAGCAACTTAGTGAGATCTTGCCTCAGAATAAAAAAATAAAAAATGGGCTGGGGATGTGGCTCAGTGGTTAAGTACCACTGAGTTCAATCCCTGGTACCAAAAAAAGATAATGGGTGCCAGGGCCATGGTGCATGACTGTAATCCCAGTCCCTCGGGAGGCTTTGGCAGGAGGATCATGAGTTAAAGCCAGCCTCAGCAAAAGCGAGGCACTAAGCAACTCAGTGAGACCCTGTCTCTAAATGAAATACAACATGGGACAGGGATGTGGCTCAGTGAGGTGCCCCTGAGTTCAATCCCCAGTATCCAAAAAAAAAAAAAGAAAGAAAGAAAAAATAAAAAAAAATAATGGGCTTCTGTACAATTTCCATTGGGCTCCCTCATGTCATCTCACTTTGGTTTACTCCCAGTGCAAGGACCTTTTGTGACTTCCACTGGCTAGGATGAGCTATCACTATCTTCTCAAAATTGCTGTGCTAGACTAGGCTAACCACCTGCCCAACTATGGGAAAGGAAGAACTTTGTGCTTCCTTCTGGGATGAAGCTGGGGGAGGGTGTGAGCAGACACATAACAACCCCTTTGATCTCAGCACTGTCACCCGATCAAGTCAACAACATGCATCCTGCCTCTACTGGGTGTGAGCATCACATTCCACACACACAACCGTGATGGAGACAGAGGAAGGTGAGCATGTCCCAGGAACTGGGGATCTGATAACATAAGACAGGGCCAATGCAACTAGGTCCTCAATAACAAAAAACAGTACAGAAACAGAGCATAGTTCTTAAGATCCCTGTCTGGCGCCAAACAGGCCTGAGTTTGAATGTTGGCTTAGGTATTAAATTCTGTCACCCTAAATCATTTACTCACCTTCTGTGAGCCTCAGTTCCATTTTGAAATTGAGGGCAATTTTTTAAATGAAGGCAATAATATTAGGTCGAATCATATAAAATTGTCTACATTTAACCACTTTCCTGATCTTTAAAAATGGCAATTTCAAAACTGGTGTGGGAGTACACACCTGTAACCCCAGCTACTCAGGAGGCTGAGACAGGAGGATTTCAAGTTTGAGGACTGTCTGGGTAGCTAGGGAGAATGTGTCTCAAAATAAAAAGAGCCAGGAGTAGCTCAATGATAGAGTACTTGCCTAGCATGCAAGAGGCTTTGGGTTCAATCCCCAGCACCATGATAGCGGGGCACAATTTCGAGGTCAGGGGTGAAGCTCAGTGGGACAGCACTTGCCTAGCATGCATGAGGCCCTGGGTTCCATCTTTAGTACCAGGTGGAAAAAAGGCAACCTCATAGATCACATCATGCAGGATTCCCTTAAGGATTAAAGGAGACGGAGGACACAGCACAGTTGGTAGAAGACTTGCCTCACATGCACAAAGCCACGGGTTCAATCCCCAGCACAACAACAAAAGAATTAAAGGAGACACTACAAAAGCCTGGTCTCTATCTCTAGTAAGCAGTCAGTAAGTGACAGCTATTGTTACTATCAACAAATACAAGGCAAGCCAGCTGGGCCCTGAATGTACAAGATGTGACTCATAGATGTGCTCACTACCAGCACCACCTCAGAGAGGAGGTCATGTTCCTTTTAAAAATTATCTTATCTATTTGTTTTTGAAGATTGAACAAAATGATATAAGCTTCAAAATAAGACTCCTTCCCACCTCTATACTTCAGCCATAGTTCTTCCCAGGGGCAACTATTGTTAGGGTGTTTTGTGTTCTTTCAGGGAGATCCAGGACATATGCAAACATTCATGTACATTCTGCACACACAAATGGTGCCACACTATACACACCATACTTAACAATATAACTCTGAAGTCTTCATACATTAATATACATCTCTGCCACATTCTTCTTCCATACTGCACGACAGCTTTAATGTATTCTACTGGATAGCTATTACATGATCTTCTTTAAGGATCCTTTATTGATAGTCACTTGGGTTGTTTCCAACCTTTTGCTAAAATAAACAATGCTGTAATGAATATTCAATGAATATGCATCATTTCATATACATCAGGGTATATCTTAAAGGGCAGTCCCAGAAATGAAATTGTAGGGTTAAGTGATGTGCATTTTAAATTGCCAGATAGTCCAAAGTGTCCTCCCTTGAGGCTATACTAATTCATACCTCAGCCAGCAATAAGTGCCTGTTTCCCCACAGAAGAGGGCAGTTCGAACTAGCTTGTTTTATTTCTCTGTGTCTCTTCTCTTCTCTCTCTCTCTCTCTCTCTCTTTTTTTTTTTCTTTCTTTCTTTTTCCCCCAGTACTGGGGCCTGAACCACTGAGCTAAAAAGCTGAGGCCCTCTTTAAAATTTTGAAACAGGATCTTATTAAGCTGCTAAGGCTGGCCTTGAACTTGCTATCCTGCCTCTGCCTCCTGATATAGCCTGAACTAGCTTTTGAAAAGGCAAGAAGGCACAGCTAGGCTTACCAGAGAACACAGGATGGTGGTTCAGCACAGCCTTCTGTGAAGTCACCCAAAGCAAGCATGAGGGAATCCCAGCACCTTAATATTCACCTGAATAAAGCATTCTCCAACCTCTATGGAGCACAGAGGTTTTCTTTTCTGCTTGGCTGACCTGCCCCCAGGAGTCAAACCTGACTCCCAAGAGAACATCCAGAATCACATTAGAAATAGCCTAGAGATAAGGAGAACAGCAAAGAAGAAAGCACCTTGGGGGAGTGGAACATTAACTGGAGGGACACACTTCTTTCCTGAAGAGGTGACTTCTGAAGAGGGCAAAAGGGGCACACTTGGGCACATTTTTTTTTTCAGCTCAGATATTAGTTTAAATGTGCTTGGGACAACTGGGTGCACCCTACCATAACCCAGCTCTGGGCAGTTCCCTTTGTAGCCTAGAGGGAGGACAATGGATAGTTAACCAATCCCCATATTTGGAATTTAGAAGGCTTAGGTCTAAGTCTTGCTTCTTCCACTCTAGTTGTATGACCTTGGGCAAGTCATAACTTACTTCTATAGTCCTAGTTTTCTCCTTTATGAAGTGGGGATAATAATATGCAGCAACACTGCAATAAATGATCTATAAAGTATCACTGCCATACATGTCTGGCATAGAAGAATCCAACAAATTTGATGATGGGCCTGTCGACTGTCTCACTGAGAACTGTTTCAATGATTTTTCAAGTGTCTTCCTGGAACCAATACTGTTGGAAAGTTCCTGGTGAAAGCTTATGGAGGGGATAGCTGGTGGGGAGCAATACAACAGCGAGAGGATTCTACTTCCAGTTGAAGATCTTCAACTGCCTGTCACCCCAAAGGACCCTGATCCCTGGGGACTGATTACAAAGACGCCTAGGATACAAAGCCCTTGATGTAACTGGGCGCCCAGCCTGTTTTCTTTTCTGCTTGGCTGACCTGCCCCCAGGAGTTGAACCTGACCCCCAAGAGAACATCCAGAATCACATTAGAAATAGCCTAAAAAGAGGTGGGGAGGGAAGGGGATCCGGGGGTGGAGGGGAGGCGAAGGCGCACCGAGCACCGACCGACAAGGTACATAGATGCCTGCACGTACGTCCGGAGGGCCCTTCCGGGGAGCAACTGGATCGAGCCGGTCCCAAACTACAGGTCCTCCAAGGAGGGCTAGCTCTGGCCTTGCGGCGCGGCTCTCCAGGGGCACCTGGCTCTCCAAACCTGACCCGCGGCTCCCAGCGCAGCCCGCCGCTGGAAGTTCGCTTCCAGGTGGGGAGGCACCTGCTCCGGAATCGCAGTCCCGGTCGTGGGGAGCCGGTCCCCTCCTCCCGGCCAACCGCCCTCCCGGGTCCGCACACCCCAGCCCGCCCCTGGCCAGGGAGCGCAGAGCCTCACCTTCAGCTGGCCGGCGGGCGTCGGCGCCGCACCCCCAGCACACGGGCGCCCTGGGCGCGCAGCCGCCGCTGACCTTGCGTCACTCTCGCCGGAGTCCGGAGCGGCTGCCGGGTCTCCGCTCCCCGGCAGCAGGGGTCGCGGTGGGCGGGGCGGAGCGAGGCCGGAGCCTGGAGGGTGCCCGCGGGCTGGCTGCACAAAGCCCGGCCGCGCCTCGCTGCGCCCCATTCAACGCTCCGCTGGGCTCCCTCCGCCCCCTGCTCCCTCCCGCTCTTTAAAGGCCGGTGCCGGGCTCGGCTCCGCAGGCAGCTCGCGGAGAGGCACAGGAAATGACCTCAGCAGCCTCCAGCCTCCCACTTCTCCACACCGCCGGGCTCGTCCCGGGCCGGCGGGGACGGGGGGGGGGGGGGCGCTGGGGTCTGGGGGGCTGCGGTCCCGAGCTCCCTGTGGGGGCCACGCCAGCTCCTGCAAGGGTGTGCTCCGCCCCCAGATAGAGTGGGACTCTCGCAGGACGGGGGACAAGACCTGACCCTCCCCCGAAGAAGGTTCCAGCGTTTGTCTGGCCACCTGTGAGAATGTTACGCCAGGATATTTGGAACAGAAGTCCTAATTTCCAATGGTCTGCCTCCTGATTTGTAGTTTAGAGAAAGCAAGTCACCACAGCCCGGAGGGTAACTTAATCGCTCACGTACGTTATTTATTTTAAAGGAGAAAGGCAAGCAGGACACTCAATCAGTGAGACTTGGTCCCTCAGGCATTTGCAGTCCTTCAGTTATATGATCCCATACCCAGATGGGTCTGGACATTAATATTTATTTAGGTGGGTATGGGATGAGAATAATGGAAACGAACGAAAGAACAGCTGTCTTGGCTTGGGGTGTACTTCAGAGGTAGAGGGCATGCTTAGCATGCACAACCCCTGGGCTCCATCCCCAGCACCAACAAAACAAACAACAACAAAACCCACAGAGTTTTCTTCCCCAGCCCTGTAGACTGTATCTCAGCAAGACCTGAACAGAAGCAAACACCACCAGGACCTGTTTCTCCAAGTGGAAGAAAGTGAAAAGGCATTAGTGAAAAGTCCCTGGCCCCACCCCAGGTTTGAATGTGAATCCCCAGGGGTGGGACTGGTGAATTGCCCAAGGAACAAGCAGCCCAGGCCATTCTCACGCACAATTTGAGAGTCCAAATACCAAGGAAAGTTGTCAAACTGGGCCAACAGGACTCAGAAGGGTGAACTTGCAAATGGCTTTATTGAGATAGATCAAGGCCCTATTTTGTGGGGAGAATGTCCTCTGCTGTCCCCTTCAACAGTTAAGAATTTGCCTCAGCTGAAAAGCAAGTCCTGTGGATTTTGGAAAGGGGAGATTCATTAATTTATTAGCTTTGCACATAGTATGAATTTCAAATAATACAGAAGGCTAAGAAAGAAAAAGTCTTTCTTCTATCTTGTCCCTTGTCTCTCAGATCACCCCTTTCCAGCAAGGCTACTGTTTTTGTTTTGTACACATAAGATATTTTATGTGTACTTAAGTATTTTGTATTTATATGTGTGTGTATGTGTATTCCATATTTGTGTGTATATAAAACATTCATGTATATGAATGTATTTATGTATTCACATTCACCTTTTAACACTCAGGAAGAAGCAGCCCTTGTTTTTTGTCCCCTCATCATTATCATCTGTTGGCTAGAAGTGTGACAGGGTAGCACTGTAAGAGCTGCCTTGTTTTTTTGTTTGTTTGTTTGGTTTTTTTTTTTTTTTTGATGGTTTCCTAATATTTCTAATGAAGAATATTTAAGATGTTTCCAACTTTTAGGCTTTTATATACCTTGCTATGATGAACACCTTTGTACACACTTCCTGGTCAGGTATATGACATTCTTTTTGGTTTAATACTTAGAAGTGAAATCACTGGCTTTAAACATAACATAAATTTTAAATTCCAATAAGTGCTGCTGAATGGCCCTCAAAAAAACCTGCACCAATTTACACATCTGTCAACATGTTCCAGTTCCTGTTTGTTCCCTCCAACCTGTGCCAATGAAGTGATTTATCACAAAGCACAAACTTTTCAAAAGGGAACATTAGATGAATTAGTGTATGCGAAGGGTTGTAAACAGTATTGGCCCATAGGAAGATTCAAGAAAGCCAGAGAGTCCACCATGTGACTTCCTCCTTGCTTTGAGCTCTTTTTATCTCAGCTCTGTAAACTTGGGCAAATACCTTACTCATTCTGGGACTCGGTCTCCTTATCTTTTTTTTTTTTCCCCAGTCAGTTGTTTTGTTTTGTTTTGTGTTTTGTTTTGTTTGGGTACTAGAGATTGAACCTAGCAGTGCTTTACCTCTGAGCTACATCCACAACCCTTTTTATTTTTAATTTTGAGACAGGGTCTCACTAAGTTCCTTAAGGCTCCCTAAATTGCTGAGGTTAGTCTCAAAACTGTGATCCTTTTAGCCTCCCAAGTCCCTGGGATTTCAGGCATGTGATACTACTCCAGGCAGTTTCCTTTTTTTATTTGAAAATTTCAAACTTACAGAAGTTGCAAAAATGGTACATTAAATACTTATGTACCCTCATTGAGATTTACCAACTTTTAACATTTTGCCACATTTACTTTTACATATCTGTATATATGCATATATATATATATTTTTTGTAAAAGGGATATATATATACATATACATATATGTGTGTATGTGTATGTATGTGTGTGTGTATATATATATATTTGAGAGTTAGTTGTACACATCATAATCCTTTACCTCTATTTCAGCATGTATCTCCTAGGAACAGGGATGATCCCCTAATATTATCATATTATCATATTCAGAAATTTTAATATTGATATAATACTATCACATACTACATGGGCCATATTCAAATTTCCCCAGTAGTTCCAATAATATCCTCTATGGTGGTGTTTCGTAGCATTAGTCCCTGCCTGGTCCTCACCAGAGTGAATGGATGTCTGCAGGAGAATGGGCTTGTCTCCTCTTCTGCTCCAGAGGGAGAGAGACTCCAGAGGTCCACAGCCTGGACCCTGGCATAACAAGGCCAGCAGGGACACTTGAAGGCAGAATAGAGTTCTATTCTATTCCACCAGCCTTCTTTGTTGAGGTTGCCCCCTCTGCCTGACTCCAGCTACTCCAAAATGGCATCCCAGAAATGTCCTGCCTGCCTCCCTCCCAAGGTCCTCTGGCTACCTCCCCCATTGGTGATCTCTAATCAGCAGAGGCAGCCATTCTGGCACTAGAAAGGTCTGGGAAACCCTCAATTACAGCCCCCCACCACCAGTGCACCCCAAGTATTCATCCCTATGGACCTCTAAACTGGCCCACCTCTAACTTAACCCTGGAATTAAGAGTCTTTAGATTTATTATTTATTTGGTCTGGAGATCCAATCCAAGGGTGCTCTACCACTGAACTACTTCCCCAGCCATTTTCATTTTTTATTCTAAGACAGGGTCTCACTAAATTGCCAAGGCTGTCCTCAAATTTGTAATCCTCCTGCCTCAGCCTCCCAAATTGCTGAGATTACAGACATGCACCACAGATCCTGGCTCAGACACTGTGTTAAAGCACATTTCATATAAGATTTCCATGGAATTGAGACTACTGGCCATATTGAGACAATAAAATCAACTGACATTGATGATCCTCTCTTATTCCCTCTCTTCCTTTCATTCATTGAGCTGGAAAAAACCACCTCCTTGCTTCCTGCCTGCTTTGTCTTTTAAAATGGGAAAATTATGTCCTAAGGTAGCTACCTTTGAGGGCAGAACATTTAAGAGTTGGAGATAGGGGCTGGGGGATGTGGCTCAAGTGGTAGCATGCTCACCTGGCATTTGAGGGGCGCTGGGTTCAATCCTCAGCACCACATAAAAATAAAATAAAGATGTTGTGTCCACCGAAAACTAATAAATAAATAAATATTTTAAAATTCTCTCTCTCTCTCTCTTAAAAAAAAAAGAGTTGGAGGTAAAGACAGGATTATGAGGGAGTCACCACAGCAGAGAGGGAATTTGCAAAGTCAAAATAAAGAAAAAGGCATCTTGAGTACCATCTTTGGTTGATGCTGTGGTAGGAGATAGAGGACAACAGGTACAGTTGGGGTGAGTGCCGGGGACCTCAGACATCTGTTGGAAAGGCCCCCAGAGCCTTCAAAGGATCCATGGAGAAATGGTATTCACCACCACACCTGAAGCTCATTTCTGTTGGATGTTAGCTTATTACAAGTGACCTGCAGATCAGAGAGATGGGAAGAATGTCCTTACAGCTCTGGTAAAAGGATCAGTTGGAGTGCTCTTGTAAGAGGGGGATGAGGCCTGGATAGGCATCCAGTGCCAACAGGTCTGAACCAATCTGGCCCTTTGGTGATAATATAGTTCTTTCATTAGCAGTTACAGGAAATGAAAGGTGAGTGAAGGCCATTTGTTTTCTCTCCTCTTACCTCCTACAGGTGGGATATTAAAAATTTAAGTCTAAGGCCAAATTCTGCCAAATGTGCTTATATTGGTCCAATTCTTCAACTTTATAATTCCAGGGCAGTAGAACCCAGATAATCTCCCTGGCCAGCTCCATATTGTGGAAACCACTTATTTCACCAATGAAAGTTTATTTCTAGTATCTCTCAAGCATGTTAAGCTCTCGGGTATAGATGATGGCCTTTGAAGTGCTTATGTAACCAAGCTCTGGAGAGCAGATTTCTGATTAGGCCACTTCAGATGCTAACTCACCACTCTAGGGGTTAGAGGAGGAATCGGTTTATACACACACACACACACACACACACACACAGGGTTTAAGCTAGAAAGTTAAAAAATAAATAAATTCCTACAGAGTCAATATAGCAGCATCCTAGTCTGGTCTGGTTTTGTGGACAGCACTGAAGGAAAGAAAGGGAACCAAGGAACTAGCCAGACCTCAGTTCAAGTCCCAGCTTCATCACATAGATTGTGATGTGACCTTGAGACAGTTGCTTAAATTTTCTTAATACGTAATTTGTAAACTGGTGATAGTAATAATTCTTGCTACTTAGAGTGTTGTTGAAAGAACTAAATGAGATAATGTGGTGTCTGGCATATAGCAGATGATCTATAAATGATAACTATTGTTATTCAGTCTTTGAACAAATATTTGCTAGAGGTCTAATATTTACCAGAATATTCTCCTAGGTGACTGGGAAACATAAAGATTGTCAAGAACCCGATATCGGCTCTCAAGGAGCACCCTTTGTTGCAATATTGCAATAAATAGTCAGGTGGCTGGAGAGATATGAATAACTCCAGAGAGAACTGGTGAAATATTTGATGATATTCCATGAGACTCCACTCCCCAGCCTTCGTGTTTCCTCTGAGCAGGGCTCTGGTCTACAAAGACTCCTCCTGCTTCACCAAACCCTCGCAAATCAAAGTAGCCTTCCTTCTCCTTTCAGGGCCTGGTTCTGTTGGAAGAAGAAAGGGGAGGAGTGCAGAAAAGAAAAGGGAGGAGAAGGGAGAGGGATCTCAGACTCCCAGGAACCCTGGGACAAATCCCGTTCCAGCCTCTGCCTCAGAGCTAGGGGCAGAGCTTGGCTGCCCTTGGGTCTCAGAGAAGTCCTCAGGAGGTTATTTAATGCTGAATCTCTGGGGGCAGCCAGGGTAACATATGGGTTAGATCAGAGAATCTCGGGTCACCATCTCAGTAGGGCCAGGAAGGCAATGCTTGGACATGCAGAGAAGTACAAGATAGGAAACAGAGAACCCAGGGATAGAGTCGTGTGTGTGTGTGTGTGTGTGTGTGTGTGTGTGTGTGTGTGTGTTTTGAGGATGGGTGGGAGAAGGTGTCCTAACTTTCATCATTCACTCTTTTTCCATTTATTCATTTAGTTACTCACAAACACAAATTTATTGAGCATTTACTATATTTCAGACCTGTTGGCACTGGATGCTACTTACTGTGCTAAGGCATAGGCTTTAGAGCCAAACATTCCTACCCTGGAATTCTAGCTTCCCAGTAGGGGACACCAGGGCTGGTGGTGGTGGTGGGAGCTGGATATAGAATTGGTGCAGTGACCACGTGTATGAACTGCAAATGATCAATACATTGCAGCTGTGGAGCCAGAGAGAGCTAGGCAGAGAATGAGGAAGGCAGGGGGTTTTCCTCTGTTAAAAAGGAATCAGAATTCTTTAAAAGGAGTTCTCTATAAAATGAGTGCCCCAGTGCCTGGTATATTATAGATACCCAGTAATGGTTATTAAATGAGAAGGGATCTTGAAGGTATAAAGGCATGAAGAGACAAATGAGGTGCCCAAAGAATATGGAATTAGAAGGTTGCAAAGAGATGAGGGATGGAAGGAGGGTCTGCCTGGTCAAGAAGGATTCCAGTAAGGAGACAGACAGCCATTTCAATCTAACCTCATGTCATAAAACCCTGAGGGTGCTGATTGAAAATATAGATTCCAGTGGGCACAGGGGTGCATACCTGTAAACCCAGCAGCTCAGGAGGCTGAGGCAGGAGGATGACAAGCTCAAAGCCAGCCTCAGCAAATTTTTGAGGTCCTAAGTAACTCAGTGAGACCCTATCTCTAAACAAAACATTTAAAAAGGGCCAGGGATGTGGATCAGTGGTTAAGTGTCCCTGGGTTCAGTCCCTGGTACAAAAAAAGAAAGAAAAGAAAATACAGATTCCAGGCCCCAACCCTGGCCATTCAGATCAGCAGACCTGGGGAGGGGGTTGATTTTGTGCCCCTTAGGACCTATAGGGAACCTGTATGGACCAGTATGCCATAATCATATTTTTTTGTGACACTTCAGTCATCTTCTTGGAGAGCAACAGCGCCAGAGGGGAACGCAGGGTAGAACTCATGTAATCACAACATATATCAATACAAAATGATCTGTGCAGTGCAGCCGTGGGCTCCCCAGGCAAGAGAGAGAGGTAGACAAAGGTCACTCAGGTGGGGACAGGAGAGGGAGGGAGAAGGGGAAGCTGCATTGGAGCTGGTAGAGCTGGGGCAGAGAGTCCAGGTAAATCCAGCCCTCCACCTGGAATTCTAGATCTTTTAGAGCTTGCAACATCATGGTTTTAGGCCAGCTGTCTTATTTCTCCATCAGAGATTAAAATCATGGCCACTTGCATCAACTGGGGGAGGGAAGAACTGGGCAGGGACCAGGTCCAAGTCAGTGGCAGGTTCTCCAGAAGCTTGGGAGGCCAGTGTGAGGAGACTCTGGAGTTCTAAAAAGCCAACAGAACTTGCCCAGTCAGGGAGCTGGCAGTGGCCTTTGGTTCCTTCTCTGTGACACACATGTGGCAACACCTGCCATGTGGGTTTTCAAGGTGACAGTCTGTGGCCCTGGGGACCCACGTCTAGAGTTCAAACTGCAGCTCTGGAACTTAGTTCAGTTTGGGCACTTAATAAGTACTCAATAGATGCTAGCCATTATTGTTACCTCTTCAGCTGATGACAAACCTAAGCTGAGAGAAAAAAGTCTTTGTAGTTGGGCGCAGTGGCGCATGCCTGTAATCCTAGCAACTTGGGAGGCTGAGGGAGGAGGATCGCAAGTTCGAAGCCAGCCTCAGCAACTTAGACATTCTCAAAATTTTAAAAAAGGCTGGGGATGTAGCTCAGTGGTAGAGCCTTCATCCCCAGGTTCAACTCCCAACAGAACACATCCCTACCATCCCTTTCTTCCATCCCTACCTCATCCCCAGTCAAGTCTCTGCTTGAACCCCACTAGCTTATCTCATGGTTGAGCTAAGAGTGTGAGGGGCTGGCAAGCGAGGGCTCAGCTATCATACTTCAACACATTTGTTGGATGTCCACTGTGGGCAAGGATGTAGGAGAGCCGGGGAGTGGAGGAGTAGGGGCTCAGTCAGTGGCAGCTGGACTCAGAGGCTGTTGAGAGCCACAGCCAAGTCGGCCAGAAGGAGTGGTTGAGAGGTGACACCATCGAGCCATTAAGATGATGATAATTAAGTTAAGCTGTGTATAATTGCTGTGACTGGATAAGCTGGATTGAAACATGCTGTGTATTCAGTTGTATATAGACACCCCTGCTGTCTAGCAATAGGGTGGCTCCTGCTGCCTCGGGCGCCCGCTACTTTTGAGTTCTCAGGGAGTTCCCGTTGAGTTCCCAGTTGAGTTCTCACCGAGCCCTGTTGAGGGCTGGGAGAGTTCCCGGGGAGTGCGCGTGGAGGCCAGTGGAGTTCGGGCAATAAAGGAGTTTCTGTTTGAACCTACAAGGGCCTTGTGGCGGCTCGGTTATTTTGTGCCCAGCCAGACTGCGGCAAGAGGCCCTCTTCATGTTGTTTGTCCTCCCTTCCTTGACCATAAGGGGCCTATGGTCTGGGGTGGGGTCCTACACACAGGGCTGTGTAGGTTCTTGCTCAGCTACCTCTTGTGATCTGAGGATGGTCTCAGCAGGTTCTTGTGCCTCTGTATGTTCAGCTATAAAACAGGAGTGGATCCTTCATGGCTGCTTTCCTCAGTATGTGGGTAAAGAGCTGATGGACACGTCACTAGTGCTCTGACCTGGAAAAGGGAGGGCAACCACGGTGCGGAGTACATCTTTGGCTGGTGTGAGAATTGCCAGATGGGAACAGAGGCCACTTCACCAAACATACCTAGGACACAGCCAGCTGTTCCAGGACTCTGAGAATAAGTAGACTCTCTTTAATTTTCTCATTGAAAAAGAAAAACATCTAAAGCCAATATTTATTGGGGCCAACTAAGTTCCAGGTACTTGTTAAACATTGTAGAAGGAAATATAAAGCAAGAATAAGAACATGAAAGAGAGAAAAAAGAAAAACATTGTATGAGGACTGATATTAATTTTCACAATCTCTGGGTGTATTTTTATCTCCTTTTTATAAATGAATAGATCAAGTCTTTCAGAAGCTTAATGACATGGCAATGCTCAGGCAGCAAGTAAGCCATGCTGAGACTCAAACCCTGCTCCGCCTGACTCACAGACCATGTTTTTAGCTGTCGTGTTTCAGGTTTGCTTCAGGCATGCCTGCATGCCCTGCAGGGCACCTTGCAGGTTGAGTGGTTGCAGTCAGAGTGGACCAGGCGCCCCAGGATTCACAGAAAAGGGAAGATGTGAAACAAATGGACAGAATGAGAGACCCTGGCATGGCAGCCCTACCATGTCTCAGCCTCAAGCCAACTGGTCTGCTATTTCCTCTGATCAGTCAGGATTTCACCTTGTACTTTCTGCTCATTGTGCTCAGGGTTTAAAGAGAAAACCCCACTCTTCTTTGTGAAGGGGAGTTAGTTCAAATGATTTAACCTGTCTTCCCTCCCAAAGTTCTGGCTATGATCTGTCAGGAGATGGGAGGCTATCTCTCAGCACCATCTAGTGGCAGGATGACTATTCGATTTCTTGAAGGACCCCAGCCTTGAATCCCAGTCATACCGGGGGCCAGATCCATTCCCTTCTGATCTGACCACTGCATGCTTTGGTCATCTCAAAATGTTGTGGTTAGTGGGGCTTCAGCTCTGCCTAAAGTGGAGACTTTAGCTATAGATATCCTTCCTGTTCAATTTTGTATAGTTTTAGGCAAGGGGACAGGAAAAAGTGGTATTAAAGTATAGGGTATGGCGGAGGACTGCTCAGTGGTGGAGCATGTAGGAGCCCTAGGTTCGATCCCTAGTACTCCCTGCAAAAGACTAGGGTGAAGTAGGGAAAGATGAAAAGAATATCCACCAGCTTCTTAGCTCCTGGCACCTGGTTCCAAGCAATGTGTACCTCCTTCTATTTGAAAAGCACAGGACCTAAAACAGCATGTCCCAACCATCAGCTGGGAACTGATCCAGGTAGATGTGTCACCTAGCCATGTCACACAGGTAGGGAACAGGAAAAGATTTCTCTGCACAAAGTCCAAGCTGCACATTAAGGATTATTTCTCTGCCAGGTTAACTGATGGGGCACTGAGCCGGAACCAGACTGCTTTACTCCAGCACTGTATCAAGGGCTTTGCTCGGGTGGAAGTAAGCTTTAGAGTTTTCAGAGAGCTGGTCTGAACAGTGTACTTTAAAAAATTTTTTTGGTACTGGGGATTGAATTCAGGGACATCCAACCACTGAGCCATATCCCAGCCCTATTTTATATTTTATTTAGAGACAGGGTCTCACTGAGTTGCTTAACACCTTGCTTTTGCTGAGGCTGACTTTAAACTTGAGATCCTCCTGCTTTAGCCTCCTAAACTGCTGGGATTACAGGCATGTGCCACTGTGCCCAGCACGAACAGTGCACTTTTCAGAAAAGAATTTCTGTATTTCTAGGCCCCATCCAGAAGAGGAATACTAGTCTATTTTCTTTATAGAGTGGGTCAGCCCAAAGGAATCTAAAACACAAGTAAGGAGGCTAGGGGTGGAGCAGAACAGACTGATTCCTAGGAATGAACTCCAGGAGGCATTGTTCTGGAGGTCACACAAGGCACCTGCTCCTTCCAAACGTGTTGCCCCATTGTCCACTGGGAAAACTCTCAGATGACTTCTGAATGTACAAATTTCCTGGCCACAAGGGTCTTGTATTTTGTATATACAAAATACACTAACAAAATACACTCCTGGGAAAAATGTATTTTTTTTGGGGGGGGAAGCAACATTTTTAGTGTTGAAATAAAGCCACTGCAATACTTAAAATAAGTTTCCTCAAATATATTTGCCACTCAAGCCAGTGGAATAGTAATAGACATATGTAGTAACGTGCATAAGACTGAAAGCCCTTTATAGCAGTAAGGATCAAGGAAATTTTTCTAAGATCTTTTCCACTCCAAATCCCTACTTTCACAGACATAGTATATTTTATGATTCTTGTCCTTTCTTGAGCTACATCATTGAATATTTCTTATAAGTCATGTTAAGAGGTTGAGAATACCCTCAAATATTTATAGCAGCAATTGTTATAAATGTAAAAAGGATACGACCTAAGGGTACATCAATTGGAACCTAGTAAGTCATGTATTATTATGATGATTCATACAGAAAATAAAAATATTATGCAGCCATTAAAATTTGAGATGAAGAATTATATTTATTGACATGGACAGGTATTCATTACTTAATATCAAGTGAAATAATTTCTAGAAAAGTATGTTGAATATCACTTATTTTATATAAAACTGTATATATAAAAACTATATAGCTGGGCATGGTGGCACATGCCTGTAATCCCAGCAGCTCAGTAGGTTGAGGCAGGAGGATTGCAAGTTCAAAGCCAGCCTCAGCAACATAGTGAGGCCCTAAGAAACTCAGTGAGATCCTAAGTTGGATGTGGCTCAATAGTTGAGTGCCCCTGAATTCAATCCCTAGTGCCCCCAAAACAAGCAAACAAGCTAGCAAACAAACAAACAAAAACCTGTATATAGATATAATTTTATGCATGTTTATATATAGAAATATTGGTAGAAGATTTTTTTTCTCCCAACATTAACAGTGATTACCTTTGGGTATAGAAATTTGATATAAATATTTTTAGTTTCTGCTTTGTACTTTTCTGTATTATGTAAACATTTTACAAGGAGTATGAATCATTTTTTCTAATAAAGCTATTAAAATGTTTTAAAAGTATTGATCTTATGAGTCAGGGAGAAAGTTGAGATTCAGGGAAGTTGATAACTCAATAAAGCCACAACCTTCCAGTCCAAGAGGCAGAGTGTACCCCATACCACCCATCCCTCAAGTTTAATGCCAACCCTTTGAGTCCTGCCTCTAGCTGGTTAAGATACTGGGGAAGGATATGGCAATGGGGACCTGGGGGAGCTGGAAACCAACATTCAGAGCAGAGGGGACTCCCATACTTCTGATGTTGTCTGCATCCCTATTATCTCTTCAAAGCAATTAAGCTATGACTACAACATTACCGGATCCCTATTATACAGCATGTTCTTGTGGTCTGGCAGTTGTCCAGGTCTTGATGGATTAGACATAAGTCTGGGGACAGAGTTAAGTTGAACTCCTTATTTCTCATCCAGGCCCATTTCCCATTCTGCCAGGGAAATGACGTTTTCAATCATGTTCTCCACTTGAAGTAAGGAGGAATGGGAAGCGAGCTGGGTGCAGTCCAGAGCCTGAACGCATAAGGTACTGGGTGGGAACTGCGTGGTTAATGATCTCCAGGAGGAAGTCCTGAGTCTGTCTTCCTTCTGTCTTCCTCTTTTTGCCCTCTCTAATCACCCACCCACATTTGTCCACACTCCTAACTTCAGCACCAGAGATCCTCACAACCCTTCCTCCAGTACTCCTAGAGTTCTGGGGCACCATCCAGCTCAATTCAGCTTGATGGAATATTAGCATTTAGGACAGGGGGTTGGGGCCCCTGAGCCTACTGCCTTTCTAGACCACAAATTGGATTTAAACAATAAAATCCAAGAATATGGTAGAATATTAATCCCTTTTACTCAACTACAGGGCATTTACAGGGAGGGTCAAGATGGACCCCTGAACAACCAGTTCCCTTCTTAGTCCACCCACTCTGAACACAAACACAGATTCAGAGAGCAAAGGGCCCATTTCCTCATTGGAACCCACTACCATTCTTCTCTCCCTGACCCCAGAACCAGCTACTGTATTCCCTGGGAATATTTACCTGAAATTACTACTCATGGATATGAAAAAAGTGCCATCAAACACATCACTGTTCCTTCCTGATGTCTGTACTTTGCAGAAGGACAAACAGAAAGTAGACCCTGACCTAAACTGTGGGCAAGAAAGGGGGGCAGGAGGCTTTTGACAGAAAGAAGTATATGGACTTACAAATACTGGTTAATTCTGAGCCAGAGAGTTTACAAATGAAGTGTGGTAGAGTCTTGCCATGGAATCAGTCCCCTTGTAGAACACAAATAATCACAGAATTTTTACCCTAAGAGAGGTACAGAATTAAAAGCAGTGGCTAGGAGGGCTGAGGGGTTGTTCAGTTGTCTAGTGCTTGCCTAACGCATTCTTGCTTAACTTGTGAAGCATTAAGTAATGCTCTGTTACAAACCATCTTGCAATATTCTCATCTTCCATATGCATAGGTCTCCATCTCTGTTTCCTATAGGACCCTAATCCTTAGCATGGTGTGTGATATATTAATGGCTAAGTGAAATAAGTTCCTCAAAACAGCACAATGCTAGGTAAGAGAAGACACTCAGATATTATCTGGGACTAATGGGACACCTCAACCAAACTAATTCCCCCAGACAAGTCAGAGTCCCTGGGATCATCAACCCCTCAGGCTTATGTAGCCTTTTCTGAAGGTGGTCAAGTTCTAGAAGGGTCAGAACAAGGAGAGTAAAAAGAGTAGAGAGACAGGTTGTACCCTACCTTCTGCAATGCAATCTGCACACCTTGACGCCCAGGATTAGGCTGCCTCTCAGCCAGATCCTCTGGGAGAAATCTTTTGACTCAGGTCTACAAAAAGAAAAATTTTTTTCCACTCTACCCCATCCCAGTACCTAGTGGGCTGAGGAGTGGGGCTTGGATGAGATATTGTGATAGAAATTCTTAAGCTATTAATGTTGCCAAGTCCCAAGATATCCTCCTGCAATCTCTGCATCTGGCTGAAATTTCTCTTTGAACTGATATGGTGAAGTTGGGACAGGCACACAGTGTCTCCCGGGGGGGAGAATGGTTTAGATAGCAGCATAAAAGCTTTTAACTGCAAAGCCTTCTCATAACCAGGCTCCCCTTAACAATACTCCTTTGTCCTTCCTCAGACCACTAAGCTTCTTGTATCCTGGCAAAGGGAGGCACAGAGGGGAGGTGACCAGATTGGAGTTTGGCTTTTAATCTCCAAGGCAGAAATTCTTTTAAATCTGACCAGCACCTGGGCTGGCTGCTGAGTCAGAAATGAGAGCAGTGGAATGGGGGTGTGGAGAGAGATGTGTATGTGGAATGGGCTCCCCAAGTTTCCTAGTAAACTCTATCCTCAACAGATTTATGACCTTCATAGTTAAACCCACATTTAGAAATATGAATTTGTGTGGTTTCAATGCATGTTCATAGTCTCACTTTGATTTCTTTAGCTTTCACCTTTTCCTCTCTTAATTTACAGCTAGTCTTAAGAACCTGCACTAATTTTTGGGACTGACTTACTGCACACACATTAATGTCTTTTTTTTTTTTTTTTTTGGTAACAAGGATTGAACTGAGGGGCACTCATACACTGAACCACATCCCCAGCCCTAGTTTGTATTTTATTTAGTGACAGGGTCTCACTGATTTGCTTCGCGCCGTGCTATTGCTAAGGCTGGCTTTGAACTCCTGATCCTCCAGTCTCAGCCTCCAGAGCTACTGGGATAACATGCATGCACTACCACACCTGGCATGTTAATGTCTTTATCTTTATGGATGAATTCACATTATCACAGAACTGTGAGTTCTTTATTTTCAGGCTCAAGGTGTTTATGAGTACTGCACAGTCCTCATCCACTGCATTTTTTTAAAAGTGAAGATGAAAAAAATATAGGGAATATGATTTTTAAATATCCCCAAAGTAGGGCTGAGGATGTATCTCAGTAAAACAGAGGATGTGCTTAGCATGTGTGAGAACAGAGGTTTGATCCCCAACACGAAAATAATAATAATAATAAATTTTAAAAATACATATCCCCAAAGTAGGAAACACATTATTTTGAAAGCTATGCTAAAGTATATAAGTCCCTTTTTCAATGGACATAGACAGCAAATCTTCTGATAAACCTACCGTTAACTTGATCATACAAGATCTGGGTCTCTTGCATTGGTACCTTTTGCCATCTCTCTATGACATTTTGTAAACATTCAAAGAATCCGTGATAACCTTTGCATGTACTTCTCCTTTCTATCACAATTCAATCATTCCATATCTGTTCGAAGTCCACAAAAAGTCTGCCTTGTAATTGTAACCTTTGGACTTACCCTAAGGTAAATAATGAAGTTTGGACAATAACAATACCAACCCCTGCAAAAAAAAAGTGGTAGTATTGTTCAGCATCTGTGTCTTCAGAGCCTCCCACTGCTTTCTTGAGATTCTATTTCTCTCTTCACCTTCTCTCATACCTGAGAACCTTATGAAAAACGCTGAGATACCACTCCACACCTATTATAATGGCCCAGATCCAGAGTATTAACACCACCAAATCTGGTAAGGATGGGGAGTTCAGGAACTCTTAATCATTGCTGGTGGGAATGCAAAAATGATAGGGCCACTTTAGAGGACAGATTGGAGATTTCTTATAAAACTAAACATATTTTTACCATAAGATCTAGAAATCAGGCTCCTTAGTATTTCTCCACGTTGTTGACAGCTTATGCCCACACCAAAATCTGTACAGTTTAATAGCAGCTTTATTTATTTATTTATTTATTTATTTATTTATTTATTTTGTGGTGCTTACACGTTGTCCTTACACACAGTACTGTGGCACATCTAAACAATGGAATGTTATTTAGTGCTAAAATGAAATGAGTTGTGGAAGCATGAAACAACATGGAGGAAATGTAAATGATTATTATAAATGAATGAAGTCAATCTGATGAAAAGGCTATAAATTGTATGATTCTATCTATATAACATTCTGGAAAAGGCAAATCTATGGCGACGGTTAAAATATTAGTGGTTGCCAGGGGTTAGTGGGAAGGGAGAGATGAATCAGCAGAGCCCAGATTTTTATGGCAGTGAAAGTATCCTGTATGATACTATAATAGTGGATACATGTCTTTATACATTTGTCCAAGCCCATAAAATGTACAACATCAAGAGTGATCCCTAGGGCTGGGGATGTGGCTCAAGCGGTAGCACGCTCATCTGGCGTGCGTGCGGCCCGGGTTTGATCCTCAGCACCACATACAAACAAAGATGTTGTGTCCGCCAAAAACTAAATAAATAAAAACATTTTTTTAAAAAAGAGTGATCCCTAATGTAAACTGTGCTAATGACACATCAACATGGGTTCATGAATTGTAGCAAATGTAGCTCTCTGATGGTAGGATGTTGATAACTGGGAATGTAATGTGTGCATGGAGTCTGGGAGCATATGGGACTCTTCTCATTTCTCTTTCACTTTGTTTTCCTATAAAACCTCAGTACCTTCAGCTCAATTTTGCTATGAACCTAAAACTAAAAAATAGAATCTAGACTAAATGTGATGGCATGCATCTGTAGTCCTATGTAGTCCTGGCTACTCAGGAGGCTGAGGCAGAAGAATCCCAAATTGGAGGGCAACCTCAGCAACTTAGCAAGACTCTGTGTCAAAAACACAAAAAGACAAAAAACACAAACAAAAAAAGACCTTCCAAGGGCACTGAGTCAGGTATAAATTTCCCATGTGTTTAGGGGCTACTTTGTAGTCTTTTTTTTTTTATTGTTGGTCGTTCAAAACATTACATAGTTCTTAATACATCATATTTCACAATTTGATTCAAGTGGGTTATGAACTCCCAATTATACCCCATATACAGATTGCTGAATCACATCAGTTACCCTTCCATTGATTGACAAATTGCCTTTCTAGTGTCTGATGTATTCTGCTGTCTGTCCTATTCTCTACTATCCCCCCTCCCCTCCCCTCCCCTCCCCTTTTCTCTCTCTACCCCTTCTACTGTAAATCATTTCTTCGATTTGTATTATCTTGTCTTACCCCTCCTTTCCTCTTATATGTCCTTATGTATAACCCTGAGGATCGCCTTCCATTTCCATGCGATTTTCCTTCTCACTCCCTTTCCCTCCCACCTCTCATCCCTGTTTAATGTACATCTTCTTCACAAGCTCTTCGTCCCTACCCTGTCCTTGTTTACTCCCCTTATATCAAAGGGGTCATTTGGTATTTGTTTTTTAAAGATTGACTAGCTTCACTTAGCATAATCTGCTCTAATGCCATCCATTTCCCTCCAAATTCTATGATTTTGTCATTTTTTAATGCAGAGTAATACTCCATTGTGTATAAATGCCACATTATTTTTTTTATCCATTCATCTATTGAAGGGCATCTAGGCTGATTCCACAATCTTGCTATCGTGAATTGTGCTGCTATGAACATCGATGTAGCAGTGTCCCTGTAGCATGCTCTTATTAGGTCTTTAGGGAATAGACCGAGAAGGGGAATAGCTGGGTCAAATGGTGGTTCCATTCCCAGCTTTCCAAGAAATCTCCATACTGCTTTCCTAATTGGCTGCACCAATTTGCAGTCCCACCAGCAATGAACAAGAGTGCCCTTTTCCCCGCATCCTCTCCAGCACTTATTGTTGTTTGACTTCCTAATGGCTGCCAATCTTACTGGAGTGAGATGGTATCTTAGGGTAGTTTTGATTTGCATTTCTCTGACTGCTAGAGATGGTGAGCATTTTTTCATGTACTTATTGATTGATTGCATGTCCTCCTCTGAGAAGTGTCTGTTCAGGTCCTTGGCCCATTTATTGATTGGGTTATTTGTAATCTTATTGTCTAATTTTTTGAGTTCTTTGTATATTCTGGTTATTAGGGCTCTATCTGAAGTGTGTGGAGTAAAGATTTGTTCCCAGGATGTAGGCTCCCTGTTTATCTCTCTTATTGTTTCTTTTGCTGAGAAAAAACTTTTTAGTTTGAGTAAGTCCCATTTGTTGATTCTAGTTGTTAACTCTTGCGCTATGGGTGTCCTATTGAGGAATTTGGGGCCCGATCCCACAGTATGTAGATCATAACCAACTTTTTTTTCTATCAGATGCCGTGTCTCTGATTTAATATCAAGCTCCTTGATCCATTTTGAGTTAACTTTTGTGCATGGTGAGAGATAGGGATTCAGCTTCTTTTTGATGCAAATGGATTTCCAGTTTTCCCAGCACCATTTGTTGAAGATGCTATCCTTACTTTGTAGTCTTTCCCTTCCTTTTGGTACAGCCTCTTAGCTATTTTTTTTTTTTTTAACCAGGGTTTGAACCCAGAGGCATTCAACCACTGAGCCACATCCCCATCCCTTTTTATTTTTTATTTTGAGACAGGATCTCACTAAGTTGCTTAGGGCCTCACTAAATTGCTGAGGCTGACTTTGAAACTTGCAATCCTCCTGTCTCAGGCTCCTGAGCTGCTGGGATTATAGGCATGCTCAGCTCCCTTGGCTTCTGTTTTACTGCTTACCTCTCAGTCATGATGTGTAGGCCTGGTAAGGCTCACACCAGGGGGATCTACTGGGTCCTTTCTTGGCCAAAAAGAAAGGTGGATGCCTGACTCAGGCACTTGATAAAATGATTAGAATCTAGTTTTTCTGACAGCGGAAAGACTTGAGGAGACTCTCACTTACTGGCCATGTCCTAGCCCCCCCCAAAGCTGGCCTGCTCCTAGTCTTTTCAAGCTTGTTTTTATCGTATTCCCTTCGAGTCTGAGAACCACCTGATCATATCCTTCTAATAAACTGTTTTAGACTTTAGATAACTAAAGCCAGTTTCTGTTGTTTGTGGTCAAAGAATCCCGAATGGCACAGATTTGCATTCCTTAGCTTCTTTTCTTCCTTTATTTCTTTTTCTCTTTCTCTTTCTCTTTCTCTCTCTCTCTCTCTCTCTCTCTCTCTCTCTCTCTCTCTCTCATTTTTTTAAAACAACACTGAGGATTGAACCTAGTGGTGCTCTATGATTGAACTACATCTCCAGCCCTTTTCACTTTTTCTTTTTTTTAATTATGAGACAGAGTCTTGCTATGTTGTTGCCCAGACTGGGCTTGAACTATGATCCTCCTGCTTCAGTCTTGTGAGTCACTGAGATTGCAGATCTGTACACCATTCCTGGAGCTTTCCTTAGCATCTTCTTGCTCCCTTTCCTTCCAATTTCAAGAAGGGGCTATGGTAGAGACTCCCCATATTTTCAAATGCAGCATGTTACTCCTTACCTAGACTGTATGCCCCTTTTCTCATTTCTCTTTCACTAACGTTGTTTTCCTATAAAGCTAATCCAAATAATCTCAAATTCAACATTGCCTTCAATATTGTGTGCTTCCTCTGCTTCTATGCCACTTCTCTTGCTTATCACAGCAGCTGTGACACACTGTATATGGTCCTTTCTTGGTCTCCATTTTTTTTTTTTTAAAGAGAGAGTGAGGGGGGGGAGAGAGAGAGAGAATTTTTCTTAATATTTATTTTTTAGTTCTCGGCGGACACAACATCTTTGTTGGTATGTGGTGCTGAGGATCGAACCTGGGCCGCATGCATGCCAGGCGAGCGCGCTACCGCTTGAGCCACATCCCCAGCCCTTGATCTCCAATTTTTGTGCTCAGCTCCTTCCCAGACCCTTTCTCATCTGGCTGCAGGCCAGTCCCTTCAAGAAATTACTCTTGAGTCACATCTCTCCTGAATTGCCGTCAGAGGGCAATCCCTCTCTAGCAAGCATAATGAAATCTTTCTGATTCCCTTTGAAAGTCATCAAGAACATTCCTTATGGTGGAGACAAGAGCAAGCCCTTTATGGATGGTGTGCTTTGGAGGAAAGGCAGAGAAGTTCTTATCCTTAGGAAAATATACCTAAGAATTGAACATGTTCAAGGCTCTTTAAAGACTACAAAGATACTTGGAAGACTTTTCTTTCCCTGTCTAGTGGCAAAAGGGAGGGCTGAAGAGAACTATCATCAACTGCCTCCTATGGCAGGGACTTTCTGTGTTGTGTGGAATTACTGCCATTCATTACCTACACACTATGTGCCTGGCATCAAGAATGCTCCTTATAAGCATCATTTTATTCTCACATCAGCCCCAGGGATGGGTGTTATTGCCATTTTCATTTGGCAGATGAGAAAACAGGCTGAGAAAGGCTAAATGAACTACCTTAAGGATGTCCAACTGGGATATGGAGTCTGAACTCAAATCCGGATCTGAGGTACATTCATTCCATTTTACAGAGTCTAGAATTGAAAATAAAAGTTATGAACTTTAAAAAGAAATCCCACTCTGCCAGAGCCAAATCTATCTCTGTTTTGTCCACCATACTGCTCTACTTGCTTTGGTAAGACCAGAAGGAAAAAGAGGGGCGGGCATTCTTTGGTGTGTATTAGTATAGGGGGCTTGGTTTGTCCTACTTTCAATTTGTACTGGAATCACTATAACCATGTTGACTGTGCCTACTTTGACAACACTGTGTGGGTCTCAGTATTCTTTGGGTGGAAAACCAAGGGACCACTCCTGGGTACAGATGCTATTTTTAGGTCCACTGCTGCAGCAGACTGCTCTGCCCAGTACATGCCTGTTTTTATTTGAAATCTTGGTAGAGATGGAAAGAACCTTGGATGGATTGCCAATAGACCTGAGTTTGAACTGCATTTTGCTTGTCCTAGAAATCTAACCTTAGCCAAACTATACAACCTTTCTGATCCTTGATTTTCTCATTTATGTAAGGAGATAGAAATAGTTGCCCTACCCAAAGAGAGAAGATATGCCAATCGTAAGGCACTATACTATTTGCTAGAAAGATCCCTAATGTAGGAATGAGCAAAATCCCGATCGTGTTGTTAAGCCTAGAAAACAGCTGGAGAGAGATGGGATGATGTCAAGCCTTGTATCTTGGTTCCTAATTCTTCCTTTTCTCTGATCCTGTAACTGACACCTTGGGTTACTATGCTGAGGATAAAAATATTAATATTATATATGAAAACCTTTTCTTTGACTTCAAGCCTTATTTTTTTTGCCACCAATTTTAGAAGAAATTCGTGTCTGTGGAGCCCTAAAAATATTTTTGGCACTAGACATTGACCTACAGTGCCTAATGGACAAGTTGCGGGAACTCAGTTCTTGCTAGCTTTCCAGCCCATTACGCCTTCCTCTGCTCAATGCTGCCTCCCAGAGCCCAGATGAGAGCTGAGCCTGCAAAATATGCAGAGAACTAGAGTGGGAGTCCTATGCTTGGCAAGGGGTATCCTTCCTCCTCAGCTGGACCTTGCTGCTAGACTTAGTGAAGCTGCTTCTTGCCAAGGTGATCCTAGAGGGGTCTCTATCCTGTCTGACAATATCTTAGGCACAGCCCATGTGGCTGCTTGTAACCCTGACCCCTTCTCCCTTCTCCCTGCCTTACCCCCCAGCAAAACAGTTTCCTATTATTGAAAGCCTACTGTGTGCTCAGAACTTTAAATGCATTATGACATTGGGTCATCATAGTATGCTTATGAAGTAGGTAATATTATCTCCTTATATATAGGAGAATAATGGGGTCAAGAGCTCTTAGCAATAGCATCTCAGGGCTGTCTTTCCTATACAGGTTTGAGGAACCCAAGATAACTCCCTCTTTCCCTATTGGAAATTCAGAGCTTTTCTTAGAGAAAAATGGGTTGGCTATCTCCAATGGGCTTAGAGCTTCCAGTCCACATTGCCCACACTCAGTTTTGGGATGCACCTTTGTGGATCTTTCAATATCTTGGCCAGGGATAGGAGGTTAATGGAAAACCCATGTCTCCATCAGGCAATTAGGGGAAGACATAGGATCAAATTAAGTTCCAGAAGTAGGAAAGCTGCCTAGTTTCTTGCCCAGAGTGGGACACTGATGAAAGTCAGTTTCATCCTGGAAGACTTCATGTGACTTCTGAGAGCTCTGTCCCTGTGGCATATTATAAAAAAGGATAAGGACTACAGTCTCTCTGGTCATCCCTCTCCCCATTTCCTCCCTCCAGGTTGTGTGTGTGTGTGTGTGTGTGTGTGTGTGTATTGAAGGTTGAACCCAAAGCTTCCTGCATGCTAAGCACTTGCTTTACCACTGAGCTACACCCCCAGGCTCAGGGAAGCAGCCATCAAACCCCTCAGAGGAGGCCTAGGAACACATAGGGTGGACACACAATAGGGTATGTGTGTGAGAATTAGAAAAGGGCAACTTCTCTGGCTGGGTTCTTTTTAAAAAGGACCCCTCTGGGTGACATACCATTTTCAAAGATGTCCCTTCTTTTTGACTGAAGTACCTAACACCAGAACCCAGGACTGGAGTGGGAATGGGGGATTTCATTCCCATTCCCTGCTCAGCCTTCCCCAAGACCCAGGACCAGTTTGGGGACCTGTCATCATCCTCTCTTCCTCCTCCACTCCTCCTCCACTTTCTGGGCTTCCAGGCTATCTATTCCCCACGTTCCATGTTGAGGAATCTCCAGGCTTTCCAAATGACATCCAATATTTTCCACCTCCCAATAGAAGAATCTAGATTCTCTTCAGAAAGAACACATTGTTGAATCTTTGTGTGTAAACCAAATCGTAGACCTTGGTGGCACAGGACTTGCCTTAGGCAAATTCCTTAGCTTCCACAGGCCTCAGTTTCTTCATCTTGGAAATGGAAATCATAAAAAAATGAACTGGTAGGACTGTTAATGAATGGACTGAACAGAGCACAATGCTGGCTGACATACGGTGCATCTGCCCCGCCACATGAACTGTCACCCTCAGGTAGCCCGGGCCTGCACGATGCCCACAGTGGATACTGTACAGGGGTCCCCACAACTCCTGCAAGCCGGGAGGCGGGGGCCTCCGGCAGACACCTCCAATGCAGTAGGGATGGCCTAGGCAAGGAGGGCCGAGGAGCCCTTCCTGGTAGCTCCCTGCGCTGCCAGGGATCGGGGCGTGTTTCTAGGCGCCGGGGTCAAGGCTGACTCCGGGCTCTGGGACGCGGCGGGGTCGGAGGGGGCAGCCGGGAGGGCGGGCGAGCGGGCGCGCAAGGAGTTAAGCAGGGCCGCGGGGCTGAGCGCCTGTCAGACGCGAGCATGTGCAGTTTGCAGCGCATCCGTACTATGGGTGAGTGCCGCCGCCACCGCCGCCCGGGGATCCGTTCTGCCCCGGCAGCGGCGGTTGTAGCCCTCCAGCCCCCGCGCCGCCGCGGCGGGCGCCGGCACACGATGCGGGACTAGGAGCGGCGCGGGCTAGCGAGGCGGCGTGGGGGAGGCACGGCCGGCAACTCGGCGCGGGGGGAGCCCGAGCGCCGGGCGTGGGGGCGGGGAGCAGGCGGCGCAGGAGAGCGCCCCGAGTCCTGGCGCGGGAGGAGGAGCGGGAGCCAGCCGGGGAGACGGCGCTCCTGGCGGCACCTGCGCCCCGCGGGCGGCCGGCCCGGCCCTGCCCTGCCCCTGCCCGTGGCTCTGGCCCCGCATCGGTAGGTGCCCCCGATGCCCGCAGAGAGGCCTTTCCGCCACCGAGAGAGGTGGCCGAGCGGGGCGGGCAGCGCCGAGCGCTGGGGGCGCGGGCGATGGGGGGGCTGTGATGGGGAAGACCGGGCGACCATGCTTGGGGGCCCTGCCGGATCCCGCTTCCTCTTTGCTTTCGGTTTCGAAGCGGCTGCCCCAGCTGGAGAGCGAGCCGCAGATTAGCTGGTGCGCCGGGGCTTGGATTCCCTGCGGGGGATGGGCGCACAGGGGGGCGTGTTGGGGAAAGGGGTGCACATTGGCAACTTTCCCCGCCTGAAACAAAGGGGACTCGAGGAGAGGCGAGGGTGAAGGATCCGGCGGGGGATTTCGGGCAGCGGAAGGTTGACACCTCTTCCCCTCGGCAGAGAGCACCCCGGAGGCCGCTTCGAGAGAACAGAGGGGGGCGCCAGTCTAGGTAGACGCTGGGGAGTCAGGGCTTGGGAGTGGGAACCACGGACCCTCCTGAGTTTGAGACAGGACTTTGCTGAAGAGGAGGGAGCCCTTTCAAAATGATCCTGATGCCTCCCCCTGGGGATGCATACCAATCTGGGTGATGGTGGGCTGTACAATTGGGCGTTCTCGATTGCCCCCGTGCCCATCCAGGATCAGGACCCCAACCCAGCCTCAGGCCGCCAGCTCTTAATCTGCCCTCCTCATCTCTGGTCCTTGGTGGGAGGTGCAGGGCCGGGATGGGGAGCCATACAACCCTGTTCCTGGCAAGGACAGGGAGGCATTGGCATTTTTCCCAGGTGTCTTCCTTCCCTTTTTCTCTGCCCAGTCAGAAACTGACCCTCGTTGCTTCTTCCTCTGTCTCCTTTCTTTCTCCAGGGTTTCCTGCAGGGTTATGTTTGGTTGCTCAGGTACAGAGCTGGGAGTGGCAGGTTGTTCTGATGCTGCTTCAAGACTCTTGCAGGAAGAAAAGAGCAGGACCCTGGGGAGCTGTCTGCCAGCATAACCTTGGGGGCTCTGCTCGTGCATTCTCATGTGGTCTCAACACCCCAGTAACAAATGAACTGTTACTGTGGCCTTCAGGCTTTGGATCATGGGGAGCCTAGGTTTCTCTATTTGCTGTGACAGGAAAAGGGTCAAGAGAAGGGCTGAGCAGCCTGCCTTGGGGGTGGTACAGCTTTTTTCTCTCTAGAAAACAAATGGGCCAGTTTCCAGGTCCCTAGACCCTGACCTTGTGTCCCCAGGAAGGAGGTGTCTTGAGCTCCCAGCTGGCTTGCATGTGACCACTGGCTCCCATCCTGTGGCAGGACAGCCTTTAGGGAGCTCAGGTTTTTCCCTGGTTGGAGGCAGACCTGCTTGCCTGTGGAGACGGCAGACAGCAGACACTGGAGGGTTTTGAGCTTCTGGGTGATTCTTCTCCTATCCTGTGAGTGAACTAATGATACAAGTATCTGGGCTAGGAGTGGGCCTACTTAGGACACCTGACTTTAGAGACATGGATGCAACTTTGTGTTTGGAGACAGAGATGGGGTGTATAAGTGAATTGTGGGGTGGGGGAGCTGGTCCTTGGAAAGAAATGACAAGCTAATTTGGCCACTTTGAAGATACTGGAGCGAGGGAGGTTTCAGGACCAGTGATGGTTAGCTGGAGAAAATGAAGTGCCCTGAGCTTTAGATCTATGTTCCTGGAACTTGTGGCTAAAGTCAGGTGCAGACCCTGGACCAGAGAGCCCAGCTGGCCTGCTTCTGTAGACCTCTCCGCTCTAACAGGACAGGGTTGAGGATTGCTCATTTCCCCATTGGGTTTATCCCAAGCTGTTTATTCATAGCTGAAGATGATGTTATGGAGGCCTGACCTCTCACCCCAGAGGTGAGAGAGTGGGCTCTACTGTGGACTGTTTCTCCTATGTTCAGACTATAAGATGAAAAATGATACTCCTCTGACTCCCTCTTTGAAAGTGATGAGGCATGAATTTTTACATTTATAAAGTAATGTAAGAGTCTTGGGTCCTTGAATGAAAGAGATTAGCTTAGTTAGTGAGCCTCATACCGTGTTTATTTCAGTTGTATTGGATTTGCATATTGTTTTTAAAGGGAAAAGTGTCATTTTACAGGAAAGGGCGAAATTACAGCTTTTGTGATAGGGAAAGCTTAGTGTTGGGTTTAAAAGTGTAGTTTTTATCAGAGAAGCTGTTGCTGTACACAGGCAGTGTGTCTTTTCTGTCTGCCTCTGTTCCTGGGACATCGCGGAGCTCCTCCCTGGTAGGATTTTTCCTGGGGTTATCCGGCCTGGACATTATCCGGCCTGGACCCTCCAAGCTCTAAGAAGAGTCTCCTATGATGTTGGGGGCTCTGATGTCATAGGGAGAGACCTAGGTACAGGCAGTAAGGAGAGGCAGCCTGGCCTTATCAGCAACCCTATCAGATCTGGTTGTCCTTGAGGGAGGAAAGGGATAGCTAACCCTCCCCCAGCTGGATAGCTCTCAAATTTGTATCTCTTTACTCTCTCCTCCCTGTTCTCTCCACCCCCAAATTATAGCCATGGTAGTTTGGGTTTTAGTTTTTTTTTTTTTTTAATTTCAGGAACATTCATTTTAAAGTGTGTATAACTTCTGCCTGGCAAACTCTCAGCCACTTTTGCGACAGTACCTGGCCAAGGAGAGAATAGGGAAAGCGTTTTGGATATTTTGTCAGGAAGAAATCCAGCCTTACTAGCCTGATTTTCTGCTTATTCTCCCCATGCCCACCACCTCCAAGAAATTGCAGGGTTTGTATTTGAAAAGTAAAGTATGAGATGATTTGGGGGGAAGGGGTACCCAGGGGAGTTTTTCAGTTTTGGTTTCCCTTAAGGGAAACTGAGTCACACGGAGAGTCAACACACTGGCTGTGCATATGCTGGGGGAGTTTCCCTTCCCTTCCCTGGGAGTTACTGAGAGTGATTCGAGTCAAGCATTCTATGAGATCTGTAGGTTAGACCTTTCTATTATGAAATAGAGATGCATGAAGAATTTAGGTACCAGTGTGTTTGGTTCAAGATGTATGACGGCCCATGCTGCTGTGATTCAAGGAAAAGGAAGTGGCTTCTATCCCTGAAACAAGTATCCATAGAGAACTGAGGTGGAATGAGTAACCCAGCACATTCTCAGGATAAAAAGGAAAACCTGCCCCCTTCCCTTTGTTCACATGCCTCGGGCTGCATGGTGGACTCCTGGCTCCCAGGGATTTTGACATCCATTCAGGGCTCCTGGCTCCTATCGTGGCCGGTATTGTAGGATGAACAGCATCATTGAAATGATGATGCAGTCTACATGGGCAGGACTTGGGTTTTCAGTTTGCACCTTCCTTGGGAAACATGGCACCATACAAGACTTCACCTGCCAATTATTATAGGAAGATCTAGTAGATAAGGAGATATCAACTGGGTACCTTCTTGTACACCTATAATCCGAGCCACTCCAGAGACTGAGGTAGGAGAATTGCAAATTCAACACCAGCCTGGGCAACTTAACAAGACGCTGTCTCAAAATTTAAAAAATAGTAAAAAGTCCTGGGAATGAAGCTCAGTGGTAGAGTGCCCCAGTGTCCAATCCCCACAACAACAACAACAACAAAAAGTAAGGAGATGTAGTTGGAGAGAGCACTTTCTGACGGTGCTTTCCTCTCTAGAAGCCTTGCATTTAGAACATAGTAGATTTGCCACTTCTGACTGCTTTTGCAGTTGGACTTGGGTAAGAAATGCTTTCTAGCTGGTTCATTCATTCATTAGCTCAGTTTTTAAGAGGCACCCCTGTCATAAGATTCTGGAATGGTTCATGTTCATCAGAAAGGTCAATTACCCTGAGTTTTAGTAAGGCCTTGACACCAGCCCCAAGGAACTAGGGAATCCAGCCAAGGAGATTGAAGGGCCACAAAGAGAGGATTCTTTTCTGGACTTCTGAGGAGCAATTCATGCTTTGAGATAAAATGTACTTCCTGGGGCTCCCTGATTTCATTGCTGGCACAGTCAGTGGAGGGGAAGGCCCTCGTCAGCAAGTAGCCCACCTTGTGGACAGTAACTGCCATTTTTAGGAACGTTGACAGGGACCTGTTTTCAGCCTGTTGGTAATCTCCATCACCTTTCTCATGATCTGTGATCTCAAACCCCATCTTGGTCTCTAGTCCTTAGGATCTTTTCCCCTGTTGTTCCTAATCAAAACAAACAAACAAACAAACAAAAACCTTTCCAAAGCCAGGACATTAGCCTGTCTTTTATCTGCCATTTTAAAACAGATATGGGCAAGAAATAGTGTTACCACTGGGCAACATCAGCAGTGGTTCCAGGTTTATGTCTTGTCTTTTTTTAAAGTTGTCAATGGACCTTTATTTTATTTATTTTATTCAGTGTTGAGAATCAAACCCAGTTCTCGCACATGCTAGGCAAGTGCTCTACCACTGAGCCATAACCCCAGCCCTTGTCTTGTTTTGTTTTCTTGCTATAAGTAATGAGCTGACCTTCTTATGCTGACCTGTAGATGGCTTAAAGCTTTCATATGGCCACACAGTTTCTAGTACTGCACGTGCTTGTTAAATCACCAGCTGTGATACTTCAATGTGATCACTTACCCAGATTTCTAGGTCATTGGGCATTGATGCTATTTGTATGGGAGCAAATGATTGGCAAAAGTTTCAGGAATCAGGAAATCTGGGATCCCTCCTTGATTTACTCACTTCATTGCAACCTCTGAGATATAATTTCACAAATGGAGTTTCAGCTGGCTTCAGTGATCATAGCAATAACAGTTGACAGCCACCATTTATTGGATGAGAACTATGTACGAGGCATTGGGCTAAGCCCTATGTCCTCCTCCTCTCACAGTAATGAGAAACTGAGTCTCTGTAAGATAAAGTGACTGCACTTATCATGCAGCTAATAAGCATCCCAACTGAGATTTGAACTGAGATCTGATTCTGTTGTGTTCTTTATCCTTGGATTGGGTAATAGAACAGATGTTGGGGAGAGGGTAAATGTGGAGGTAGTTAACATACAAGGAGAGTTGATGTGGATTGGGCACATTTAGTAAAGGGAGATGAAAATACAGATTCTTATTTGAAAACAAGCATCCCAGTGAATGTTCGGGAAGGAGGGAGAGGTCTGTACCCTGCAGTGGGGAAGCAGACCAGATGGCCTGGGAGTTCCTATAAGGGGAACAGGCTTTCTGCTTGGCATAGGAATGTGCTTTATAAACCCCATTTTATTTTGATGCCAAAAATTTCCTCTTGATTAACAGGCTTCGGGGCAGCATTTTCCTTTCTGTTATATTACTACACCAGGCATAGCAGCTTATCTTTGCAGATGCTTTGACTCCAGTCTTCGCCCACCAGCCCAGTTTCTGTTCCTTCCCCTGTCCATAATTATAATGCAGCTGGGAGACCTGATTATGACTTGGGTCCCAGGTACACTCTGCAAAGTACAGAAAACTTTAGACTGCCAATCCTTCTAAGAAAGTATTTATGGATGCTGATTACTCCATTTAAAGATGACTAGCTAGCCAGGTGCAGTGGTATATGCCTGTAATCCCAGTGGCTCCGGAGGCTGAGGCAGGAGGATCACAAGTTCAAAGCTAGCTTTAACCATTTAGTGAGGCCCTAAGCAACTTAGTGAGCCCCTGTCTCAAAATACAAAATAAAAGGGCTGAGGATGCGACTCAGTGGTTAAGTACCTCTTGGTTCAATCCCCAGTACCCCACCCCCCAAATTAAATTAAATCAAATTATTAAATTAAAAATAATGACTACCTAGTTTATTGAGATTCACACTTGTTTACTCTGGACAGGTTAGCTATATACCTCCTCTACCGCTTTGAGGTGTTTGTAGAAGAAGAATAAAGATTGAGGTAGTGGCCTAGGGGAGGTGAGCTGACCCCTCTTAGAGTTAGCATGATGCTACAGTTTGCTAGAGGCCAGGAGACTTGGTCTCTTGTTTCCACTCAGTCACCCTGGGCATGAAGTGAATTCTTTGGCTTTTAGTTTCTCTATCTATGAAATAAGAATGTTGGACAAGGTGTTCTGTAATCTCCCTTCTGCTGATTGTGCTGGATGGTCCAGAATCTAGATGATTCTGGCCTTTCTCAGGTAAAAACTTAGCTGGTTTGGAACTGTAGGAAGTCAACAGTTGGGAGAGCAGAGAGAGAGTTGAAGGAGAGAGAAGCCGTACTGGAAGTTAACAGTCAGAGCTGGAGTGAGCACCTTCTTGTGAGCGGAGCTGGGTCAAGTCATTCCGTCTTTGACTGTTTCAGTGGGACAACTGAGAGGTGGCCTTTGTATATCTTTCTGCTCACCATTTCCTTCACCATGGGAGGCACCTTTTGTATCTTAAAAAAAAACAAAAAACAAACTTCACCTCCCCCTTCATCCTCTGACTGTTCCTAAGGGAGAAGCCCCCAAGCAAGGCAGCAGTAAAGTTGTGCTTTTAGTGTATGTTTCACATTCTGCACTTGGATTTGGCCTACTTCAGCCCAGGGTTCTATCTCCCCTGACCTGCCAGACTTCTCTTGCATGTGGCCCATATTAGTCCTGGGAACCAATCATACATCCTTTGGTACAGTGAACCTGGGTATGCAGGCTGACCCCCAGCTCAGTATTCTTTCTTGGTCTTTGACAACTGATGGCTGGTCTGTGACTTACCCTCTGAGTGTGTCAGGTGGTGATCAGAATCCAGTTCACCCTGTCCTCCTAGTTTCAGGAAGCAGTCATCAAGTTTCTTGAGCAGTCCTGTTGTGGCTCCTCTCAACAGCTTGCCCTCAGGATGGAGGTAGGGTGAGATCACCAGACAGCATCAGCACTCCCCAAATTTCTCTGCAGGGGTGCTCCTCCAGCCTGCCCCTTGTGACACACCCTCACACTGAGAAGGGCATTTGTGTCTCTCTTGACAATGTGCATCCTTATCTGGTGTCACACTGGGCAGCATTATACCTACCCTATCTTGGTGCCTATGTCAGAATTTTGATTTGACATCTTATTATATGTGTATCATCAAAACTATAACTGTCACAATGAGTCCATGATGTCATGGATATTATTGCTTAGGATGAGGCTACTATACATATTTAACTAAAGAATTGACTGAAATAAAGACATTGATGAGAACAATGAACATTTATTGAGTTCTTATGCAGTTAGCCCTCCATATTCATGGGTTTTGTGTCTGTGGATTCAACCAACCACAGGTCAAAAAGATTCAGGAAAAAAATATTGTGTCTCCAACTGAACATGTACAGACTTTCTGTTTTGTTTTGTTTGTTTCTGTAGTACCAGGGATTGAACCCAGGGATACTCCACCATGGAGGTACATACCCATCCCTTTTTATTTTGAGACTGAGTAAACTGAGGCAGAGAAATTTAGCAAGTCACCCAAGGCCACACAGTTGACATCAGAGTCAGGATTCAAATAGAATTAATCTGACCCCAGAGTGTCCACTTTTTTATAATTGTTTCTGTACTGGAGGTTGAACCCAGGGACACTTGACTACTGAGCTAACTCCCAGCCCTTGATACTGTTTTATTTTGAGACAGGGTCTTGCTAAGTTGCTGAGGCTGGCCTTGAATTTGTGATTCTTCTGCCTCAGCCCCCTGGGACTACAGGCGAGTACCACTGTGCCTGGCTGAGTACACTTTTGTTGTTTTGCCATACTAGGAATTGAACCTAGGTGTCATGCAGGCTAGGCAAGCACTCTACCACTGACCTACATCTCCCAGTCCTGAGTGCACTAGTATGGCAAAACAACATCTTCTCAGGTCACGCCCATCTCAGGTGCTGTGAGGGATCTTTGGCAGAGCTTGAAGGGGAAGTTCACCTGCATCAGGCGGTCAGTTCCTGTGGGGGTGCCACAGGCAGTTCCCACTGCCAGACTGATCCCCTCATTAGGCTACAATGTGCAGCATAGTCCACACACAGCCCACGGACGGCTCGTGACACTGCTAGTCCCTGGGATTACAGGCATGCACCTCCACACCCAGCCTGAGAATGCACTTTTAAACATGACACTCTGTCACTTCCAATAAGGGTAGCAGGAAGCCATGGTTAGTCATGAGAGTGGCATGCAACTGCTTGGGAAACGCCGAGTTTGCAGATCCTTCACTCTGATTCATGTTCTCCACGCAGTCTTGACTTGCTTTACCAAACAACTCTTGCTCCAACATTTCCTACCATGTCTTTTACCAAAGCCTAGTCCACTTGCACAGGTGACCTGGTTTGTACACGTTCATCCTGCCTCACATTGTTGAGCGGCCTGGAAGGATCTCTCTGCCCCACTGCCTACCCACATCTACTCCTTTTAAAAGTCAGAGCCCTCTGGGCACAAAGGTATATTTGACCAAAACCACTGTATTAGGATCTTTGAAGTCTTGTCATTCCATCACAAAGCTGCAATTATTACATGCTTTTATGCAAAAGACAGTGAACATACAGTTAGAAAATACAGATTCTCTACTCTCTTTGCCAGAGACTGAGAAAGGAGGATCACAAGTTGAGGCCAGCCTCAGCAATTTAGTAATACTCTGCTTCAAAAAAAAAAGGAGGCTGGGGATACACTCAGTGGTAGAGCACCTGTGGCTGCAGTCCCTGTTACTGAAAAAAATGTGGATGTATATTAGATCCCCTCAATTTTCAATAATGTGTGATTTTATTTTTCTTTGTTCCCACTGATTTTTAAGTTCCTGAGGGTTCAGCAGTCTTTACACAGGTTTTACACACAGAAAGTATTTAATAATATTAGTTGTTGACTGGAGAAAAATATGCAATAAGTCTGCTAACTGATGTCTAGAAACTGCCTTCCTCTGGTTAATCACCAGCAAAGACTTTGCAGTACTCTTTTCAGCATTAATTTAAAACAAACATGTTGTGTCCAATCTGCTGCTTTTTTAAAATTTATGTAATGCTAATTAGGCCCACGGTCCTTTCTTGGCAAAGTCAAAATCTCAGACTTCTCCTCCTTCTCCTCCTGTTCAGTGCTGGGGATTGAACCCAGGGTCTCCCACGTGCTAGGCAAGCACTCTACCACTGAGCCACACCCCTGGCCTTTTTTATTTTGAGACATAGTCACCCTAAATTGCCCAGGTTGGCTTCAAACTTACGATCTTCTTGCCTCGACTTTCGGAGAGGTTGGAATTACATGCGTGAGCCACTGTACTGTCAGAAAACTTTAGCTCCATGATAGCAAGAGCTGACCTGAACTAACAAGGCCATCGATGGTCATTTCACCTGGCAGAGGTAGTCACAAATGTTACTGCAAAAAATGTTAATGTGTTTCACTGAAGGACTTTGCTCCAGACTTCGCTATGGTAATTATGTATTTTATTATATGGGCTCTATATTGCCTTTTAAAAAAATCCAAAAAATTCTGAATTCCTAGAGTTTGTGATAAGGCCTTGTAGTGCTGAATGACATTTCTCAACAAAGTTGATGTTGGCACTGAGGTGGGATAGGTCTTTGGGTTTTGTGGGGGTTTTTTGGTACCATAGATTGAACTCAGGGGCACTTGACCACTGAGCCACATCCTCAGCCCTGTTTTTCATTTTATTTAGAGACAGGGTCTCACTGATTGCTTAGCACCTGGCTTTTTGCTAAGGCTGGCTTCGAACTCCCAATCCTCCTGTCTCAGCCTCCCGAACTGTTGGGATTACAGGTGTGTGCCACTGCGCCGGGGGATGGGACAGGTTTTTGGATTCTTCAAACATCACAGAACCTTACATAGCCTTTGGCCACGGTTTATTGATTTGATTTTTAAAAATATTGCATTAAAATATAATTTAACTTGATTTCTAAGGTTCTTGTTTGTTTGTTTTTGTTCTGGGAATTATGTACTGGGATTTGACACCTCTGTCCTTTTTATTTTGCGATTGGATCTCGCTAAGTTGCTGAGGGTCTGGCTAAGTTGCCAAGGCTGGCTTTGAACTTACGTTCCTCCTGTCTTAGCCTCCTAGGTCACTGGGGTTATAGGCATGTACCTCACTGCCTGGCTTGATTCCTGTTTTTTGGTGTCCTCTTAAGTTTTGGGCTTGTGGTGAGAGCCTTTCTTGCCTTACTCTAGCACTGGCCTGTTGCTCCATCCCTGCACAACTCCAGAACCAAGACTTTTCATTTTCCCAGGACTCTGGGATGAACCTGTGCCTCCTCAAAGGAGTGGGGGGACATACCTGCTGGAGGTGGCATTTGGTATAATATGGTGGGGCCCTGTTGCCCTGTGGCAGAGTTAGCTCATGCCAAGAAGCTTGATGCCTCCTGGTTATTGCTTTGGAACCCAAGAGAGCCTCATTCCTCCACTTCTGTCTGGGAAGGGATGCAGCTACTCATATGACCGTCAACTTGCTGGTTAATTCCTATAACTGCTTTGATCACACATTTTAAAATAAAAAAAAATATATACAAATGCTCATGGAAAAACATGCAAACAATAGAGAAATTCATAATGATGGGATTTAAGTTGTTCTATTGTGTTTTATTTCATTTTATTTTGATGAGGCCACTGAGAAGAGCAGTGACTCAAAGTTGTGTGTGCCAACGGGCCAGCCAGGCTAGCAGAGCCCCGCTTCTGGACCTTCCATGATACAGGAGGCCATTCCCTCCCCTTCTCCCCAGGCCCCCTGGGGGTGTCCTCATATTACAGAGGACACATAAATCAGCTATCATCTCCTTAGTCAAAGGGCACATCTTTTAAAATTTGTACCCTTTGTCCCTGTTTAACAGCAATGGCAAGGCTTGTGGGAGCTTAGGTCACCTCCACCTTCCCTCCACCATTAAGAACCAACCCCTCTCAGCCTGAGTGGTGAATATTTCTGGCTCTGCCACTTTAACCGATTGGAGGGCCTTTGGGATGCTTACTTCTCTATCCTTATTCCTGTCGGTGATTCCTCACGATATAGCATTTTCCATAAATATCCTTAAGCATCCTCTTACATACTGTTTACTCATCTTCTTGTCCATTAAGGAAGATATTCCACAGACCAAGCCTGGCACCTATTTCTTTGGCTTCCTTTAACACATCCCTGCTCCAGACATTGAACCATTTATCATTTCCTCGGCCCCTCCAGATTACTTGAGATTTTCTTCCTATTGTCATGATGCTTGGAAGTGTTGAGCTAGAGTACAATTTGAAATAATCAGGGAAATGAAATTTCCCAAAGGTACCCGATTGAGTAGTTTTTTTAGCCCCCATGGGTTGACCACATTGTCTGTGTACTCACCATCCGGGAGCTTTACATAGATGTGTGTAGAAGACGGTTGTTGAGCAGGGTGTCTCTCAGCAGTACAGCGCTTGCCTAGCACCTGTGAGGGCCTGGGTTTAATGCCCAGCACCCAAAATATATAAATAAATGATAAAAGACCCTTGTCTTTATCCTATGGGATTGATGACTTGAATTCACCTAGTTTTGTTTGCTTTCTTGTCCCTGTCAGCACTGACGTTTCCCTTGCTTTCAGGGCACATGATCTGCAATGGTATTTCCCTTTCATTTAGCAAATATTTGTAATGCCTCCTAATTGCTCTGAATAAAACTCATAGATACTGCAGGACTTAGTGGTACACATCTCTACTCCCAGTGACTTGGGAGGTTGAGGCAGGAGGATCACAAGTTTGAGGCCAACTTGGTGAAACCCTAACTAAAAAAAAAAAGACTGAGGAGCTGGAGATGTAGCTGAATGGTAGAGCACCCCTGGGCTCAATCCCAGAACCATAAAAACCAAAAATCACAGATACAGCGACTTACCTATATACATACATTTTAATTTTTTACTTTGTTCATTTATTTTTTGTGTGCTAGGGATCAAACTCAGGGCCTTGAGTGTGCTAAATAAACGGTCTACAAGTGAGCTACACCCCCAGTCCTTTTTTATTGTTTGAAATAGGGTCTTGCTAAATTGCTGAGGCTGGCTTTGAGCTGGTGATCCTCCTGCCTCAGCCTCCCAAGTAGCTGGGATTACAGGCATGTGCCACTACTCCCAGACATTTTTAAAAGTCAATGCAATAGAATACCTCTAATCTAAAAGAGAAATAGAGGCAAAAATAATTATAATGCAGTATCATGTAGTATAATATGTAACTGCTTGGGCATGGCCACATAGAAGACAAAAGGATACTGTCAGACGCTGGCACGTTTACATAGAATCATCAAGAATTAACCACCACAAACACCCATGAACTACAGGTGTGTGGTGTAGGTGGCTCAGACACCAGGAAAAGTGTTTATGGGGGTTGATTTGATTTTCCAAAATGATGAACCTGTCTTAGTAAAGTTCCAAAGAACATAGAGCATGGTGTCCACTCAATTTATATACGAACAGCATTCCTGGACAGGTCAGCATACATTAAAACCATGCAAAAGGGGCTGAGGGTATAGCTTAGCCTCTGAGCAGGTGGACCATTTGCCTAGCATGCAGAAGGCTCTGGGTTTAATCCCCAGTTACACACACACACACACACACACACACACACACACACACACACAAAGCCCAAATACGTCATCTTTATTTCAAAAAGAGAATTAGGTTTTGGTAATGTATTACAAATGAACTTTTCACTTCTGTGTTGTCCAGTGGAACATTCTCAAGTCACTAGGAGTTATTTGGTGGGCTGTGTAGGATTCACAGAATGTCAGGCCTTCCAGGTCTCCACCTCTGAGTACCTGCAACACTCCCCAGCTACCATGGTGCTGTCTGTGCTGACCACCCTTCCCTTCTACTGGTCTGAAAGAAGGGCAGACGGGCATAGAACTAGGCCCTTCTGTGTAAAGGGATGACACATGTGGACTGGGGATGTAACCTAGTGGTAGGACACTTGCCTCGCATGTGCAAGGCCCTGGGTTCAGTCTACAGTGCTTCAAAAATAAATAATTAAATTAAATTGAAAAATAAAGTGCATGTTTGTCCTGCCTGCCCTGGGACTGTGGCTCACTGAGCTCTCCTCTCCCAACCGCAAGACAGCCCAGGGCCTCTGGGTGTGCCCCACGGTGTACATCCCCTCCACGACCTCTCCCCCAGTATGATTTCTTCTTAGCACTTGACCTCCTTAGATCTCTCATAACTTGAAAGAGAAAGAGGAAGAGAAGGGGAGAGGGGTGGAGGGGAGAGAAGAGCAAGGGGATAGGGAAGAGAAAGAAGAGGGAGGCTATCTCCTCATGTCTAGTCCTCCTCCAGCAGCTTCTCTCCTCTTCTTCACCAGCTGGTCTCTCAAGGTCACTGCCTCAGTTACTTCCCTTTGCAGCCTCTCCTTCTTAAACGTTCACTGAGACCTTGTGCGGCTGTCTTTCCAGTCCCTGTGCAACTTACTTTTGCAGTAGCCTCTGCTACTCTCCTGCCTCCACTTCCCTGGTGTCCCAGGGCCCTTTTGTGGGTGTCCTTCCTCAGCCGCCTTCTCGGTGCCTTGTCCTCCACCGGCCCTGTATGTCACCTCATATGTCTTCTCCCCAGCAGGCTGCTCCTCCGCAGCTCCATCTGGGTTCCCCACCCATCTCCAGCCTCCAGCTGGCCACTCTGTGTGTCCTGTTGGCATCTCAAACGTAAAACATCTGACATGCGGCTCAGCCTAGATTCCCAGACTGGTGCCTCTTTCTGCATCCACTTAGGGAATGACTCTGCCACTGCCAGGTCAGAAGTCTGGGTGTCATGCCCAACACCTCCCCTTAGCTCCTCCTCCCATAAATCACTCACGGAATCCTTTCAGTTCTGCTTTCTTACCAGCACTGCACTAATTGTGTGTTTCTTAATAGTCATCACTAAATTTGCCTTGGCTGCTTGACTCTTGTCAGCATTTAAGATTGCAACCCTAATTTACTATTCAGGTTGGATTAAGACCTTTAGAGGCCCTTGGTGCTGATGTCATTAGGATCTCACAAGTTACTCCAAAGAAATTAAAGCAATTCTAAATTATGATATAAAAACTGTTTTTAGAAACAACAAGATTTATGTGTGTGCTAAAGCCTCAGTAGCTTCTTTTTATTCTCTTTTTTTCTCCCTGCATGGTGCTGTGTATTAAACCCAGGGCCTCCCATGTGCTAGGAGCCACACACACAGCCCCTCCCTTTCTTTTGAGACAGGGTCTTGCTATGTTGTCCAGATTGGCCAAGAACTCCTAGACCCAAGTGATCCTCCTGTCTCAGCCTCCTGAGTACCTGGGTCTACAGTACAGGAGAGCACCCCCCAGTCTGGCTTGAATTATCAAGATTTTATCTGTGATTTTTTTTTCCTTTCTCCTCCCCTCCCCCCTCTCCTCCCCCCTCCCCCCCTTTTTTTTTTTTGCAGTTTTGGGATCAAGCCCAGAACCTCCTGCTTGTTAGGTTAGTGCTCTACCAGTGAGCTACATCCCCAGCTCCCCAAGATTTTATATTTCCAGTGTTTTCAAAACAATCATCCCACTGGGCTTCATGGCACACACTTGTAATCCCTAGCAACTTGGGAGTCTGAGGTGGGAGGATCACAAGTTCAAGGTTAGTCTGGCAACTTAGGGGACCCTGACTCAAAGTTTAAAAAAAATTAAAAAGGGAGAGATCCCTGATTTCAATCCCCAGTACCCAAAACACCAGGTAAATGAAATAAAACTATAAAAGCAGCTGGACCCATTTCTGTGCTCAGCACTCATATGCCAAACTACTTAGCATCCAGTGGTCTGTACATAATAGATGCGTATAAAGGATTTTGAACTAATAAATAAATGGACTTGAACAATAGATGGTTTCCTCAATTCCCTTTAGCCCTCAGTGAGTCTCTTTAAAGACTTTTTCAGCTGTCTGGCTGCAAAGTGGCCACACACAGCTGGGAGATTGAGCCTGAGGAGGGAGGGGGACAGTGCTTGTGTCTGGGATGGGGGTTATCTGGAATTAGGTGGTAGGAATGGTGGTGGGGAGTTGGAAATAGGGCATCTGCCCCAGAAAGCCTGTGTGAGATCTCAGAAGGGAGGATCCTGAAGGCCTAAGGCAGTGTGAACAGGACTAGCAATGAAACTTTTGAAATGAAATACCTTATAAAACCCAGAAGCTGTGGTTTAACCCAGACTCATTATTATGGGCTTGCAGACAACAGGTGTCAGAACAGCTTCAAAAGACATCCTCTACATGTAGCAGTAGACCCCAAAGTTTTAACCCTGTCTTCTGGCAGTAAGATGGAGGCCTCCTGGAAGACTGGGAAAGGGAAGGACTAAAACGACGGAGAAGCAAGAAAAGGGAAGGCCAAAATAGGAGAGAAAATGTGAAAAAGGTAAGAATCCCAGAACTGGAATTTTTGTGCCCAAGAAAACATCTGACGACCATCATTATTCTCCTTGGATTTGCCATTTATGTCTGTTCCAGTTCCATCCCAGTCACCCACTTAGAATTCCCAGGTATTTCTGGCCAGGCCACGGAGTGGGAATTCAAAGCTCTCTGAAACCAGGAGGTCTGTTTTGAGGGATACTGTCCAAGTGGAAGAGCATGGCTATGTTAGCCAAGCCCTGTTGAGTCACCTCATCTCCATGATTATTTTCCTCTTCCCACTCCCACCAGAAACAGAAACCCATTTGTCATTCAGCTGACATGTAAGAATGTTATTGCAAAAGCCACTCAGCTTTATTGGGAACAGTGGGGTATAAGAAGTCTAGCGCCCTCTCCGTGTCCTTAGGCTGCCTGTGATAAAGCTGCAAGACAAGACTTGGACTCGTTGAAAGGTAAAGGGGCATAGAAGTTGTCAATATTGTGACCCCAAAGCACAGCTTGACCTGAGCTATCCCAGGATCCTGGAGAATCAGGTGCCTTTAGGAGCTTGGAAAGAGGGATTCTGGTGGGTTAAGTAGGTTGCAGGGGCCTTTTGCTAAGGAGGGCAATTTTTTTTTTTTTCCTGTTTGGGAGGATAATCTTTGAGTGAGCACTGGAGGACAGGCAAATGTGGACAAATATCCAGGAGGGACCAGGACATTCCAAATGGAGGGAATTCTGTGAGCAGAGACCCAGAGGCAGGAGCGTGTGTTTAGGGGCCAGTGAGTTACAGACCAGCCTTGGTAGGGCCGAGGGCTGGTGCCAGGGGCAGCATCCACTTCCTTTTTCTTTGCAAAGTGGTTCACTTAACAAAATCTTACTGGGCATCTGTCTTGTGCTAGGCATTTAAAAAAAATAACTTGCTTCTGTGCTTGGCCTCCAGTTAAAAGGGAAATAAAAACTTTCCTAATTCTGAAAGTAATGCATATTCAGTATAGGGAGTTTACTTCCTTCATTGCTAAGACATTGAACTTTTCTTGGTTTTGTGGATTCAGTAGCTTCTCTTGTTCCCCAAAGGATACTAATAATACTTTTTAAAGCATCTCATTCTGTTGACCCTCCTGGTTTTGTTTTCTAGCTAGAACTTTTATGATATTAAATTTGGTGCTTCTTTCACAGCCTCACATACAGGCACTATATGAATGTCAACTGTTATTTCATGTTTTTATTTTTGGGGAGATGGTTTCTCCTGCTTTCTCTTTTCAGGGAGCCCAAGTCATTCCTTCTTTTTTCTTTTTTAAATATTCTTTTGGTTGTGTATGGATATGATGCTTTTTTTTTTTTATGTGGTGCTGAGGATGGCACCCGGTGCCTCACACATGCTGGGCAAGCGCTCTGCCACTGAGCCACAACCCCAGCCCCCAGTCATTCCTTCTTGTTTTCTGTTGTTGTATTGGATTTATTCTCCCTGGGACATGTCCTTTCTGTCATTTACAGGGTCTTGAGGGAGGCAGGTGTACTCTTGGCCTGCCCCGGAGGGCCTTGCATTTCTCTCAGGTTTTCTTTCTCGTGTCTCGGGTGTTATTAGTATCTGGGGTGGATACCCGGTGTATCCTTGTCACATGCAAGCTCTCACCGCCTGCCCAGGCCTGCCTCAGGCTGGTTCTAGGCTGTCCTAATGAATGTAATGGGTCCTGTTTCCTTTGTCAAAAGGAATGTTAATTATTTTCAACAGTCTAATTACAAGGCTAATGAGAGACTGACTGAGATAACATTCCCTTTAATTACTCTTGCCTAACTGCTGTTTGGAGCCATCCTTGAGCCTGTTGCCAGGCAGGGTGCTCTGTCAGTGGAAGGAGCTGTCCAGCAAGAGGCTCAGTGGAGCCAGGGTTGCTGGGCTTGAGGCTCAGGGCGGAAGTGCCAGGTGTGGCTGGCGTTGGCGCTCAGCCAAGTGCGGGCCAACCTTTGTCATGGGCCATTAGTTGAAGGAAAGGGGCAGTCCAGGCTCAGTCAGGTAGAGAGCAAACACTGCCCCACGTCAGCTGTCATTCCTCGGTCTTCCCTGCTGTTCCCCCCACCCCTCCCTGAGGGGCCAGGCTCCCTCACCCTTGAGAACCTGCACCCTCCCCCTCCCTCACAACCAGTTTGGCAAATGGAGACTCTCTGTCGAGTACTACCCAGGCCATGACCATGCAAAGATAGGGAGCCAATGGTCTAAATTGCTTTCTAAAATAAATTTTGGATCATACCCCTCCTCCTTTCCCTGGGAGAAATGCCACATGTCTGTGTTGTGACCCCTACTACCTTCCCAGACTGCGCTCTGCTGTGACCTTCCTGTGGTCTTTGAAGAACTAGGCCTGGATGAGCAGACCCTGGGAGGAGCCTCTCCTGAACCCATGGATGGACTTGAGTAGGCTGTAAGGGGCAGCTCATAGGAGATTGTCTTCCATGAGAAACCAGGCGAGGTGGCACATGCCTGTAATCCCAGCAGATTGGGAGGCTGAGGCAGAAGGATCTCCAGCCTCGGCAAAAATGAGGTACTAAGCAATTCAGTAAGATTTTGTCTCTAAATAAAATGCAAAATAGGGCCAGGGATGTAGCTCAGTGGTTGAGTGCCCTTGAGTTCAATACCTGGTAACCTCACCACCACCACCAAAAAAGAAATTATTATCAACTGAAGATGGCCCATTGCTTTAGGCCAACCAGATCCTGCTAGTTCCTCTATCCCCCCATCCCTCATGAATGGCATATGGGGAAAAAAGCCCTGGGAAGACCTTGGCCCTCCCATTTTCTAGCTTTGAACTTAGCTAAGTCCTTTCATTGAGTTTTGCTTGCTTTTGAGCCAGCTGGCGCTCATGCCTGTCCTGGGCTTGAGGAGGGACTGATGAGATGGCTTGTTGGAAGCCATCTGGCACATAGAAGGTGACCACTAAGTGTTGTAGAGTTTTTAAACCCTTCAAGCAGCACCTCCTAGTCTGACCTATAACCAGAGACCCAGGAGCTGGCCTCATTCACCAAGAACCAGGGCCCACTTCTAGCCTTTTGGAGACAAGTCAGTATTCAGAGAGTAGGTAGTGATTTTCATGAACAAAGAGTAACCCTCCCCTCCAGCTCACAACAGCAATCTTGGTTACCTAGACCTGTGCCTCTGGGAGGGAGAGAAGGCAGGTGCGTCTTCAGGAGCGGATTCTCAGGAATCCATCTTTAGTAATCTTCTGGTCACCCTTAGCGAATTCGAGAGCGGCCGTGTCCAGTAGAGTTTTCTATGATGATGGAAGGCTTCATATCTGCACCGTCCAATGCAGTAGACACTGGCCACGTGCAGCTGCTGACTACTTGAAAGGTGGCTAGTGCAAGTGAGGAATTAAATTTTTTTTATTTTATTCACTTTTACTAAATTAACATTCAAATTTAGGGAGCCACAAGTGACTGGTAGCTATCCAATTGAGTAGTCCAGTTCCGGAGTTTCTTAAAAAAACAAACAAAAAAATCGATTTGCGCATTACCTGTTCTTGGCTTGTGCCTTGTCTTGGGTCTTCATGAGTCCTATTCTCGGGAGATAGTCCAGGTGTGCTGGTTCGCTGGTCAAGGTCAGGTGAGTCATCCTGTCTACCAAAGGAGAAATGGCCCAGTCTGAACAGCAACCAGAAGGGAGAGCTGGAGTCCCTGAGGCACCAGTTCAGATTGATCACCTTGCTTGGAATCTCACCGTACTTATTCTGAGTTCCTCCCTTCCTGTCCCCCAGGGAAAGAGCTACTGGTTTTTATAGCAGCAGAGGTGGACAGGTGGTGTTCAAATATGTGATCCTTGGGCCAACCAGATGTATTCTAGATGGGGGAAATCACCTGCTCTAGGATGCTCTTGATTACAAGGGGCTCATTGGGCAAATGCTGTGCCACTGTGCTATGTGGCTTTACCATGGTTCGTATTATCTCTCACCTACTTTGGGGTCTTTTCACTTACTGGTCCCTTTACCCACTTTCCCCAAAACTTCTTGCATGGCTTCTTGTTAGTGAGATCAAATGTCCATGCTGCTTATCCTGAAAAATGACCAAAATTCAGGCAACAGATGTTGGTGGATAGGAATTAGGTTTATTCAAAGCCAGCCCTGAGGAAGACAAGAGGCTCTAACTCCTCAGAATGCCATAAGTTTTTATGGGGAGGGAAAGAAGGCGGTGAGGCTGCCGTCTGGGTGGGTCTTTGTCAGCTAGGTTGTGTATCTTTATGCAGTGACTTTTACCTTCTGCACTGGTTACTAGGGAAGGGTGTTACAAAGGTCATCTGGGGCTGAGCATTATAGGTAGCACACACCTGTAATTCTAGGCACTTGGGAGGCTGAGGCAGGAGAATTGCAAGTTCAAGTCCAGCATGGGCAATTTAACAAGACCCTGTCTCAAAATAAAAAATAAAAAGGACTGGGAATATAGCTCAGTGGTAGTGCACCCCCGAGTTGAATCCCCAGTATTGCAGAAACAGAACCCAAGGCCATCTGGGTCCTAAGAATCTAAAAACAGACTTAGCAGATAACATCTAGGTGGAGCTTCTCTTCACCCAAAGATCAGAGAGGGATGGAAGGGCAGAAGGGAGTGGGAGAGAAAAACAAACTCAAGGGAGCCCCTGTTGCATCCTCCTCGTTCTGATCTGGGCCTGAATGCTACTTCCTTGCAGAAGTTTTCTCCCCCCTCCAGGCACCACTTATTCATGACATAATATCAGATATTCTAACACGTGTGAGAGTGCTGATTTGTTGTCTGTCTCCCACTGGCCCTTGAGCTCCAGGGGAAAAAATTCTGTGTTATTCACACCTAGTACAGGGCCTGGCCTTTCCTAAGTACAGCCAGAATACAACAGCTTGAGTAAACAGGACCTCTTGGACTAGACTCCCTGGTTGTTTGGAAATCCCTGGGGTGGCTTGGCTGTGGAAGTCCGTGAGAAGCAGAGCACTGGTGTAACACTCCGCCCAGCCTTGTCCTCCACAAGATCCTCTGGACTTCTTTCTACCTGCACTGAAGTCAACCAAAGGCAGGCAGAAGTACACCTTCATGTTGTAGCTGAAGGTACAGTGTGGTGGGTTACCTGGGGTACACCCTAAGAATGTGGGCAGTCATGGGGGAAACTAAGGGTGAGGCCACCATCTTCTGGCTGACAGGAGGCTTGTGGTCTCCTGTGATGAGGGTTCCAGGGCCCCTGGCTGCTGTCTGAGATCTGCAGAGAGGATTATTGATGAAGGGGAGGTGAGGCAGTTCCTTACAGTAACACATGCCTCACTCTGGGACAGTGGCCAGGCAGCTAATTAGAGAGCCCAGCAGCTGTCCAGCCTTTTCAGGCAACATGCAGCAGCTACCCAGTGCCAGGGAGTGGGATGGCTGGGAAGGGAAAGAGGTGGACGTCCAGGGACCACCCTCCCAGGGGCAGGAATTGAGCAATCAGATGGATCAATTGTACTCAGAGGGATATGGGAAGGGGCATTTGGGGTATAGAAGCTGGATGGGAAGGAAAAGGCAGGGGAAGAGGGTGGCAGGACAAGGTGGCCTCTGAGTGAAACAGAAGATAGGGCAAGATGTCAGGCAGCTGGGAAATCAGGCCCACGCCCAGAGGGAGGCTGCTGAGTGGAAGACAAGGTCAAGTGCAGTCGGGGAGCTGCTGCCATCCCCACCCACTTTCCTATGCTCCCTCCTTGCTTCCCAGGGAGATCTGGCTGGATAAGGCCTTTCCCTGGGGGGAAGCTACTCGTGGTCACTCCTTGGTTTGGGAAGTTGCCAAATCCACTAGTGCTTAGGGTTGGTCTTGCCATAGGATAAGTAAAAGCAATTGCTTTGCGTCCTGTGGGAAAAACTGGGAGACTCCCTAAAGGGTCTTTGGGGCTCATTTTATTTTGTGGGCACCTGGGTACAGGGAAATGTATATAATATGAAATATATTCATTCTTTTTCTGATCCCTACAGAACCCTAAAACCTTTGGAATCTCCTGAGTGATAGGAATGTCTTTTGTTATTTATCAGAGCCCCTTTAACAACACCTGGTGGTGCAGGAGGATAGCAGATTGGGGACCAGTCTCAGCCACTTAGTGAGGCCCTGTCTCAAAAACAAACAAACAAACAAGCACCACCACCAAGGACAACAACAAAAGGCTAGAAAGGTAGCTCAAGGGCAAAGTGCCACTGGAGTTTATGCTGATAAAATACTTGGGGTGGGGTCTCCTAACTGGCCTCTGGACGGGAGAGCCAATCACCAAAAACCAAGAGATCAGAAGATTAAAGGATTGGAACTTTTAGTCCCATCCACCAACTTCCAGGAAAGGGGGGTGGGTGGGTAGGGAGGGCTGGAGATGAAGCTCTATAAAAACTCTTGAACAAAGTTTAACGAGCTCCTCGGTTGCTGAACACGGAAGTTACTAGCGGGGTGAACTGTACCTGCTTCAGGTATGTGTTTCCATAAGTTCTGTGAGCCACGCCGGCAAATTAATCAGACCCAGGCAGGAGTCATGGGAACCCTAGTTTGTCGCCAGTTGTATATGTGACAAGTCGGGCCTGGTGGCTCACGTCACTTGGGAGGCTGAGGCAGGAAGATCACAAGTTCGAGGCCAAACCTTAAGAACTTAGCAAGACCCTGTATCAAGATAAAAAAAATAAAAAGGGCTGGGGATGTGGCTCAGTGGTAAAGCCCCCTTGGATTCCATCCCTACTACCAAAAAAAAAAAAAAGGTATAAATGACAACCTAAGTTTGATTGGCATCTGAAATGGGGGCAGTCTTGTGGGACCGAGCCCTCAAATGTGGAGTCTGGTATTATCTTGGGTTAGATAGTGTCAGAGTTAAAATGAATTGTAGGATAAGTACTGCTGTCCCGTGGAGAACTGTGTGGTGGCTGGGGAGGGGACAGGGTAGACCAGTCACAGGTATTCTGTGTCAAGTGTGAGTATATTTTTCCCTTTACTGGGAGATTTGGCGGTGGGGGGGGGGTGTTAAAGAAGAGGAGGGTGGGAAAGAAAAGAGGTTGGCATTTGCCACACACTTTCCTGCTGTAGTCTTAGGTTCCAGGCCATGGAGGTAGGAGGGGCCAAAGGATTTGGGTTCTGGTCAAAGAAGCAGAGACTCAATCCTGCAAGCCCAGCTTACCCTAAATAGTTACAGAGGAGAGAAAACGATGCAGAGGGAATTTCCTGCCAGCAGCTGCTGGTTAAACCTCTTTGGGAAATGAATCCTCGTGCGTGAAAACTGGCTGTGCCTTTTGAAAGTTGTAGCAATAACAGAGTAGGCATTGTTATTCTCTGGCCTGGCCCCCTGCCCACGTAGGAGCCTGCAGTGTCTCTCAGGATGCCTGCTTTGTAGACCCAATCTTATGGTGTGCAGCAGGAGTGAACCTTTGTATGATAGCACCCTAGGAATTAGAGACAAACACCAGACATTGCTAAGCTTGGTTAATAACCCTGGATGACTCCATCACCCAACAATCTAGCTGGATCCTCCTCCATCTTGTCTATCTATCCCGCAGAAGTTCCGTAGTCTCTAGGAATTCATCATCTGGTAAGGCATACAGTCACATACGGAATAATTTTCAGATGGAACACATGCCAAAGGAAGCATGGTCAAAGTCCGGGGGGAGCATTGGTGATGGGATGAGCCCAAGGCTGTGGGACGGCCTCACAGGGGAGTAAGGTGCAAACAGGGTCTGGAAGGAACAGGAGTGGGGTGGGCTGCTGAAGAGGCAGAAGATGACAGGGCTGGACACCACATGTGGTTCCTGCTGCTTCAAGTTCTCAGGAGCACCTCAGGCATTTGATGGAGAAGCTGGATAGAAAAAGTCAGCTGCATGTAAAGCAAGAGACTGTCAGACTGGGCGGAGTGGTGCCCGCCTGTCATGCCAGCGGCTCGGGAGGCTGAGGCAGGAGGATCTCAAGTTCAAAGCCAGCCTCAGCAAAAGTGAGGTGCTAAGCAACTCAGTCAGACCCTGTCTCTCAATAAAATACAAAATAGAGCTGGGGATGTGGCTCAGTGGTTGGGTGCCCCTGAGTTCAATCCCTGGTACAAAAAAAAAAAAAAAAAAAAAAGACTCTCAGGATGGACTGAGTGATGACATTGAATGAAAGGCCTGTGCACTGTATTACATTAGACAAAATATGGCCTCTTCAGACATGGTGCTGGGAAGCCTGGAAATCCATATCTAGCAAAATGAAATTAAACCCCTGTCTCTCACCTTGCACAAAACTCAACTCAGAGTGGATCAAAGACTTAGGAACTAGAACAGAGACACTGTGCCTAATAGAAGAAAAAGTAGGCTCAAATCTTCAACACGTTGGTTTAGGAACTGACTTCCTTAAGAAGACTCCTAAAGTGCAAGAAATAAAAATCAAGAATCAATAAATGGGATGGAATCAAACCAAAAAGCTTCTTCTCAGCCAAGGAAACAACAATTTGAAGAGAGAGCCTACACAATGGGAGAAAATCTTTACCACAAGCATCTCAGATAGAACACTAATCTCTGGGATATATAAAGAACTCAAAACACCCCCCCCCAAAAAAAAGCACCCAACTAATACAATCAATCAATGGGCAAAGGAACTGAACAGACACTTCACAGAAGAAGAAATACAAAACTACACTAAGATTTCATTTCACTCCAGTGAGAATATAAGTTATCAAGAATACAAGCAACAATAAATGTTGGCGAGGATGTGAGGAAAAGGCACACTCATACATTGCTGATGAGACTGCAAATTGGTGCAACCACTATGGAAAGCAGATGGAGATTCCTCGAAAACTTGGTATGGAACCACCATTTAACCCAGCTATCCTATTCCTCAGTTTTAACCCAAAGGACTTAAAATCAGCATACTACAGTAATTCAGCCACATCAATGTTTATAGCAGCTCAGTTCACAAAAGCTGAACTATGGAACCAACCTCTGTGCCCTTCAACAGATGAATAGATAAAGAAAATGTGGTATATATACACAATGGAATATTACTCAGCCTTAAAGAAGAATTCTTCTTTAAGCCCAAAACATGTCACATGTGACGCCTCCACCTTTCACTTTCCTCCAGTGCAGTGGCCCTGGGGGAGACCAAGTGGGTGCCCCCACAAAGCTCACTTACAGGGGGTGTTTAAGTTTCCCAACCTGCCCTTACCCTTACACTTCTCAGTATTTGCCTGTAAATGGATGGAGCTGGAGAATATCATGCTAAGCAAAATAAGCCCATCCCAAAGAACCAAAGGCCGAATGTTTTCTCTGATACGCAGATGCTAATCACAATAAGATGGGGTGGGCTAGGGAAAAATAAAAGTACTTTGGATTAGCCAAAGGGAGTGAAGAGGAGGAGGGTTGGGGTAGGAAGGTTAATAGAATGAATCGGACATTATTACCCTGTGTGCACATATGATTATATGATCAGTGTAATTCTACATCATGTACCATCAATCAGAACAAGAAGTTATACTCCATTTATGTATGATGTTTCAAATGCATTCTACTGTCATGTATAACTAATTAGAACAAATTTTAAAAAAGAAAAGATCTGTGCAGACGGTGCCTTAAGGATGAGGCTTGGGTGGGAAGCAGTTTGGAGGCATACTGTACAGGGAGAGGGGTGACCAGTGCATGGGAATTGGGGTTTGAATCAAATGTATGAGTTAGGACAAGCCTCAGTGTTTTCACCCCTAGAATGGGGGGGCCATTTCTGCCCTTCCTGTCCCACAGGCGTCCTGAGAGAATCATGAGGTGATGTACTTGAAAAAGCCTAAGTTCTGCTTTGTGAGTTGCTGAAGGGCTCTTCACGTATTTGTGTGCTCCAAAAACTTCCGGCTCTGTCCCCTACGGCCTGCTCTTGAGGGCCAGGGAGTGTCAGAGGGAGCTGGGACAGCTTGTGCTCTTGCAGGGACCCCTGCTCCACCAGCATCTTGTCCCCCCCCCACTGGGGAACTGGCAGCAGGGGGGCTTCGGTCCAGGAAGCAGGAGGCTGGCTCCTGGAGGGACCTGCTCTGACCTTTGGGGCTTCATCTGCCAGGGCAGCACCTCAGCCAGCAACCGGCTTCCAGGGCTGACTGCAGCCCCAGCCAGGCCCTGCTGGCAGGATGTGGTCTTTGGTTTCTGTTTCTCTTTTGACTTGTGGTTTACTGTGGGCTGCTTAGGGCTCAGGGAAAGGGAAGTTGCCCATGGGTGACTGGACACCCCAAGCTGTGGGTCATGGCGTTGCTGGTAGGAGGGCGCCTCTGACACGCCCCGTTAAGGTCCTTTCCTGGAGGTGGTAGGTATGTGCCTGGGTGACCTCTGCCCACCATCAGGCAGGCTGGGAGAGGGGAGGGGGCCGGACAGGTGGGGGAGGGCTGGAGGTTCCTGTTCCTGGAGGACCTGGGGAGGGACAGGCAAGGCAGAGCACAGCAGCCCAAAGCATGTCACATGTGACGCCTCTGCCTTTCACTTTCCCCCAGTGCAATGGCCCTGGGGGAGATCCATTGGGGGCCCCTACCAAGCACACTTACAGGGGGTGTTTAAGTTTCCCAACCTGCCCTTGCCCTTATACTTCTCAGATCCCTTGCTGCCTCCTAAGTTGTCAGCTTAAGGGACAAAGGGAGAGGATTTGCTGCTTTCAGAGCCAAGGGGAGGGGAAGGGAGCCTGGGTGTCACTACAGGCTGGCACCTCTGTGGTCCACCCTGCTTGGGTGGTCAAAACATGGGGACGAGTGAGAAGGGCCACACACTGTTCTCAGCTTCTCTTGGCAGCCACCCTGCTGGGCCGAGGCCCTGTGCAGACAGTGCTGTGTCAAGGGGATTTCCCAGGAAGCCTCAGCACCTTCACATTAGAACAAAGAGTCTGGGCATCCGTCTGTCTTAGATGGTCAAGACTTGGAGATATTAATAAAAACATATATGCAGCAAGAAACCTTACAAAGTAAGATTTATACTAGCTTGTAGCCAGTTGTCAGTCTTCATAGGAAGGGCCTCAACAATAATAATGTGATAAATATTGGAGAGGTGGGTTACAGTAAGAGGCTTAGCACACATTTTGTTTGCCTGTTTTTCTGTGTTGTTGTATTTGATCCCTAAAACGCTAAAACAAACGCCCTACCTTGTCTGCCTTCTGTGAGGTTCTCAACTGTCCTTGGTAACAGATGTCCCCACTGCAGGGTGAAGGTGACAGTGTAATTGGAAGCTGAGAATTGGAGCTGGATTCTAAAATTATATCCCTTCTGAGATTTACAAGTATGCACACGTTTTCATTCACTCATGGCCCAAGAAGCCCTCAGTTCTAATCCCACACGTGAATTACGCAGGAAAGGTCCCAGGCTTTCATGGCTGGATTAACCAGACCTGAGCACACAGGGCAGTAGAGGTGAGATGGTAGGTTCTAGGTTCCTGGTGACCTGGTACAGAGCCCTGAGCCTTGGATTTAACTCTTGGGCTGGCCTGGTGGCTCGGAGCTGGGGCGGATTAAGCTAATAAAGGCCTCCTCTTTCATTCCCAGGGACTCAGGGAAGCTACCCTCCTATCAGCCAAGGATCAGCTGAGCCCTGGGGCTGATGCCTGCCCACATTGCTGAGAATGGCACGGAGGCCCAGTCTGGCAACAAAACAAAGGTTAAGCCGGGACACTCCTGCACAGTGACCCTGATGCCTGTTCTGAGCTTCACACTCAAGGGTGTGATAAGTGAGTATGTTTTAGGTACCCAGGGGTCCTGCCGGACCCTGTCTGCCTGCCCAGCATCCCATCAGCATGGATCTGGGGGTTCTAGTTCTAAGCCTGCTTTCCATCCAAGGGGATGGAAAGCCCTCTCACAGGGCTACAGTTCTGGAATTGTAGAGGAGTGTTGAGCAATTTCAGGCCACGTCACTGTTGGAGTCATTGTATAGCCCCCTGGCCTCCCAAAACTGGGCCAGACCCAGATTGGTTGAAGTGAGTGAAGCAAGAAATCCAGCACCTGGAAGAGGGCATCTCCCTGCATTCTTTCTTATCATTGGCTCCTGGAGACCCTGAGCGTCAGGTTTTACCTCCCTGCAGTAGGAGCTGTGCCTTAACTGGAATTCGGATTCTGTCTACGCGCTGCGAATTCAAGTGGCGCCACCCATCCAGAAGGCCTTGGGTAGAACATCCAGTGCCCTGGCAGGTGAGGGAATTTGTGACGCTGACGCTGTGATAAAAGTGACTCCCAGGGAGTCAGCAGGGGCAAGTCCTCTTGCTTTCAGCAGTTTCTCTTCCTAAGTCCAGACAAGCCCCACAGAAGGTAGGAGAAGGTCCTTGACTGTGCAGCCTCAGCTGGACTTATCTCCAGTTTTCCTTGATGGTGCTTGAAAAAATAACCATCGGCTGCCTTCCAGAGGTCTGTCTGACCTGAAGACTGTTATGTCTGTGCAGAACAGACGATCCAATGGTGGGCTGGGGGACCAGCAGGAAGGGAGCCCCTTGCAAGGCAGGCAGGCAGAGCTGGAGCTTTGGCAGTCTTGATTGGATAAGCATTTAGGAGCTTGTGGGATGGTTCATGGGGGCCCAGCATCTTAGATTCCATGCAGGAGTTTGCAGAGAGAGTAAAAGAATAACCAGGTATTTCTCAGCTGCAGGCAGGTCTGACTCTCCCAGTTGAAAATTTACAGCTCAGGGCCAGAATCTGTTTCCCATGCAGCCTGAGCTTGGAAAATCAGTTTGTGACTCATGGGCTTTTCAGGGAGATGTTGATTTGTAGCTGGGGTAACGTGGGTGAACCTGGACTGGAAGAGGGAAAATGGGTGTGGGGAGATGGCCATGGAGGCCACTGGAAATGTAGTGACCCAGATGGTAGACCTATTCCCCCCGTGAGACAGGCTCCCTGAGCAATCTACACTATGAGCCTTAAGGCTTTTGTACCCTTTGGTCCAGTGATTCCATTTCTGGAATTATTCACTCTGAAGTCTTTCATTAGCAAGTAGTCTCAAAGAAGAAAATGGCTAAATTCTTTTGTTAACAGGCATAAAAGATATTTCTGGAATGTCGTCTGTAATAGCAGAAATGGGGCATAATTGTTTCTTTGCTGAACATCTTGGTTAAGTAAATTGTTTTTCTTTCCACTTGGTGGAATATTACATAGCCACTCTAATTATAAGCACATATGGCTACAAAACCACTTGGAAAACAATGTTGATACAATAAGTGAAAATGTCGGGCTATAGAATGAGTACATTATGGTAACTTGTAGAATACGCACATGGGGAACGACTGCAGGGGCACGTGATGATGGTTGGTTGGTTTCATTAGGAATGCTTTTCCTTTCTATGATGCATGGATCAGCCTCTTTTAAAACCATTCAATTGGGGTGACTGAAGAGTATACCATTAATAGTGACCTTCTTTAAAATGTGGGCTTAGGAGAGGTTTTTGCTTGCTAAGTCACATGCTTGCTAGGTGAGTGTTTCACCACGGTGATACATTCTGAGCCCCCTAATAATACATTTTTAAATTCTAGAATTAAAATTTTCAGGGTGGGCCTGTTTGTGCTCATGCATCCATCCCCCATCCATCCCTCATAGGTCTTATTGCAGGGATCTAGGCAATGATGACCCAGCAGTGAAAACAAAGCCCAGGGCCTCAAGGGGCCTTCATTCTAATTGGGGAGGAAAAGACCATAAATAAATAGTGAAAGTTCTATGAAGAAAATAAAACGGGATGATGTGAATGGCAGGGAAGCTATTTTGCTTCCTGAGCTGTGGATCCATTCCTTTAGCCTTCTTGCCCACCCCGCTCCCCCATGCCTCCCAGCTGGGATTTGCTGAGCATTTGAGCCTTCTGAAAAATCCTCTGTGTGGAATGTTTCTTTCTGACACTGGCTGCTGCTGCTCTGGGCAGATGGCTCCTCTGGGCAGCCTGTACACGGGCCGCTGCTCTTGGCTGGCATTTCCGTAGGAGAGCTGGGCCATCTGAGATGCTAGTAGCACCAGGGTGGGTCGGCAGTAAGGAACACTGCGTAATGTGTGCCAGGTGAGGGGTCTTTGAATGGTTCATGCCTTGAAGCCCTGAGGGATGGTCCTGTGAGGGTCAGCTTTGACCTTCCAGGACCTTTGTGTGTATTCTGCCAGAACTTGCCTGAGGAAGGGACTGGGAGCCTTCAGTAGCTCTGACAACCAGTTCTGACCTTCACTGATTATCCATCTATCAATGTGCATCCTTCTGGCTTCCTATTGATTCTCCAGATGCCATCCCAACTATCCAGAAGCTTGGAAAATGGTCGTGTCCTTAGAGGTGCCTGGAGATGGCCTCTGAGGAGGAACAGTGTGCTGATTAGGGATGAAGACTCTGGAGCCAGCCTTGTGGATTTTGAATCCCAGAGTTGTTTTTATAGCCATTAGTTATAGGCCAATTAGCCTCTTGCTTCCTCACTTTCCCCAACTGTAGAACGGGCTGGAGGACTATCTGAGTCAATGCATGAAAAGCGCTGAGAAAAGCGTTTAGTTATTATTGTGACAGGAGGTGAAGTGAGGACCCCATCTAGGCCTGCAGTGTCCCTGATTTACGGGGGTCCTCCTGGGGGGTACCCACAGCAAGAATGGTCGAGGTCAGGGGCATCTGAGCCCACCAGTGGCCACGAGCATTTCCTCCTGCTTGCTTTCCTTCTAGCCCTGAAGCAAGCCTGGGTTTTCCTCCTCCTACCCTGAGGACTGTAGGGAACGCTCAGGATGATCTCCGGCCTTACTCCAGACGGAGAGAGCTGCCCTCTCCTCACTGACTCCACTGATCCTCGCGTGGAGTCCACCTGGGGATGGGATCCAGAGTCTCAGAAGCTTTGCCCTAGGGGCCTCCTGCAAGGCCTCTGTGTCTCCCCAGAGAATGGATTTAAGGTGCCTGGGGACAGGGAGTGAAGCTTGAGAAGCAAATGGGGTGAAAGAAATCCTGTCCAACCTGGCTGCGTGGGAGGGGAGGCTTGATTTTCCAGCAAATTGCTTCTCTGGACAAAAATTCCCAGAGTCATTATGCTGTGGCACCTTAGCTTCCTGGAATCAGATGAGAGTTTTTGGCAAAACCAAGGGCAATCATTCCATCTGGCATTGCCTCCAGCCCATCTCAGGCTCCCATGGCAGTCTCACCTGCTCTCTGCCCTGAGCCACCCTGTGGATGAGCTCAGCAGGCTCTGAGAGAGCAGCAGGTGAGACCCCTCATCTCGCCTGGAAGCAAGTGTCCATGCACACACAGGTGGACAGGCCCTCTTTCACCCTTTCAGAGCATTTCAGAGCAGGACACTGAAAGCCTCCTCTCCCCTCCCCATCACCTGTTCCCGTGGACGGTAGTTGGCTGCTCTGGCCAATCACCTCGAGCCCTTTGCAGGAACACTGTGTTCCTAGCCCTTCATCATCAAGCATGAGGGCTCTTGGAATCGAGTGTTAGTTCCCAAAACCCTACTTGTGAAACCATCCGCTCCTCTCCAGATGCTTTTTCATGCTTCTAGTCCTGCCATGCTTGTCCTCTTTACTCCACCCTGAATTTTCTTTCCTGGGCTGTCCTGACTTTGTGTCACAGTCCTCAGGATGGTTGTGTTTGTCACCAGAGAAAAGAGGCCAACATCCGTGGAGCTGCTGGTTCTAGCCCCGGCAGGCTCTCCCAGGGCTCTGGTTCCAGGGCTGAGCAAGGAGGTATGGGAATGGGCCCAGGGGCAAAGGGGGCTGGGGGGGCAGGGCAGGGAGTTGGGGCCTGTGGGGTCCAACAGAGGGTGGTGAGCTTGTCCTGGCTCAAAGGTTAGGCACAGGTCCTGTGATGATAAGGAGTGGGATTGGGAGTGGAGCTAAGAACCGGAGTCCGTGCCCTGTACCTTATCTTAACATCTCCCACCACTCTGAACCGTAGCCTTCCAGTGACACTGTCTCATCTTCATATGTCTTCACCCCTATGTTCTGCCCCACAGCCAGGTCTTTCAGTTGCCCCCAACCGTCTTGTGTGGACCAGCTGTGTTCTCCTGACACAACCCCTCGGACAAGGTCTGACCTTGCCTAGGTATGCCTCCCCCTGCCCCACCTACCCAAGTGCTTCCCGCTGCCCAGAAATAGAGTCCGGTCCTGGGCTCTCCCTGTTCTCACCTCCCAGCCTCTCTTCTGTTCAGAGCCTGCCCTCTTTAACCCCAGGTTCCTCTCTCCCTTTGATGGCTACCTCTTTTATCTTGCTTCTGCTGACAAGGTTTTGGGGTCCCATTCTTCCAGGTCACCTGGGAGTCTCTGGTTTGTTCCTAGCTGGAAAACCATTCTTGGTCACCCCAGGAAGATGAGATCAGAGACAAGGAGAGCGCGGTTTAAAATCTGCACGAAGGTGGGGGCTGGTAGGAGAGGAGATCGGGGAATGTCAGGAGTGAGAGCCCCTTTCCTACCCAGGATCCCGGGCTGCCTTTTCCTCCTGCTTCAGGGGGAAGAGGGTTTGTGTGCAGATCAGGTGGGCAGGACTGAGTTAGGGCAGGAGGCCCAGGGATCTCTGAATCATTGTTCCTGGGCCACCCACCTCAGGGCTATCAGCCTTTCTTGTGTTTCCCTAGAGCCTGAGACTGTTCTCGCTCACCTGGGTAGTGGGGGTTCAGGATAAAATGAGGGTTTGAGAGAATGCACCAGGAATGTTCACCCTTTTATTCTACCCTCTCTTCAAGCCTAATCCTCAGAGGACTGGTTCTGATGCCCTTCCCTTTTAATTCAGCACCCCACCGCCACAGGTCACTGGAAGCTCCCACTGACTGTCCTAAGCTCTATGGGGAGTTTTTGCGCCTCGAGGGAGTGCTGTATGTGGGATTATTGTTTTCACATGGTTTCTTAATTCACTGGCTTGGTGCTCTAGATAGGGGGAAAGATCTAACCTGCTTGGCAGGTGAGGGCTTCGGGCACAGAGATCCTGCCTCAGGTAGGAGATGGCTCAAAGCAGAAGGGCCTGTCCAGAAGCCTGTCTCTGTGCCAGAAGGGACAGCTACACTTTCTGGAGTGTTTACTGTAGTAAAGAAGTATGTGTGTATACCCTGTTTATTTATTTTTATTTTTAGCTCTATCACTGAGCTATATCCCTAGCCCTTTTTATTTTGTATTTTGAGACAGTGTCTTGCTAAATTGCCAAGGCTGGCCTTGAACTGGGCAATCCTGCCTTAGCCTCCCCAGGGAGTACAGGCATGCACCACCATGTTCTGCCAAGTACTACATATCTAGCAGCTCATTCATCTTCACAGTAGCCTGTGATAGTTACTCTGTTATCCTCATTTTATCTGTAAGGAAGCTGAGGTGTGGAACTATCAGGTAACTTGCCTTAGATCCCTCAGGTGGTGAGTATCAGTCAGGACTCAGACCCAGGCAGTTAGGACCCAGGCCCTTGAGCTTAACCCCACCTCACATTCAGGCCTGGGTCGTAGTTTGTTGTTGGGAAAGACTCAGGAGGGAAGAATCTGCATTAATTTTACTGACTTCAGTGTTCCTGAGGTCCATTTGTTTGGCAAATTTCTTGAACATCTTTTGTATACAAGATCCAAAGAATATTAAGACATATTCATTAACAAAGTTTTTATTTTTTTTCCCCTTCAGTGCTAAGGATTAAATCCAGGGCTTGCACATGCTAGGCAAGCACTATATTGCGAGCTACATCCCCAAACCCAGCAAGTATTTATAAGATAACATTTTATTTTTACTTGCTCTTAGGAAACTTTTTAAGATCATACAGAAAACAAATACAAGGAAGAATCACATACATTTTTACCATCCACAGATGATTTTTGCTGATTTTGGTGGTGGGGGGGTATTTACATGGATGTACACCTTTGCAAAATCAGTCATGTTAAATACTCAGTTTTGAATCCTGCCCTTTTCTCTCTCTTGAGCCACATCCCCAGCCCCCTGCCCTTTTCTCTTAACATTGTAAGAAATGTTTCTCAAGTGTCTACTCGAGCTGGGCTTCAGATGAATCATGACAAAGCCCCGTGCTTCTGTAGCCACAGACAGGTGAGCAGAGAGGGCAGCAGACAACTCTGGGGTCTTGGGGAGGATTGTGGGTTCATGGGCCATGGCGGATGATGGCAGATGGGAAGGGCATCCTAGGGAACAAAAGCAGCAAGGTAGAGATTCAGAGGACAGGCTCGAAGGCAGTGCTGGGTTGTGAAGGGCTTTGCTAGCCATCCTCAGGGTTGGTGATATTGGTAGGTTTCAAGTGGGGAGAAACCTCAAGTGGCATTTGAGACAGATTGCCTTTCTATACACATCAGTCCTGTGATTTGAATTGGGAGGGGGCAAAGTGGGGAGACTTTCAGAGTTATCCAGGTGAGACATGAGGAAGGCTTGAACCAGAGTTAGCAACAATGAGAAGAGAGGAATGAAGAGGAGACTGATTCCAAAGAGATGTAACAAGTAGAAAGGGCAGGAATTAGTGGCTTTGCCATATGATCTGCCTTGACCAATGAGATGGTGGGATGCCTTAATCAGGCTTTAAAATTTGGATTATGTTTTTATGGTTGAGATTTTAAAAAAGGATTTTAATATTAAAATTGTTTTGAATTGACACATAGTAATTGTACATATTTATGGGTTACAGTGTGACATTTTTTTAGTTGTTGATGGACCTTTATTTTATTTGATTATTTATACGTGGTGCCTCACACAAGAGGCAAATGCTCTACTGCTGAGCTACAACTCCAGCCTCAGTGTGACATTTTAATACATGTATACAATGTGTAATGATCAGGTCAGGGTAATTGGTATATCCATTGCCTCAAATATTTATCATTTTTTGAGAACATTCAAAATCCTTTCTAATAGCTGTTTTGAAATGTATAATTAATTGTGGTCAACCACAGTTACCCTGCTGTGCTACAGAACATTAGAAATGATTCCTCCTATCCTGCTCTACCCTTATACCCATTAGTCATCCTCTCTCCCGCTATTCCTTTCCCCTCCTTGACCAGAGTCCTGATAATGTGTAGTTGGGCTTGCTTGCTCTTGTGCTGCTGTCCTTACCTAGAAGGGTATGCCCAGCCTAGTCTAGTTGGCCTCGCAGGAGGACGAAAGACTGGTGGAGGACAGCTACCTGCTAAACCTCCCAGCCAAGCATAGAACAGAGACCCAGATGACTCACAGCCTCATGATCAAGGCCAGCCAAGATCTGCCAACCCACAGAGCTGCAATAGTAAATGATAGGAGATTTAAGCTAGTTTGGGAATGATTGTTAGGTGGCCATTGCTAACCAATTAAAAAAAGTCCTTATTCTTGTGTCGAATGTGCAACTGGGTACCGGGCACCATGCCAGGGACTGGGATGGCAGTGCTGAACCACACAAATAACCTTACTCAGAAACTTGGGTTGGGGGTTGGTGGGGGGTGGGGGATGTGAAAGGGGAAGAGAGAGTGATTCAGGGCCTCTGGCTTCTAACTGGGTGCATGGTGATGTCATTAATCAGAATGGGGTTAGAGGAGGAAAATAGGTTTGATGGGGGGAAAAAGAATGAGTTTGATTTAGGAAAGGAGACATTTAGGTGGAGGTGTCCAGGAAAGAGCATGATATAGCCAGGTGCGGTGGTGCACCCCTGTAAACCCAACAACTTGGGAGGCTGAGCCAAGGAGGATCACAAGGTCAAGACCAGCCTAAGCAATTTAGCAAGACCTTGTCTCAAAGTAAAAAATAAAAAGGGCTGGGGAGGTAGCTCAATGGTAAAGTGCTCCTGGGCTCAATTCCCAGTACAAACACACACACACCAAAAAAAAAAAAAAAAAAAAAATGCTAGGAAGAGCACAGTGCAATGCATAAGGGGAAGCAGGTATCGTTGCAACATGGTCTGTGTTATCTGAAAGATGAGGCTGGCATTCCCAGACAGGTGGGCAAACTGCAGATATCATTTTCTTAACCTCTCAGTTCCCTGGCCCATCTTGGAAAAGGGTTGACACATGTTAAGCCAAAAATTCTTTGGAAGCTGGCAGAGTTTTTCCTACTCTTTTTTTTTTTGTACCAGAGCCTTGAGCATGCTAGGTAAGTACTCTACCACTGAGCTACATCCCCAACCCTTTTTATTTTATTTTGAGACAGAGCCTCACTATATTGCCATGGCTCACCTTGAACTTATGATCCTCCTGCCTCTGTCTCCGGGATTGCTGGGATTAGAGGTCTGCACACCCATGCCTGACCAGAGCTTCCCATTTTTGTTGTAATCCTGAACTCTCCTATATCCCCCTCTGCCTAAATAGGACATACCATTTAGAGAGTTCTGCTCAGGAGAGACCTGTGCCAATGATCGCAAAATGTAACTGAAAAACAGCCACTGCTCTCAAGGAGTTCACAGGCCAAATCACAAGGGCATGCACATCAAAAAGTAAAAAAGTTGGCATCTGATAATGGGCCAAATCAGTGGTCCAGACACTCTCTGGTAGAGGAAGAAGGGAAATCTGAGAGGCCTGTGGCCAGGCCAGGCTTCAGGGAAACAGGATGGGATGAGAGCCAGTCCCTGAAGGCTGCTGAGGTTTTAAAAAAAAAAAAAAAAGGAGGGGGATGGAGAAGGAAAGGGGAGCACTCTCAATCCACTGGTTTCCCCTCAACATTGAAACTAAACACCAAAATTCAATTTAATGTAGCAGTTAAAGACAAAATGTGACCATAATGGGTATTACTTTAGGTGTCTTGTTAGGATGGCCATTATTGGGGAAATAAAAACAAACATCGGCCAGGATGTTGAGAAACTGGAACACTTGTGCACTGCTGCTGGCAATGTAAAATGTGAAGAATGGTGTGAAAGTTCTTCAAAAATTAACCATAGAATTACCATATGATCTAGGCATTCTAATTTTGGGTACAGACCCAAAATAATTGGAAGCAGGGTCTTGTAGAGATGTTCAGACACCCATATTCATAGCGTTATTTATAGTAGTCAAAAGATGGAAGCAACCTCAGTGTCTATGGACAGAGGAGTGAACAAACAAAATGTGTTCCATATAGCTGATGGAATTTATTCAGCCTTAAAATGGAAGGAGATTGAGACACATGCTTCATTATATGGAGGACATTATGCTCAATGAAATAAGCCAGTCACAAAAGACCAAATACTGTCTGATTCCAGATTCCAGAGGAGGATATGGGAGAGTTCAGGATTACAACAAAAATGGGAAGGGGAGGTACCTCCAATTTATGGAGACCGAGCTGAGGGAAGAAGGAATAGGAAGTTAGTGTTTCATGGGGACAGAGTTTCTTTGGGATGATAAAAAGGTTCTGGAGGTGGATGGTGGGGATTTCTGTACAACAGTGTGAATGTGCTTAATGCCACTGACTTGTACACTGAAAAATGGCTAAAATGGTAAGTGTTATGGACGTGTTATGAAGACAGAGAAAGGTGTTAGTTTTCTTAGATTTCAGAAGTGTGAGTGACATGGGGCTATTTGAGAAGTGAGAGAAGACATGGGATCCCAGTGGATGGACCTGGTGAGAAATGAGCTAGTAGCCTAGAAGTGGGAGTGGGTGGTGGGCCAGGACAGACAACTCTTCAACTGATTACAATCAATCAATCAAGTTTAAGTGTACTAGACACCCCCGAGTAGTTGTGAAGAGTTGATCAGAGGAAGCCAGTGAGCTGGCTTGTTTTCTTCCATTCATTTCTCATGCCCACTGCCTAAGGAAGAATAGGCGATACAGAAATGAAAATGGAGTAAGGTCAAGAAGACAGCAGGCTCCCAGGGTCGCAGCGGGGCCCTCCTGTAATCCCAGCCTAGGAGTCTGAGGCAGGCAGATCCCAGTTTGGAAGTCAGCCTTAGCAACTTAGTGAGGCTGAGGCAACCTAGTGAGATTCTGTCTCATAGTAATAAAAAACATAGAGGGCTGGGGATGTGGCTCAGTGATTAAGTGCCCTTGGGTTCAATCCCTGATACCAAAAAATGAAAGAAAAAGGAAGAAACTGACAGAAAACGGTAGGTAACCAAGGAGGAAGGAGAAAGGCAGGGTTAGGTGTGATGAAATCCCCTCCCGCCTGATCACCCCAGAGGCGTGGGCTGGGCGGTGGGAAGACAGCAGCAGGGGCCTCCTCCCTCATGCATCTCCTCTGTGTCCCAGCAGCAGGCTCCAGGGGGCACCATGGCTTCTGCGGAGCCGCTCACGGCGCTGTCCCGCTGGTACCTGTACGCCATCCACGGCTACTTCTGCGAGGTGATGTTCACGGCCGCCTGGGAGTTCGTGGTGAACTTTAACTGGAAGTTCCCGGGCGTCACGAGCGTGTGGGCCCTCTTCATCTACGGCACCTCCATCCTCATCGTGGAGCGCATGTACCTGCGCCTGCGGCGCCGCTGCCCGCTGCTGCTGCGCTGCCTCATCTACACGCTCTGGACCTACCTGTGGGAGTTCACCACGGGCTTCATCCTGCGCCAGTTCAACGCCTGCCCCTGGGACTACTCCCAGTTCGACTTTGACTTCATGGGCCTCATCACCCTGGAGTACGCCGTGCCCTGGTTCTGTGGGGCCCTCATCATGGAGCAGTTCATCATCCGGAACACCCTCCGCCTCCGCTTTGACAAGGATGCCGAGCCTGGGGAGCCCGGGGGGCCGCCAGCCCTGGCCAACGGCCACGTCAAGACTGACTGACTGTCCGGGAACAAGTGGGAGGGCTTGGGGGAGGTCTCTTAGGGAACCCAAGGACAAAGAGACCCAGCTGTCAGGGTTACCCCTTCTGTTCAGCACAAGCCCCTCCCGGAGCTGGGCCTTTAGCTCGTAGGGCACACACAGCCCCATACCCTCCAGGGTGGGATGGTGTTAGGAGGTGGGGTGTCTAGACAACAGAAGGACATTGGTAAGGTACATGGATCTTGGCCCCAGTCCAGGGGCTGGTGGCAGGAGGCTTCTGGCTGGGCAACAGTTGGACTACACGGTTGGCTTTTTTGGAAGAAGCAGGATCTATCCTGGCTAAGGGTCATTGAGAATGGGGCAGCAGGTGGGAGGCAAGCTCTGAGGAGGCTTTGGGCTACTGCTGCGGTCACCTTCCTCCCACTTGCCTGGATTTATTTGGGCTTTGGCTGGTTCCATTAGGCAATATTCAGGTGCTTGCTTGCAACCAATACCTCCCTGGGGGCCTGCTGAGCTGCAGCCTAAGAGAGACTGAGCAGCCAGGAGGCTGCTTGTCTACCATGCTAGTCTGCAAGGGCTGGGAAACCTTTCCCTGGCTCCTCTCCCCTCCCCCAGGGTCCTGCTCTGCTCCCTTGGCCTTCTGGGGGCCCCCGTGGTGCTGGATTCCCACCAACCTTGGGCTTTGGGAGGTTTCAATCCCTGTGTGTTCGGTGGTGTTTCCCCTTTTCTTTCTTTCTTTCTTTCTTTCTTTTTTTTAAAAGCCTTTATCACTAGTACCCCTTTTATCCATGTCAGCCACCTGCCCCATTCCCAACTTCCTAACCAACACAGCAGTGGCCAGAGGTAGAACCCTGACATAGACTTCACCTGCCTTCTCCGGGTCTTGCATCCACTGCTCTCACTGGCCTGATGACTGGGGAGGCCCAGTCACCAGTTCTGCCTCCCTGGCTATTGTCTGATGAGCAGTGTCCCCCTCCCTGCAGGCGCCCTGCTGAAAATGAATTGTGTCCCCCAGAATACAGTTGAGCCCAGAGGGGCCTTGTGTATCCACATTGGAACCTAGAGGCAAATTAGCTGAATGGGGAGTGGTGGAGGCTGAGCTCTAGGTCCTGTCTGCTGTCACTGGCTTATGTTCTAGGCAGTCTAGCTTTCTGGGGGGGGGCGGACGAGCAGGTATCCCGTGTTGGAGACCCATGGAGAATGAGGAAGGAAAAAAGGACTGTGGAAGGCTCTCTGGAGCCTCTTTCATGGGTCAGGACTAGTTCTGGTTCTACTGTGGCCCCAGCTCTGCAGCTAAACCTCAGGGCTGCCCCCGCCTCCAGCAAGGCTGACCCTTTGAACTTGCTCCTCACAGTGATAACCCTGCCATGCTCGCGGGCATCGTCATCTTGATTCTCTCTCTTTTCCCCTGCAGCAGGTTCATTGCTGGCAGTGGACGGGTGAAATCCTCACTCCAGGCCTCTCTGACTCTGTCTGCCTACACTCTGAGGAGAGGGGTCCATCAAAAACCAAACCATTCCATGGGACATGGTTTCATCTTGACCACTAGGACCGAAGTAGAAATTATCCTTCCCCTTCTTACAGACCATTAAAAAGTGGCTACCACCTGGGGAGAGAAATTCCTCTTGGTGGCTGTTCCCCTGGACTGTGCAGACAGCAGGGGTGTCCTGGGCTGGGAGATAGTCTGGTAGCCTTTGTCTGAGTTTGTCCCGTCCAGGGCAGGATGTAAGGTGTTTCCATGTCTGTTTCCTGTGCCGGCTCCTCAAATTGAGAACTGCATCCTGTGGGTGATGGTCCTATTATTGTGGCCCTAATTCTAGGATTTTGGGGGTTACAGGGAGTCAGACTTCCAGTGGGGGTGTATTGCTGTCCATATACAGATGGTCCCTTATTGCCGGACACTCATTTCCTTGGTCCCCCCAATTCTGTGGTGTCTCATTCTCCTGTACCCTAAAGACCCTCCAGCCACCACCTTTACATTCCCCCTTGTACAACTGAATTCAGTGGCCAGAGACCTCAGGGTCTCCCAGCACAAGCCCTCCCTACTTGTCAGCTAGAGCAAGCCCTTAGATGGCCTGCCAGGTCTCACCACTCCATATGTTGCCTTGTGGGCATTCCCTGGTCCCATTTTCTCTCCTGGTCCTATAAATATCAAATGCAGGAGTTCCCGGAGTGAGCATGCATCCCTGGCACCATTCTGCATTGTGGGCCTAGGTGTCCCATTGCTCCTATGTCCTCTTATAGGGTACCGAGCCCCCAAGAAGAGAAGGCTACAACCCTCAGCCTGACCACAGAATCTGCAAAGTTCAGATCTCACCAGGAATAGTAGAAGAACCATTGCTTTTTGGGGGGGCAGGTATCTTCAGGTGTACAATCCTTTAGTGCTCAGGGCCTTAAAGTTTGGGGTAATCCTAGCCCTGCCAAGCAGCGAGGGTGCTGGTGGAGAGAGTCTGCTTGCTCTTTAGGAACCTTTGGTGTCCTGGGCCATTCCAGACTGTGGCACCGTCTCTCAAGTTAGATTGCAGATGTGCTGCTTCTCACAGTTGAGCTGCTTTGAATGTCTGCTAGGTTTCCTGTGCTGTCCTTCCTCAGTGCCAGTGAGTCACAATGGCCTATGCTTATTCATAGCAATAATATTTAGAGGGTGCCCATGAAGCCCTTTTGTCCTGGTCCCTCGCTCTGCATGGGTCTCCTGGTGAGGCAGCTGCTGAGTGGGTCAGCTCGTGTGACAGCCTGTGCTTAGGAAACTTCACTGCAGAACACACACCAGGGGAGGCAGGCTGGGGACAGGCCTAGTCCTTTAGCTCTGGCCTTCCCCCCTGAGGCCACCCAGACTCTGAGGAGCTGCAAAAAGGGGCTGTTGAAGTGGTTGAGACTGTCTTCCCATTGGGCAGCTCCTGAGAAAGTCACATGACTGGTTTGTGTGCCCATTGCCTGCTGTGTCTCCGTTGGTCTCTGTCTTTTCCTTTTCATATCTAAAAACAAAATATACTGGTGTTTGTGTTCCAGAACTGGCTCTTGTCCCTTTCTTCTACAGAGGAGCGCCTTTCCCAGAGGTTACTGAAGGCCTGGCCCTTTACACCTGACACCACACTATCCTGAACCAGGAGGACTGATGTGGGGGTGTGGGGTAGGTGACACTCCCTGCTGCTCCTTTTCACTGGCTCTGCTCTGGCCCTCTCTAGTAACCTGATTTCACCCCTGTGCACCCTGTCTTTTGTATAGCATAATTCTGGTCCTGTCTTTTGTCCCAGGCCATGAGACAGATGAGGAATACGGGGAAGTACACAGGTTGCTGCACTTGCCCATGAGATGAACTTCTCTTGAACACACTGGCCATGACCGGGAATGTCCCATGGGTTGGAGGGCCTGAAGGAGGAAGCTGAGGGTAAAGAGCTAAAAGACCATAGCTGCTTTGCATCACATTGAAAAGAAACAGTTGTGCCTTCCTCCCTGACAACTCTGCTTTCCCTGAGAAGCCCTTTGTGGCCAGTGGCAAGTCCTCCTTGAGGCAATATTTAGTTCTGGCCCCTCCCCCACCATGCCCTTCCCCACTGACCTATGTCCAGGAAGAGGATGGAGGGTTCAGAAGCTGCTCAGTCCCTCTAACTAAACCCAAAAGGCCTGGACCCCTGCTATCTTGCACACTCAAGTGGCCTCTTGCCAGGCTGTAGAACACAACCATATGTGATATAAATCACCGAAAAGGCCCTCTGTCCCCTGCCCATTTAAAGTATTCACTTCTTTGAAAGCTTTTCTATGATAAAATGAGATCGCAGAAAGCCCCAGTAGTCACATGTCAATATACACAAATCTGTAAGGTGATTTTCTTAGAGTAGGATTTTATAGAAAGACAAACACAATGGAACAGAGTTTACTTTATGGAGCTTCTGAAGAGGCAAGAGGCAGGGCCTGGACTGAGTGGACCCAGATGGTTTTTTGGTACCCGGGATGATTGGACTCAGGGGCACTTGACCACTAAGCCACATCCCCAGCCCTATGTTGTGTTTTATTTTGAGACAGGGTCTCACTGAGTTGCTTAGCATCTCACTTTTGCTGAGGCTGGCTTTGAACTTGAGATTCTCCTGCCTCAGCCTCCCGAGCCACTGGGATTACAGGTGTATGCCACTGGGATTACAGGCATGTGCCACTGTGTCCCACTCCAAATCTCTTCTTAACTAACCAGGCTCAGTGGGTGCCTTCCTTTCTCAGTGTTTTTCTTCCTCCTCTGTCCCTCCTTCACCCAGTCCAAAGGGACCTTCTAAAGACATTTCATTGACAAAAATGCCCCAGGAGAGAGCTAATGCCAAGGTTCTGTATCTTCTGAAATCTGCCTGGTTTTTGCAAAAAAAACAAATGCTTAATAACTATGAATAAGCCAGGAGTAATATCGCCCACCTGTGATGTCAGAAGTGGAGGCAGGAGGATCACAAGTTTGAGGCCAGCCTCAGCAACTTAGAGAGACGCTGTCTCAAGATAAAATAAAAGGGGCTTGGGATGTAGCTCAGCTGTGGAGCACTGCCGGATCCATTCCCCAGTATCTCCGAAAACAAAACAAACAGGGACAAATGACCATAACCTTGACTTTTCTTCCTGGGTGGCTGTCCCAGAAAGATGAGGATGGGGGTTATCTCCCTGGAAACTCTCATGAGATGGTCACCAGCAACAGTAGCTCAGCTGTCAAGGGAGCAGCCTTCAGTGGATGATGTTTAGTTTGAAACCTGGATGATGAGGAGGGTCAGCGTGTGGAGATGGGGGAAGAATATTTCATCAGAGCCAACAGCTAGTTCCATGAACCTGAATAGTCTGAAGTACAGATGAAAGGCTAGGATGGCTGGAGTTGGTGAGAAAGGGGGTGAGGAGGAGCTTGGATGTGGGTGAGAGAAGCAGGCAGAAGTCGGAATCCGTAGAGCCGTGGAAGCCTGATGCAGGGAGAGGACAGAGGGGAGGGGGGACAGGAGCGCACAGTGGCCATCGGCTTTTTGCCACTATGACCAATACCTGACATAATCAGCTTAGAAAGAGAAACGTTCTATTTTAGTCCACAGTATTGGAAGTTTCAGTTCATGACATTGGCTCTGTTGCTTTGGGCCCATGGCGGCAAAATACATTGTGGTGGGAGTGTGTGACTCTAGCACTTATTATCTGATTGACATTTAACAAGACACTGAGCCCCTCTGGTACTTCATTCAGTAAATTTGGTTCAAGTTTAGTCAGTTTCGTTTAATTCCTTAGGAGTTCCAGCCTCCCTTCAGGCTGAGGGCAAAAGTCACTACAGAGAAGATTCAGAGCCACCAGATTCAGAGCACAGCAAATATCATAATATAGGATGTTAGATATCTATATGTAGCCAGGCACAGTGGCTGAGGTAGGAGGATTGCAAGTTCAAAGCCAGCCTCAACAATTTAGTGAGGTCCTAAGCAACTCAGCAAGACCCTGTCCCTAAATAAAATATAAAAAAGGCCTAGGGATGTGGGGGCTGGGCACGGTGGTGCATGTCTATAATCCCAGCAGCTTGGGAGGTTGAAGCAGGAGGATTGCAAGTTTGGACTAGCCTCAGCAATTTAGCGAGGCCCTAAGAAAGTTAGAGAGCCTCAAAATTAAAAGATAAAAAAGACTGGGGATGTAGCTCAGTGGTAAGGGTCCCTGAGTTCAATCCCCTGTACAAAAAAAAAAAAAAAAAGACTTGTGGATATTGCCTTTTGGTGATTTTTCAATGGCCAACTCTGGTCTACCTCCCTGGAGGGTGATCAGCTTTCCCAGTTTGCCTGAGAATAAGGGGCTTCCTAGGACATGGAACTTTTGGTGCCCAAACTAGGCCCACCAGGATATATTAGGGAGTACCATCTTTACTAATTATAGTACAACTTAGTTCCTGGTTTGCAGAATAACCCCTCTCTCACTGGACATGGTCTTGGTGGGTTCTCTTTCCAGGTCGTGGATGGATTCCTGACTCAAGCCAGAACAGCCAGCCTCAGAGTGTTTGCCTTCCTGTTGTTTCTCAGCTTGTTATTCAGCCTTTCCTTGACTCTGTGGGGTACCCTTTATGGCTTCCCAGTAAATTTCTTTTTGGTTTCTGTTAGTTGGTTCTACTACTTGCAATCACCTCTCCTCTCTACTCTGTACATCAGTGAAAACCTTCCGTATGTTGACAGTCCAGATCCTTGCTACATACTTCACTTGAAAAAAATGTATCTTTATTTGTTCTTTTTAGATATGCATGACAGTAGAATGTATTTTGACATATTATACATACATGGAGTATAACTACCCATTCTGTGGTTGTACATGTTTTGGAGTTTTGCGGGTTGCAAATTCACATATGAACATAGTAAAATTAATTCTACTGTCTTTCCCTTTTCCATTCTTCCTCCATTCCCTTTATTTCCCTTTGTTTAATCCAATGAACTCCTATGGGGATTGGCTTACTTTACCTAGCTTGCTAGTCTCCACTTCCATTCATTTACCAGCAAATGCCATTATTCTATTTTCCTTTATGGCTGAGTTATATTCCATTGTACACACCCAATTTTAAACTATCTGACCATCTCTTATTTGCTTAATCATATCTTCAGCCCTTAATGTCTCCCTTTCCACCCTTCATGAGATACTGCTCATGTCTTGAGCTAGCATCTCCTTTTTTGTTTTGTTTTGTTTTTTGGTGTAGGGGATTGAATTCAGGGGTACTTCACCGAGCCATATCCCCAACCCTCTTTTGTATACAAGGTTTCACTGAGTTGCTTAGTGCCTCGCAGTTGCTGAGGCTGGCTTTGAACTCACGATTCTCTTGTCTCAGCCTCCTAACCTGCTGGGATTACAGGTGTATACCATGGTGCCTGGCCTAGCATCTCCTTTATAACCCCAATTGCTTCTCTGGGGAAGCTGCCTGTTCCCTCCACCTGTTCCTGAGTCCTGCATCAACTCTACTGAAAGCTGGAGGAAGCTCCAACACAAGGGTGTCCCAACTAGATCCTTCTTTAGAAATTGTAAACACGCAGATCTTTCAAATTTTGTAGGTACCCCAGGATGTAGTCCTGATGAACTTGGGACTGATCCAGTATTGTTGTCCTTGTCTGCAGTAGGTCCCTAGGAAGTCTTCAGAGGCAGGTGATCAAGGTCAGCTAATGCCCCGGGTCTCCCACCTTTCCCACTGGTGGCTCCTGGGACAGTGTGACCTGTAAAAGTTGTCTGGTCCTCTTCAACACCAAAGGTCCAAGCCTTTCCTTTGGATCCCTTTAGAAATGAAAACAAGATGTTTTACAGACTCTCACTCCATCTGGTCCCCCTGGGTCTCAGGTCTGCTGGCAGCAGGACCCGATGGCTCCTTTTTCAGGAACAGCTCATTGTTTCTGCGTCCACATGGGCCCTGAGCATCCTAAGAAACAACTTGTCTTTTCTGATTGACAAATCTGGGCATCCCTCCGAGTTATTTCTATATTCTTCCTTCCTATGACTCTGCTGAAGGCACTTTGTCCAATCCTGGTGTGTATTTCATTTCCTTGGGATGACGGCTGACTTTGTGATCTGGAAAAAGGATGACGGTAAGAAAGGGAGAGAGGGAGGGCAAGGATCAGGAAATGGAAGGAGCCGGATGGCTCCACCTTCATGATTGTTTGCAGCCAGTCCCTTTCTCAGTCTTTCTGGAATGTGGCTGTCTACACTCCATGCACGACAGGGAACTTCCTGGTTGCCTGGCGAAAGATTTGACATCCCAGGCTTTGAAGTCATTAGACCTGAGTTTGAATCCCAGGTTCCTGACTCAATTGGGCATGTTACATAACCTGTCTAAGCATCATCTGAAAACGGGGCTAATAATAGTCTAACTCCCAGAGGGTGGAGATCAGTCGAGACAAACAGTGTCGGGTGCCCAGCATGCAATCAATGTTGGCTGTTGGGAGAACTCTTTTCCTCCCTTAGTCTCCTAAGTGAAATGCAAACAGGTAAGCATTTCTGACTTCCGGCTGGTGTGGTCATGATGGCCAAAGCCACGGAATGTGCCTGACCTGGCCTGGACCACTTATTATTAATCAGAAGGCAAATTGCTTAACCTCTAAATACACAAGCATTCTCATTTGTAGAACAGGGAAGAAAAACCTCCTCTATAGGATTATTGTGAAGGCCAAGTCAAATAAAATAATATGTCCAATCCACTTAAGGTAGGCCCATGATCCCTTACACAAGAGCCATCAGATTTTGCAAGACGTTTTGTATTCCAACCAAGTAACACCATTTATAATGCTGTGTATTTTGTAATTCCTGAGCGAGGTGTGAATCAGAACCCCACAGTCAAAGGCATTATTTCTACACCTATGAATATCATGCAACTTGAGGTAAACAAAGATATTAAATTGCCTTACCTCTCACCTGGCTGGATAGACAGAGCAAGTATTCTAATGTCTAGTTCCTAGGTAACAAACTAAGGGTCAGGGAGTGGGTTATTCAAGATCACATGGTCCAGAATTGTCAGAACTAGGATCCCTGGGTCCTCTGGTGATCTAACTTAGGAACTCCCATGACACAGGCCCTGTTCTGACCATTTCCCTTGCTTAATGAACTGCCAGGGTAGGAGCAGGTGGGAGGGAGGAATTTCCTACACAGTCAAGGTTTTTCTTTTTTCTTTTCTAGGTGGATGTCTATTTCAGCATTCTTTTCAGATTCTGCTTTTCCCACTTTGGTATCTTGTATACATTTCTCTGTGTTGCAATAGACAACATGCTTACTTTCGTGGGAGTGGGTACTGAGGATGGAACTCAGGTGTGCCCAGTCACTGAGCCACATCCCCAGCCCTCTTTTGTATTTTATTTAGAGACAGCTGGGTGTTTGCCTGTTTGCAATTCTGCACTGTCCTAAAATAATGCTTCAGTCATTCACTTTAAACTTTGTCTTAGGGATGAGCAAGCACACTGATTTGAAATCACCTGTCCCCGCAGCTCCCCACTGGCTGGCCGCCTTTGGGAGATTGTCTTTCCATGCAGTTTGACTGTATAGTTGTTGTTCCCAATCAACGAATCAATTAGGGTTTATTGAGCGTCTAAGTGGAGAACAGCGTGCTCTTTGGTGCTTGAGGACACAGACTCATAAGCAGTGTCTCTGACCCCCAAGGAGCTTATGTGTGGCCAGGGAAGCCTTTCGATGTCACATCAAGCCGTGTTTGCATCCAGCCAGTCAGGCCTTCTAAGCAGGGCTGTCAGGAAGGGCCTCGGGTGTGACGTGTGTGGTGAAAGCAGGAACTTTAAATAGGCCTCTGATCTGTCCCCTGCCTGTCCAGGGTGTTGTCTCCATGCAACCAGAGGGTGCTAAAAATGAAATAACGAACAGGGAAATAAGCTTAAGGGTTCTACGAAGGCTTCCGTAATACATCAAGCTTTGCTATCAGATTCTAGAGGTGAACCATTAAACATCAATAGAGGGAGGCCAGGTGCAGTGGCACACACCTATGGTGCCAGCTACTCAGGAGGCTGAGGCAGGGGATGACGAGCTCAAGGCCAGCCTCCACACCTGAAGGAGACTCTGTCTCAAAATAAAACTTTAAAATAATAAATAAATAAATATCTAAAGGGCAGAGAATGTAGCTCAGTGGTAGAGGGCTTGCCTAGCATGTGTGAGGGCCTGGGTTCAATTCCCAGTACCCACCCCACACATGATCAACACAGGGGGCAGAGCAAGATGGCAACTGAGTAAGATCCTCTAATAACCTCCCCACCATTACTCAGTTGAGCAGCTATTCATGCACCAAACTACCCTCACAACAGCTAAGGAAATTATCTTAAAAATAAATTTTAAAAATATATTAAAAATTTAAACTGGATGCAGTGACACATATCTGTAATCCAAACAACACAGGAGGCTGATGCAGGAGGATCACAAGTTGGAGGCCAGCCTCAGCAACTTAACAAGGCCTTCAGCTACTTAGTGAGACCCTGTTCCAAAATAAAAAGTACTGGATCTGTAGGTCAGTGGCAAAATGCCCCTCAGTTCAATCCCCAATACCAAGATAAATAAGTAAATATGAATATAAAATACCAGTACCCTGACTCTCCTTGGTGGGGGTCAGTGAAAGGACTAACAAGACTTAGGATGTTAGTCCTGTCTAGTTTCCCTTTAAGCAAAATACTCATCCTCTCTCTGTCTCTACTTGTCCATCCATTAAATGGGAACAACAGTGTCTCAGTTCATTTGGAGTTGTTATAACACAATACCCAACACTAGGTAATTTATAAAGTATAGAGGTTTATTTGCCTCACAATTTTAGTAGTTGAGGGTCCAAACAGCATAATGCCAGTGTCCTGAAAGGGAACCGGCTGTGTGGGGCCTTGATTTATAACAACTTTTTTTTTCTTTTGAGAAATAATTCACTCCAAGACCCAACTCATGCCCAAGACCAGCATCAATCCATTTGTGTGGGTGGAGCCCCATGACCTAATCACAGGGCAACGGGTCCCACCTTTTAACAAAGAATCCTGTACCTCAACATTTTCACAGTGGGACCAAACTTCTAACCCTTGAATCTTTGGGTGACAAACCACATCCCAGCTCTGGTAAGCAACGATGCTCTTGTGGGACTCAGGATTGCAACGAGTACCAATGGAGATCCTGATAAATTCCTCAGAAAGAACACACTGTGCTTGAGTGATCTGTACAGGGCTGGGGACCACAGCTCATTTGTTACTATCTCCTGAGGACCCAGCACGCGGTGGGTCTGGCACAGAATAGGAGCTCAATAAACATTTATCCACTGAACCTATGAGTTGGCAATTGTGATCATGAGTCCATAAAAGACTGTGTACTACAGATCATTTAGTCAATCACCTGTCCTCTCCAGGGAGTCCCCATCCTGACCCCGTCACCCTGGATCCACTATAACAAGTCCCTCATTCAGGGCAGTGAAGATCAGAAGCCAAAAGTTCAGCCCAGGACAGGCAAGCAGGCAAGAGCCGTCCTCAGCCCGTCTCCTCAGGTTTCAAGGGCTACAGAAATCGCTGCCACGGGGGATGGACCGGCTCCACCTCCATTTCCCGCTCCCCGGCTGCCGGCCGCTGAGGCAGGAGCGCCAGGCCCCAGGAGCCATCAGCCAACAACAGAGCTGATCAGCTGAGAAGGACCCTGGGCACCAGGCAGCAGCCCTGCCCTTGCCCACCGCCAGCCGGGGCTCAGGTGTCCTGCGGTTTCTCGGCCCAGCCAGTCTGTCGCTCCTGGGCATTTGGTACCAACAAGAGATTCCTCACCCTGTGCTGGGGACGTCATTCCAAACTGGCCAGAGTCTGGCCCATTGGGGGGACTTTTCCCAAGAGATTTCCTGTTTCCTCGAGCCAGCATTGTCCTTCTCATTGTCAGCTCCTAGGGGATGTGACAAGCTTTGAAGTTCCCTTCCACACCTGGGGTCTGTGGCGACCCTTGCTTTCCAAGGTCTACGACTCCTCGTTTGCTGGTCCCTTTCTTCCTGTGCCTTCTGCACCCAAATGTGAGTTCCAGGGAGCAGGGGGCCCAACTTGCACTGCCTTCTCACTTCAGTGCTGAGGATTGTGCCTCACCCAAAGCTGGCGCTTGATTAATATTTGTTGGACGAATGAATGAACCAACCAAAGAACCCTTGTACCATGTTAGGATGGATGACAAATGACAGTTATTGTAATTATTATAAATAAGTGATGACTATAAAGGACTTTAAAAGGAAGCAGTGATTTCCACAGTCTCTCAGGATCAACCAGCACATCATCCTGCCTTATCTATTGATTATATATTCATTTATTGATTCAGCTACGCCTTCAACCCTGTTTTTTGGTCTATAGGAGAAACAAAATTTAGATCATCATGGAATGGGTTTGTCACGATTATGAAAGAAGGGTGCACGGTTCCAGAAATAGGTGCAATGGGGGGGGGGGTTGAACTAGTCAGGGAGGTCACTGAAGCTACCAGGAGGTCACAACTGCACCAAGGTCTAAAAGAAGAGAGTCATTAACTACGAGCCAAGGAGATGGGGGTGGAGAACACTGCAGACACAAGGATCGACGTAGGAAAGATTGGAGGCAGGAAAAGCTGAGAAGCAGCCAGCTTGGGGAGGCTGAGGAGGAGAAAGGTCCAGAAGCAGCCAGAGTGGGGAGGCTGAGGAGGAGAAAGGTCCAGAGCTACGGCCAGACCTGGGCAGGCCCTGGTCCAGGCCAGAGCAGCCCCAGATGGGCCTTGTCCAAATGGGCTCAATAGAGCTACCCTGAACAGGGAGATGTCACCTCCTCTAGAGACCGTCCCCAGTCCCTAGCCTGTATAGGGGCCTCTTGTCATCCCATGGCACCCAAAGGTTCTCCTCAACACATAACTTTGTGTGTGTGTTAGTGTGTGATGTGTGTGAGTGTGTGTGTGTGTGTGTGTGTGTGTGTGTGTGTGTGGTGCTGGGGATGGAACCCAGGGTCTTACGCATGCTAGGCAAGTGCTCTACCACTAAGCTACATCCCCAGTCTTTCCTTAATATAATTCATTAAAGTCTACTTAAGGACCTGGCACTTTGGATTCTCTCCCTCTCAGTTTGTGAGGTCACGTAAGGCAGAGACCTGGGCTATTCATCCTGTTCCAACAGCGCCTAATGCAGTGCCTGAGACAAGACAGAACCGTTCGCGCCTAATGAAGGAACGAGTGAGACCCGCAGATCACAGAGCATATTGATTGGATGAGTGTTTGGGGTTCTACACACTCAGGAAGCCCCAGCTGAGTCCTGGGCTGCACACTAGAGTGTGGATGAAGGTTTCTGCTGGCCTTGGTAGGAGAAGCGGCCAGAAAGGGCCAGAAAGCTGAGGGGAAGGAGGGTGTCAGAGGATGCTGTGAAGTTTTGATCCTATAGACCAAAAACAGCATTGAAGGAAGAAAAGGTTTAAGGTATTCTTCTCAGAAAGAAGGAGAGAGCACAGTTTCAAGGGGGAATTTGTTTACCCGATGCTGGAGAAGAATTTCAACAGGTAAAGGTGCGTGGATCTATAAGGGTGAACAGGAATGCCAGCTGTGTTTGGCAGAACACTTGTGAATCATGTGCCAAGCATTGCTGTAAGTGTTTTGCAAGCGTTAAACCATTTAAATTCTCTTGCACAAAGCATTTGACTATTACTTTGTCTATTTTTACAAATGGGGAAATTGTGGAGCAGAGAGGTTAAGAACACACAAACATACATCGCCTCTCCTTGGGGGCAAGTAGCTAGTCGGTGACACAGCCAGACTTTGAACCCAGTTTGGCTCTGGAAGCCAAGCTCCACCACCACCTCCTCCAGCTGGCCTTTACCCTGCTCCTGGTGCAAAGGTCTTGAGACCTTTTTAAAGGTCTTTCTAGAGGGAGGTCTGAGCCGCCTGCATTTTTCAGTTAAGAAAGCTAAGGCTCGAGAAGGGTTGCCCTAGCTCAGCCAGCAGAGAAGAGTCAGAGCCAGGTCCTACCCTCACAGCCGTGCTGGCTGTCTCCTGTGCCTTCCAGATGCTGAGCTGCAGGCCCAGGTGGCCCCCTCTGCCACCTTGTGCAGCTTGGGAACCACCGCCAGGACCCAGCCTGTGGTCCCATTCCATGCCCACCTCTGACTCAGCAGGCTGCTCTGGACTCCCTGCCTTTCCACCCCAGCTCTGAACCCCTACCTGACCACAGGGACACCACTGTGACCTGGCACCAGATTAGGAACAACTCAGACCATCAGCAACTCTGGGGGAAAAAAAATCTAGGTGCAGCTAAAATCTATTTATACATCTCTGATGGGCAGGAAGGCGACAGCCAGACCTAAGGAAAGGTTGTTCAAGGATTCAGCAAGTCAGCGTCCTGGGTACCTGAGCAGGTTGATGTGAGACGTCCAGATGGGACGCGGAGCCTCACTCAGCTAGGTCCTGAGTCTCACCCTGGATACAGGAGGCTTCTTGTTCTGCCCCATCCCTTGCTGCTTCCCTCAGGGGCTTCCTTTGATGATAGCTGACAGATTCAGGAAGCACAGGAAACCAGAGAAAGGGGCAATTTTTAAATTTTGTATTTATATTTATTTATTTTTTTATTTTTTGAGACAAAGTCTCATTATGTGGCCCAGGCTGGTCTTGAACTTCTTGGCTCAAGTGATTCTTTTGCCTCACTTTCTGGGATTACATGCTCTGTAAGAAAGAGTCAATTTGACCCATCAAACCAGCTTCCCAGGGAGCACTAGGGCCATACTGACTTGATAAGGAGGGGCCATTGGAGCATTTCTTTTATTTTTATTTTTAATTATTCTTTTAAATTTTGATTTGTTATAGAGTATTCTTTAAACTCACTGTTCAATTACTCTCACCTCATGAACCTGACTCAAGTGGGCATAGTTGTGGTTTGCTTGTATTCCCAGCAATTTTGGAGGCTGAGGCAGGAAGATCAAAAGTTTGAGGCCAGCCTCAGCAATTGAGTGAGATCTTCATCAACTTGGCGAGAGTCTGTCTCAAAAAAGACTAGGGATATAGCTCAGTGGTAAAGCAACCCCTGGGTTCAATAACCTCCACCACACAACCAACAAACAAACACTATGCCACTATGCACAGAGGACATCACTTGAATGCTTAGTAGGGCAACATTCTTGTCTTCCATCCTCTCCCTTCACTCCCCTTCAAGTCTCCAGGTTTCCTTTTTGCACCACCCCCACTGAACTTGATTCATGTGGTCCTAGTATCAGCCTCTAGATTCACTTAGGACTCTATAGCCACGGCCAGCTGACTGGCTAAAAGGTTGGCATTAAGTTTAAGTTGGTCTCATCAGTTCATATTGTGGGAATTTTTTTTTTAATTTGTTCTACTTAGTAGTACATGACAGCAGAGTGCATTTCAGTTCATTGTACACAAATAGAGTGCAACATTTCAGTTCTCTGGTTACACAAGGTGTAGAGACGCACCATTCAAGCAGTCATACGTGTACCTAGGGTAATGGTGTCCATCTCATTCCACCATCTTTCCTATCCTCATAACCCCTCCCCACCTTCCCCCTTGTCCAATCCAAAGTCTCTCCATTCTTCCCTTGCCCCCGCCTCATCATGGATCAGCATTTACTTATCAGAGAAAACATTTAGTCTTTAGTTTTTTGGGATTGGCTTACTTAGCATGATACTCTCCAACTCCGTTCATTTACCTGCAAATGCCATGATTTTATTCTCTTTTAATGCTGAGTAATACTCCATTGTGCATATACACCACAGTTTCTTTATCCATTCACCTATTGATAAGCATCTAGGTTGGTTCCACAATTTAGCTATTGTGAATTCAGCTGCTATGAACATTGGTGTGGCAATGTCACTATTCTATGCTGATTTTTCTCATGGGACTTTTGATCTCAAGTGCCTATCTGGTGACTGGATCAGTAAATTGGTAGCTATATCTATCAAGATGAAATAGACTATGCTATGAAATCCTGAAATGTTAGTGGCTTAATCCTATGACAATTCCTTTCTTTCTTTCTCATGTGAAGTTTCGAGGAGCTCGGCAAGTCTCTTGGGAAGTTCTCCGCTAAGTGGTAATTCAGAGAACTAAGATCCTGCTATTTTGAGGCTCCATCATCTTAAGAGACTTTCATCCAGTTGAAGGAAGAAGGAGGAGGGAATGGAGTGGGGGGGGGTGGAGAAAGCCCATCAGTTCTGAATGGCCTTGGCTTGAAAGTGACACAGGTCACTTTCACCCATATTCACCAGTCAGATGTGTATTCAAGCTTCACTTAACTGCAGGGGACGCTAGGAGGTGTGTGTGTGTGTGTGTGTGTGTGTGTGTGTGTGTGTTACTGGGGATTGAACCCAGGGACACTCTACCTCTGATCTACTACTGATCTACCACTCAACCCTTTATATATTTATTTTTTTTATACTTGTGTGTCACCATGCTTGGCGAGATATCATCTTTCTGTGTGCTGAGGAAGAAGAGACAGAGAGAGGGAAAGAAAACAATTGATGAAAAGAATCTAAGTAGTGGTGGGAAACTTTTTGTAGCCATGTTTTTTTTTTTTTGTTTTGTTTTTGTTTGTTTGTTTGTTTTGCCATTCACAGAAAGTTGATCTGTACCAAAGAGAGGTGGCTAAAGGCAGGAGAAGGGGGGAGAGATGGGAAGGAAGGTCCTAATGAGACGATTACTGAGCCTCACTGGCCTTCTCTGGGGCATTCCTCCAATGCAGTCCTCTTGTGCTGAGCTGATTTTGCATTACTTTTGATCACTTACCGTCAAATGAGTGATATCTAGCTAATATAATCTTTGTCCTAATATAACTATGCTATCATGCAGGCTAAATAACTATACTCCTTAAAAAAAAAAAAAAAAACCCTTTTCACCTGAACTGTTACAAATTTAAATCTCCATGCTAAGCTTTTCTCTCCCCCTATCAAATTCATATACTGAAATCCTAACCCCTGAGGTGATGGTATTAGGATGGTATTGTGGGGACTAGTGCCCCTATAAAAAGGAGGACAGAGACTCCCACCCCTTCCACCATATGAGGAAACAGCAAAATAATAACCAGGAAGTGTGCCCTTGCCGGACACTAAATCTGCCAGCACCTTGAGCTGCCCAGCCTCCAGAACTAAGAAAATTTCTATTGTATTTATAAACCTCCAGTGTATGGCATTTTGAATAGCAGCCTGAATGGACTAAGATATGCTCCATCTGGTCTTCCCTGTTTAGGTTAAGGGTCAGTCAGATAGTAAATATTTTAGACTTTGTAGATGTTGTTCTTGTGAGACCTTGTCTCAACCCTGCCATTACAGCATGAAAGCAGCCATAGATGGTATCAAAACAAATGAACGTTGCTTCATTCAGTGAAATTTTATTTTACAAAACAGGAGGGGCTGGGTATATAGCTCAGTGTGCATGCTTAGCATGTGCAGGCTCTGGGTTAGGTTACTAGCTGCACAAAACAAGACCAGGCAGAAGGCTAGATGGGGCACATAAGCTGTAGTTGGAGAACCCCTGGTCCAGTCGGTTTCTTTGGATCTGAGCTTGGGAACCTCATTTCTCCCTATGAAACTTAATACTATTTGCTTCGATCCATCTTTAAAGTCAAGGGCATATTTTTGAATCCTGATGTGATCAGTCAGCAGAGCAGCTCTGTGTCATGTGCACATTGAATAAGCTTTAGTGTCTTAATGGTTCACAAAGGAGCAAGCTCACCAGGCACAGCAATGCACTCCTGTAATCCCAGCTACTCTGAGGTTGAGGCAGGAAGATCTTCAATTTGAAGTCAGCTCCAATGACTTATCGATACCTTGTTTCAAAATAAAAAAATACAAAGGGCTAGGGGGCGCATGGCTCAGTGGTAGAGCACCCCTGGGTTCAGTCTCCAGTACTGCAAGAAAAACGTTTAGTTTTTCTCATTGCTAATGTTTGAGTATTTGTCCCCTCCAAGACTCATTGAATTTAATTGCCATAACAGCATTAAAAGTTGGGACTTGATTTTGTTTTTGGTTTCTGCAGTATTGAGGATTGAACTCAGGGGTGATCTAACACTGAGTAGTATTTCAGCCTATTAAAAACTTTTTATTTTTGAGACAGTTATTTCTAAGTGGCCCAGGCTGGTCTTGAATTTGTCATCTTCCTGTGTTATCTGTGTAAATGGGATTCCAGGCATGTACCACAGCACCTGGCAAGATACAAGACTTTTAAGAGGTGCTTAGAACCATGAGGGTGATTTTTTTTTTCTTCTTTGAACTAGGGATCCTATCCAGGAGCACTTTACTACTGAGCTATATCCCCACCCTTTTTATTTTTTTTATTTTGAAACAATATTTAACTAAGTTGCTGAGGCTGGCCTTGAATTTATGATCCTCCTGCTTCAGCCTCCTGAATTGCAATGAATTGCCCATGAAGGAGAATTTAATGCCTTTTTAAAAGGTCTTTCAGGAATGGAGTTTTTCTTTGCTCTTCCACTTTTCTACCATGTGAGCAACAACATTCTTCCCCTTCTGAGTGTTCAAGGACCTTTCTTAGAAGCAGAGACCAGTATTCACCCCATACTGTACTTGCTCACACCTTGATCTTGGTCTTCCTGCCTCCAGAACTGTAAGGTATAAATTCCTGTTCTTTATAAATTACCCAGTCTCAAGTATTCTCTTATAATATCACAAATAAGGGCTGGGAAGATCTATTTTTTGGACTATTTCACAGACTTGGCCCCAAAGCCAAAAGGACTTTACATTAGCCATAGGCAATGCTTTGTGAATCACCTTAAACAAGGTGGAGGCCTTTCCTTGTGAATTACCATTTCCATATGCACCTTCTTTTCTGACACCACTTCTGAACCAAATATGTGCTATTTTCTGATACAAAATATGGGTCAGTTTTCTTCACCAACCCTCCAATTCTCCCACACAAACTGGGAGTCCAATAATTTAATTCAACTTGCTCCTGATGCTATCTACCGGGAGTTAACATCAGATCCCACAAGTTAAAAGGCCTAGTCCCACAAGACTGCCCCACCTTAGATGCCAGCCGTAAGTGGAGCCCTCAGGTGACCCACATTTCTGCCTGCCTGACTACCAAACAGGAGGTTCCCAGGACTCCCACTCCCTCGGGTCTGATCCTTCCCTGGAACAGAACTCAGGAAAGTACTTTACTTAAGATTGCCAGTTTATTATAAAGGATACAATGAGGAAGGGTCCAATACAGACGTGTAGGGCAAGGTATGGGTTCACCAACTGGGAACCTTTCCAGGTCTCATCATTCAAGAGTTTTTAAAATGCAATCTCTCTCTCCTCTCCCCTCCATAGGAGTCAAGAGGCGTGACTGAAAGTTCCCATCCCCAATTCATGTGTTGGTCTCCCTGGAGTCCTGTCCCCACCTGGACTCCCCACTAGGAGACCCACCTCATCAGTACAAACTCAGATCTGTGAGGAAAGGGGTTTGTTATGAACAACAAAAGCTACTCCTATCACTCAGAAAATTCAAAAGGTTTTAGGAGCTCTGTTCCGAAGTCAAAGAACCAATATCTATTTATAGTATACTACTCTAGACTATGGAGCTCTGGAGTTGGGCACAGTGGCACACACCTGTGAGCTCAGCTACTGGAGAGGCTGAGGCAAGAGGATTGCAAGTTCAAGACCCGACTAGGCATCTTAGACTGTTTCTCAGAATAAAAAATAAAAAGGCCTGGGGATATAACTTAGTGGTAGAGTGCCTCTGAGTTCAATCCCCAGTACCGCAAAAAAATCAAAGAAAAAAAAGTTATGGGCCCAAAATACTTTGTGGAAGTGGTAGGTCTTTCATGACACGGTACTTTTTAATTTGATTGGTTTCTACTTTTTAGGTAGAAGAAATAGCTTTACACAGTCACAGAACAAATAGCATTATCATTTGGGGCTTCTCGTTGAATGTCCCTTTTACATTTTTGACTTTTCTGACACGAACAAACTCTTCCCTGTGAGAGGCTGTGAGGATTCCTGTCTGATCCCCCCTCCCTTCCCCCTGAGGCCACATGTGTGGTCAAATTCCCATTCATTCTTCCAAGCTCAAGAGCTACCTCTTCTGTGAGGCCTTCACCCTTCATCCAGGTAGAATTGAAGTGTCTCCCCACAGCCCCACTCTGTTCTAACTGCTGGTTTACAAGGCTGTTTTCCTGAGAACGCTGCAAACATCCCGTTGCTTATCTTTGGACTGAACACTATCTGACACACCACTTGGGCTTACTAAACATTTGGTGCGGGTCTACAGGAGCAAGATCAGCCTCACTAGGACACAGAGGAACCCTGGAGGTGGAAATAGGGACGCTGCTCCTTGGCAGTCACCCTTGTTTGAAGAAACTATTCCTCATCCTGTGCCTGGTTCTGATTTACTCCATCTTTTGATAATGAGAGCCATCCTCCACTGCCCACACACGTAACTCTATTAATAGGATAAAACTCAAGATGACAGCTCCCAAAATAACTCCCTCTTCAAGGTCAGTGGAAGGCCATGGAATCACCATCCTGGTCAACCCACTGAACCAGTGGGTGGACATTGGCTCCCAGCTCCAGGATGAGGATGCTGCAGAGTGTTAGAGGGGTCACATTATGACTTGCGTGGATCCTAGGCACTTGTGCCTCTGTGGGTCCATTATTCCATAAAGATGAATTGAAAACTATATTTTATGATTACATTGGCATAATGACAAACATAATCCAAATTTTATTCTTTTTTTAAAAAAAAAAAAAGAGGAGGAAAAGTTTATTTTGGCTCATGGTTTCAGATTCAGTCCAGGGTCAGTGACACCATGGCTTTGGGCCCCTGGTAAGGCAGAACATCATGTTGGAAGGGTGTATCAGAAGAAGGTAGCTCAGAACATGGCAACCAGAAAGCAGAGAGAGCTGTGCACACCAAGGACAAAGTATGAATCCAAAAGGTACACCCGCTGTGACCCACTCCCTCCAGCCACATCTTACCTGCCTACAGCCACTACCCAATTAATCCACATCAGTGTATCAATCCACTGATTAGTGTGTAGGCCCCATAATCATCTCTGAACATTTTTATACTGTCTCACACATGAGATTTTGGGCAACACTTAATATGTAAACCACAACATTCTGCCCATGACCCCCAAATGCTCATGCCTATTGCACAATACAAAACACATTTAGTCCATTTCCAAGAGTCCCCACAGTCTTAATAGTTTTCACGTTGCTCAAAAGTTCAAGTCCAAAATTTCGTCTGAGACTCAAGGCAAACTCTTGGATGCTTTCTCTTGTAAAGATCAAAAGCAATGCATCCAATATATAATGGCACAGAGTAAATGTGTTCATTCCAAAATGAAGAAATAAGAACATAGAAAGAAGGGATGGGACCAAAGCAGGACCAAAATCCAACTGAGCAATAAGTCCTGTCCATCCACGTCCAGCATCAGGGGCCCATAGCATTGTGATGTTCTCTCCGAAGGGCTTATGTAGTTCTGCCCCCAGGGCCATGCTGGTCGCAGCCCACATGGCTTGTTTCTTCTTAATTTCTGTAGATTTCCTTGGCAGATATTCCATGGTACTGGCTTAGGGGTCCTTGCTGCATCTTTGACTTCCTTCTCATACCTTCATGCATCACTCTCTCAGGGGGTGCCTGCCGATATTCTGACTTGGCTATAGTTTGACTGGCCTCCCGGACCTTCCTTTGAAATCTCAGTGGGAACTCCCTTGACCCCCTAACTCCAGCTTTCTGCTCTTCTGCAGAATGCAGATGATGCCAAGGTCTTCTGCTATCTTGAGTAGTATTCAGGTCTTCTGGAACCATAGCTGCAGTGGTATGTGAGTGCTTGGGCAGCTGAGCATGATGAAACAAAAAATAACTGTGTGGGAGTATCTACCCAACCTCTAAATAACTGTGTGGAAGTATCTACCCACCACACAGATACCCAACATTACGGCCACCACCATATACGAGCCATGGGGTTGTGACATGAGAGAGAAATTCTTAATTTAGTAAGCCATTGTGATGTTTGTTATAGCAGTTGGACTACACTAATCCTTTTTTTTTTTTCTTTTTGGTACTGAGTCACATCCCCAGACATTTTTATTTTTTATCTTGAGACAGGCTCTCGATAAATTGCTTAGGACTACACTAAATTGCTGAAGCTGGCTTTAAATTTGTGATCCTTCTGCTTCAGCTTCCCTAGCCCATTACAGGGATTACAGGGGTGCAGCACTGTGCCTGGATAATACATTTTTAAATGATCCTTGTAATATCAGGTACCATAGAATTATATTGCTATGTCATTTTCAAGTTGATATGATTCGGTTTCCTCCTTTGACAGATGATAAAACTAAGGCCCAGAGAAAAGTTACTGACTTGCTCAAGGTTACACAGATTATTAATGTTAGAACTTAAACTAATATTATGATATTACCCTCAGTCCAATACTCTGTATTATACCATATTTCCTCTCTTTGTGCCACACTTCAAATTTTCTACTGTTTAAATTTGTATTTGCACATGTCAGATTAAATAGGTAATCCATCTGGTTTAACCAGATCTCATCTGGTTCAAAGTCCATGACCTCTGGGTTGGGCTGTCTTCCCCGTCAGGCCTGCCTGTGGCACTTTGTGGTCTGGTGACTATGAATTTTTACTCTTGTTTTCCATATGCAGAGAATAAGAAAACTGGCCTAGATATTCCATATTTCCTGCTCTCCTTTAAAATTTAGTGGTTATCCTCTTCATTTTCTTTTATTTTGCACATCTAATTGTACAACTTTCTTCTTTAATTGTTGGTTCTCCTTGATGATAGTGTGAACTACTACTCAGCAGTAGACAGTGCTGCTGGTTCTTTTTCCTTATCCTGAACACTCTTTCTCAAAATGGTGAAGAGAGATTCTCTGGCAACATTTTCTTTATGGTTCTCCACTATTTTTTTATTATTTTTATTTTTGCATTCTCAATGGTAGCAGAGACCCTGTTGTTTAACAAACATTTGTTCAGATCAAATAAGTGGAAGAAATAGTCATTTGCTCATCTGGGTCATACTTCCCTGTGATAAATCTTTTCCCGGTTCATCATATGGATTTAAATAAAACCTTGCTTAAGGGGAGAGAGGAGAAAGAAAGAAGTTTCTGGGAAGGAGATTGAGCAACTAATGTTGTGTGCATGGATGATTAGAGAATTTAAAAAACCCATTATGTACAATTATAATGCACTAATAAACTTTTTTAAATTTTGCCTAGATTCTGACAAGATCAAGTACAATATAATTTCATATAAATTTAGCTAAAATGGGCCTCAGGGAGATCAAATTCCACTTCAGTGAAGAGAAAGAATCCACCAGGTGTCTCATCAGGAGATTCATCTTCAGTAATCGGCATTGTAGGGGTAGTCTGGAAAATTAGCCTGGTCAGCCAGGACAAAGATCCTCCAGTTTCTGTTGAAGCTAAGTAAGGTCGCCATCTCCCCATCACTCAATTTGAAGTCAAAGACCTGAAAGTTCTCAAGAATACGTTCTGGGGTCATAGACTTGGGGATTACCACCACATTCCTCTGGATATGGAAATGGATCAGAACCTGGGCCCGGGATTTTTTTTTAATATTTTATTTTTTTATTTTCGGCGGACATAACATCTTAGTTTGTATGTGGTGCTGAGGATCGAACCCGGGCCGCACGCATGCCAGGCGAGCACACTACCACATGAGCCACATCCCCAGCCTGGCCCAGGATTTTTTGTGCCTTGCAGCAATCTCCTTGATCTCAGGGTCCTCCAGTAGTGAAGGGTCTTCTGGTTTGGCCCAAGGTCTATCTGAAAAGCCCAGGGGGCTGTAGGCTGTGACCGTGATGCCCTTAGAGTGACCGTATTGGATCAGTTTCTCCTGGGTGAGGTATGGGTGACACTAGACCTGGTTAGTCACTGGTTTATATTTGAGTCCAGGCTTATTCAAGATCTTTTCAATCTGGAAGTGGCTGAAGTTGGAAACACCAAGAGCTTTCACCAACCTCTCATCCACCAGCTCCTCCATGACCTCCCAGGCATCCAAGAATGTTTCTTTACTGATGAGGTTGTTGCCTTTATCATCTTTGGGGAATAAGTCCTTCCCAGCCTGAAATCCCTGTGGCCAGTGAATAAGGTAGACATCCAGATAGTCCAGTTTCAGATCTTTGAGGGTCTTCCGACAGGCTTCCTTCATAAGCTTCCTCTCAAAGAAGGTGCACCACGACTTGCTCACAATAATGAGGTCCTCCTGCGTCACCACCTTCTCTTGGATCTTCTCTTGGATGGCTTCTCCCACCTCATTCTCATTCTGATAGACGTAGGCACAGTCTATGGGGCGATATCCTGCATCAATGGCCACCTTCACGGCTTCTTTGACTTTGTTTGGGGGAGACTTCCAGGTGCCCAGACTCTACATGGGCATCTTGGCTTTGGTGCTGAGCTCCATGAAGGTGGCCATGGTTGGTGCGGAAATGGCTTTGAGAGAGCAAATAGATGCCTGGTGCTTTTTAGCTGGGGTTATGGCTCAGCGGTAGAGCACTCACCTAGCACGTGCGAAGCCCTGGGTTTAATCCTCAGCACCACAAAAAAATAGATAAATAAAATAAAGGTATTGTGTCCAACTACAACTAAAAAATAAAATATTTAAAAAAAATGTTGGTGGAGGGGAAAGGCTTCTGAACCACATGGTCACATTAGTCACAGTGACGACTCCATTTCTTGGTATCCATTTCTGTTTTAGTCAGCACTGCTATGACCAAAACACTTGACAAGAACAACTTAGAGGAGAAAAAGTATATTATTGCTCTTGGTTTCAGAGGTTCAATTCATGGTCAGCTGACTCCACAACTCTGAGCCTGAGGTGGGGCAGAACATCATGGTGGAAAGGCATGGTGGAGGAAAGCAGCTCCAGACATGGCCACCACAGAGCAGAACATTTTTATACATTCATTTATACATTCATTACCATTACAGTTATCAGCTCCTAATTTTAAAAGAAATTAAAATTGAAACATTTTCATTGGGCCTAAAAGTAGAGAGCCTGTATGAGTCTGGGTTCTTCAGAGAAACAGAACCTATAGGATGGAGACATACATCCATGAGTATATGGAGACTGTGAAGTCCCATGATCTGTACGTGGCAAGCAGGAGATCCAGGAAAGAAAAAAAAAAAATGACTTTAAGTTCCAGCACAAGTTTAAGACAATGGCAGGTGAAGACAAATGTCCCTATTCAAAGACAGAGAGACTGATTCCAACTTACTCCACCTTTTTGTTCTTTTCAGACCTCTAACAGATTAAATAAGGCCCACTCACATGGGGGAAGGCAATCTGCTTCACTCAGTCAACTATCACATATTAATCTCTTTCAAAAATGCTCTCACAGATACCCAGGATAATGTTTAACCAGGTATCTGGCCAGCGAAGTTAACACCTACAATTAACCAACCTGGGCCCTAGGCACTGTGTGTCCTGAGCCCACTGGAAAAGTTGGCTCTGAGTGTTAGGGAGTAGGTGACAGATGGCTCTTTCCTTGGAGTTAGCACTTTGTAAGCAGTGATCCACAGGAGAAATGATGGAATTCTTAGTGGTCACCTGGTGTTATAGTTAGGATCCTGAAAATTCCCAGAGGCCCATGTGTTAGATCTTTTTTGTTTTTATTTTTTGGTGGTACTAGGGATTGAATCCAACAAGGCTAGGCAAGTGTCACTGTCACTGAGCTACATCCCTGGCCCTACCACCCAGGGTGACATTATTTGGAGGTACAACCTTTAAGAATTTAGGCCCTGGGGGTCACGCCCTTGAAGGGGATTGTGTGATCCCCGTTTCTTCCTTTTCTTTTTTTTTTTTTTTTTTTGCTTCCTGGCCATGAAGTGAGCAGTTTTGCTCTCACCAGGGACTCCCAACATGATGTGTTGCCTCTCCACACACCTAAAGCCACGGGGCTAAACAATATAGACTGAAACCTCCCAAACTGTGAGCCAAAATCAACCTTCTCTCTTTATAAGTTGATTATCTCAAGTATTTGTTAGAGTGATGGAAAGCTGACTACACACTTGGGCTCACGGAGCAAGATCTTGAGCTTAGAAGCTGGTGCCCAGTGAATTTTAATCTATAGTGAGGAGAAGTGGGGGAAAGGGGGGCCAGAGTGTGGGAGGGCTGACTTTTCATCTGTCCCTTGTCGCAAACCATCTTCAGTCATTGTCCCATATCTCAGGTCTATGCTGAACCTCCAGAGATGAAGTTTGCCTTGTAGGACTTGGAAGGGCAAAGCTCCCTCTAAGCCAGAGGAACTCGGACCTGGACCTGTTAGCTTGACTACAGCAACAGCTACAACTGGAAATTTCAAGGAGGTGAAGTTATTTAAAAATGTTCATCCTAGAACTGGGGTTGTGGCTCAGTGGCAGTGAGCTTGCCTAGCACCTGTGAGGCACTGGGTTCAAGCTTCAGCACCATATAAAAATAAATAAATAAAACTAAAGTTGTGTCCATACACAACTAAAAATTAAGAAAAAAATGTTAATCCTGAAATAAACCTAGAAGTGTATTCTTGCGGTCCCAGATATCCAGAAGGCTGAGGCAGGAGAATCTCTTGGGCCAAGGAGTTTGGGGCCAGTCTGGACAACATAGTAAGACTCTGTCTCTTAAAAACTTAATTAATTTACTAAAAATGTTCATCTAGGGCTGGGGTTGTGGCTCAGTAGTTGAGTCCTTGCCTCTCATGTGTGAGGCACTGGGTTTGATCCTCAGCACCACATAAAAAATAAATAAATAAAATAAAGATGTTGTGTTCATCTACAACTAAAAATATTTTTTTTAAAGTTCATCTAAGTTTTTCATTTTACTCTATATTATATTCATACTTATTTTTCTCCAAAATATTTAAATAAAAGTTGACACTGAATTTTCATTCCATGGCTTCAATACTCTTGGATCAATATTCCGCCTTCTTTCCCTGCCTCCACTGCCTCCTGCCCTTTGGTCAGATAGAGGAAGGACCCATTGGCTCAATTTTTCATGCTGGAGGGAAACAGAATCAGGCAGCACAAAGACATACCATGGTGTCCTCCATGCTCTAGATTGATCCAGCAATGGGGCAAGCTGAGTGGGTGGAGGTTTTATAGCTGAGCTTTAGTGTAAATCCTACCCACCTGTATACTGAATCATAGACCATAGTCCATTTCCATTTCCATTTCATGGAACTCTGCATGTATCTCAGGGAGGTTGATCTTTGAGAAAGTACACAATTGCCCAGCTTCAAACAAGTCAAACCTCCTGCTACTTATGTTTGGTCCTTTAGATATGAACTGGTCACCAGCAACACAGGAAAGAAAATGCAGATGCTTCCCTTAATTACCCAGCTAATGAGTTAGGGCTGAGAGGCTGCTGGGACAGTGTGTTCCGTGTTCTGATGATCTTTTCTGGGGAGAATGCTCCACCCTTATGAGACAAGAGAGACTGGTTGGATTGGGGTTGGTTAGACACTCTTTGACAAAAGTGAGGAGAGATGACTTGAACTAGCAGGAAATGAACCAAAGAATGGATACTGAGGGTCTGTTCAGAATGAGGTGTGTGTGTGTGTGTGTGTGTGTGTGTGTGTGTGTGTGTGTGTCCGTCCATATTGGAGGTGGTGATAGTGCTGAGAATAAGGAATTGATGGGAAAGCCTCGTTGTGGGTTTTGAACCACAGAGGGGAGACTTTGGTTCCTATGGAGTCTGTGTCCAGTGGTTTAATGTGCATCCATTGTTACTTTTCCTGCCAAGCATTTATTTCTCCTTCTGGTTGAAATTCTTTTTTAATATCCCTTTTGTTTAAGCCAGTTTGAGTTGGATTTCAATCATTTGCAAATGAACGAGGTACAAATGTGCTAGGAGAAGAATCCAATGAGAAGAGCATTAGACAGAAATCAGGAGATGGAGGTGGGGCACTGGCTCTATCACCAACCACTTCTGACCTTGGACAAGTCACATGTCCCCTCTGGACCCAGTGTCCCTATTAGTAAAAGGATTTGGAATTTCATGTATTAGTATAAATCACCGTACATAAGTCACATATTACCAACAACTCTCACTCACATTTTATAAAAGAAAGGATATTTTTAGCACCAAAAGTATATAGAATCCCAAAACTGGAAAATGAAACAGATTTAGATTTTTTTTTAAAAAAAGACTTACATTTTTATTTGCCCCCTATTTCCCTAGGCTAGGGGAAAATGTCACTGTGCTGCTCTGACGTCTACAGCTGGAAACTCTTAAATCTCAAGAACTCCCAGGTTCATTTTCAAACTCTAATATGGCCGGATTAATCTTTTAGCTTCGCCTCTTTCCCCAAAATTGTCAGTCTGTGAATTGTCATTAGCTTGGCTTTTATTCACCCTTTCTCCTTCTGCAGCTGAAGGAACATAAATGTCTACCTTACTAAAGACATTTCCCTCTAGAGGCACTCACTGATGAAAATTTAGAACGACTCACACGTAAATAAGAGCCCATCCCTGACACAAGCTAAACACCTCACCTATTAAGTGCTTAAAAAGCTAATTCATCTAGGGGCCAGGGTTGTGACTCAGTGGTAGAGTGCTTGCCTTGCACATGTGAGGCACTGGGTTCAAAATAAAAATAAATAAATAAAATAAAGGTATTGTGTCCATCTACACCTAAAAAAAATACATATTTTTTTAAAAAGCTAATTCATTTAGACTTCATCTGATCACCTTATGACAGCCAGGAAGCAGAGTGGAGAGAAAGGAGAGAGAAGAGAGAGAGAGAGAGAGAGAGAAAGAGAGAGAGAAGCCAGGGTTCCAATGTATCCTTCCAGGGCAGCCCCCCAGTGACCTACTTTCTTCAACTAGTTACACCTCCTGAAGTTTCCATGGCCGTGATTTATTAGCTAGATCATAGGGGAAACATCTCCCTGTTCTTTATTGTGTTGCTGATGGTCTTTTTCACACCTCTGTAGGGTATCACCAGCCAGGGACTAACACATGGGATATGGGGGGACATTCTAAGTCCAAACTACATTATGTGGTGTTAAGGCTTGGGACATGTGGACCAAGGCTCATTAATCCTTAATTCTGTGATCTTCCAATTGTTTCAGAGACTGATATCTATCACCTTGTCTCCTTGTGGGTGGTCTTTTTGGATATTCAACAATAGCAATAGCACTAGAGACCATTTATCTTGACACTCTGGGTGTGAGGCACCTCACCTCCAAAATCTTGTCATCTTCTCTTTCCTAGAATAGGCAAGGTCATTATTATTTCAATTTTGCAGGTGACATAGCGGCGGCAGTTTGGGGAGGTGATCTGCTGGTTAGCTTACAAGGTAAGGTCTTCCTGACTTTGAAGCCTCTACTTATAATCCTATAAAGAAAGGAGGGATTTTGTCCCATGTTGAAGTCAGAAATATTCAATTCCTAGAGAAGAAAAGTAATGAACCCAAGCCAGCTAGGAGCTGAGACAAGCATGAGGCCCCGACCCACCGTCAGCCCACTTTCTAGAAGCTGTCCCCCCAGAGGGCACTGGAACAGACATTTTAAGAAAGGGAGGGAGGCTCAGGAGATTAGGATAAGACAAAACATCTTGGGGCCAGAGCACCCTGTCCCTGGAACTGATGCCAAGATGGCTGGAAGGGGCTTTGGGGAATTGTCTGGAGGGAGTTTTGAGAGCCAGGCCGGTGGGAGGGCACTAGGCTGGGAGCCCTGGGCCTTGAGAGCTGAAGCCCCTAAATGGCAAAATGGCTCCTTGGTGTTATCTTCCAGCCCCAACTCTGGACTCAACTGGGGTTAACCGCAGTTTTCTCAGCCTATAAAATGAGGGTTCATCGTCTGGCTGGGAAGAAACGTAAGATACTGAATTCCTTGACTCTGGAATTGGACAAGCCTGAAGACAAAAAACCTGTGCCCGTCCCCGACTCTTTGTCTTTGCCCTGGTAAACAGCATGCCCCACTGTGGGGATCTCAAGCTGGAAATCGGGGCTCAGCCCTGATTCCTCCCTCTTCCTCCAGCCCATCGGTAGTCCTTTAGATACAGCCTCTCAAACATCTCTCAAGTCCCCCTGTTTCTCCCTATTCCACCAGCAAAGTCCAAACCAGCATTTTCTCTCACCTGTTCACTGCAGGGACTCCTACATGCTGCCCTGTCCCTCCTGTCCCCACAGCCGAGTCTCAGACCTGCAGTTACAGTGATGCTTGAAAATTTAAATCAGGTCCTGTTACTTGCTTAAATCTTTCAATGATTTCCCATTTTATTTGGACAAATGTCACAAGCCCTTTACTTGGCTCACCTGATCTGACATCTGGCCTGGCCACCTATTCAAGCGTCTCATGCCATAAGCCTTGTCCCTCACTCACGGAACTCCAGCCCCCATGGACTTGAGGTTCCTTGAACACACCAAGCTGTCTCTTCTGCAGGGTCTTTGCACCCTACCAGTCCTTCAGTCTAATGTGCACCCCTGTAAACAGCTCCTGCCACCCAGACTGAGAGAGGCCTTCCCTAACCAACACTTATTTTCTATCATAGCACATATTTATTTCCTTCTGAGCACTCATTATGATTACTTTGAGACTTTGGGTGCTTACTTCCATGAGGGCAAGGTCTTTTCTGTCTGTGCCTAGTTGTAGCTTCCTAGCACACATTTGACTTATAGTAGGCACTCAAGAGCTGATCTCAGTGGCACACACATCTATAATCCCAGCAATTCAGGAGGCTGAGGCAGGAGGATTACAAGTTCAAGACCAGCCTGTGCAACTTAACAAGACCCTGCCTCAAAATTTTAAAAATAAATAAATAAATAAATAAATAAAAAGGACTTGGAATGTAACTTAGAGGAAAAGTGCCCCTGAGTTGAATCCCTAGAACTTAAAAACAAAACCATAAGAGGTCCATTGTGTAAATCCTAACAGCACTTCATGCCCAGTGGGTCTTCTCCACGATTCTCTCCTCCAGAGTGCAGGTTACCGGACAAGGGTCTGGGAAAATATTGAATTTGTTCTCTGGGCTGGTTTCTGACCTATAGGAAGAACTTGCAAAAGGGTTGAAGGTGGCAATAAGATAACAGGAGACTGGGATCAAATGACAACTCCCAAGTGCTCACTTTGGAATCCTGAAGGCACATTTCTGAGCCTAGCCTCCCTTATAGAAAAGGGGCTCCCTCTGCTGGACCATGCAAGGCTGCCAAAGACAGGGTACCACCCAGAGAGAGCCTTGAGACAAGCAGCCAGGAGCAGGAGTGGGTGGGTGTCTCCGGGCCGGAAGCAGACATGTTAGTTTGAATGGAGGCAGGTAGAGTCTCCCTCAGGGCTGTAGAGCACCAAGAATCAAATCTTGGGCATGCTGCTGGGCTAGGCCGAGCCACCCCAATGTCCCCCAGTGACTCCCTGTAGGAGTGGACTCTCCAGGCGCCTACAGGCCTGGCACCCTGGGCAGCGGCCCAACCTTCTTGGGGGAGGTTGGCCAACCTCAGCTGGACAGTAGTATCTTGTGACATCCGCAGATCCTGGCAAGAAGCCCCAAGGCTCCGGGCAAGAATGGATCTATAGGTTCCAGGAAAGAGGCTTCTCTGGGAAATAGAGCTACAGTGGCATTTCTGCCCCTCAGGGAAGTCAGCCCTCAGGGAACCCGAGAAGCTCAGAACTGCATTAGCAATACATCCCATCAGGCCTGTCTCCCTCCCCATCCTGAGAAGGGAATACTCAGCAGTCTCCAGCAAGCTGCCTACTAAGTTTTTTATTTTTATTATTTCTTATGGTTCTGGAGATCAAATCCAGGGCCTTGCACATACTAGGCAAGCACTCTGCCACTAAGCTACGCCCCCCAGCTCTGTGTGTATGTGTATAATATATATATATATATATATATATATATATATATATATATATATATATATACTTGTTTCCTCTAATTTGGTGCAAAAATGAAAAATATGTGGTCACCGAACTGTCCTGATGACAGGATGATACCCCACACAACTGTGCCTCCAACTAGACATTGGCCAAGGACACAGGTGGGTGCTGCTTATGGGGTGTGAAGCCTTGGACAGAATTTAAGGCAGAAAGAAACTTTTAATCACCTGGGCACCAGGGAACCAAAGGAGAAGGAGGGAAGGGATGCCATTCAGGCAGGGAGGGCTGGAGGCAAGGATCCTGTAGATTCTTTGTAGATGTTCTATTAAAGTCTTCAAGTGACCTTCTTGGGGATTTGACAAATGAACAAAACTCATATGACCATGTTGCTTTTTAAAAACAGTTTCCAGAACACAACACAACATTATGGACAACAGCTGACCTCTGCCGCCCTATCCTGTTGCGGTCGCTGACATGACTCGGTGTGCTCTGAGTCCTCATGACCCCTCTTCTCATTTCTCTGCATGTTTGGGGTCCGTTCCTTGAACCACTCTAGTTCTCCAAACGCTCTCGTGGTCTGTGACTGGCCCTCAGTCTCAAACCAGAGTGCAGTAATGAATCAGCTGAGCCCCTTGAGGAAATGAGTGTTCCCAGGCTCCCTCCAGAGAGAGATTGGCAAGGTTTGAAGTGGGACCCCAAATCTGCATTTCCACAAGCATCCCAGTAGATTTAGCTATACAGTCTTTAAATCCCACTTCGACTTAGAAATCTCTGTGAAAGTGCCTCATTTCTAATTGCCTTCTATGTAAATAATATTTACAATGAACACTTGTAGAAATGACTTTTCCCCTTTACATTATTTTCTTTAGCTACTTCCTTAGAAGTAAGATTGTGGGATCAAAGGATAGGAACTATTTTATAGGTTTTGCCATCAGGGAATCTGACCTATCACACATTAAGTTTTGTCATTTATATTGAACTTTTTTGAGGTTTGGTTACTGGAGATTGAACCCAAGGGTGCTCTACCACTAAACTATATCCCCAGCTCCTTTTATTTTATTTTGAGTCAGGGCTTTGGTAAGTTGCTGAGCTGTGCTTGAAATTGCAATCCTCCTGCCTCAACCTCCTGAGTTGCTGGGAGTATAGGTGCAGGTCACCACACCCTGTCTAAATTGATTTTTTTCCCACCAGGAATTGAACCCAGGGGTGCTTAACCACTGAGTCCATTATTTATTTATTTATCTTTTTGAGACAGGGTCTCACTAAGTTGCTTAGGACCTTGCTAAGTGTGCTGAGGCTGGCTTTGAACTTGTAGAACTCCTGCTCAGCCTCCTGAACTGCTGGCATTACAGGCATGTGTTACCACGCCTGTAAACTGATTCTTTAATGACAATATAAAAGTTGTTCAAGCTGAAAGTTCAAGATTTGCAGTGGGGCTGCTCATTTTTCTATGTAAAGTTTTGCATGTAAGCTCTGAATTCATTTCTTTTGACTACTTATCAAAAAGGAGCAGCATTCTCACCTTTTCCACTTGCTCAGTGTCTTTGTTATCGGGATGGGAAGCTTTATTTGCCATATATATTTCTCCCCCTTCTGTGGATTTCACTTTTTGTGTTTCCTTTATTACATTTTCTGGAACAAATGGCTTTTATAAACAGATTTGGATCCATCTCTGATAGCTTCTGTGTCCATAGTCAAAACGTTTTCTCTGCAACGCAATCGAAACGTGTTTCCTCTCCCACTTTCTTCCCTGGATTTTTATGAAATTACATTTGAAATGTATTGTAGTGCATGGTGTAAAAATGTGGATAGAGAGGGCTGGGGTTGTGGCTCAGTTGCCTACCACAGGTGAGGCACTGGGTTCGATCCTCAGCACCTAATAAAGGTATTGTGGCCATCTACAACTTAAAAAAAAAAAAAGCGGATAGAAGCTAATTCTGATCCATGCTGATGTCCTCCATTTAGATATTTATTGAATAGTGACTCTTTCTTGTAGCATTGTGTTAGTGCTTACTCATCTTCTATCAACTCCTTAAATAACATGAATGTTTTTAGAGTCTATTCCATTCCCCTAACTTTTGTCTTTACCCTGATAACTATAATGGCTATTATTTCAAGTTCACCATCAAGTTTCTCCACACACACACACACACACACACACACACACACACACAATATTTTTTTGGTATTTTGTCTATCCATACTATATACTTATTAAATTATAAATGCATCTTATTTTCTTTATTTTTCCATTTTAGTCTTAACCCTATTTAGTCTTCACAATCAAGATCAAGATACATTTCTTCATGAATTCATGTTTTCCTTTGCTCCTCCCACTTGAAATTTTTCCTTGAAAAAATACTATGAATTCCAAGTTAAATAATTCCCAGCTATTTGCTTTTTTACTCTTTGAGTGATTCTTGTAAGTAAGCCAGCTTTCTCCCTTCTCCTCTCTTTCTTCTGTCCCACTCTTATTCTCATTCCCACGCTCATTAAAATAAAAGCATTTTGACCCCAAAGACTTGCAGCTAAAATGATAGCCTCTGCCCTCCTGTTTCATGGTGCCACCCAGCACAGTCTGTGAGCTGCTCTGAGGAGACCTCCAGTTGCCTGGCTCCTTTTCTTTGCCCTCCCTTTGCCTGTAGGTGGGCAGGATTGTCCTGGTGCTGCTTTCCTGGGTTAGAACATTGCTGGTTAAGAAAGACTTGGAACAGTCCAGAAGTGCCATCCCTGTCACTGAATGAAACAGGAAAGTCTCCTCAGGTCCACCCAGAATCTCAGAATGTGACTTTATTTGGACATAGGATCTTTGCAGATACCCTTAGGGGACATTCTTAGATTAGTTAAAATGAGGTGGACTCTAAATCCTATGACTTGTGTCTTTATAAAAGAGAAACACACACACACACACACACACACACACACACACACACACGAGAAGCAGAGTTGGGAGGGATGATCCACAAACTAAGGCAGTCCACATGAGGGGTGTAATTCAAAGGCTACAGACCACCCAGCTCTCCATCTTAGCTCTGCCATTTTGTAGCTGTCAAACTCCAGGCAGGTCACTTAACCTCTTGGAGTTGGGACTCTGCAGATGGAGACAATAATCGTTTCTGCCCACAGTACCTTAGGGAGTTTTGCTGAGATCCAATGAGATAACGTGGAGGGCAGCCTGTGCCCTGTTCTGAGTTACTCCGTGTTGTAAAGAACTGCAGTGCCTGGCCCTAAGTTACTCCATTTTTATAAAGCAGCAGTTTGTCCTGAGTTACAGGAGTACAAGTGCAAAGGCGGAAAGACTGAATAACTTGAGTAGGCAAGCAGATCGCCACAGATGTGGACATGCGAAGTTGCCAAAAAGTATAACCCCAGCTGCACAGCACAATGATACGGCACTAACTAATAAATACATAGTACTAATAAAAAGCTACCACCTCTGAACTTATAAAATCAGAAACACACAAATGCATGAACATATCAAACCCAAATCAGGGAAACCAGGCCCACAAGCTATCAGATACACCAGAACATACCTAATAAGGGGCACTTAAGACGGTGGTACAGGGCTGGGGTGGGGCTCAGTGGTGGAGGGCTTGTCTTGCATGCCTGAGGCCCTGGGTTTGATCCCCAGCACCACATAAAAATAAATAAATAAAAATAAAGATATTATGTCCATCTACAACTAAAAAAATGTTAAAAAAAAAAAAGATGGTGGTTTATGGGAGGGGCACATAGCTACCTCATCCTATCAGACACCTGGTGAATGCTGACAAGATGGACAGGCTATGATTCCCCGCTCTGTTCCTGGGGCTTCGGCTCAGCATGATTCTCCCTGTTTGGTGAAGTCCAGTTCTGCTGCTCCAAACTGCCTGTCCTCCAGACCCTGGAGCCCTGGACCCCTGCTGTGGAGAGCAGGCTGTGCCCTGCTCTGTTACAGAACCCGAGTTTTCAGGCTGTGTCCAACCCTGGGTTACTCCACTTTTTTTAATTTATATGTGACAGCGGAATGCATTACAACTCTTATTACACATATAGAGCACAATTTTTCACATCTCTGGTTATATACAAAGCATATTCACATCAATTCGTGTCTTCATACCTGTACTTTGGATAATAATGTCCATCACATTCCGCCATCATATCTAACCCCATTCCCCCTCCCTTCCCCTCCCACTCCTCTGCCCTATCTAGAGTTCATCTATTCCTCCCATGCTCCCTCTCCCTATCCCACTGAATCAGCCTCCTTATAGCAAATAAAACATTCAGCATTTTTTTTTGTTTTTTTTTTGATTGGCAAACTTCACTTAGCATTATTTTCTCAAACTCCATCCATTTACCTGCAAATGATTTTGTTGATTTTAATGATTTTTTTCTCTTTTATGGCTGAGTAATATTCCTTTGTGTATATATGCCATATTTTTTTTATCCATTCATCTATTGAAGGGCATCTAGGTTAGTTCCACAGTTTAGCTATTGTGAATTGTGCTGCTATAAACATTGATGTGGCTGTGTCCCTATGGTATGCTGTTTTTAAGTCTTTTGGGTATAGACAAAGAGAGGGATAGCTGGGTCAAATGGTAGTTCCATTCCCAATTTTCCAAGAAATCTCCGTACTTCTTTCCATATTGGCTGCACCATTTTGCAGTCCCACCAGCAGTTCATGAGTATACCTTTTCCCCACATCCTCGCCAACACTTATTGTTGTTTGTCTTCATAATAGTTGCCATTCTGAGTGGAGTGAGATGAAATCTTAGAGTGGTTTTGATTTGCATTTCTCTAACTGCTAGCAATGATGAACATTTTTTCATATATTTGTTGATTGGTTGTATATTATCATCTAAGAATATACAGGGCCTTGGCCCATTTACTGATTGGGTTCTTTGTTTTCTTGGTGCTTAGCTTTTTGAGTTCTTTATATACCCTAGAGATTAGTGCTCTACCTGATGTGTGAGGGGTAAAGATTTGCTCCTAAGATGTAGGCTCTCTATTCACCTCACAGATTGTCTCTTTTGCTGAGAAGAAACTTTTTAGTGTGAGTCCATCCCACTTACTGATTCTTGATTTTAATTCTTACTCCAAAGGAGTCTTATTAAGGAAGTTGGGGCCTAATCCCACATGATGGAGATTAGGGCCTGCTTTTTCTTCTATTAGACTCAGGGTCTCTAGATTTATTCCTAAGTCAGTGGTAGAGGCTCAGTGGTAGAGGGCTCTAATCTCCTACTTTTTCTTCTATTAGACTTAGGGTCTCTAGTCTTATCCCTAAGTCCTTGATCCATTTTGAGTTAAATTTTATGCATAGTGAGAGATACGAGTTTAATTTCATTTTGTTGCATATGGATTTCCAGTTTTCCCAGCACCATTTGTTAAAGAGGCTGTCTTTTCTCCAATGTATGTTTTTGGCACCTTTGCCTAATAAAAGTGTAATTTTATGGGTTAGTCTCTGTGTCCTCTATTCTGTACCATTGGTCTGCCAGTCTGGTTTTGGTGCCAATACCATGCTGGTTTTGTTACTATTGCTCTGTAGTATAGTTTAAGGTCCTGTATACTGATGCCACCTGCTTCACTCTTCCTGCTAAGGATTACTTTAGCTATTCTGGGTCTCTTATTTTTTTTTTTGGATTGGCTAACTTTCATGATTGCTTTTTCTGGGTTACTGCATTTTGTAAAGCCATCGTTTGTCATAAATTACTCCACTTGAATTCAAATGCAGAGGGAAAATGACTATGCCTTGTCTGTACAGGTATACAAGTAAACAACCACCATCTGCCCTGCACAATCTTAAGGCACAAATTGATAGGTAACTTTTACACGCTGAATTATCAAACTAAATCAGGAGCCCCTGGATACATGGACATCCCAAACCACATCAGAAATACCAGACACTGGCACTTGTCAACCTAACCAAATGTAACCCCCTCACCTAAGACCCATAAAATGAAGACCCTACCCTCGCCCCAGGACCGGACACGGAGGCACACTGAACCTGTTACCTGGGTCGCTCTTCCCAAGTCTGGCTCAGGAAAATTACCACGACAATGAACCTCTGGTTCTATCTATCCTCTGGGCAGGTGGTGGTTATTTACTTGTACAAAGTGTAGACTTTGTCCCTTTGCATTTGGACTCAAGATGGCGTAACTTACAGCAAATTCCTGCTTTCTAACAGGGAGTCGCTCAGGGTTAGGCACAGCCTGGAGACTCCTGCTCTATATATACATCGAGGAGTAACTCAGCAGGGCACAGCTGCCCCTCCACGATCACCTTGAGCAGCTCCAAGCCTTGACAGATCAGAGTTGTTAATCTTGACAGATAAAATTCCTTGACCTTGTCTGACCACCAGACATGACCCTTGTATGTCCCTCCCAGCTCTCTGCCTTCGCTTTTAGTTGTGCCTCTGTAAATCCTGCAGCCACTGTCATCCCTCTCACAGCCTTTAAGATTAAACTCTGGACTCCCCACATGCTAGGCAGGTGCTCTACCTCGGAGTCACATCCCCGGCCCCTTTCTCAGCCTTTCTGTAACTTATGTATCATGGTGCAAAGTGTGATGTGTGACTCGAGTGCTGTAGGTGTTAGTGATTCAGACTAGAACAGATGCCAGGCATAGTGGCACACACCTGTAATCCCAGCAGCTCGGGAGGCTGAGGCAGGAGGATCGTGAGTTGGAGGCCAGCCTGAGCAACTTCACAATACTGTGTCTCAGAATAAAAATTCTAAAAAGGGCTGAGGTACAGCTCAGTGGTACAGCCCCCCTGAGTTAAATCCCCAGTAATTCACACACACACACACACACACACACACACACACACACACACACACATATGCACACACACACTGGAATGGAATAAGTGATAAGTGCCGTGGTCACAATACCAAGTGAAATTAAGAGTACTTGGTGAGTTAAAGCTGGTGAGACTGATGTAGCTTGTGACTTTATTGTTATTTAGTTAGTTGAATGACACTGTGGAAAGATACAAATGGTTTTGGTCTCTGTTAATGGCATAGCTGCTCACAAAAAATAACTGGTTTGTTTTGCAGTGGTGGGGATTGAACCTAGGGTGTTCTGCCACTGAGCTACAGCCCCAGCCCTTTTCATTTTACTTTGAGACAGGGTCTCAGTAAATCACTAAGGCTGGCCTCCAACTTGCCATACTCCGGCCTCAGCCTCCCAAATATCTGGGATTATAAATGTGCACCACTGTACTGTGCCTGGCAACAACAATAATTCATGAGGAAAACATTGCTTAAACTGTGAACTTCTGGACATATGTTGCAGCAATAGCAGTGGCCTGTGAAGCAGGGGCAACAGGATGAAGGGGCGGCAGGACACCTAGGCCGTACTGTGTTCTTTTTCCCTAGGTGGGCTCTATGTCCTTATTGAAATCATATGGTTTTAAAATTTATTTTATTTTTATTTATTCACTTATTTTATTTTTATGCAGTGCTAAGGATCAAACCCAGTGCCTCACACATGCTAGGCAAGCGCTCTGACACTGAGCTACAACCCCAGCCCCTGAAATAATATGTTTAAAGAACATTTCGATGTGCAACAGAGGAAAAAGGGAAACTGTGTGCCCTGGCCCAGTTACAGGCTATGAGAGGACTTAAATGAGATAAGGCAATAGAAAGGGCTTAGTGTTGGTTCCTGGTGTGTAATAAGCCTTAAATAAATGTTAGATATCACCTTTGTTATGGTCGTTATTGACAGAATAAGCCATTTTTAGTATGGTTTTAGGCCAATTGAGCTTTGTGAATTTGAGCAAGTTGCTCTGAGTTTATAGAAAAGGAGAGAATGGGTCTTGAGCCTTAACAATTCCTTCCAGCTCTAGGATCCTACACTCTCTTTGTCTCTAATGGGCTAATTCCACTAGCCAGGGACTGGCCTCATGACAACAGAGACGGTGGCCAGCTGCCCACAGGGCCTGGCAGGAGGTTGCAGAATGTCCACTAGCTCCTCCAACCAAAGCCTATCTATCTGCCCAGCAGCCTCTGAGGCCCACATCTAGGGCAGCAGTGAGGACAGGCTGCAGGTAACCAACAGTGAAGGGGAGGAGACAGGCCTTAAGCCCAAAGTTGGAAGAAGGGACAGTATTGAATACAACAAATGTTTGCCCTCACTGAGTCCTAGTGAGGGAGGAGGTTGTGAGGACAGACTGAAAAATTCAGTGCCCTTAGCTCTTTTAAGTGGCAGTGTGTGTACTGGTTAGAAGTCTGGCTAAGGAGCCAGGACTGCCTGAGTTGGAATCATGACTCTTCGATCGATTTATCCCTGTGTGACTTTGGTCAAAGTACTCCACCTCTCTGGGCCTCACATTCCTCACGTCATCACAATAGTTCCCTCTAGTGGGTCCTTGTGAAGATTAAATATATATTAGTACTTAGAAAACAATCAGGCAGCTGGGTGCCATGGAACATGCTGTAATCCCAGAAATTCAAGAGGGAGAGACAGGAGGATCTCAAGTTCCAAGCCAGCCTTAGCAACTTAGTGAGACCTTATCACAAAATAAAAAAATAAAGAGGGCTGGGAATGTAGCTCAGTGGTAGAGCACTCATGGGTCCAGGACTGGGGAAAAAAAAAAAAAAGTGCTAGGCATGTGATGAGAAGAATGTGTTGGTCGTCATATCCCCAGCCCTTTTAAAAAAAAATTTAAATTTGTTTTAATTAGTTATAAATGATAGTAGAATGCATTTATGCATTTTGATATATCATACATAGATGGGATATAATTTCATACTTATTTTTGAGACAGGGTCTCCCTAAGTTGCTGAGCCTGGCCTAGAACCTGTGATCCTCCTACCTCAGCCTCTGGTACTGCTGGGGTTACAGGTATGTGCCATCCTGCCCAGTGTGGGGAGGTCTAAGGTGTATTGGAGGTAGAAATGGCTTTCCTGAGCCCCTTTGAGACACCTGGGGAGCCTGGGAAGTGTATGCAAGAGGAATGTTCCCATAAAGGTGTCAGAACATGCCAGAAAATATGGTCTCTTACAGTTCCTACCCCCCTCACCTCCCCACCCACTCCCAGTGCAGAGGCCTGACAAAACTCAAATTAGACCTGCTTTGCTTTCTTTTTCTTTCTTGCAGTGCTGGGGAGTGAACCCAGGGATGCTTAACCACTAAGCCATGTCCCCAGCCCATTTTATTTTTTATTTTTTTGAGACAGGATCTCACTAAATTGCTGAAGCTGACCTTAAACTTGCAATCCTCCTGCCTCAGCCTTCCCAGTCACTGGGAGTATAGGCTTGCACCACTGCACCTGACTAGCCCTCCATTCTTAGGAATTAAATGACAGTCTGTGTGTCCCTGAGAGAGCTAAACACTAAATCATCTGCTCTTAAGTATCTGGTGTAAATGGGTCTTCAGATTAACAAATGTTTTAAAAGAATTGAGGGAACAAGAGCTAAAAATGGATGGCGACCTAAGTCTTAGCTCTTAGGGCACAGCAGGTGGGTAGGGTCATGTTTGGAGGGTAGTGTGGGGATTCCAGACAGAAGCACAGGACAGGGCAGCTTCAACTTCTCCTGGGAACCCCTGGGCCCACCGCTGGCTGCATTTCTGCCAGCCACAGCCCTCAGGGCAGCTCCTCCTTGTACTCTCCCTCTATAGACCACGGACCTTACCTGCCAGCGGCCGCCTCAACTGCGTGAGTCTCGGCCTCCCCCTAGTGGCCAGTAGGTGGAAGTTCCCTTAAAACTGGTGGCAACGATGTGATTTTATAATAGCATTTGAATAGTGCTTTACAGTTATAGGGGACTGTCACAAGTATTTAAGACACCTACATCATCCATCTTGAGCATCCTCCCCTCCCCTGCACTCCAGTCACCTCTGCTACTCCACCTTTCTGATTCCGCTGGCTCATCTAATTTCTCCTAATAGGTAGAGGAAAGAGTGCTGGAGCCCAAGGAAACCTGGGGAACTGGTAAGTTCTGGCTTCTTTAGCACCTTGGGTCCTTGCCCCTGACAGTCAACACCAGCGCAGGAAGCAGGCTGGAGAGTGCAACCAGAGACTGCAACTGCCCTCACCTGGCTCCTTTGCACTGTGGTCCCAGCTCCCTGCAAGCTGCTCAGGATTGCCCCTGCTCCCCAGCTACAGGACTTTCAGTCTCTCCAAAAACAGAACATTACCGACACTATCTACCCAACAAGGCAGGTCCCATCGGTTCCATATATTTAAAGATCTCACAGTCAGGGTTCCTGGTCATTGATTTCTAACTTCTTTACTGAACTCATCGTGGAAAATCCCAAGGATGAGACTCCAGTCTTTTCCTTTCTTCAGCCACCAGGCTAGAGATCCTGTCAGACCCAACAATATTCTCCCTTGGGTGCAGAATTTTCTAGAGACGGCTGTTCTGATGATCTATCTATAAAAGGTAACCTGAGAATCATATTGAATATTTCAAATGTTAGATACTGAGTGTGTTTGGGTTTTTAATGTGTTATTTTGAGAAAACCACTTAGAGACATTTTGTTTCGGGCAGCATAAGCCAGCCATTAAAATGTTCTCATTCCTAGTATTAACTTGGTTTCCGCAGGCAGGGCAAAGCAGTTGAGCTGGGGGAGATGATGTCCTGTCCTTCCAAGTGGCACTTGGGGAGAATTAAGATGATGAGAGGGAAGTCTCAGGGAGGAGGGGATGGAGGGGCACTGGGCCGGCTCTGCTGGACAGACTTGCAGATCATGGCAGTGGGTGCACCCTTGCTGAGTCCATGAGGCCCCAAGGACCAGCCAGGCCTGTGGGCTTCCTGCCATGGGGAAGCAGTGCCCAGCTCAGGCAGGTCCTGGCCCAGGACAAGGAGAATGTTAGATACTGAGACTTGGATGATGGGAGGGAAGACGAGGGAGGGGCAGGGGGTTAGGTCCACCTCCTCTTTCTTTACTATCCCCTACATTTTAGATTCTGTATTTCTCCTTTTTTTTTTTTTTTTTTTTCCCAAGAAAGTGCCTAGTGCTGGGCACGGTGGCTCATGCCTGTCATCCCAGCAGCTCAGGAGGCTGAAGTGAGTTCAAAGCCAACCTCAGCAATTTAGTGAGGCCCTAAGCGACTCAGCAAGACCCTGACTCTAAATAAAATGTAAAAAGGGGCTGGGACGTGACTCAGTGGTTAAGTACCCATAGGTTCAATCCCCATACAAAAAGAAAAAAAATGTGAACAGTGTTAAGCATTCAGCTCCATCAGACCAAGTAGGTGGGGAAAGGGAGATGGATTCCTCCAGCGATGGCAGGACCCCTCAGCAATCCCCAATCCAGGGCTAACTTGCTCTTGTTTGTGAATGGGTAGGGTGACAGCTCACACTCACCCTTGCTAGGAGGAAACAATGCCCAGTGAGATGGAAAAAATAATATGGCCTGCCGGTTTCTGTTCTCGCAACTAAAAGGCTCAGGGGTCACTCTAGTTAAACTGGACTGACTGGGCTGCAGGAAATAACCACACAAGAGACACAAATACCTTTTTCTTTGGGGTCGCTGTGACAGCTCCTCTGACCTTAAGGGTCTGCAGAAAGAGAGAGAGCGAGAGCATACACACCCTCTGACCTCTTTTATTGAGGAGAAGCTATTCAAGTGAGGCAAGGGGTCAGGTTTCAGGGGGCTGAGTCTATCTTCATGATGTCCACTGTCAGCAGGTTGACTGACACCTGGGTAGGCCACACCCAAGGGCACAGTAAGAGGAGGGGACACACACAAGGCACTTCCATGGAAGATTCTATCCTAAACAGGGCAAGGGGTTATATTACAAAGGAACAAGTGAGCATAGCTTCACCCATGGGGCTGTAGCAAGACACACCCATTTCTGTGACTGAGCGCCTCAGCACCCAGCTGGGGAGTGTAACTCAGTCACCTGTAAGGTTGGCCTCCCGCAATGGCCCCTGAAGGAAGCTCTGTGAGCACGAACTTCAGGGTCCACACCCTTCTCCTCAGTTCTGCCCTTCCAACTGTAGCAGAATGTGCCACAACTCTGTCCCATCTTTTCCCAGACTTACCACTTCCTCCTTCCTGTGCTGTGGGCACCCTGAAGCTTACTTCCTTCTGAGTGCTCCGGTTCTGCCCATGGATATAACCCCTGCCATGCCTGTGTCCCCCTGCAACCAGCCACTCTTGGCCCCTGCAGAGCTTCCCTGCTGCTGCTGTGGCAGGTCCCAGAACTGTGCTAGGAGCTGGGGAAGCAGAGCCCTAAAACAGCGCTGCTATGGAAAAGCTGGCAGCAGAGGGGACTGGGAGGAGCAGGCGTAGGTCAGAAAATAATCACACAACCACATTGTAAGCAGCATCTTAGAAGTTTCTACAAATGGCCAATTTTAAAAATTCAGTCTTACAACAACATGCCCTCCCCAACCCCTTTTTGTCTTTTTCCTTCTGCTTGGGATAAATGTGATGTTTGTTGCTGTGGCAACAATACACTAATAATGGAAGCAAAAAAAAAAAAGAAAGAAATGAGAAAAGCCTAGGTTTTGAGGGTAGCATAGAACACTGAACCAATTCTGGAGCCATCCCCTGGACTTTCGGTTGGTGGGGGCTACTGGGGAATGAACCCAGGGCACTTTACCACTGAGCCACATCCCCAACCCTTTTTAAAATATTTTATTTTGAGACAGGGTCTCACTAAGTCGCTAGGCTGGCCTCAAACTCACAATCCTCCTGCCTCAGCCTCCAGAGCTGCTAGGGTTTCAGGTGTGTGCCAGCATGTGCGGCTCCAACAAATATTGAATTAGAAACTGAGCCAAGCAATAAGCAGTTGGAAGAAGAAAGGAGCAGATGCTGTGAGAAAATAGGGTGTGGTTGCCCCTCCACATCCACAGGTTCTCCATCCACATGGGAACAGAAAATTGCATCTGCACTGAACATGTACAGAATTTATTCCCTAAACAATATGACAACTATTTAAACAACAGCATGTACATTGCATTAGATATTGTAAGTAATCTAAAGATGGCTTAAAGCATATGGGAAGATGTGCATAGGTTATAGGCAAATATACCATTTTATATAAGGGTCTTGAGCATCTGTGGATTTCGGGCACTCAGAAATGTGCCCACCCCAACAATGTGCTTTGCCAATTTTGTAAATATGTAGGGGCTGCCTGATCAAAGCCCCATGATTCCTTTCTTTGAGAACACTGCTTTGAGCAACCCCAGTGCTCTCTGTTGTAAATTTTTCTTCATTCTTTTATCTTTTGGTCTTGCTTGCTGGCTTCGCACTTTGTGTAGAATTCTGGAAGGAGACCCCCGTGGACATGGAGGGACAACTATTCATACACTGTAAAGGCTGAGAACCAGAAAGGCCTCTCTGAGAAAACAGCCTTTAAGCTGGGAGCTGAGGAAGGAGGAGGAGGAGGGGTGAATTAGGCAGAAGCTGGGAGTAGAGGTAAGGACTGTGCATGCCAAGACCCTGGCACAGGGGGAGCTAAACCTGCTGGAGAGCCCCAGAGGAGCAGGATAGAGTGTGAACTGCTTTATAAACTTGTCTTTGGTCAGGTGTGGTGGCTCATGCCTGCAATTCTAGTGGTTCTGGAGGCCAAAGCAGGAGAATTGAGAGTTAAAGCCAGCCTCAGAAATTTAGTGAGGCCCTAAGCAACTCAGTGAGACCCTATCTCTAAATAAAATACAAAAAAAAAAAAAAAAAAAAGGGGCTGAGGATGTGGCTCAGTGGTCAAGTGCCCTGAATTCGATCCTGGTACCAAAAAACAAACGAACAACAACAAAAATCATGTCTTTGGTGCCTCCCCCAAATCTGTGTCCCCATGTTTCCTACTCTCACTGCTCCTTCTTCCACACTGTCCCCTCTCCCACAGAGAACCCTGTGTTCCAGGAGCTCTTTGACCACACACCCTATTTTTGAGGTTCCCCCAGACCAGCCTTTCCCTGTACTTAATCTTTTTTTTTTTAATCCTTTTTTTTTTTTTTAAAGAGAGAGGGAGAATTTTAATATTTATTTCTTTTAGTTATCGGCGGACACAACATCTTTGTTTGTATGTGGTACTGAAGATCAAACCTGGGCCGCACGCATGCCAGGTGAGCGCGCTACCGCTTGAGCCACATCCCCAGCCCTCCCTGTACTTAATCTTTGAAATGACCCTCCCTCTTTTCCTCAAAAGCTCTAAAGAACTGCACTTCTCAGACAGCAAAGACCAACCTGTAATTGGGAGGATTCAGACAGCAAGCAAAGGATTTTAGGCAGATGGAGGGCCCTGGAAATCACACCTCCCACCCAGCAGCCTCCCTGCCTCCTTCACAGGAGGTCTGTGGGCTCTACCTGGGAGGTACCTGTGGCAGGTCGGGCTCTGTGTGTGGGCCAACTACTCCCTTTCTTCTCTAGATACACTAGTAACCTCTGAAGGTCTCCTTATCCCAATTCCTCACAGCAGCAGTACCTGGGGCTTTGTGGGGGAGGCTGAACTAACTTTCAAAGCTCCTAGGCAGGAACCAGGTGTAGTGGTGCAATCTCAGCAACTTGGGAGGCTGAGGGAGGAGGATCACAAGTTCAAGGCCAGCCTCAGCAATTTAGTGAGACTCTCAAACAAAAAGAATAAAAAGAACTGGGGATGTGGCTCAATCCCTGGCACGCCCTTGTGCGTGTGCGCGTGCACAAACATGCACACACACACAAAGTCCTAAGCAAGGCTGGGGCTATAACGCAGTGTCAGAGTGCTTTTTGCATGCACAGGACTTGGGTTTGATCGCCAGCACTGCTACCGAAAACCTGTACTAATGAGTGGCAAAGATGAGCTAGAGCTCAAGCACAGATCTCACATCTAGAAATTGTGGATCCAGTCCCAATTTCCAATATTTTGTTCTACATGTCCACTCCCGTTCGTTAGGCCATGGGGTCCTGAGCTTCAATCTGGAAAGCACGAAGATCCTTACTAGTTGAGATCTGTGTCATCTGCTTTGCTAGCCACGGGCCACATGTGGCTAAGTTCTAATTAAAATGAAATAAAATGTATACTTCAGTTCCTCATGTAGCCACATTTTAATGCTCAATAGCCATTAGTGGTATTGGGCAGAGCAGATATAGAATATTTCCATCAGCAAAGAACGGTTTGTGGGACAGCACTGGCTGAGAGAAAAAAGACCACGTGTGAGTAGGAGATCTGTCTGTTTTACTGGTCATCCTGCTTAGCTGCTAAGCAAGGCAGGCATCTTTAGGGGCAAACTCCTGTGTTAATGTACCTTTTTATTTAAGCTAAAACTTTTTGAAGAAACCTATGAAGAATCAGCCAAGGTCATTGAAGTCATTCTGACTCACTCTTTTAGGTGCCTGGAGTCAACCTGGCTCATTATAATGCTGAGTTCAGCACACCCAGAACATTCATGATCTGTTATCTTCTCTTTTTTAAAATTTTTATTGTTGGTTGTTCAAAATATTACATAGTTCTTGACATATCATATTTCACACTTTGATTCAAGTGGGTTATGAACTCCCATTTTTACCCTGTATACAGATTGCAGCATCACATCGGTTACACATCCACTGTTTTACATATTGCTATACTAGTGTCTGTTGTATTCTGCTGCCTTTCCTATCCTCTACTGTCCCCCCTGTTATCTTCTTTTTGAACATTTGCTCGATGACCTTAAGCTGAACATGCCCAGGAATGCATCCACCATCTTTCCTTTATGAACTTAAACTGGGCACACTCAGACATGTATCCACCTCAACCTGTGCTTTCCTAATGTGAGTATGTATAGGCTCCCTGAATCAAAGCCCCAAGTTTCCTTTCTTTGGGGAGAACGCTGCTTTGAGCAATAACAGTGCTCTCTTTACCTGTTGTGGGTAGTCAATCTTTCTTCATTCTTTTATATTCTAGTCTTGATCATTGGCTTCACACTCACCAAGAGGGGAACTCATTGCCTTCAGTTCTAATCCCTCTCCTGGACCAAGAGAGAGAAGGAATCAATTGGGGAGTTGGAGAAACACTGGGAGGTTGGCCTGTGTGTATGTATGTGCAGAAGCACATGTGTATGGGTGGGGGGCAGACCAGGAGTCTAGCCCTCAAGGCTCCCAGATGAACCTAGCAACACTCACCACTTGCAGAGTTGGACCCAGTAGGTAAAGTCACAGAATGGGCATCTTGAGGGACATAGATGTCCTGAACTTGTTCTACCTGGGAGAGAGCAAGGTGGGGAGCAGGGAGGAGGCCCACCACCCTGGAATCCAATCCTGACTCAGGACCGAAGGAGGACAGGTCCTTCTGATGCTGTTTCTGAGACAGAGGGGAGAAGCAGTGTGAGAATATGCAATGCCAAGGTGCAAGCCCTTAGGACGGAGAGAGGGATGTGCAACCCTGATTTGCTATCTTGGCTCAGGGCTAAGACAAAGATTTAGTGGGTGCTATGGACTGAAGGTTGGTGACCCCCACACACATCTAACAAGCCCATATGTTAAAATCCTAATCACCAGTATGATGGTATATAGAGGTGGGGTCTATGGGAGGTACGTTAGTCAGCTCAGATGCTATGACCAAAATACTTGACAAAAACAACTTAGAGGAGGAAAGGTTTATTTTGGCTCACAGTTTCGGAGACTCAATCTGTGGTCAGCTGACTCCATTGCCCTGGATCTGAGGTGAGGCAGACATCATCGTGGTGGAATAGCCTATGGTGGAGGAAGGCTGCTGAACTCATGATACCCAGGAAGAGGTTGGAGGAGGGAGAGACCGAGGGAGAGGGAAAAGAGCCAGGGACAAAATATAGTTCCTGTTATGGTTTGGATGTGAGGTGTCCCCCAAAAGCTCATGTATGAGGCAATGCAAGAAGATATGATTGGGTTAGAAAGTCTTAATCAGTGAAATCCCTGATGGGATTAACTGAGCAGTGAATGAAAGCAGATGGGCGTGGCTGGAGGAGGGGGGTCCTTGGGGGCATGTCTTTGAGGTCTATATTGAGTGGACTCTCTCTCTCTCTCTTTCCTGACTATCATGTGAGCCGCTTCCCTCCACCACACTCTTCTGCCATGATGTTCTTGCTCACCTTGAGCCTCAAGGAATGGAGCCTGCTGTCTATGAACTGAGACCTCTGAAACCATGAGCCCTCAAATAAACTTTTCCTTCTCTAAAGTTGTTCTTGTCAGGTCTTTTAGTCATACCAGTAAAAAAGCTGACTAAAACCATCCCCAAGAGCACATCCGCAGTGTGCTGTTCCTCCAGCCAGGCCCTACCTGCCCACATTACCAACCAGCAATCCACTCACATTATTAATCCAACCTATGGATCAAGCCACTGATTAAATTATAACTCTCTAATTCTAATCAGACCTCCTCTGAACATTGCTGCACAGGATAACACATGAGCTTTTCGGGAGTCACCTCATAACAAACTCTAACAGGAGGTAATTAGATCACGAGGGGAGAGCTCTCATCAGTAGGATTAATGGCCTTATAAGAGGAGACATGGGAGAGATGGTTTTCTCCCTTAATGTGAGGACACAGGAAGAAATCCAGCTGCAAACCAGGAAGTCAGCCCTTATGAGGAATGGAATCAGCCAGAGCCTCAATCTTGTATTTCCTAGTCTCCAGAACTGTGAGAGAGACATTTCTGTTGTCCAAGCCATATAGTCTGGTATTTTGTTGCAGTAGCCCAAGCAGTGGGAGTGGGTAAAAGAAACAGACTTCCCAGGAAGTTTGTTCTATAGAAGATTTGCAAGGAGGGGCCTGGGCAGTTCCAGGGCCTGCTGCATACCAGGTCTGCTCTTGCTGAGTGCCTGAGTCTCTTACTGGGATAGCATTCTCCCAAGTTGTTTCTGTTTTGGGGTGGGGAGAGATTGGTACTGGGGATTGAGCCCACGGGTGCTTAATCACTGAGCCACATCCCTAGCCCTTTTTTATTTTGTATTTTGAGATAGGGTCTTGTTAAGTTGCTTAGGGCCTTGCTAAATTGCTGAGGCTGGCCTCAAACTTGCAATCCCCCTGCCTCAGCCTCCCAAGTCATTGGGATTACAGGTGTGCGCCACCAAGCCCAGCAAGTTGTTCCTGGTTCTGAGGGAAGTGTGGATTATTCTCTACCAGGACCACTTTCCAGACACCTACACATGGTAGGTGGTAGACTTCCTACCCAAGTCTACTTCCAGAAGCCAGTAGTGCCCTGAGCAGGAAAAGCACCCCAGGGTACCTCAGAGTAGTTCAGTCCTGTAGCCCAGGCAGGTCCATGGAGTTGTGCTGCCCTCTGATATGCCTCTATCTCCTGCATTGATTGATAGATTTAGTCCTTTGTTTTGTTCAGTTGGAGAACCAGGCCAACTGGGCTCAACTGCTCCTTAGGAGATCATCTCCACAGAACACAACATACTATGTCAGTGCACCTCACAAGAGCCCATAATTTGGAATCAGACCTAACAACCTTGGCAAGTTAGTTCACCTGCAAATGCAAGGTGAAATATCTACCTCACAGGGGTTTTGGGATTCATGGGTGAGTTAGCACGGTGCCCCAAATATGGCAGATAGTATGAAGTTGTTTTGAGCCTGACTCTGGGGCTGCAGGAGGGGGCTTCAGAAGAGGGGCCACTGAGGTGGGTCTGAGGAAGAAGTATCATCCTACTGGAGAGGGAAGTGGGAAGGACCATTCTGGGAGAAGGGCTGTCATGCTCAGTTCTTGGGCTGGACCTCTCAAGCCTCATCCATTTCTCCTATCCTAAGCAGATCACCAGACATTTTGAAGACTAAGAAGTGGGAGGGAGGCAATGGCCATGCTCCTGGTGCTCTGGTTGGGACTGGACACAGATCTGAGGGCTGGATTGCTCATAATGCCATAGTGCCCCCTCCACCATCTTCAGGAAAGTTGCAATTTGGGGGTCAAGGGCAAAGTGTTGTCCTCAATATAAACTGACTGATGGTGGCTGCTAGAAAGGGAAGGCAACCACCACCACTCTAGCATGGAAAAGCAAGAGCTGTTCTGGTTCTCAGAATGACCTCAGAAATCCTCTGTCAATCTTTGAATAATGGCCATTAAATACTAGTAGTGGCAATAATTTTTTAAACCTGCAGCTTTTCTGCTATCAGTTTCCTTTCATGCTCTAGAGATAACTCATTCACCCAGAATTCACTCTCTGGCAATGTTGCTCACAAGAAAAACAAGGCACAGACTCAAAAATCAGGTGAACAAGAAAAAGCCTGGACCTGAGCATGGTAGGTTCATACCTGTAATTCCTGAGATTTGGGAGGCCGAGGCTGAAGCACAGCAAGTTCAAGGCCAACCTTGATAACTTAGAGAAACCCTGTCTCAAAAATAAAATAAAAAGCATTGGTGATGTAGCTCAGAGGTATCTCCCACCAAAAAAGAAAGGAAAGAAAAGAACCTGGAGAAGCTGTGTTTTGTGTGTTTTTTATTTATTTTATGGGATGGTCAGTCAGGTGTGGTCACAAGAGGGCACACACGATAGGTGCAGGCAAACAAAGTTCTATAGGCAGGAGGTGCAGCCTGTCACTTGGAGCCACACAGGAGATCACAGAGGGCTAGGAGGCAGAAGAGTGTAAGTGAAGAAAAGGCAGAGGCCAATATCTTTATTGGGTTCCCACGGGAAAGGCCAGGCAGGCAGGGTAAACCGTTTGGGAGTGGCTAGTTTGAATACTTCTAGAGGGCTCTAAACTATAGGGTGTCTCCAGTTGCCTGGTACCTGGTCCTAAGATGATTAAGGCAGAGGAACATTATCTCCAGGGTGTAGAGGCCAGATAGTAGAGGCTGGCTCTAGGTTGGTTGATCTGCATATCATCAAAGGCACGTTCCTTGCTATTTCTAAGAATTGACTAGCCCTGAGAGAGGCTGTCTTTCCACAGGGTTTGGAGTGGTGTGTGTGTGTGTGTGTGTGTGTGTGTGTGTGTGTGTGTGTGTGTGTTTTCAGTGCTGGGGATGGAACCCAGGCCTGTCTGCATGCCAGGCAAGTGTTCCACCACTACACTACACCCCCAGCCCTCCAACTAGGTTTTTTAAGAAGTCAAAACATTATGATATACAGAAAAAAATTTTTAAATGCACACAACTGGAGAGCCTTGCACGCCTCACACAGATGCCTCATGCAGATGTCGTCTATCGTTATTTTAAGCACCATTTTCCAAGTTGAGGCTATTTATTTGAGTCTATCAGATGGTAAGCAATTTATAGAGTAACTGCTGGAGGTGGGCACTCTGACAGCAATAAAAAGTGGCAGTAGGCAACATAGGAGAAGACAGAAAAACAGACCAAGGACCCACAAAGCACAACAGCCTGGGTCCATGTCCAAGGTCAAGTGTTTGAGGAGATCTCTGTTCCTGCCTAATCCGCCTCTTACCCAACATTTATTCTTCTAGCTCCTATCATCAGGCTCAGTTTCCTCCTTTGTAAAAGAAAATGATGGCCCCCACAAGCTCATAGCCTGATAGTCAGGATGTTCAGGGAGACTGTGGGGCTGGGCAATGACAGCCGTTTTCTTGGATTTACCATGCCCCTGATGATTTTTAAGCGCTAAGTGACTAACTTTATTTAGTCCTTTCAACAACCTTAGGAGTGAGGCTCAGGCAGTCCTACAGTTTCCTGTCTGTTTGGAAGAGTCCCATGTTTGTTTTAATACTCTGCTGGGTTTTTCCAGTTCGTTTGGTTTCCCATACTTTTTACTGGTGACTTATAATTATACATAATAGTGGGATTCATCATTACATATTTATTCATGCACATGCTAAACAATATAATTGGGTCACTATTTTGAGAAATCGAAAGTCCAGTAGTCCATTTCAGAATATAGTATTTAGCCTTAATTGGGAGGTAAGATCCAATTGGAGCAATTTAAACTAGAACCCTTCCCTTTGCCAGTCCCAATTTTAAAAACTAGCCATCGAGTAGAACGTCATCCAGAGCTCCTCCTATCAGAGTCAGAGGCAGTGCTGCCTTAGGAATAAAAACAGACGGCTTGCACACCCACTACACCTTGCTTGCCAGATTTTGAAGTACACCCTTGCGCACCGGCAAATTTGCCCTGCCCATCTACTTCTGATCATGTATTTGATTCTTGGTGGCACCCGGGTATTTCTAGCAATATCATCCTCCAGTATTTTCCCTTAAAGCTCTGCAGTTAATGTCTTGAAATTCTTGATAATTCTGAACCAGGGCATGCCCTTTCTGTTTGCCCCAGGCCCTGCAAATTATGCAGCTCGCCCAGGGTTCGAGGTCTTTCCTTTAGAGTGCTGGGTAACTTGCCCAAAGACACTTAACTGTTTGCCACTCAAGGTGTGGTCTCTGACCAATGGCATCAGCGTCACCCAGCGTCTGTCACCATTGCTTTTTCCATCTCTGTATTTACTGGAAACATATCCTTATTTGCACGGGAAAGATTTCAATTTCTGATCTTCAAGTGAGATTACCTGTACACTATTTAGAGAAGGTGGACTTCTAAAGGCCCCAAGTTGCAGAACAGCTTCAGCGTAAGTCCACCGGCGATCCCGCGCGCCAGCTAATTGGGACTGTCTACTCTCACTAGGGCGGAGCTAGCAATGTGCATGGAAAGCAAAATTTAAGGAGGCATGTACTCTCGGGGCCTGATCCTGCACCAGCAAGTCTCTGAGAATTTAAGCCTCCTTAAATTTTGCACCCAGGGCTCCTTTTTGCCTCGCCCTTCTGACCACTAGTGGGCTGCCTGCCCAAGCGGTTCAGCAACTCTGGGTCCTTAGAAGCCTCAGTTTCCAGTTGGGAATTCCTGGTTAGAGAGGCTCCTGCACGAGAACTCCAAAAAGGGGCGTAACTGATTAAAATTAGAATTCAATTTTCCCGCCATCTCTTCCCATTTTTTAACCCTGGGAAGTCTGCAGCTTCCTCCACCCCTCCCCGCGTCTCTGTTCACCACTCGGGGTAGGAGATGGTTGGGGCCGGCCGCACCTTGTTTTGATTTCCCCCAACAAACTGCTCCACCCAGCAACAGGCAGCCCCTCCCATGGGCGGAGCGGGGCGCTTTGACACCCGCCTCGTGCAGGTGGGAGACCAGCCCCGGGCCTGGCTGCTCTCCGGAACCGGCTCCAACCCCCAGGAGGGCAGAGGCTCCCTGGTGAGCCTCCTCGGGATCCTCCTCAGCAAGGGGCCGATCTTCCGCGGCCTCGGAGAGCCCTTTCCTAAGGAGAGCTGGGGAGGTCGGGGATCTTCCACGGCCAAAGTTCCCAAGAGCCAGCTAACCTTCAAACCCGCCTGGAGAGACTGACTTTCTACCTCCCTTCCCCTCTCTTTTCCCTCAGTAGTTCACATGTAAGTTATAAGTGAGATTTCTTAAAATGAGGATTTCCTAACCCAGGAATCAAAATCTTCTGGGAATGGACACAGTTCCTTGCTGCCTTTCCATGACATAGGAAAAAAAAAAAAGAACTTGTGCTATGGAAAAATGCGGTCCTTTATGTGAGAAACCCCCTCCTGCTGGGGAGCACAGGAATGCAGCCCTGTTCGGGGGCACGTCTTGGATTGTGGAACGTGGACTGCCCTTGGGCTGTCCACCCTCCTACTGGAGTCCCTTTTGTGCAGTAAACAACCTGCATTGTGGCTCTGGGTGGGTCTGGTAAAGTCCTGCTGGTGATTTTGTTTTGTTTTGTTTTGTTTTTGGTCCCGGGGATTGAACTCTCGATCACTGAGCCACATCCCCAGCCCTATTTTGAATTTTATTTAGAGACTGGGTCTCACTGAGTTGCTTAGTACCTCACAGTTGCTGAGGATGGCTTTGAACTTGCAATTCTCTGGTCTCAGCCTTCCAAGCCACTGGGATTACAGGCATGTGCCACCGTGCCCAGCCCTGCTGGTGATTCTGATGATCAGCCAAGTGGGAGCCTCTGAGGCCTGGAGAGCTGATGTGACCAGAGGCATACCCTGTGGTCAGCACATGTCATTATGGCCATCCCATTCTTGCTCTGGGGTTCTGCATACATTCCCAGGCCAAATCTCTGCCCCCATCCCTTTAACCCACACAAAATCAGCTTCCAGGAACAACATTTAGGGAAGGGTGGATGGAGGAAGTACAGAAAGAGAAAGGAGCGTGGAAAGAGGGGAGAGGCTCTTATCTATATCCAGCAATTGAGCCCCGTCTGATCAATCACATGGCTGAGTCATCCTGCCCCACCCCATCCCTTGGTCTACCCCAGGAATTTCTCCTTCCTGGATGGGTTATGGGAGGTAGGTAGGGTTGATGACCCTAGTAGGGAAACCGGGAGTGTGGGCTCTGGGATTGGCTAAAAGCTCACTGAGCATTCTGGAAAGTAACAACCTTCTCAAGATGCTCCAGCTCTTTCAATAGGACAGGAAGGAGAGAGATGTTGCAAGCCAACAAGTCCTTCTGGCATTTCCCTGTGGCACCAGTATATGAGGGAGTACTGGGATGGAGAGGTGAGTGGGTCAGTCTGCTTTCACTAAGTTACATTGTGTTTACACCCATGTGTGTGGCCTGGAGGCCAAGGCCTGTGTATGGCCCTTTGTGCTTTGTACTTAAGATATGCTCAATGCAATTCTTCTGCTCTGGTGAATGAACTAATGAATGGTTGAATTGTTATGGATGTTCTCGACTTATAATGGAATTATGTCTGAATAAGCCCATTATAAGATGAAAATGCACTTAACACCCTAACCTACTGAACATCATAGCTTAGCAACACTATAGAGCATACTCTGTTTCCCCTTATGATAGGATGGCTGGCTAGGAGCTGCCTGCTGCTCACTGTGCTGTACTGCATTGACAGAGTATGGAACTGCATATTGCTAGCCAGGAAAACGAGAAAAATTCATAACCCAAAGTTTCCATTTAACGTGTATCACTTTTGCACTATTGTAAAGTCAAATAAGCTGAACCATTTTATTTTTTGGTGGTGATGGTGGGGTTGTTGCTGGGAATTGAACCCCGAGCCTCTGCATGTTAAGCATATGCTTTGCCATGGGGCCATACCACCAGTCCAAGCAGAACCATCTCAAGTTGAGGAAGGGCTGTATACATTTCTGCTATAACTGGGCAACTTGATGGATGGCCTTGAGCAAAGCCATGGATTAGGCAAAATTTCTGTTTTCTGGTTTGTCTGTGGCCCTTCTGGCTCCTTCCTCTCCTGGCTGATTTTGCTCTGCTCACCACTCCACACCCCTTCCCTTGATTGAATCCCGGATCTCACACATGCACTCTGCCCCTGCACTACACCCTCAGCCCCTGTGAGCTTTTCTATACCTTCAGAGAGCTCTCTTGGGTGTGCAGGACTCCATACTTCCTCCTTTTCCTGTGGGTGGTGCCCTTGTCTGGGACTTCCACTGCCCCTTCTCAGCAGCTTCCCAGTTCTGAGCCTCTTGCAGGAGTCTTCTATAGCTGGTTGCCCCTAGGAGGTGGGTAAGGGAGCCAGTTCTACTGACAGAGGTGACACAGACTGTGCAAATGGGAACCGCCCCTGCTGGTTCTAAGAAAATTTGCAAAGGTTTCTAAAAATGCTGTATTTGATGCTGGTGTGGACAGTTGCATCAAACAGTGGCATCAAATGCAGATGGTGAGGATATCAGGTGGCATATTTCTAGAAAGCAGTCTGAATTTTTAGGACTAAGGCTGTGGCTCAGTGGCAGAGTGCTTGCCTAGCATGTGTGAGGCACTGGGTTTGATCCTTAGCACCGCATAAAAATAAAGACATTCTGTCCATCTACAACTACAAGAAAAAAAAATTTTTTTAAAATATTTATTTATTTATTAGTTATTGGCGGACACAACATCCTTGTTTGTATGTGGTGCTGGAGGATCGAACCCGGGCCGCACGCATACCAGGCGAGTGCGCTACCGCTTGAGCCACATCCCCAGCCCAGAAAAAATTTTTTTTAAGAATTTTTAAAATTTATACCCTTGAACCTAAAATTATTCTTTAGACATTTATCTGAAATAATTAGAGATGTGGCAAAATGTTTATGCATAATATTTATCATAGTACTTTTTTACATAGTGAAAAAATGAAATTCAATCAAAATGAAATGATTAAATATACATATAAAATATGATACAGTTATAATGAAATTTTATGCAGTCATTAAAATTATGGCTTTGGGTTATTTTAATGATCTGTTAAGATGTTTATTAGCTGTAAGTGATAAAGTTAGTGTTCTTTTCTTTTTTTAATTTTTTTAGTTGTAGATGGACACCATACCTTTATTTTATTTATTTATTTTTACATGGTGCTGCAGATTGAACCCAGTGCCTCACATGTGCCACGAAAGCGCTCTACTGCTGAGCCATAACCCCAACCCCATAGCGTTCATTTTTAAAAAATAAAATTTAATAAAAATATGTTAAATAAAATAAATAAAAATCCTGATTGTCAGCTAGGCATGGTGGCTGTAGTCCCAGAAATTTGGGAGGCTGAGGAAGAAAGATCCTGAGTTGGAGGCCAGTCTTAGCAACTTAGCAACATTTTGTCTCAAAATAAAAAATAAAAAAGGCTGAGGATGTAGCTTAATGGTAAAGTGCCCCTGGACTCAATGCCTAGTACCAAAGAAACAAACAAAACCCTGATCATTTGTCTGAGTGATGGAATTTGAGTGGTTTAATCAACTTTTTGGTATTTTTCCAAATTTTCTATGATAAGCACAAATTTACTGAAGTATTAATTCATTGGTACTGGGGATTGAAGTCAGGGGCACTTTACCACAAAGCTACACCCCAGCCCTCTATTATTTTAGTTTGAGACAGGTTTTTGCTAAATTTCTGAGGCTGACCTCCAACTTCTGATCCTCCTGCCTCAGCCTCTCAAGTTGATGGAATTTTAGGTATGTGCCAACACATTCAGCACAAATTTATTTTTATGGTATTAAGAATTACAGAAATTTGTTTTGAAGTCTTTTCTGGATCTGTAGACGGCTCCCCTTCCAGGCCTCCTTAGCCACTCTCTTACTGCAGGACTTTGATGCTGGTCACTGCTAGGGGAAGTGCCTCTGTGTTTGTCAGGGACCAGCCTTGAAGCACACAGCTCTGGGAGCCTGTATTCTGGCACTACTTTTGTCACTAACTGGATGAAGACCTTGGACAAGTCAATTTATTTCTCTGGGCTTTGAGGGGGGGGGGTCCTCACTTATAAAATGAAGCATCTGATTGGATGATTGTTAGGGGTTGGATGGTGATCCTGTGATTCTGATGAGTGTCTGGAGTAAAGTATTCATTTCAAATAAAGTTTCACGATTTACCCTTCATATATATATCTCCTAAATTGAGGATGCTCACTAAAGAAATGACTCTCTAATGGTGGAATGTCATCAGTTTGTGAATCACCTTCACCCAAACACTGACCTAATAGCTTTGGACACACAGCCAACACATGCTAGTCATAACTGGTCCTTCATGACAAAAAAGGGAGGAGGGCTGTGAGGGTCAGGGACTCTTTTATCTCAGCCCCAGCCTTGAGCAGCGTCTGCCTGCAGAACAAGATGAAACCCTGGCCCTGGAACTTCCTTCCCTGGCAGGCTCCCTACTCGATACTGTTTGCTTCCTTTGGTCCCTCCACCTCCCTGTGGTCAGCTGGGCTTATGTCAGCAGAGTTCCCTGGTAAGTTGGTGGCCCAGCCACCACAGCCTGGGGAAGGAAGGGGTGTGACTCATGCCCCACGTCCAGTGAATCACAGAATGGGCTGGACCAGGGGCTTCCCTAGGAGGGGAAGAAGGTTCTAGGTGTGCAGAGGGCTGAACTCGCTGGTGGTAGGAGGGCGCTTTCTCGCTTTCTCATTTCTGTGAACTCATTTGGGAATCCTTCTTGCCAAAGACATCTCTTGCAAATTCCACCTCTTTTAAGCCTCAGAACGTGGAACCAAGACAGCTTCTGCGAGCAAGAAGGAGCTGAACAAAGCCAAAGAGGATTAGAACTCCCCAGTCTCTCCTGTCCTGGGTTTGAGCCCAGCCAGCTTTCAGAGCTGGGACAGGTCCTCGAGAAGCAAATGCATTTGTGATGCTCTGGAGCCCTGTGACTCTGGGCAAGTTATTCAAGGCTGAAGAACTGAGATGAGAAACCCACCACATGGGATTGCTGTGTATTAAATAAAACAAGTAAAACCTAGTGCCTCTAAAGAAATCAGAGTGGAAATCCCGTTGTTTTTGGACTTGGAGGTCCAAAAGTCAGTGTGTCATTATCCTGGCAACACAGTGCCCTGCCAGCTTTCCCTGGGGCCTGGCTTGGACTCACAGGGGCAACAATGTGGCAGAAGGCCCAGCAAGGGGGGGGGCGGGGTGGACTGGGAAGCAGCGGTGGGGCTGGTTTTGGAAGGCACCCTGTCCCTTCCACAGCTGGGGGGCCCCTTCTTCCACTATGGTCTTCTCGTCCCTTCTGGGCATCTGAGGGCCTTTCCCTTGCCTCACAGGACAAGGGAAGTTTGACAGGGCCCTTCACACTGGAGTGCAAATGGGTAAAGGTGACTGTGCTCCAAGACAGGTCAGTGCTACTGCTACTCCTGTTTCCTTTTGGGTGATTCTGGGGATTGAACCCAAGGGTGCTTGCCATTGATCTACATCCCCAAGCCCCCTCCCTATTTTCTTTCTTCCTTCTCTCTCTCTCTCTCTCTCTTTCTTTCTTTCTTCTTCTTTCTCTCTCTTCTCTTCTCTTCTCTCTCTCTCTCTCTCTCTCTCTCTCTCTCTCTCTCTCTTTTTCTTTCTTTCTTTCTTTCTTTGACAGGGTCTCACTAAGTTGCCTCAAACTTGCCATCCTCCTGCCTCAGCCTCCAGAATAGCTGGGATTGCAGGTATGTGCCACTGTGTTCTATTTCATGTTTCCTTTTGTTTCAGTGCCGGTATGGCTTGGTAGTGCATTGTTGTTGATCTTGTCTTGATACTTGATAATCTGTTCATTGTGGATGTTTTGGGCATTAATTTTGATTTTTTAAAAATATTTTTTAAGTTGTTGATGGACCATTACTTAATTTCTTCTTATGTGGTGCTGAGAATGAAACCCAGTGCCTCACACATGCTAGGCAAGCACTGGACCACGAGCTACAAACCCAGTCCTGATTTTTTTTAAAAAAATGGGGATTGAACCACCGGGTGCTCTGCCACTAAGCTACACCTCCAGTTCTTTTTATTTATTTTAATTTTTTTTAGTTGTTGATAGATCCTTATTTTACGTATTTATACGTGGTGCTGAGAATTGAACCCAGGGTCTCACACATGCCAGGCAAGTGCCTTACCACTGAGCCTCAGCCCCAGCCCTTATTTTTTATTCTGATACAGGGTCTAAGTTGCCAAGGCTTGCCTGGAACTTGCCATCCTCCTGCCTCAGCCTCCTGAGTTGCTGGGATTGTCACCACCATGCATGGTCATTAATTTTTATTTTAAAAAATGTTAAACTAAAATATTATTTATCTACGTTATTGAGTTCCTTGGCTCCTCCTTAAATTTTGCCCAGAATGCTGGATTCTTTGGTTCTCGTCCTTTGATTCTCGCAGCCCCCCCCCCCTTTGGGATGGCAGATATTGGGGACAGAATGTTTCCTGGGCACAGCCGTCTCCCTCCCTGCAGACTGCACCAGCTGTCTTAAAAGTTGTGGCTTTCCGGTTAATAAGGACTCTTCTCTGCCCCCACCAGATGCCCAGAAACACTTGCCATCCCACTTCCATCCTATCCATCCTCCCACTTTCATTTCCACTGAGTGCAGGGAAGGTTCCAAAATCTTTTCAGTGCCCTTTAATTGCGTAAGTATTAACCCAGCACAATATGCCAAGTGCCAGGCTAGCACCGGGTTAAATCTGGGGCGGAGGAAACTGGGCAGAGACTGGCAGAGTTATGAAGCGCAGGGCACCCCAGGGGCGCCCTGCCAGGTCGGAGAAAGCTGGGGCGGGGTTGGCAGACTCTGCACCTAAGACTAATCACCGGCCTTGGAGCACCTTCAGGTGGGACGTGGAGGCAAAGATCCCAGCCCTGCCCGACTTCCTGCCCGGGAGGCCCCGCGGTCTCCGGCTCTGGACCAGCGCCAGGGAGGCGTCGCCCGCCGGTGTCGGAGCGGCTTCCTGGGCGCAGTGGGCGCGGGCTGCGCGGGCGCGGAAAAGCGCGAAGCGTCGGGACAGCTCACCTGGGGTGGCCCGGGCGTGCGGGCGGCTACATGGAGGACGGCGTGCTCAAGGAGGGTTTCCTGGTGAAGAGGGTGAGTGCGGGTCGATGCGCCCATCGCGGGGCTCCGCGGCTTCTCACTTGAGCGGGGCCAGGCGCGCGCGTGCCCGGGTCCCCATCCCCAACCCCATGGTGGGATCGGGTGACTGGGGCCCCGTTGCGCGGAGCTGCCTGCCGGTGGGAGCAGAGGTGTGCACGGAGGTTGGACGCCGGCACCAAGGCGGAGTAAAGCTTTCCAAAGAAAAGCGGGGCCGCGGCAAAGGCACGGCGAGGATCGCGCTTGCCTAGTGCGGTGTGGGGTCTGGCGGCGCGTCCGAAGTGGGAATCTTAAAACTTATTGGGCCTGGGAATGTAGCACAGTGGTACAGCGGGAGTTCAGCCAGCACGAGGCTGTGGCGCTCATCCCCAGCACCACACACAAAACAAAACAGATTAAGATATTATGAATAAGGGATGGAGAGAGAGAGGATAGTTAACCGGTACAGGGGTACAGTTGCAAAGAAAAAGTAACTTCTAATATTCTGTAGCACAGTAGGATAACTATGATTGACAGCAATTCAAAATAGTTAGATGGCAGGATTTCAAAGTGTTCCCAGCACAAATAAATGATCCATGTTTGAGGTAATGGATATGACAATTACCCTGATCTGGTTATTATTCATTGTATACGTGTACTGAAAGGTCACATTGGACCCCTATACATGTGTACCATTATTATGAGTCAATTTGAAAAAGAAAAAAGTTATGAATAGTATATTTAAATTTATTTGGCACTGGTGATTGAACCCAGGTCTTGCACATGCTAAACAAATGCTCTACCATCTAGCTCCACCTCCAGGATAAATATAATTTATTAAAATAACATGAGCTGCTCCATAATTACATCTTGGAGGAAGGGGGAATGCTGTATTTCTTTAGCACTGACTGTGCCAGTCCTGGGTATTGTCTTGTTTAATCCTCCCTATAGTCATACAATGTGAATAGAGACACATTGCCCACTTTCACCAAAGAGGAAGCAAAGCTCAGAGTGGTTAAGTAACTTGCTCTGAAAGTAGTAAATGTTGGAGCCGGGATCAGATCCCCTCTGGTTGACTCCCTCCTGTCTACCAAGCAGCATGTGCGGGGGATATTATTTAAATGAGGAAAATGAGGATCAGAAAAATGAAAGAGTTTGCCCACAGCTAGTAATAGCTGGGATGAGAACAGTCATTCCTCAGCCTCGCCCCATATGGCCCACAGTGAGCAAGAGTGCAAACAAAAGCAGAATGCTTGGAGTCAAGGTGGAAAATGAATGAAAGAGCAGCCACAAGAGGGGATATCAAATACCACCTTTGATATTTTAAAGAATTTTTAGGACTGAAGTTGTAGTTTAATGGTAGAATGCTTGCCTGACATTTGCAGGACCCTAAATTTGATCCTCAGCACCACACACACAAAATTTAAAAAAAAAAAATTAATCCTGGTGTTAAGAGTAACTGTTTTGGCTCACATCATAACGTAACATGCAGATAAATGAATCTGGGACTGAGCATTTTGCTCTTTCCCCTGAGTTACAGCTTTGGGACGGGGTGATGAGGGATGAAGGGACTCTCCCTCTTACTGCTTTTCCTGGTGGCCAGATCAGCTGTCTCTGCCCTGAAGGCTCAAATTGTTTTCTTATTCCATTTATAGTGTGTCTACCTTGTATTGCACGGTATTTGATATTAGAAGGCAGGTGTGTTATTTGCTCAAAGCTGTAAGGAGGATAGGAGGCTGATGCCAGATCAAGGGTCAGACTGAACATGAGCAGTCCCAGAATTCCATGCCCACTTCATGCCCCTGTGACTATGATGACAGCCTGGTCCCCTAGGGTCTGTGGAGGTCGCTGCACAACCTGTGGGGGGACTTCTGCTGTCTCCCACTGCACTGCAGCGTGAGGTGGTAGGATGAGGTGGGTGGAGAGTTTTGGTCCAACTGTGGATCATCAGTCCCTGGTAGGGGCCTATGGAGGGCTGGAGTTTACTTGAGGTTAGTCCCCCTCAGATGGGGCTCTATTCCAGGGGTTACCTACATGATTTCCCACCTCTGCTACCACACTGAGTTGGATGACCTGCTTAGGAAAGCCAGGGTGCAGAGAAGTGAGAACCGTGTGGCCCCCCAGCCTACCAAAAGGAAAGGGCTTGGTTGAGATACCCAGGCCTCATTTCAGCCAAACCCCAAGTGTGGGATTTGAAGCCTGATCCTAAGGCAAGATGAATCCACGCCTCTTCCTGCTCCATGAGGAAGGTGGCCTTAATGCCCCTGCTATGGGCACCACCTGCTGATCAGTCCCAATCACCACGCTCTGTGTCCCTTTATCTGCCAAGTGGACCAGCAGCCCCTGTGTCCACTGAAAGTTACAGGAGCAGGACACTAGGAGTCTGAAGGTTTAGCAGGGTTTACAGCCCAGAGGTGGGGGCAGGGCCCAGCTAAAAGCCAGAGTACAGCGTAGTCATCAGCTTTCAGCAGCGGGAGGGCCATGCTGGAGACAGGCAGGGGCATGATGGATTTGGTTCCTAATCCCGCCCAGACAAGAAGGAAGCAAAGCTGCAGGCAAAATGCAGGGAGCTCACAGGGTTTGGCTATCAGGAGAGAGAGGGGGGAAGGAGGCAGGAAGCCTGGGTGGTGGGACGGCAGGTAGGTGGCCCACAGAGGTAGGGGCACTTTGAGGCATCGCCACAGGGCTCATTATCTTGAACCACATTGCAATGTTAACACGTTTTGACCTGGGAATTTTATATATAGGACTCCATCCCAAGGAAATATTGTAAAAGCTTTATGAACAAAGATCTACATTTGAAAACAACCTAGAAACTACAAACATGTCCCCCTAAATAAATAAATGATTAGTTAAATTATGGTTATGTGGATGTTAAAAATGTTTATCGCGTTAAAATCCAAGGAGTTAAAAAGACACAAGATATGAGAAAAGAAAAGATATTCATAGAAATAGAAAGACCAGAAGGAGTTCTAGAGGCTGGAAGTCAAAAATCAAGGTGTTGGCAGGGCCACACTCCCTCTGAAACCTACTGGGTAGGATTTTTGTCGATTCTTGGTGTTCCTTGCCTTGTAGATGTGTCTCTGCCATCTCTGGGTCATCACATTCTATCTTCTCCTTGCATGTCTTTCGGTGTCCAAATTTTCCTCTTCCTCTAAGTGTCAGGTAGGCGTTCAGGATGCCAAGATGTGGAGGCAGGGTATAAAGGATGCCGATGGAGGACTAGACAGGAAGAGTCATGTCCCTGTTTATGGTAAATCCCATTACCATGACAGCTCCCTCCCCTGAGGACTTATCACCATGACAATTCCCAGCACAGGTTTGGTATTTTAAAATGACCAATGGGATAGGAAGGATAGTAGAATGAATCAGACATTATGACTCTATGTGCATATATGATTACCCGACTGGTGTAACTCTACATCATGTACAACCAGAAGAATGAGACGTTATATTGCATTTATGTATGATGTGTCAAAATGCATTCTACTGTCGTTGTATAACTAATTAGAACAAATGAAAAAAAAAGACCACCTAAGAAAAAATAATGAAAAAGAAAATGACCAATGGAGGTAAATTGGATGGGATGTGAATTAGGTTTTCTAAAGTAACCAGAGGCAGAAAATTAGACAATATTCCAATCAGGTATCATAAGATAACCAACGGGGAAAGTGGGGTAAGGTCTTCAATCAGGTCTGTGTGGGGAAGAGAATGCCGCACAGATCAGCATTGTAAGACACTAATTTCCAGACATCAGGGCCCTGAGCTTCTCTTGCTTGCCCTGCTCTGCTCTGCTCTACCTTACCGAGTGCTACTTCCACTGTCACCTTCAGTAAATCTACTTTGCCTGTTACTTGTGTATGTCTTGCTCATTTCTTTCTTTGGGTCACCAAGGACCATAAGGACTCCAGTCACGATGGGTTAGTACCCACCCCCATCTGGTATGACTTTATTTTAATTTAATTACATCTACAAAGACTTAATTTCTGAATAAGATCCCATTCATAGGTACCAGAGGTTAGAACCTCAAGGTATCTTTTTGAGAGATACAATTTATCCCATAATAAGTACCATCTTTGCTTTTGGGCAGGGGAGAGAGGATTGTAGGGCCTTGGGCAGACTGTTTGGGGCCCCTGTTTCCTCATCTTTAAAGTTGGAGATAGAGTAGGCCTTTCCTAAGGGTCTCTTCAGCTGGGACATTCTGTGTCACCTAATCCCAGCCCTGAGGTGCCATCCCATCTTATGGCCCCCTCTTTCTTCTAAAAGGGCACCTGGAACTCAGCCACTCAGTGCTCCAACTGGCCTCTACTCATAGCCAGCTACCTGCAGACAAGGTGCATAAAGAGGGAGGCTTCTCTGTGCCTGGGGACAAATGTGCTGGTAGAGAGAGGCCTGGGTTCTTTCTCAGCTTATACCACTGTTTTCAGCCCCTGACCCACTTGGTCCAGTGACTTTGGACCAGTTTCTTATAACCATGCTCACTGTGTCACTTACTGTAGACCAGGGACAATGACGCCTTCCTACTAGTTTTGTGTAACGTTCCAGCAGCTTCTAGCAGAGCTTCCTACTGCAGCCTCATTTGCTTCATTCAGTGGTCTCTTCCTAGGCAGGGTGGGGTCTCTTTCTATGCTGGGCAGGCGCAGTACTGCACACCTGTAATCCCGGCTGCTCAGGAGGCTGAGGCAGGAGGATGGTGAGTTCAAAGTCAGCCTCAGCAATTTAGTGAGGGCCTAAGCAACTCAGTGAGACCCTGTCTCTAAATAAAATACAACAAAGGGCTGGGGATGTGGCTCAGTAGTTGAGTGCCCCTGAGTTCAATCTCCAGGACCAAAAATAAATAAATAGATTGATTAATTAATTTAATTTAATATAGAAAAGGGCTGGAAATGTGGCTTAGTGGTTAAGCACCCCGGAGTTCAATCCCAAGTATGTATGTGTGTGTGTGTATATATATAACCTTCTCTCAGAACAACAACAACAGCAAAATGAGTTGGGGATGTATCTCAGTGGTTAAGCACCCCTGGGTTCAGTCCCTGGTACCAAAAAAAAAAAAAAAAGAAAAAATTTAAAAAATCAGTGATCTCTTTCTTTCTCTTTTTGGTGAGGGAGGGAGGCAGGGATGGAATTGAACCCAGGGACACTTAACCACTGAGCAACATTCCCAGCCCTTTTTATTTTTTATTCTGAGACAGTCTAGCTAAGTTTCTGAGGCTGGCCTTGAACTTGTGATCTCCTGCATCAGGCTCCTGAGTTGATGGGATTATAGGCAAGTGCCACTCGCCTGGCCAGAGTGATAATTTTAACACAAGAATCTAAACCTATTGAACTTCTGCTTAAAATTCTTCGAGAACTCCCCTCCCAATATTAAAATCAAACTGCAACACGGAACCTGAAGCCCTTGGTGACGTAGTCCCTGTCACTTCCCCCTCCCTTCCCCACAGGCCTTGGAGCCCAAGATATGTGAGTGTACAGGGAATTTCCCCAAAGCATTGTTTTGTTTTGTTTTGTGGTTCTGGGGATGGAATCCAGGGCCTCGCTCACTCATGCTAGGCAAGTTCTTTCTCTACCACTGAGCTGTGCCCTCTCCCTGACAGTGGCGTTATACAAAGCCTTGCGAGCCTTCCTGACCTGACAACCCCACACAGCCTTCAAGACTTGGCCCCCCAAAAGAATTAAGCAGACACTTCTCCAAAGAAGACATACAAATTGTCAACACATATATGAAAAAAGGTTCAATATCATTAGCAATTAGGAAAATGAAAATCAAAACTATACTGAAATCTCATCTCACACCAGTCAGATGGCAGTCATCAAAAATAAAAATAATAATAAATGCTGGAGAGAAAGTGGGGGAAAAGGAACCCCGTTGCTGGGATTGTAAATTAGTATAACCACTACGAAGATCAGTATGGAGGTTCCTCAAAAGACTAGGCATGGGGTCTGGGGACATAGCTCAGGGGGTAGAGTGCTTGCCTTGCATGCACGAGGCCCTGGGTTCAATCCCCAGCACCACACACACACACACACACACACACACACACACACACAGACCATGGAATATGGAATGACCATATAACCCAGCTATATCATTCCTAGGTATCTATCCTAAAGAATTAAAGTCAACATAATATAATGTCACATGCATACTCATGTTTATAGCAGCACAATTTACAACAGCTAAACTGTAGAAGCAGGCTAGGTGTCCATCAGTGGATGAATGGATAAAGAAAATGTGATATATATATATATATACACACACACACACACACACACACACACAATGGAATTTTATTCAGCCATAAAGAAAAATGAAATTATGTTACTTGCAGGAAAATGTGTGGAACTAGAGACCATCATGTTAAGTGAAATAAATCAAACTCAGAAGGTCAAGGGTTGTATGTTTTCTTTCATATGTGGAATCTAGAGAGGAAAAAGGAAAATAAAGGTGGGGGAGGGGAATCTCATGAAAATCAAGGGGAGATCAGTAGAAGCAAGGGACTGGGGAGTGGGAGGGAGGGACGGGAAGTACTGGGGAATGATACTGGTCGAATTATATGGTTTCATTGTGTGCATGTACGAATATGTAACAGCAAATCCCATCATTGCATACAACTCTAATGCACCAATTTAAAAATGTCGGGGGATAATCTTTAAAAAATTTAAAAAGACAGCTCCAGTATCAGCAGGGAATATGCCTAACCCCATTCTACCCTCTTCTGTGCTTTCTCGTCCACCTGGACTCCTCCTTGGTGTTAGGCATCTATCAACTACCTATTGTTTGTAATAAATTAGCCCCAAACTTAACATCTTAAAACATCAAGCAATTATTGTCTCACAGTTTCTGAGAGCCTAGTACACAGGAAACCTAGCTGTAAGATTTTGGCTCAGGGTCTCTTCTGAGGTTGCAAAGTGTTGCCCTTGATGAGACAGTTACCTGACCTGGTCAGCAGGAGGGTTCTCTTCTAAACTCACTCCCAGGCCTAAGGTCCTCACTTCTCTATAAGGCTGCTCACCACGTGGAAGCTACTTTCCCCGGAGCAAATGATGAGAAAAGGAGAGAGAGAGAGTTTGCATGAACCAATAAGAAGCTGCAGAATCTTTTATGACCTAATGTTGTATGTAATTGGTGGTGCATTCCTATAATCCTAGCTGAAAGAAAAGTGGCACAGCACACACACCTGGGATAAGAAGTGGATTTATTGTCAGGAGCCTGACAAGGCTGCTCTGTACAAGAGAGGGACAGCAATAGCAAGGAGGGAGAACAGCAGCAACTTCCCCTTGAGTGTTATCTTTCATAGGCTAGAATCCTGGCCATGCACTAGGGGCGGGTGTAGTCTTGACTGACATAGTAAGCATCCCCTCATCTTGTGGAAGGCAAATTTGTTTCTTGGGAACAGAGACAGGCAGTTTCCCTATCTCAGAGGGGGAATCGGAGAACAAGCATGTCCCTTTATTGTCTCAAGGAGAAAACAGGGAAATCAGTAAGTTCCCATCTCAGGGGGCAGTAAGTTTCCTCCTATCTCTTGGTGAGAGAACAGGGAGAGACCAGCATTTCTCCAGGCTGGTAGGTTTTATTTCAGGCTAGTTTCTGTTTCTTGGGAAAGAACAGTATTCATAAAGTGGGGGCTGGGGAAAGGAAGATGGCTGCAATTGTGCTAACCAGTGACTTGGGAGGCTGAGCAGGAGGATTGCAAGTTTGAGGTTAGCCTCAGCAATTTAGCAAGGCTCTAAGCAACTTATCCAGATCCTATCTCAAAAAGTAAAAAGAGGCAGGGATATGGCTCAGTGGTAAAGTGCCCCTGAGTTTAATCCTCAGTACATCAGCAGCAGCAGCAGCAACATCTTCATCATCCTTAACAATCTGTCTCTTGTCAGAAATGATTTACCACTATGCCATATTCTACTAGTCACACAGACCGACGCTTTTAAAATGTGTGAAGAGAAGGAGAGAATCACTAGGGGTCTTGTCAGTCAGTTGACTATTTGGCTATTCTGGGTCTCTTATTTTTCCAAATGAATTTTAGAATTGCTTTTTCTATTTTTTGTGAGGATTTTTGTCATTGAAATTTTAATGGGAATTGCATTCACTCTGTATATTGCTTTTGGTAGTATGGCCATTTTGACAATATTAATTCTGCCTATCCAAGAACATGCCTTTCCATCTTCTTCTAATGTCTTATTCAATTTTTCTCTTCAGTGTTCTATAGTTTTCATTTTAGAGAACCTTTACATTCATAGTTAGATCAATGCCCTAGTATTTTATTTATTTGAGGTTATTGTAATGGAATAGTTTTCCTAATTTCTTTTTCAGCAGATTCATTATCTGAGTATAGGAAAGTGACCAGGTCTCCATCATTATACAAAGTACATGTATGAAGACTTGAATTAGGTGTCAACATACCTTATATACAAACAGAGATATGAAAAAGTGTGGTATATATGTGTATTAAGAATTGTAATGGGGGCTGGGGTTGTGGCTCAGTGGTAGAGTGCTTGCCTCGCATGTGCGAGGCGCTGGGTTCGATCCTCAGCACCACATAAAAATAAAGTAAAATAAAGATTAAAAAAAAGAATTGTAAAGGGCTGGGGATGTGGCTCAAGCGGTAGCGCGCTCGCCTGGCATGCGTGTGGCCCGGGTTCGATCCTCAGCACCACATACAAACAACGATGTTGTGTCCATCAAAAAAAAGAATTGTAATGCAAAAAAAAGTACATGTATAATGGTATAAATTGACACGAACATACTTTATATACAGAGATACGAAAATTGTGTAATAAGGATTGTAATGCATTCCACTGTTGTCGTGTATTTTTTAAAAAAATAAAATCAATAAAAAAGAAAGAAAGAAAGTGACCAGGTCTCACCAAGTTTCCAAGTCTGTCCTTGAATTTAAGATCCTTCTGCCTCAGCCTCCCAAGTACCTGGGTTACAGATATGTGCTACTGCCCCCAGCAACAAGGGATTATTTGTGAGGCCAGAGAATCAGGCTGGAATGCCTTACAACCAAGAATGTTGCAGCCAGACAAAAGTACCCAATGGCCGTGGGTTAGTGTTATCTCTGTTAGAAGATGTTTCTACTGGAAAATTTGTTGCTGAAAGTTTTGGACACTTGTCTTTGATAACTCTAGGATCTGGGTATCAGAAGAAACTGTCCTACTATTGCCCTTGCCAGAAGTTCCCATTTCCCCATGTTTGTTTGCTGTCAAGCACACATCAGGGCTCTGCCTTGGATTGACAGAAGCCTGGTCACCTACCTATTCTCCAAGTGCAAGGGATTCTGGGAAGTTTAACATTTTGTCCAGGGAAGTACATCTCTGTTTTTGTTTTTTTCTGCTCAGCATCTGTTGGTTACATTTTTCTCCTCTTCCATCACCCGCTGCCTTCCTCTTTTCCCTTTTGGGAAGTTTGGTAGGGCTGTCATAACAAGTATCACAAACTGACTTAAACATCAGAGGGCCCCCCCCTCAAAGTTCTAGAGCCTCAAAGTTCAAGATCAAGGTGTTGGCTGGTTTGATTCCTTCTGCTTGGCTTGTGATTGACTGCCTTCTTGCTGTGTCTTCACGTGGTCTTTCTTGTGGAATGTAGATCTCTGGTGTTTCTGTGTGTGTCCAAATCTCTTCCTATAAGGACACCAGTCAGATTGGATCAGTGCCCACCTAATGATCCCATTTTAACTTGATCACTTCTTTAAAGGGACTGTCTTCCCATACAGTCTCCTTCTGAGGTATGGGGTTCGGACTTCAGCATATGAATTTGGAGGCACGCAAGTCAGCCTAAAAGATCCATGTTTTAAGGTTTCACATTATTTTCCCTCTCTTCACCTGATGACAGCAGCTGTACCATCCATTTACCTTGCATGCTCTTCTCCCTAGTCCAGGTACGACCTTGTGTGCCAGTCATTTGCTGCCTTGAATTCTTCAGCATCCAGAAGCCCCAGGCCAGCCTGGCTGGTGCCAAGAGTGTCAAGACCCCCACAGCAGGGGGCTCCCAGGGAATGAGGTCCTGAGACTGGACCATGTAGAGAGAAGCAGAGGGCCCTAACAGCTGAGGAGTCAGATTTAAACCTTTTTTGTCTTCCTACATCAGATAAAACTGTCAATCCTTGGACTGCATGTACCTTTTGTCAGGAACAAAGGGAAGGGACCCCGCTCTTTTTTTGTTGTGGTGGTTCTGGGGATTGAGCCAGGCTGCTCTCCTACTGAGCTACATCCCCAGCCCTTTCTCTTTTTTTGAGGCAGGATCTCACTAAATTGCCCAGGCTGGACTTAAACCCGCCTCAGTCTCCTGAGTAGTGGGGATTATAGGCCTGTGCCACCGTGCCTGGTTCTACAACTTTTGATAACCTAATAGCTCCCATTATGTGCCGAGCATGGAATAGAATCATAGCACCACAGATGTGAGAACTGAAGGGGTCTTTGATATTAATAAATGCTAGGCAAGGCCATGAGTGATTTTGGGACTTGGTCTTTGATCCAGATAAAGCTCATCTTTCTAGGTTAGAACATAGTTCCAAATTGGGTTCTGCTTAGAAATATGCCAAGAAGGTGCTTTCCTGTGTACCAAACCCTACTTTCCAGTCCCTCAGCAGAATTCCCCTATCCATTGGTATGTTCTAGAAACTAGTTCTCTGCCTGCACCTGACTATGCTGACCCACCTGAGAACATCTCAAACAACCTGCCTTGTATGCCTGCTGCAGCTGGTTAGGCTAGCCTGGAAGGTCCCTTAGCGCTGTAGAGTGACTGACGCTTCAGCCTTAGAGATTGCCCAGACCCTTTGACTAGTTACATTCTTTCTAGGGATTATATTTTAAGGAAAGAAAATCAGAGACACAATCAAAATTTATGTGTGAGAATACTCATTGTAGCATAGTTTATAACAGACAAGAAAACAAACAAACAAACAAATTCAGTCACAAATAATAGGAGATTGGCAATTATACATATGAAGAGTAGTCATAAAGAATATTCCAGGGGGCTGGAGTTGTGGCTCAGTGGCAGAGCACTTGCCTCACACATGTGAGGCACTGGGTTCAATCCTCAGCACCAGATAAAAATAAATAAACAAAATAAAGGTATTGTGTCCATATATAACTAAAAGCAATACTTAAAAAAAAGAATATTTTTAGGGCACAGTGGCACAGGCCTGTAATCTCAGTTAATCTGGAGGCTCAAGCAGGAAGATAGCAAGTTCAAGGCCAACCTGGGCAACTTGGCAAGATCCTACCTCTAAATTGAAAACAAAATTAAAAAGGACTGGAGATGTAAGTCAGTGGTAAAGCTCCCCTGGGTTCAATTCCTACTACAAGAAGAAGAAGAAGGAGGAAGGGGCAGGGAGGAGGAGGAGGAGGAAGGTGAAGGAGGAGGAGAAGAAGAGTTGCCCTGGGGTGGGGAGGCAGAGCTCGGTCTGCACCAAGGCCTATCTGGGCACCCCAGTGCCAGCAGTGAGTACTACCCTGGCAAGTATGGAGAGAGTCCTGGAGGACAAACGCAGAATCCTCTGTGTAGTCACTTTGCTGCTGTAGCAGGACAGGATGAGCAAATAGATGCTGCTGAATTGCAGAGAGGTCTGCCACAGTTGGGCATTGCTGGAGGATACAAACCTTTTAACCTGGTGACTTGTCAGCTTGCAGTTTCAATGGTGGATGGAGACAGGTTTGGCATGATGGGCTTCAATGAATTTAAAGAACTCTGGGCTGCATTGAATGGCTGGAGACAACACTTCATCAGTTTTGATGGTGGTAGGAGTAGAACCGGGGATCCTCAAGAATTGCAGAAGGCGCTAAGGACAACAGGCGCTGAGGTCGACTCCCCAAACCGAGTTCAATTGCAAAACAATACAGCACCAGTGGAAAGATCACCTTAGACGACTACATGGCCTGCTGAGTTGAGCTGAGGGCTCTCACAGAGAGCTTTTGAAGAGGGGACTATCGGCAGCAAGGTGTTGTGATTTTCTTTTAGGATGATTTCATTTAGTGTTTCCTGATTGTCTAAGAGGAAGCTGTAGGTGGAGCATTCATTCTCTCTGGAGTTTGCATTTGCTAACTCTTTGCCTTCAGCAACATGTAAACCTACACGGCTACTTCCCCTGACAGCTACTGTAAAGGTTACAACTGTATACACAAGTGAAGGTTTGTTTGTAGTTTTGATAATGAATTCTTTGGAACTTGATAAGGCCAAGTCTGTTATACCAATTAGAACTCCTTGAGCTATTATCAATCATACTTTATTTTCCTGCTAAAGCTCTTTTATGTAAATCTGAGTGTGCAAAATGTTTAAGTCACGTTATAGACTTTACATTGTGAGACATGTAAAGCTTTTAATGAAGCTACAGTTGTTATCTTTCCTAGGAGAATGTGGTTGAAAGTTTTGTGTATGGAATATTCTTATGAAATGGTGCAGACCCATTTGGATACACAAAATAAACAAATGTGGTATTCCATGTCAGGGTTCACTGAAGTAGAAATTTAGCTCAGGCTTTAGACTGATATATATTTTGATTGCTTTATAAATGGAAAGGGAACATTGAGTGATTATTTTCTGCATCTTTTTTTTTAGTTTCTTTTTTTATATATGACAGCGGAATGCATTACAATTCTTATTACACATATAGAGCACAATATCTCTGGCTGTATACAAAGTATATTCACACCAATTCGTGTCTTCATACCTGTACTTTGGATAATAATATCCATCACATTCCACCATCATTTATAACCCCATGCCCCTCCCTTCCCCTCACACCCCTCTGCCCTATCTAGAGTTGGCTATTCCTCCCACACTCCCTCTCCCTACCCCACTATGAGTCAGCCTCCTTATATCAAATAAAACATTTGGCATTTGGTTTTTTGGGACTGGCTAACTTCACTTAGCATTATTTTCTCCAACTCTATCCATTTACCTGCAAATGCCATGATTTTATTCTCTTTTATTGCTGAGTAATATTCTGTTGTGTATATATGCCACATTTTTTAATCCATTCATTTATTAAAGGGCATCCAGGTCAGTTCCACAGTTTAGCTATTGTGAATTGTGCTCTATAAACACTGAAGTGGCTGTGTATTTCCTGCCTCTTTAAAAAACATATTGATAATTTGAGGGGCAAATACTGTTCCCAAGTCTGTCTTTGTCATCATCCATTCAAACCTTTGTTAATTAGACTGAAGAATCTCGTATACTATAAACTTAATTGTGTAAAAAGAAAATGGATAAAAACAACTAAGGAAGTGTATGAAAATATTAGCTGTGGTTATTTTTGACTAATGAGATGGTAGGTGACTTTAATTTCCTTTACACTTTTCAGTGTTTTCCAAATTTTCTGTGTATGCTTCTACTTTAAAGTCAGAAGGTGTGTTTTTAAAATGCTGGTGACCCATGTTGACATGTCATGTGTTTGTGCTTTTAAAAATATACAGCAAAAGGACTGGAATGAGTGTCTCAATGTTGATCTGGCCACTACCTTGTAAAGCAGGTCATGGATTTGTTTTTATTCCTTCCTACTACTTTCCCAAATATTCTTTAATAAATACTGTTTCATATATATATGCAAAAAGAAATATAATGGTGTGAGAAAATGCTCAGCAAGGCTAAACAAGACAAAAGTGAGAAAATAAAGCCATATGTAATATGGTCTTTTTATGTGTGTGTGAGTGATGCTGGGGATTGAATCCAGGGGCACTTTACCATGGAGCCACATACCCAGTTTTTTTTGCTTATTTTTTATTTTGAGACAGGGTCTCTCTAAGTTACTTAGGGCCTCACTAAGTTGCTGAGGCTGGCCTTGAACTTGCAATTCTCCTGTCTCAGCCACCCAAGTCACTAGAATTATAGGCATGTACCACCACTTCTGGCTTGTAATATGATATTTATTTTTTTTCTTTTCAGAACTGGGGATTGAACCCAGGGCCTTGCATATTCTAGGCAAGTGCTCTACCACTGATAAATATGGTCTATTTTTTTTAAAGCGAAAACTAAAAGGGAAAAAGACTGAAAGGAAGTGTCAAATGTTAACAGTGGCTGTCTCTTAGTAGCAGAATGATAGGCGCGTGACTTTTTTTCTTCTTAATAATTTGCAGTTTATCTCAAGGTTCGTGACCAGGAACAGATGGTGGGTATAGCTCTGTGGTAGAGCACTTGCCTGCATGTGCAAGGTCTGGATTCCACTCTCAACACTACATAACACACAAAAATTTATAACCAGAAAAAGGCCAAATGGCAACCAGAAGGTCAGTGCCAAAGGTATTTGCCAGATATCCCAAAGAAATGTCTGAGAAAGATCCAAAATACTGCTGTGTCTCTGTTTCCAAAGCACATCTGGTTAGCATCTCTCCATGAACATGGTGTCCTCCCCTCTCTCCCTCACCTCGGGGCTTTCCTGTCTGTTCACAGGGCCACATTGTCCACAACTGGAAGGTGCGATGGTTCATCCTTCGGCAGAACACGCTGCTGTACTACAAGCTTGAGGGGGGTCGGAGAGTGGCCCCTCCCAAGGGCCGGATCCTCCTGGATGGCTGCACCATCACCTGCCCCTGCCTGGATTATGAAAACCGTCCGGTAGGTGAAGGTTCCTGCTGTCCAGCTCCCCACCCCAGACACTCCTCACCTCTGGCTCTTTGGGAAGGTGGTGTGGGTAGTGGGAAGAGCTCGGAGTTATAATTGAAAGACTTGGTTCAAGTCATGGCTCAACCATCTTCCAGGTACCTGACCTCAGGCAGGTAGTTAAACCTCTCTCAGTCGTCATTGTCGTCTGTAAGATGGGATGAGATAATTACACCCAAATATCTCCTATGAAGAAATGGGGATATGAAGCCATGGTTTAGATGCTTTATGGAGAAAGGCACGGTGGCACACACCTGTGATCCCAGTAACTTGGGAGACTGAGACAGGAGATCACGAGTTCAAAGCAAGCCTTGGCAAAACGTAAGGCCCTAAGCAAATTAGTGAGACCCTGTCTCAAAATAAAAAAATAAAAATTAAAAAAAAAGGACTGGGGGTGTGGCTCAGTGATTAAGCACCCTTGGGGTTTAATCCCTAGTACAAAAAAAAAAAAAAACCACAATAAATGAAACCCCTGAACTCATAGGTTAATTTGTTGACCTACTACCTCTTTTTTGTGTATCTGTGGTATGGGAATTAAACCCAGGGGTGCTTTACCACTGAACTATACCCCTAGCCCTTTTTATTTTTATTTTGAGATAGGGTCTCACTAAGTTGCCCGGGCTGGCCTTGAACTTGCAGTCTTCCTGCCTCAGTCTCCCAAGTAGCTGGAATTACAGGTGTGAGCCACCACTCCCAGCTAACTTGTTGACCTGCTATCTCTTAATAATCTTTAGGAAACAGTGGAGAGCAGAGGTATTGGTAGATGGGATGGAGATGGGAAAACTATGGTTTAAATTTCAAAAAAGAGAAACAGGCTAAATTTGCTGGAGTTATGAGCTTCATGTTAATTCTACATAAAATTCTCAAACGGGTTTGTTATTTGCTTAGTTCATGAGTATTTGGACTAAAAGAGACTGAGAGTAGCCAACAGATCCACTAAGAACAAATCATAAAGCATATATAAAATTACGGAAGCTGTAAAAAAGGGTGCACCTAGATTTTTTTTTAAATTTCTAGTCTCTCCTGAAATTCTTTTCATTAAAATGGTTAATTGCAGACTGACTGTACAGGTTCTGGATCTGAGTTCACTCTCTTCTTCCATGATAGTGATGAGTGAATGTTAACTTGGAGGAATATCTTCATGGGGTTCCTTGGGGCCGTGAGCCAGCCATGCCTTATTCACCATTTTCACTATTAGTTTAGGTGAAGAATATTAAGATTGCAAGCAAAATAAGTTGGGAGTTGACATTTGGGAAGCAGAATCAGAATGAAGTAGAATGTTTCAGAACTGGCCTACTCGGGTAACATTTAATAGAGTCAGACTGAAAGATCCCACAACTTGTCAAAGAAACTCCTTAAATGCCCATTTACATTAAAAAGTGCCAGGTGCGGTGGCACACACCTGTAATCTCAGTGACTTGGGAAGCTGAGGCAGGTGGAGCTCATGTCCAAGGCCGGCCTCAGCAACTTAGTGAGACCCTATCTCAAAATAGAAAACAAAAATGGCTGGAAACGTGGCTCAGTGGTAAGCCCCTGAGTTCAATCCCCAGGACCAAAAAATAAATAAATGAAAGATGGGAAAATGAAAGGCTCTACAGTGCCTGGAACTGCCCACACTCCTGTGCTCCCAGGCGGTAGCCTCTGATGTTCTGCACCCCTCAGATCCTGGAGCAGGATATTCCATTCCGTGGGCCATCTGTGAGAGTGCTCAGTGTGTGCAGAACACTTAGCAAGAGTGAACTGGTTGAGGGTTGGGGATGTGGCTCAGTGGTAAAGTGCTTGCCTAGTATGCCCAAGGCCGAGGTTCAATCCCCAGCACTGCAAACATAGTAAACTGGTTGAGAAGGAGTGTAAACTATATCATATCCTAACACAGAGCGTGGAGTTGGGTTCTTGTTTCATGAATGTGAAGAATGAGAACCTCAGATACAAGGGTGAGAGTAAAATAACAGATAATAATAAGTAATAATAATAATTATTGATACTATTATTAATAGTTATTATTAATAATAAAATAACAGATAATAATAAGGAATAATAATTACTTATTAGAGTAAGAGGAAGAAAGCAGAGCTCTCAAAGAGAGAGGGGTCCCAAGAGAGGGATATCAAAGAGTGACCCTTGTCTAGGAGTTTATATAAGTTTAAGGAAGTCAGCCCCTGCCGAATCCTGGGTGTGGTGTTTATTGTCCATGTGCAGCCTTTAGGCCCATCAAAATATCCACCAGGCATTTCCCCTCTTTGGAGAGGCATGGATCCCAGTCACGTAGATCCTGATTTTAAAATAACCTTTTTGTAAGTTTCTTAGCAAATATCTGCAAGTGCTGATTGTGCTTTACTGCCCAGGAAGTTCCCCGGGGACCCATCTCCCAGTCCTCCTTGCCTTATCTCTTTCTCCTGATGTCAGTGGAATGTGTGAAAGACCTGGGAATGTTTAAACTGGAGGGAAAATAGGCTCAAAGGTGGTGTCACTAACAGTTTTATTCAAGGGACCATTAATAAGAAACTCAGACTCAGTGAGCATCTCTAGCTAAGGGGCAGAGGTGGGTTTTGGTCCCATTCAGCCTGGCTGTAGAGGCTGAACGGTTCCCATTTCAGTGCAAAGCTGTCGTGGGAGGAGAGACTAAGTGACCCCAGAGGCAGATTCTGGACAGTGTCCTGGAAGCAGTCCTTGTGCTGACTAATCTGTCCCAAGGGGAAAGGCTGCTTTAGGAGGCCGTGAGCTCCCCACTGCTGGAAGTGTCTGAGCGAAGTTTCACAGACCACTGGGGTAGAGACAAGGGGCCAGGGCACAGGCGGTCACTGGACTACCCCACCTTGGCCCTGTGGTTTCTGCTGACCGCGTGCTCTGGCCTGCTGTGCCTTTGAGTGCCGTCTGACTCTTTCTTCCCACAGCTCCTCATTAAGCTGAAGACCAGGACTTCCACAGAGTACTTCCTGGAGGCCTGTTCTCGAGAGGAGAGGGACGCATGGGCCTTCGAGATAACAGGGGCCATCCATGCAGGGCAGCCCGGGAAGGTCCAGCAGCTCCACATATTAAAAAACTCCTTCAAGCTGCCCCCTCACATCAGCCTGCAGTGAGTGCCCTGCCTGCCCCACCCCTTCAGCCTCTGGCCTCTCTGCAGCCTCTCCTGTGCGCCCAGTGGGGAGGGGGGAGGTCCTTGGGGAGGGGGGCTCTATGGTGCTACACAGGCCTGGCTGGGACCACCTTGTGCTTCAGGGCTGTCAGCTGTCCCTGTCTGGGTCATACTGACCTGGGGATGACCTGAACCACTAGCCCCACTCCTATGAAACCTCTTAGAACTTTGCCACTTTTGCCCACCTTGTGAGGAGGTAGAGACCCCCCCCACACTCCATTTTAGACAGGTGCTCAGGGCTGTGTCACAGTTTCTTAGGGCTCTCCACCAACCAGGTCACTGGTCTTTTTGTAGCCTGGTGGCACAGATGATGTTTTCTGGTAGCAGCTGCAGTCTTGCTGGGTGAGGGTTCCTCGTTCATTCATTCAACAAACTGTTACTGAGTACCTCACAAATATGTGCAATTATCATGTACCAATGTTTAAAATCAGAAAGAAAATAAATAGTTATTGAGTACCTACTGCATGCCATGTACTGTGCTGGGTGCTTAGCAGACGCAGGTAGGAGTAAACAGGATCTCATCTCTGGGGCCTTCCAGCCCCAGTGTATACACATAAATGAGGAAAGATCTTCTGTTGGAGGAAGTGATCGTCCCATAGAGCAGAAGGAAAGCTGGTCAGAGGTGGAGGTGATAAAGTAGGGACACTGTTGCAAACACTCCCAGGCAGCCAAACCCTCACACCCATCACAGATGAGGGATGTGGGCTGGGAATGCACCCCACTGACTCAATGGAAGAGCACTTGCCTAGGATGTGTGAGGCCTGGGTTCCATCACACACACACACAGACATTGTGCGTCCATTCTGGGCTTTTAACTCCATGCCAGGCACTGAAATCTGGCCTGTGCACTTTCTGTGTGTCGAAGGGCTGCTAAGCCGTGGCACATGTGGGGAGGACTGGGTGGGTGGGTTGTGGTTGGATTCAGAGAGGCTCAGCATTGAGAAATAGCTGGAGGATTTGCGCTGAATGCAGCAGATCATAGAGAAGCGTGTTGGCTCCTGCACACTCATGTTTTGTGTCTTGCTGTCCTGGGGATTGAACCTAGGGTTTTGTGCATGCTAGGCAAGTGCTATCCCACTGAGCTATCCCCCCAGCACTATTGTTGCTTTTAAGTAAATCCATAGCTCTTTCGCCTCACTACAAGGGTAATGATTAGATGGCTGAGAAGAGAAATGTCTGAGAATCCTATCAGATTCTGATGCGTCATGGAAGGCCCCCTCCCCTCTGGTGTGGATCACACCCCTCGCCACATGCCTTATTCCCTGGCAGTGGCTCTTGGGTCCTCCCTTGAAGCTCTGTGTGACGAGGATCCTTCTCCTTTGCCTTCCTTCCATACCAGCCGCATCGTGGACAAGATGCACGATAGCAGCAGCGGGATTCGGCCAAGCCCCAACATGGAGCAGGGAAGCACCTACAAAAAGACCTTCCTGGGTGAGCCTGCCCATCCCAGGGGCTGGGCGAGGCGGTGGACACGGGACACTTGGGACCCGGGGATCAGTGGAGCGCTTGACCAGCCCCTATTGAAACCAGAGCTATTTGCTGAGCAGTGGTCTGGCCTGAGATGGCCACATGGGTGTGGTCGCGGCTGTGTGTGGCCGGCACAGCCTTCAGTCTGCTCTTGGCTCGAGCCCGAGTCTGCCTAGGAGGAGGGGGAAGGTCACAGACAAGCACCCTAAGGAGGGTGGGTGGGCGCCCGTGGTCTGATGGGTGCTGCCCTTGCCCCGGCGCAGGCTCCTCCCTGGTGGACTGGCTCATCTCCAGCAGCTTCGCGGCCAGCCGTCTGGAGGCGGTGACGCTGGCCTCTGTGCTCATGGAGGAGAACTTCCTCAGGCCTGTGGGTGTCCGGAGCATGGGAGCCATTCGCTCCGGTGACCTGTCTGAGCAGTTCCTGGACGACTCCACAGCCCTGTACACTTTTGTAAGTTAGCGGGGCTCCTCTTGCCACCAGGGGAGAGGGAAGAGGCAGAAAGAATGGGCACAGGGAGAGGCCGAGGGTTGGGGACAGCTTTGTCCCCAGGAGGCATCCTCTTTCTCCTGCAGCCCTGAGCCTGGGCCTGGGGCTATTTCTGTAGCACAGTCCTTGCTCCCTCCTTCCCACTAGGCTGAGAGCTACAGGAAGAAGCCAAGCCCCAAGGAAGAAATCAGTCTGAGCACCGTGGAGTTAAGCGGCTTGGTGGTCAAGCAAGGCTTTCTGTCCAAGCAGGTATGGCTGCCTTTGACAGGGAGGAGGGGGATGCTGAGGAGAGGCAGGAAGGAGCCCCTGGGGGGAGCTGAGAATGCTAGAACACCCCCATTACCAGCAGGGTCTGCAGAGCAGTTGCAGAAGCCAGTCAGACCATCACACGCCCAGGTGTGGGGAGTATCCGGGAAAAGCATAAACACATGGAATCATCACAGCACTAAAAAGTAACTTCTGGGCTGGGTGTGGTGGTGCACACCTGTAATCTGAACAACTTGGGAGGCTGAGGCAGGAGGATCACAAATTCAAAGCCAGCCTGAGCAATTTAGCAAGGCTCTGCCTCAAAATGTATACACAGTGGAATATTACTCAGGCTTAAAGAAGAGTGAAATTATGGCATTTGCTGGTGAATGGATGGAGCTGGAGAATATTTTGCTAAGTGAAATAAGCCAGTCCCCCCAAATCAAAGGTTAAATATTTTCTCTGATATGTGGATGCTAATTTACAGTAAGAGAGGTGGCTAGGGAAAAACAGAGGCAGAGGGGAGTGAAGGGAGGGGAGCAGGTATGGGGGTTAGAAAGGATAGGAGAATGAATCAGACATTATTACCCTATGTACATAAATGATTACATGACTGGTGTGATTCTCCATCATGTACAATCAGAAGAATGAGAAGTTATACTCCATTTATGTATGATGTGTCAAAGTGCATTCTACTGTCATGTATTACTAATCAGAACAAATTAATGAAAAGAAAAAAAGGCTGGGGATATAATTTAGTAATTAAACACCCCTGTGTTTAATCTCTGGTACCAAAAACAAACAAAAAAACCCCAAACAACTTCTGCATGATTGTTTCATTTCAAAAATTTGTGACCTGCTTCTTGCACAACAGGATCCCCGTCTGTGTTTAGGTTCTTTACCAGCCACACGACTGTGTGTTGACCCCAGGCCCCTGCTTCTGCTGAGCCTGGCAGGAGTCCTTACTGAGGGCAGTACTGAGGCCCCTGGAGGAGCATGAAGAGGGTACAGGAGAGACTCATGAGTGTCTTTCAGGCCAGAGGCTAAAGAAGGTTTATGATCTAGGGTCTCAGGCCAAAGAGAGTGTTTCTCCACACACACATCAGATTAACCTTTTACACATTTAGTTTTTATCGAGTTCTATAATGGATTGCTTCTTTTTCTGATGCAGAATGTAATGGTGGTTTTGCTGTAGATGGATGCAAGTGTAAAAATGCACAAGTATACATGCAGCTGTAGTTTTGTTTTTGAACTAAGTTGACCATTAAAGAGCTGGTGGAAGTTGGTGGCCTTGGGTTCAGGTTGACACCTGCTGCCCCTGTCCCTCTCTTTTGCACCAAGTAACGTCAGGATAATGCAATCCCCTTCCTTTTGATGCCAACTGTCCTTGGCTCTGTCAACTAAATATGAGGGTGTTTTTACAGGAGGCTCACTGAACATGTGAAGTCTGTGACATATCATTGCAATCTTCAGGAGTCCTGTGGACTGTTTTTATTTACTTATTTTTTATTTTTATTTTTGACTGGGGATTAAACCCATGAGTGCTTTATCATTGAGCTACATGTTATTTATTTAAAGATTTTTTTAAAAAGTTTAGTTGTAAGTAGACACAATACCTTTATATTATTTGTTTATTTTTATGTGGTTCTGAGGATTGAATGCAGGGCCTCACGTGTGCTAGGCAGCAGCTCTACCACTGAGCCACAACCCCAGCCCCATACTTTTTATTTTTTATTTTGAGGCAGGGCCTTGATAAATTGCTGAGGCTGGCCTTGAACTTGCCATCCTCCTGACCCAGTCTTTTGAGTTGCTGGGAATACAGGCAGCGCCACTGTGCCTGGCCAGACTCTTTTGTTTTTAATGAGGTTTTTATTGGGGTAGGCTGGCTTGTTGGGGTTTGGTGCAGGGAAGTGGAAGAAGATGGAGAGCTGTCACCAAGGACCGTGGATCCGTTTCTTTGCTGCAGGGTCACAAGAGGAAAAACTGGAAGGTGCGACGATTTGTTCTGAGGAGGGACCCCGCTTTCCTGCATTACTACGACCCAGCCAAAGTGAGTGCCGTGGCTCCCTGGGTGCCCTGCTGCCTCCAGACACCTCCCAGCAGAGTAGCAGCCGCTTCTTCCCGCCCTCACCCTGAAGGGCCAGCTGCTCCTTCCTCTCCTGCGCAGCGAGTGGATTCTTCTGTGCCCACTTCTTCCTATGGAAAAGCTTCATTATTTTGAGAAGAAAAACATCTTTTACTTTATTAAAGCCCACTTCCCAGCCTCTTCCCCCTTTGCCATCTGAAGAGCCCATGGACTCTGCCTCTTCCACTCCTTGTTCTCCCCTATGCTTTGAAACATTTCTTTTGTTCTTTTCTTTCTTTCTTTTTTTTTTTTTTTTTTTTTTGTGGTACCTGGGACTGAACCCAGGGGCATTGTGTCACTGAGCTACATCCCCAGCTTTTTATTTTTCATTTTGAGACAGGGCCTTGCTAAGTTGCTGAGGCTGGCATCAAGCTTGTGATCTTCCAGCCTGAGCCTCCGGAGTCCCTGGGATTGCAGGCCTGGGCCACCATTTCTTTTATTTTCTTTCTTCCTGTTCTTTCCTGCTTTTCTTTCTTTCTTTCTTGTACTGGGGATTGAACTCAAGGGTGCTTTAACATGGGGCTACATTCTTTTCTCCAGTTCTTTTTATTTTGAGACAGGTCTTGCTAAGTTGCTGAGGCTGGTCTTGAACTTGCAATTCTCCTGCCTCAGCCTCCCAGGTTGCTGGGATTACAGGTGTGCGCCACTATGCCACGCTACTCCATTTCTTTTTATTATATGTAAGCCATAATTTACTTCTTTTCTTTTTTTTTTTCATAGATCCAAGAATTGCTTGCTCTGAATTTCAGAAAATAAGTAGAGCCTCATGCTGAATTGATCTAAAAAAAAAAAAAGAGTGGTCTTATAGTCAAGGCAGGCCGCTCAGCCTTATCTTGGTACATGTATGATTTTCTTTTTTTTTTTTTTGAGATAATGAAGAGTGTTTGGGTGTAGTGGCTCACCCCTGTAATCCCGGCTACTCTCTGGGTTGAGGCAGGAGGATCACAAATTCTAGGCCGGCCAGGGCAACACAACTTAGTGAGACCTGTCTCAAAATAAAAAAAGTGCTGGGATGTAGCTCAGTGGTAGAGTGCTTTCCTAGCATGAAGCTTTGAGCTCAATCTTTAGTGCCCCCAAAACAAAACACAAAAACACAAAAAGTAAAAGAGTTTCAGTCAGGAACCCCTACCCTAAACACAGAGTTGGTAAGAACCCATGGTGCACTGTTAGGCCCTAAGGAGGGTTAAAGACCAAGGAGGGACATGGCAGGAGGGCTGCCTGAGGGGTCAACCAATGAGCCTTCCAGATACACACGTTGAAGCTGGGTGTGGTGTACTCACCTGTAATCCCCGTGACTCAGGAAGCTGAGGCAGGCGAATTTCAAGTTAGCGAGGCCCTAAGCAACTTCGTGAGAGTCTGTCTCAAAATAAAAAATCAAAAGGGCTGGGGATGTGGCTCAGTGGTAAAGTGCCCCTGGATTCAATCCCCAGTATCCAAAACACAAAATAACACCAACACCTCCCTCAAACAACAACAAAAACCAACAACAAAACCGCACACATTGATCTCAAGCCTACTTATAGGATAAAGGTCAAACTTCTCTGTGGCTACCTCAAGTCCTTTTTTTTTTTTTTTTTTTTTTTTCACTGCTGGGGAGGGAACCCAGGGCCTCAAGCATGTGAGGCAAGTGCTCTACCACTGAGCAACACCCCTAGCTCATCTATTTGAGCAAAATTGGGGGCGGGGGGGGAACAATCAACAAAAAGAATAAAATAAAACTTCAGTTTTGCCTTAACTTAGTCCAAGGGACAACTACTGTCCCTTGATGAATTTACAGAAGCCCAGTCAGCATCCCTTAAAGACAATTTAATTTCTCCCTGGCTTTGCCTTCATCCTTCCTCCTGCATGGGCTCTCTGCCCATTGCCGCACCCAGGGCTCACTTCTCAAGGTTGATTCCTCTTCCCCCAGAGGCTGCCCTTGCTCCGTCCCTCTAGGTGTGGATCTCCTCTTCCCCTGGACTGTCCCTTCCTTAGCATGATCAGTATCATCATCTCTGGCATTGTTACTTAACCATTTCATTTTTGCCCTATTTCTTGCTGCCTGCACCACTTATTGTGAAATTCATTATTGATTAATTAAAGGGACCCAGGGGGCTGAGGCTCCTGGTGTGTAATTGTCTGAACCATTCAGAGATACGACAAGCCACTTTTGCTTCATTCATTTTCATATCCACCATGTAGCAGAGACTTGTATAACCGTGTCTCCTATGCAGGAATATCAGTGTTCAGAAGTATGACTATGTCTTTTTCTGATTGCTTGGCAAGACACACAAGAGGGTTAAGGAACTGGTGCATGTTTCTCCTGGTAGTACTGGATCAGAGGCTCAGTTTGAGATATCTCCAAGAATGAAGGATTGATATTTAACTCTGCTAGACCTGGTGACAGCAATGTTGGTGGCACTCCTGCTACTGGGTATGAAAGGAAGAGGCCCAAACTTCCTTATTGGCAGTAACTTGGACACATGATGCTCAAATTTAGCCTCATCTATTACAATTTATCGACTCCCTCGGTGCTGGGAATTGAACCCAGAAGGCACTGGTTCAACCACTGATCTACACCTCCCACCCTACACATAACTTGGAATCCTTCTTTAACTGGCCTGAGGATGATTATAGGGGAGAGTGCAACTCTTCCTTTTTGTGCGTTCGCAAATCCTAATTAGATCTCTTTTTCTCTGCAGGAAGAGAACAGGCCAGTGGGTGGGTTTTCTCTTCGTGGTTCACTGGTGTCTGCTCTGGAGGACAATGGCGTTCCCACTGGTAAGGTGCAGCTTCAGTCCTGGCCTGAAGATCTCAGGGGCCTTCCTCTGCATTTCAGGAATCCCCCTCTCCTGCCATGGAAGACTGCGCTCTGGGTGCTGAGTAGGGCTTTAATCAATGAGATAATGAATGGTGTGAGTTTTGAAGTCAATTTCAGAAACAGGAAAAGTCCATATGGCATGTTCTTAAGAGTTTTAAGGATACAACTCAATATTTCTCATTTTAAATATTCTCTCTCCTCACATTCTGTGATTGCCCATAAACTCCTACCTATGAATCATAGCTCGGCTCACATGGTGCTTCATTTAGTAGCGCACTTTTGTATCTGTTATCACATTAATTCTACAACAGACAGCTATGGTAGGAAGATATTCCCATTTTGTGGATGTGGAAGTTGAGGTTCAAAGTCATACAATTTCAAGTCAGACACCGTATTCTGTGCCTGCTCTTAACTTTCACATACTGGATTCTTGGATGATTCTTTGAATGACGCTGTAGGTCTGTGGCTAGCATAAGGGGCCAGAGAGAGGATTTCCAGAAATGTCCAGACTAACCAGTAGCAGGCCTTAAAGTGATGAGGAGGGAGAAGGAAGGATAAGGCAAAAACATGCACCTCATGGGATTTTCTAACCATGTACATAAGAAATATTCCTATTTGTCCCTTTCTCAGATGACTTTCATCTGGTTCAAGCTGAAAGTAGACATGGATATTTAATCACTGATTTATTTTTCCTACCTAGGGGTTAAAGGGAATGTCCAAGGAAATCTCTTCAAAGTGATCACTAAGGATGACATACATTATTATATCCAGGCCAGCAGCAAGGCTGAACGAGCAGAGTGGATTGAAGCTATCAAAAAACTGACATGACAAGACACTTCGGGAGCAGGACCAGGATTCCTTCCTCCTACCAGATTGTAGACAGGATTTCCTGAGAATGGAGTGTGTAAAGACTTTCATGTTGGGCTGGGGATGGAGCTCAGTGGATCTGGGTTTTATTTCCAGCATCAAAAAAAAAAAAAAAAAAAATTAACATTGTACATTTTGCACTGCTTTGGAGTGAGACTGCTGAAGAGTGAATTCCTCAGGTGCCAGTGGTGGTGCTATTTCCTTCTCTATTTTCCCATTACCAACCTGGAAAGCTATTCTAGGACAGCCATTAGGCATCAGTATCTTGACTTCTGCCCATCAGGATAGACAGCTATGATCCCTTTTTTGGAACTCTCTGTATATTTAGTTTTTTTTTAATGTGGTCAAACCCAGTGCCTCATGCATCCTTTTTGAAACTCTGGCCATTCTGTAATAAATAAAATTGTACTCTCCAAGTAGCTTTCTCTGAAATGTCAACATCTTATTTTTTTCAAATGCAAATCAACATTTGTTTCTGCTTTTAACTCCTTAATAAAGTTTTATAGTTTTCAAAGGTTTCATAAGTTGAGTATGGAAACATTTCAAGTGATCTGCCACTAAGACTCACTTTTTTTTGCCCAGGAGCATTCTACCTCTAAGGTACATTACTTTTTGAACTGCAAATTGAATCCAGTGGTGCTTTACCACTGAGCTAAACCTCCAGTCCTTATTTCTTGAGGCAGGGTCTTACTGAGTTTCTGGGGCTGGCCTGGAACTGGTGATCCTTCTGTCTCAGCCTCCTTGGAGTTATAGGCCTGCACCTCCATTCCTGGAGAAACTTTGGTTTTAGAATAAACACTGAGACAAATAGGTACCAACGAACACCCCCAGTTGGGAGATTAACCTAAAATAGTGAAAAGTCTGTATCATAGTATTTTTAAAGAACATTTTTATTATTTTCAAGTTTATACAGTGATCTGGCATAAGCCATTGCCAGTGTTCTTGCCAAGTACAAGTGCTTGGACTTCAATGAATAAATAAAATATGTAACCTATATTTAAGGGGAGTGGCTACTTCCATAGTGCTTAAATAAAAACGTGTCCTCTTAAGACTGAACCGTCTCCTCTATTAATTTTGTCCCATAATAACTGACCAGGATTGGGGAGTCCAAGCTGTTTTACCTTATTCCTACTCTTTAAAGCACCATTTTCTATTTGGCCTTTTGCTAATGTCTAAAGTCTATTGAATTTTATTGCTTTAAAACAATTTTAAAAAAACGTTTATTGCTTTTTGAGTATTGATTGGTGCTTATCTGAATTAAAGTACACTTGGTTTAATGACTGCCCAATCTCAAAATTGGCATAATGGTGCCTTTACATGGGAAATAGGATTTCTAAGAATTGGAAAGTAGGTGACCATCAGCTTGAGGCAAATCAGCAAAATGGTACTAGCATTAAAACTTCTTAAAAATCCCTACTATTTAAATTGTTCTTGATGTACACGTGAATTATAAATGGCTGAGGTATGCCAGCTGAGTAATAACTCTGCTTAGCATGATAGTGATTATCATATCTCTGTAGCTCCCCAAAGTATCTGAACATTGTATAAGAATCAGCTTGTCTTGCTATAAAATCCATAAAAATAAAAGAAGTTCAAACCTTCCTATTTCCTTTTCACCATTTTCAATTAAGGTATGCACAAGCAAGACTCAACCTGTTGCTAATTTGGTTCTCAGAACTAACCATTTGACCACAGAGGCTGAGATGGAATAAACAGGTAACATGAATATTTTTAATGAAAAGGCTTTGGTGGAGAATCAGGATTTGGATAGGCTGCTCAACTGTCATTGTCTGTCCTGTTTGAGCTGTTCAGGAATATGTTGTTTACCTTGTCCTCAGGTATCTTGTCCCTATTTTTAGGTCAGCATATAGACACTTTTAAGTTTAATCTGTTCTCGTACTCTTATCAGTGAAACACTGATCCTTTCTTTGGCTAGGGTCAACAATTTACAAAATTGTTGCAGAACTGAGTAAAAGGCCCACATAGGATAAAAAAAAAAATCAGTCACCATGGAAACCACCAATATTTTCCAACAGTTATGGCTTTCAAAGTATGAAAACTTCAGTAAACATTGAATTTCCATGCATACACCAAAGGAGCACCTATTGTATTTTGGTAACATTTTGATGCTAGGAATTTTTATAAAACTTTGATGTTTCAAATATAGAAGTAAAAATTTTGTGTCAATCTTTAATATATCCAGATTCTATTCCCCATGTGGCATGTTGGCTGGCAAACTTCTTGGAATGGGCCATCTGAAGTTAAATCTTTGTATTAAAAAGCTCACACAACCTGACAAAGTAAACAAACGGACAAACTTTCATAATTGGCAGAAACTCTTTCACCAATAAATTCTTCTAAGTATTTTCTAATCAGTTCCCCTTTAAAAAAAAAAAATACGATCATACTTTTGTTGTCAAGGTTGGCCTCAAACTCCTAGGCTTAAGCAATCCTCCTGAAGCAGGTCTGACTATAGCTGTACACTAGAGCACCCAACTCCAAAAGCATTAAAAAAAAAAAGCTGTAATGAGTTACATCTAGTCCTGGGTTGACTAGGATGAGTTGAGTTTGATCTGCAGAGTTTTGTTTTGTTTTTGGCACCAGGGATTGAACCCAGGGGCACTTTACCACTGAGCCACATATATTTAGAGACAGGATCTTGCCGAGTTGCCTACGGCCTTGCTAAGCTGCTGAGGCTGGCTTTAAACATGAGCCCCTCCTGTCTCAGTGTCCTGAACCACTAGGATTATAGGTGTGCACTACCACGACCGGCTGATCTATGTTTTAATAGATGTTCTTAGGGCTAGCAGTAAAGTTCAATAACTAGTACCTCAAATATCCTAAGAGATTAAATCTACAAACACACCAAAGTAAATCAAGATTTTCTACACCCGACTACTGTGGCTGTACCATCAGATATATTACCTGTGAAATTAATTTTGTGCATATACTTTTATAACAACTAGTTCTTGAAGATAAAATGTAAAAAAAAAACCCCACTATAACTGCATTCAGACAAATCTATATTCTGTTATAAAGAGAACCAAAGATCTATGTGGTACCTAGCAGATATTTTAAAGGGGGTGAAAAAATATCAAAATTTGGGTAATGATACTCAAAATAAGTAAATCAAAGAAGCAGCATCTTTAAATACAAACATACTTTACCATCTTGAATGAATCAAACTTAAGCCAAGTGGTTAGTAGATCAATAAGGACCCAGTGTCATAAACTCTCACAACCACAAGTTGTCATCAATCTCAAATAGGTTAAAAGGCACATAACAATGTAATTCTTTAATTGCATTTTAAGGCTTTACACCCTCCAAGGGTCAATATCACTGTGATTGAGTTAAAATCATTTTCTCTTAAAAGGGTTTGTTGTACATATCCTTTGATAACTTGCTCTTATATTTCTGCATCTAGACCAAAATAAAGATAAAAGAATTAGGGTCTTCTCATTCAGAATGCTTTTAACTGGTGACAAGAAGGAAGAGGCCTATAGTTAAATATCCCAGAAATTTATTTGATTTTTGCTTTAATACATTTTATATAGAAAGATTGGGATTGTTATTGTTTATTTTGGGGGCCCCTGGTAAATCTCACGGAGGCACTGAACTCAAAGGGTGCCAATCTGGAGACATCAGAAATGGAAATCAGAAGCCCAATTTTAGGACTGTTCTAAGCTCAAAGATTTTCTCTCGTGAAATTGGGCTGCTCCCTTAAAAAAACGTGTCAAGAGTTACTGTGTGAAAACAGCTGACATTTAGGAGGGCATTTCATGTTTTACAGTGTTGGAATATTTAAATACTTGGAAATAAAAAATATTCGGCTTTGAAGTTTTCAATACTGGAAAACTTTCAAGTCTAGGGTTTATAGCCAAGAAGGGCTGCTTCATGTTCCTCAAATTAGACTATGCTTCCCACAAAGTTAATCTTCAGCTTTTGCTTCCATTTCTTCTGCATCATCATCTCCATCCACTTCTGCATTTTCTCTCTCAAGCCTCTCCAGCTGCCTTGCAAGTTCAGTCTCATCTGTATCTGTGACCACCTTGGGCTGTGGAAGCAGAGGCATAATTTCAAAGTGAAATAGTTAAATAGCAAATTCAATTTCAATACTACCATTGCTTAGTGTTTTAACTCTTTTCCCTGCCCCAGTACTGGGGATTCAGACCAGGGCCAGTCTACCATTGAGTTACATCCCCAGCCCTTTTCTGAATTTTACTTTGAGGAGGGTCTTGCTAAGTTTCCAAAGTTAGCCCCAAACTTGTGATCCTCTTGCTTCAGCCTCCCGATTAGCTTGGATTACAGGTGTGCACCTGGCTAATTTTAACTCTTAAAAAAAAAAAAAAAACCTTTCCTTTCTTAACAACTGTCATATCTATTCACTTTTGAGTGTTGACTTAACACTAACAAATTCTACTAGTTAAAAAATAGAAGAAATTTGAGAAGTACAAGAAAAAGAACTGTGTATTAAAATGGAACTGTATTTTCTATCATCTTTATAATCTAAAACTGTTATCAGTGGATATTACTCCAAGACCAAAAATATCCTACAAAGAATGTATCTTCTGGGCAAAATAAATTACTGCTCCTTTTTAGAGAAAGAATCATACATATATACACACAAGTATACGTATGGAAATTATGTTTCAATTCTTGTTGAGCTGAGGGAAAGACAAGAGCTTATTCCTAATTCTAAGGTCCAATTTTAAACATCCCACATTCAAATTCTAACAATAAATTTCTCATTTCTACTGTTATTTTCTCATTTCTACCAATGTAACATCAGTGAATGTAGGCCTGAATGTCCATCCCACAAAAACATTCTAGTGCTGATAATTCTTATTTATCTATAAAGCCCTTTTTAGGAACTCTCTGCATCAATGATCATTCTATATTTAGTAGATTTACAATCCTAAATATATTCAAAAGGCAGTGATCAGGTATTTTGGAATAAAAATCATTTATAGGTGACTCAAGTTTCCTACAAACTTTAAGAACAAAGGAAAAATGAAAGCACTGAACTCACCTCCATTTGAACATTGAACACACCCCTCTTTTCCTCAATCTTTTCTTTGATAACAGCCATAGCTTGATTGAGGACAGAGAGACCTTCTGTCCTCTCCAGGGTTGTCGTGGTCATCACATACCGAGGAGGAGCTATTAGATTAATCTAAAGAAGACAAAAACTCAATTATGAATGTACCTATACAACACAACTACTAAGATGTTTGAGGATTTGTTTATTAATCTCCTGCACTAACAAATCATCCCAAAACTCATCTCTCAATTCTGTAGGTTAGCAATTTGGAATGTTTATTAATGTAGCAAAAGCTAACTGATATAATGATATTATCTAGTATTATGATACAGTCCACTAAAAGACTAGGAAGAATTATGATTTGGGAGTCTATGGTGGCTGACCTAACTATAGTCATCATTAGCACAATGGTGCTAACTGCCCCTAAACTGAAGAAATCCTTAAGACATTCAATTTTAAGAACATAAAACATGATCTTTCTCATGTGTAGTGCTGGGGATTCAACCCAGGGCCTTGGGTGGAAGATGACTCACCTTGATGGGCATTGTTTCTGTAGAACAATTCAAACCTGCTCTCAGGGCTTCTTTTACAGCATCAATGCCTTCATAACCATAACAAGCCACTTCAATATCTAAAATTATAAAAATCCAAAAACTGATACCAAAAATACAAGAAACATTTAAAGGTTTAAAAGAATCAGAGATATAGCAAATGTACTAGCATTCAAATGCTTATGAAAAGGTCCATCATCCTATCAATTAGAAATCAATCCCAGTTATTAATTTTCACAATTAAAAATATTTGAATATGTAGTAAAACTATCTTCTCATCTATATTAAACCACCTAATAACAAAACTATAGAAGACAAATTTAACAAACACTTTAATAGTAACCTGTCTAGAACTGCTTAGGAATTGCTATTTGACCTAGCAATTCTTAGGAATTAGTCCTAAAGAAAACTATGTAAGTGAGTAATTTATGAAATATTATCCAGCTATCAAAAAGAACAAGATTCTTATGCTCTGCATGGAAGGGTACCAGTGACAACAAAAAAAGCTAAGTGGTGGAAATTCTACATGGTATGATTTAAGTTTTGTAAACAAAAATTATATATGACCCTAGACCACTTTTTTGGGGCGTGGTGGTGATTGTGGTGGGGAATGAACTTAGGGCCTCTTGAAGCATGCACTCTACTATTGAACTACATCCCTACTCCTAGTGTATGTTCTTATATAGTATTTGTATAGAAAAAAATGTCTCAAAGAAAATATTTCCAGCTATTAGCAATCATTCAGTCCAGAATCATAGTCTATTGAAATAGTTTGTTTTGCTGGGCTTGGTGATGCATGTCTATAATCCCAGCGGTTGAGACAGGAGGATCACATGTTCAAAACCAGCCTCAGCAAAAGCAAGGCACTAAGCAACTCAGTGAGACAAAATCAGGCTGGGGATGTGTCTCAGTGGTAGAGTGCGCCTGAGTTCAATTCCTGGTACAAAAAAAAAAAAAAAAAAAAAAAATTTTTTCTTTTTCATCCATGGTGCTAGGAATCAAATCCAGGGTCTTGGTACACACTAGATAAAGTATTCTACCACCGAATCACTCACCCTACTTTAAAAAGGGGCTAACCTCAAGTTAGCTGAACTCATGACAACAATATATACATTTTATGACTCTGAAGAAGCAAAAATAACTTCTTGGACTGGGAATGTAGCTCTGTAGTAGAGTGTCTGCCTAGAATGCAAGGGACCCTGGGCTTGATCTCTAGTATTGGAGAAGGGGAAAAGCACCCAAATCTCAAACTTTTCTTATTGTAAAAAATATTAGAATAATTTATACTCGTAGACGCAGAAACATACTCTTTGATAAATCAAATTACTTAACAGCTTTTTTGGAACATGCAAAATATTTTAAAAAATCATTTAGGAAGTCAATTACCTGCTCGAATTTTGACAGCTTGTGGGGTCAAACGCCTATTAATATTGTTAATAAGTACTTCCCGTTCATCTTCATTCAAATCTAAACTATCCAAAATAGATGGATCTCTGATAAAACAACAACAACAACAAAAAAACAAAGGGCAAGGTTACAATATCGATAGTTATGAACCATGACACAATACACCACAGAATAATGCATGTAACAATAAAGCACTGGCTTCAGTGTCAGAATTAGAGTTGAAAAGCTGGGCATGGTGTTGTTATATGCCTGTAATCCCAGTAACTTGGCGGGGTGAGGCAAGAGGATCACCAAGTTTGAGGCCAGCCTCAGCAACTTAGCAAGATCTTGTCTTTAAAAAAAAAAAAAAAAAAAAAAAATCATGGCTATAAGAATGGAAGAATGGTAACACCTTAACAAGCAAAGGGAAAACAGTTACAGAAAGTTATGATAGATAAGGAATGGCATGAGTAAATATCAGGACTGTATAACATGGGGTATAGTTAGGATGCTGAAGGAAGACAAATGAATACAAAGTTGGCAAATGACATGTTTCATAAAAGAAGAATCATCTATCAATAAATTATCAATAAATGTGATAAGCTGCTAATAACAATGTGCATGCTCACCAATAATCAGAAGCATGCAAATCAAAAGGTATTAGCAAAAGGAAAAAAAATCTTGAGACACACACCAAATGGTGTTGAGAATAAGGGGATATAGGAATATCTACAAAGTTGTTAGAGGGAATTCAAATTAGACAAAAAATCTGAAGAGTAATTTTGAAAATCAAATCAATAAAAAGAATACACGTGTATGTGTGTGCGTACATACTCACACCTATACACATAAAATCTGATGACTTGAAAATTCCATTCCTGTGTACATATCCTAGAAACGTACACATGTACATGATTATTCACCGTAATACTGCTTGAAAATAGAATGAAAGAAAAAAACCCCTAAATATTGCTTAATTTTTTTGGTACTGGGGATTCAACCCAGGGGCACTTTACACTGAACCACATCTCCAATCCTTTTTTTTAAAAAAAATTTTATTTATTTTTGGAGAGAGAGAGAGAGAGGAGGGGGGGAGGAGAGAGGGAGAGAGAGAGAGAGAGAGAGAGAGAGAGAGAGGGAGAGAGGGAGAGGGAGAGAGAGAGAGAGAGAGAGAGAGAGAGAGAGAGAGAGAGAATTTTTTACTCTTCATTTTTTAGTTTTTGGTGGACACATCTTTATATGGTGCTGAGGATCGAACCCAGTGCCCTGCACATGCCAGGCAAGCCCACTACTGCTTGAGCCACATCCCCAGCCCATCTCCAGTCCTTTTTATTTTTTGAGACAGGATCTCACTAAGTTGTCCAGACTGGCCTTGAACTTGCAACACTCTGGTCTAAGCCACATAAATCATTGGGATTACAAGTGTGTGCTACTGTGCCTGGCTAAATATCTCTTAATAGAGGAAAGACAAAGCATATTCTCAAAATGAAATATTATATGGAAATTAATATGGATGTAGTAGGTATACATCTATCTATTTGAAGAAATTCTGCTCAGTAAAGCCTTATAAGGCAAAAAGATACAAGAGATTAAATGTTAAATATACAAATTATTCTACGTGACTTTTATGGATATGTGTACAAGTTGCAAATCCCTTATCCAAAATTCTTAGAACCAGAAGTGTTGTAGATTTTTTTCAGATTTTGAAACATCTGCATATACAGAATACAGTATTTTAAGGGAGGGGATCCAAGTTTAAACATGAAATTCAATTACTTTTCATATATATCTTACACATATATCCTGAAGGTAATTTTATATAGTATTTTTAGTACCTGTATTTTTGGGGGTGTGTGTGGGGGGTTTTGGGAATTGAACTCGGGGCACTCAACCACCGAGCCACATCCCCAGCTCTATTTTGTATTTTATTTAGAGACAGAGTCTTGCTGAGTTGCTTAGTGCCTCACTTTTGCTGAGGCTAGCTTTGAGCCACTACGATTACAGGCATGCGCTATTGCGCCTGGCAGTGTACCTAGATTTTGACTGCATCCCATTACAGGAGATCAGATGTGAAATTTTCCACTTGTGGCTTCATGTCTGTGCTTTAAAAGATTCAGATTTTGGGGTATTTTAGATTTTTGGATAGAGGATGCTCAATGAAATACAATGAAACCATAAAAATAAAATGATAATGATACACACTAGTAACTTCAGAATAGAGGTTACCACTGATAAATGAGGGGAATGGGTCTAGAGAGGAAAAACACTGTTTCTAATGATTTCAGAAGTTTAATTTCTTAATTAAAAAGAAAAACATGAAGCACACACAGCAAAGAATCAGTATTTGTTAAACCTGGGGAGCTGCTACACAGGTTGATGAAGCAAGAGAAGAGTAAAAGGGAGTAATACATACCAAGGCTTAGTGGTAATGGAGGAGGTGCTGGAGACAAAAGCTAAAGGGGCAAGCTAGGACCAGTGATGACAGTGAACCAGAAAATATACTGACTGCCTAGGTGTGGTGGCACACGCCTGTAATCCCAGCAATGCTTAGGCAGGAGGATTCTAAGTTTGCTAGCCTCAGCAACCTGGAGAGACCCTAAGCAATTTAGCGAGACCTAAGTCTCAAAATAAAAAATACAAAGGGGCTGGGGGTTTTGCTCAGTGGTTGGGGTTCAATCCCTGGCCAAAAAATAAAATTAAATTAAAAATAAAAGACTGGGCTGGGGATGTAGCTCTATGGGAGAGCACTTGCTGGGCATATGTGAGAATCTAGGTTTGATCCTCAGTACCATAAAAAAAAATAATAAATTAAAAAAAAAAAAAAAAAAAGGCTGGGCATGGTTGGCATGTCTCCAATCTCTGTGACTTGGGAACTTGAGGCAGAAGGACTGCACGTTCCAGGCTAACTCTGGCAACATAATGAGAAACTACCTAAAAACAAAAAACGAACAAAAATGCTGGAGATGTAGCTCAGCGCTAGAGTGCCCCTAGTTCACTCCCCTGTACTGCAAATAAAGAAATAAAAATGTACTGATCAAAGAATGCAGAATAGAAGAATAAACAGTGCTTAATGGTTAACAGAACAAACTCTGGATGGAGCCACAATGTCTGGGATTGAATACTGGCTCTATGATTTGTTGGCTTGGTTACCTTGAACAAATTATTTACTCTTTTCCTCAATTTCTTCAACTATACAGTAGGGATAATAATGGCACCAAACCACATATTGTTAGAATTATGTGAAGTTAGCTATTATTATTATGATTCCCACCTTTCTACAATGTGATTAAAAAAAAAGTCACATGAAGACAAACTGGAATGGTATGCTGGGGGCTCTACTAGATCCATCCAGGTCTTGCTCATCCACTCTAAAGTTTATACGATCAACACATCCTGGCAGCAAAAAGGTTGGAAAGTAATCTTAGTGGTGAGGCAGCTCTAGAGCATTAACATCTAGGAAGGACTAAGAGGTAAAGAAACAGAGACATCAACTGCAAAAAACTGAAAGATTCTGGCTGCTAAATGAAAACAGTGCTTGCTAGAATTTGACGGAAGGTCAAAACATTTTTTTTTTTAAGTATAAATCAAAGAAACCAGAGAATATTTTTATGCTGATGGAGCAAAATCAATAAAGGGAAAAGATGAAGATCAAAGAGGGAGTAACAGAAATCACTGAGCAGGAGCTGGGCAGGGTAGCAAAGATTAGATTGAACAGGAAGGAAATGAATTCCAGGAGCACAGAAGAAAACAACAGGTAGGACAGAGATAAGTATGTTCATGATAGTGGGCATAAGTGGATAAGTGTCATGGTTTGGATATAAAGTGTCCTCAAAGACCCATATGCTAAATGCTTGGTCCTCAATGCAGCAATGGAGATTATGAGAAGTGATTGGATCATCAGGGCTCTGATCCTGTCAGTGGGTTAACAATTTGAAGATATTATTGGGAACTATAGAAGTGAGACCTGGTTGGAGGAAAGTCACTGGAGGTATGCCCTTGGGATCTGTATCTTGCCCCTGACCCCTTCTTCTCTCTCTGCTACTTGGCTGCCATGAGGTGAGCAACTTTCTTCTATTACACACTCCAACCATGATGTTCTGCCTCACCTCAAGTCCCAAGTCATGGAGCCAGTCAACCACTGACTGAAATCTCTGAACTCTTTCCTCCTCTGTTGTTTTTCTCAGGTTATTTGTCACAGTGATGAAAAGCTAACATGAGGAGTCCTTGTGCAATGGCTCCTATTTTCTTTGTAAAATAAAAAGGGAAGTGAACACACCAGCTAAGAGTGAGAGAAGAGAGGTAGAGTGTTTCTGACAAAGAACATAGAAAAGCTCTAAAACAGTCACTATAAAAATGGGAGGAAGAACTGACAAAGAGCAGAGAGAATGTGAGGCAGCAGTGAAAATCTAGCAGAGGTTGGAAACCATGAATATACAGCGGCACCAACCTGTGAAACTGATTTTTCCTAGCAGCACTCAGCAGTCTATAAGTACACAGAAAGAAAGCAGGAACATCACTCCAAGGCTGGATGTAACAGAAGGGAAAACAGGGCAAAAGCTCATGATATTGGCAAGAAAGTTCTTGAAATGATAGTTCATGGTATCTACACTGGATAAGAAAGAGAAAGCAGGAAAGGGTGAAAAGACAAAAGAAAAAAACAGGTTTAGAGTAGAGTATAAACCTAGTGAGTATAACACATAAAGGAAGTACACAATTTAGGGTCCTAAGACTTGGAATAAGCTTTTATAATATAAGAATTTAAGAAACAGAGTAGGACTAAGTGGGAGCCAAGACAGAAAGAACAGAATATGCATACATGCTAAGGTGGCACACACTTGTAATCCCAACTGTGAGGGAGGCTGAGGCAAGAGAACTCCAAGTTCAAGGACAGGCTGGGCAACTTAGTGAGACTCTGTCTTAAAATAAAATAGGGTTGAGGATGTGATTTAGTTGGTAGAGCACTTGCTTATCATGTGTGAGGCTCTGGATTTAATTCCTAGTAACTAAAACACATGGATGCACACAAATAGAATATGTGGATTAAAGGTTTTAGAGGCACAGCAAAACCTGCTGATAAAAAGGCCCAGAGTGAAACATGGAAGAATGGCTAAAGTGGCATGGTTGAAGGTCAAAGAAATGAGGTAAAGTAAATAAGAAATTATAGTTTTGGATGAGATATCCACACTGGTCTGAAGTCATCTATAATAAATAATGAAACCAGGAAATAAAAATAATGTATAATGGAGTAGTGTTAGATGAAAGCAAGTGGGTTATGAACTATATAACTATTGTATATGAAATTACAAAGACTTGACTATGTAGGATTGTCCTAATGCATGGGGCTTTTGTTTAATTTTTTGGTACCAGGAATTGACTCCATCCCCCCTTTTATTTTAATTTTGAGATAGGGCCTAGCTAAGTTGCTGAGGCTGGCTTTGAACTGGCAATCCTCCTGCGTTGGCCTGCCAAACTACTGGGATTACAGGTGTATGCCACCATGCCCAGCTAGCATGGGCCTTTTTGTACTTAAGATATTTTTATCTAAATATGGCAAGAACTTAATAAATGGATGGTGTGAGTAAAATGCTGGGCTATCAACCTGTATGCCAGACCCAACAGCTGACATATCAGTACAAGCAGAATCAAGGTGTTCTTACGAGACTGCATGCTTAAATGCATCATAGGCACCATAACCAGGTCTCTTGTATTTGTCATCAAAGACCCAGGCAGTCCTCTGGAACAGGCTTTCCAGTTGTTCATCCTTGGTATATTCTAATACCTCAGCAACATGACGAAGAATGCTATAAACCTAGAAACAGAATTAAAAGCTCAGTAATTTCAAGAAATCTATAAAAACGTTATTGCTACATTTCAGTAGATAGCATAATTTGACAGTAATTCTTTAATAACAAAAGTTCTCCACACTAGCTTTTTTGAGCTAAAAAGAAATATTCACTTTCTCATAATAATGTATTCAAGTGAGTATAACACATAAAGGAAGTACACAATTTAGGGTCCTAAGACTGGGAATAAGCTTTGACAATGGGACCAATTAACATCTCTGAATTTGTTTCATTTGGGAAAGGGAGCTCTTACATGTATTAGATATATACAAACACATACTCTAAATAGAAAATTGGTATATAAACATAAGTTCTTATTACTCCACATGAAAACACAGAACCAATTGAAACTTAAAATTTAAGATTTCTTTTTCTCTGCTATCATGTAACAATTATCCTTCAGCATCACTCATTTGCAAAACTACTTTTCTAAGTTCCCAAAAATAACACAGGATTTAAGAGGAGAAAAAGTATTTGTTTTTCTCATATACTTTTTAGTTGTAGATGGACACAATACCTTCATTTAATTTACTTATTTTTATGTGGTGCTAAGGTTCAAACCCAGTGCCTCACACACATGCTAGGCAAGCACCCTACCACTGAGCCACAACCCTAGACCTGAGAAAAAATATTTTAAATGGTTTTAATGTTAGTTACATGTGAATATTGATCGAGGAAAGGTACTAATATTGGCTGTTTCATTTTATCACCTTATCATTCTGGTAACTTTTTTTTTTTTTTTTGAGACAGATGGAGTCTTGTTGCATTGCTCAGGCTGGTCTTAAACTTGTAGGTTCAAACAATCCTCCTGTCTTGGCCTCTTAAGTAACTGGGACTATAGGTACATGCAATCGTGCTGGGCAAGTTTAACAATATAAGGGAGACCCCCCCAAAAAAGAGGAATGTCTTAGAACATTCCTCAAACTTGGTGGGACTTGAGATTCTGCATTGCTATTAAGTAGTGGGGTAATGCCAAGGGCCCATGTTGCTGCTCCAAAGACATTATGAATGTTAAGGTCCTATTAAAAAGAGATTTTACTGATAGTATTTTCAAAGATATAAACCATAATATATTTTACTGATGTGGGAATGCATTAGTAAAACAGAGACAAAGAGAGATCTGGATAATAGTCTGATGGGCATTAACCTTTTTTTCTCTTTTACTGAAATTAACTGAAATTTAAAAAATTGGAACATTACTTCCTTGGTATTTTATCTAGAGGACAGGACCACACATGACAGAAAGGAACAAAAGATATCAGTGGAAAACACAGAAACCATAAACAATGGTATTAAGAAAGGAGGATCCTGGGGCTGGGGTTATGGCTCATCGGTAGAAAGCTCATTAGCATATTCGAGGCCCTGGGTTTGATCTTCAGTACCACATAAAAATAAATAAATAAAATAAAGGTACTGTCTCCAACTACAACTAAAAAAATAAATATTCAAAACAAAACAAAACAAAACAAAAAAAACATAAAGGAGAATCTGAACTGAGGGTATAGCTCAGTGGTAGAGTGTGTGCTTAGAATGAACCAGCCTTGCAGTCCACCACCGGTATCACAAAAGGAAAGAGAGAGAGAATGACCAACCGCCTTATTAATAACAGGTTCCTGTTTTGATATTTTAACATTTGTCTCTGCTACCTTTACCTGAGAACAGTGTTGAAAGACAAGAACTACATTTTACACATCCCAGTCAGAATAATTAAGCTAGGCTCGTGGAATGTGATGATCATTATTATCCAAAGTATGAAGACAGGAATTGGTGTGAATATACTTTGTATAAAACCAGAGATATGAAAAATTGTGCTCTATATGTGTAATAAGAATTGCAATGCATTCCACTGTCATATATAAATAAAAGATAAAAAATTAAAATTAAAATTAAAAAAAGAAATAAGCTAAGCTACCACATGTGGTGGCATATGACTGCAATCCTTGTTACTTGAGAATCTAAGGCAGGAATATCACTTTTTCCCCCTCTTTTTGGTGTTGGGGGATTGAACGTAAGGCCTCACATATGCCAGGAAAGTACTCTACCACTAGGTCATATCCCCAACCCTAGGAAAGCCTACTGAGTTCAAGAGTAGCCTGGGCAACATAGCAAGACCCTATCTCAAAAAAAGTAAAATGGGAGTTGGGGTTGTAGCTCAGTGGAAGAGTTTTTGCCTAGCATGTGTGAGGCACTGAGTTCGATCCACATTAAACAACAACAACAACAACAAATAAAGGCATTCTGTTTACCACTACCAGAGTTAACTTAATCTACAATGGCCTCAAAACACTAACTTCTAGTACTGACTTGAGAACATCAGATCACTAGAAATGCTTTCTGGTAGTGGCTTGATGAGATAAATAACATTGTAATTGTACTCTTCTGGAATTAAGTCTTCAAATTAGATTTCCATGTAACACATAATTGAAAATAGAGTAACAAAAAAATGAAAGTTTTTGTTTTTCATTTTTCTGCCAGGAAAGGCATATACTGCTATTTATTAAACATAGTGCACAAATTTGACTCAAAAATGAACTTACAGTTTTAGATTTTGTGAATTTGTCTTCACATTTGATTGCTTCCTCTGGAGAAACTCTTCTTTTTGACAAATCGATATATCCTATGAGAAAATTTTGGAAAAAATCATCAAGTGCCAGCATACCATTCTGACCAATTCTTACAACCAAGTTGATTACTATAATCTTACAATTATTCCCCACTAAAATCTTATCAACAAAAACTGTGTAAGAAAGATGAGAGATTCTGATCTGTTTTCAGAAATGCCCTTTAAAACAGTCTCTATTACTTTGGTGGAGGAAATTAGCTAGTCAAATGCCTCTCTATCCTCTACTTTCTTCCCTGAGCTTTTACAGAGTAGAAAGTCACTCTAATTTGGTTTAGTTTAAGAGGTTAACCTCAACAGAGGTCACATACAGACACCAAAGGAACATAAAATTTTCATCTAGCAAGTGACTACCATATCCAAGTGATGATGACAGACGCTTTACTTAAGCACCTCATTAAACTCTTACAACAATTCTGCATAGTAGATCTTTCTTCTACATTAACTTGTCAAGGTGCATCTGTAATCCCAGTGGCTCAGGAAGCTGAGGCAGGAGAATCACAAGTTCAAAACCAGCCTTAGCAATTTAGCAAGGCCCTGTCTCAAAATAAAAAAGGGCTGGGGATGCAATGGTTAAGCACCCCCAGGTTCATTCCGTGGTACAAAAAAAGAAAAATAAGTTCTAGTGTGGCAAAAACCCGCAAACTTGTTCCTTGTTAGGATTTCTAGTGCAATGCTAAATAACAGTGATGAGTGAACATTCTTGCCTTGTTCTCTATCCTAGAAGAAAGTCTATCTGTAGTTTTTTCCCTAGACATCCTTTATTAGATTAACAAAATTCCCTTTTATTTCTAGCTTGCTGACTTTTTATTAATAAATGAGTATTGAGTTTTTGTTAAATGCTTTTTTACATTCATTAAAATGAATGACTGGAATTCCTTTGATGTTAATGTTAATGTACCCGGACTGTTTCAGATTCTGAGCATTTCTTTCCTCAAAAAACCATGATTTATACATAGTAAACTTCACCACTTTAGTGTACAATTCTGAGTTTTGTTAAAAAATACAGTCATGTAACCACTAACCCTCAAATCATTATAAAAAAACTAACCCTCAAATCATTATAAAAAACCAAACAGGTTTTGTTGTGAATATACATTTTAATTTCACGTGGATAAATACCAAGAAATTGGTATTGTTGGGTTGCATAGTACATGTACTTAATAACTGCCAAATTGTTTTCTAAAGTGCATGTACCATTTTTGCATTTCCATAAGCAGTTCTTATCTATCAGTTTTTTAAAAATATATATATTTTTTAGTTGTAGGTGGACATAATACCTTTATTTTATGTATGTATATGTGGTGCTGAGGATCAAACCCAGGGCCTCACATGTGTTCGGTGAGCATTCTACCACTGAGCCACAACCCCAGCCCACCAGCCCACCTTTTTTTTTTTTTGAGAATAGTCTCACTTGTTGCCCAGGCTGGACCCAAAACTCCTACACTCAAGCAATACTACTGCCTAGACTAGCCCCAAATCAACCCAGGAAATACCAGACAATAGGCAGAAGCCTTTGTGCCTCCAGATCTGCCCAAATCATTCAAAATAGCCAATTCTAAGTTGTTTATCCTGCCCTGGCCTAGGATTTCCTGCAACTCCCTCTGCTTTCTGACTAAAACTGCAAGGTATGGCATGGTATGGGAATACCCCTTCTCTCAAGAAATATAATAAAAATCTTCCTTTGATGGCATTGACCTCTTTGTGCCATCAGTCATCTTCAACAAATTAAAATCTTAAGTGTACAAAAAAGACAAACAGCTTAATGCATTAAAATTTTTTTTTTTTTTAGCTGTAGACAGACACAATATTTTTATTTTTATGTGGTACTGAGGATCCAACCAGTGCCTCACACATGCTAGGCAAGTGCTCTACCAGTGAGCGACAACCACAGCCTGATAAATGAATTTAAAAAAAATTAATAAGAGGGGTAAAATAGTATTTTACAATTACTCACATATTTCTTGTTACCGTGAAGAATTTCCTTTATCATTTCTTTTTTTTAACACACACACATATTTATGCACATGTGTGTGTGTGTATGTGTGCGTGTATGTATATATTTAGTTGTAGGTGGACAGAATATCTTTACTTATTTGTTTTTAAGTGGTGCCAAGGACCAAACCCAGTGCCTCACACATGCTAGGTAAGCACTCCACCACTGAGTCACAATCCCAGCCCCCGCTTACTATTTCTTATAATGCAGCTCAATTTAGCAATTGATTCTCTGAGTTTCTATTTACCTGAAAATGTCTTTATTTTGACTTTCATTAATCAATATTATCTTAGGATACACAATTCTCATGTGGCAATTTTTTTCTTTCATTGGCTTAGAAATATTAGGCCTCTATTATTTCCAATAAGAACACCATAGTAATTTGTATCAGCATTCTTATGTATGTAACATGTTATTTTCTTCTAGTTATTTCCAAGATTTTCTTTCCTAGTAATTTGGTGTGCCTAGACATAGTTTCATTAGCATTTACCCTGTGTGAAGGCTGTACTTTGCAAAATTTACTTTTCTAAACAGATATAGGAAACTTTTGGCTTTCAAACATACTTTCTGCCCCCTTTCTCTTGTCTCTTCTACTATAATAGAGCTTTTGATATTGGGTAGATGATTGAGGCTCTCTCCATATTTTTGTACCCCTATCTTTTCTGATTTGTTTATTTTCAATGAACCATCTTCAAGTTTCACCGAGCCTTCTGTTTTCTTCAATATATTGTTAGCCCATACAGTGAATTTTTCAGATATATTTTTCAGTTATAATTTATATTTATTTCTTCTTTAAAAAGTTTTTAACTTCTCTAAGATCTCATTTTGTTCATTCCTTACAAGTATATTTTCCTAGTATCTTTAAGCAGTTATAACATCTGGTTTTAAATCTTATTTCCTAATTCCATCATTTGGATCACTTCTGAGCCGGTCTTCAGTGACTGCCTTCTCTTTCTAGAGGTTGTATTTTCCTATTTCTTTGTATGTGTATTAAGTCAGCTTTACACTGCTGTGACCAAAAATATCTGACAAAACAACTTAAAGGAGGAGAAGTTTATTTGGGACTATTTGAGAGGTTCAGTCCATGGTTGCCTGATTTCATTGCTCTGGACCTAAGATCAGGTAGAATTATCATGGCAGAAGGGCCATGATAGTTACTAATGGATCAATTCACCAATTAACTCACAGTCCTTATAAACTAATCACTTCACCTTTTTAACATTCCTGGCACTGTCACATAGCTTTTGGGAAATACTTCATACCCAAACCATTTAACAGAATGTTTAGCAATTTTGAACGCATCCTGGACATTGTTGAGTATTTGGCAGAGACTCTAGATTCCTGCGAGCTACTCTTAAGAATAGGATCCCAAGTTCAAAGCCAGCCTCAGCAACTTAGCAAGACCCTGTTTCTAAATAAAAAATAAAAATGGCTGGCGATATGGCTCAGTATTTAAGTACTCCTGGGTTCAATCGCTGGTAACGGTACCCCTGCCCCCATTAAAAAAAAAAAATGATTTTTAAACTCCACGACTCAGGAAGCTGAGGCAGGAGGATTGTTTATAACTTTGAGGCCAGCCTTGGCAACTTAGCAAGACCTTGTTTTAAAACAAAATACAACAAAAATGGTTAGGGAGTAGCTCAGTAGTTGGTACCCTGGGCACAATCCCCAGTATCCCAATTAAAAAAAAATATTTTAATAGGCAATTTACTGTCTGTGGGAAGTAGCTGAAATCATCAGATTTTAATCCTGTTGGGCTGCTTGCTTAGATACTACTCTTAGATGTTAGTAGTTCATGGGTCAGCCAGAGATTTGGGCAGAATTTACATACAGACTTAAGGGGTCTTCCTTTGTGGATTTCTCCTTTAATGCTATCATTACTACCATTTTCCACTTGCTATGACTGTCTAAAATACAAAACTGCAAAATATAAAACATCCAGTGTAGTTCCTTTCTTCAAAGTATTGACTTGCCTTCAGTTTTGCCCTGCTTTTGCTTTTTTCTCATTGTCTTTTGGTAGTTGTATTTTTCTGTGTCCAGGGTTTATATATGTACACAGTCCTGATAAATAGCTCTTATTTTAAAAGTTTCATCTAATAGGACCCTAACCCTTTTGTATGGGCTCTTTTGCACTGATTTTTTCTTTAATCCTACCCTAGAGATCTTCCCCTATCAGAATATTTAAAATCTCATTTTGAATAAAAAACACACTGATTTATTTAACAAGTCTCCATTTTGATTGTTTCTTTTTAATTAATACTGTACAAATGCTGCTTAGAAATAGTTATATGTATTTAGCCAGGCACAGTGGCACAGCCTGTAATTAAATAAACAAATACTAACCCAAGTGGTCTTGCTTAGATGGCTAACTGACATACTTCTCCAGCAACTTTGGTTTATAAAAAAGAAAGAAAGGAATTTTTAAACAGTAGTACACAAATAAAAAAATACATATATTTAAAAATAAACTGAGTTAAATTCTTATAATTATTTTATTAATTTTCCTCTCCCACTCCTTTTGGATAGTATTGGGGATAGAACCCAGGGCCTTGGCACATGCTCTTGAGCTGAATTACACCTCCAGACTATAATTTTAAAAGTCTTAAGATATTTTTCTCTTACCTTTTTCTTTGTCCACTCTAATAACAACCACACATTCATTCCTGCCAATTCGGATGAGTTTGTTTATAGAACGGATACGCCGTCTGGATAATTCACTGAGAAGAATCATGCCTTCAATGTTGTTGTATTCTAGCAAGCTGACATAAGCTCCCATTTCAGCAATGGACCTTACATTCACCATCACTACATCTTCCACCTCAGGAAATTTGTGTTGGTAAAATCTACAACTTAGACCCGGCATTCTGCAATTTAAGCAAGAGAATCAAATTAAGTGTTCAGTTAAGGTCAAAATAAATGTCAATTTTCTACATCTTGCCAGTGAAAGTAAATAAAAGATTTGTTTTCTCATCTCTTTGAACTTCTTAAATAGTATCAGAAAACAGATGGGTATCCAGGAACCAAGCTTTAATTTTTATTTTGCTCTACCTTTTGTAAGCTTGGGTGATCCTTTGCCATCAGTTTTAGAGAAATCATAAAAAATAATGACCATCTATAAAGTACCCTGAGACTTAAGGATTAAAGGAATACCTCAAGAATAAAATACTATTTTATTACTACCACTTTAAAGAATATGAAATGATGGGAAGCATCACCACTGTTATAAACTTGTCAGCAAAATCCAAGCTACTCTTTCTCCGAGTCAGCTAAGATTGGATGTTACCACCCAGTAAGTAAAGGGAAGAATTTTCTGACAACTTAACCCTTAGCCAATATACCAATGATATATACAATCTTTTTTTATTTTGTAGTGCTGGAAAATGAATACAGGGTCTCAGGCACACCAGGCAAATGCTCCAACCCTGAGTTACATCTCCAGCCCATTATCACTTATTATAGCCAAAATTAAAGTATCAGGTATCAAGGAAACCAAAACCTAAAAATTTATTATAACAAAATGTTTAACAATTTTTTTCCTTTTAAAACACACTTGCCCCTCTAATTTTTATTTTGTTGAGTACCCAATTTTGAGAACAGCTTTATAAATCTCCGTTTACTACAAAGTTCAAGTTTCTCTCAACCCCTAGGCTACTTTCAGTACCACCTTTCTTATGATCCATAAGCTGGCATTATGTCATGGGTAGAAGTATATTTGAACAAAGAGGCTCTCAAATTAATAGTGGCTGATGATTTTCACGTTTTTCTATTAACCTTAACCCATTTACTGTTGGCAGAGTTCAGAAGACAGGGAGTAATAGGACCTAAAAGCCTAAGAAAAATCTATGAAAATTTATTTAATAACATTTTTGTTAACAGGGAAATATGGCTGCCAATAACTGACTTTAGGCAGACCACCTACATTCAGCATATGGAACACCAGAGTTATGCTGCAGTGCAGTAATAGAGCTGCCACCTGTCACCCATGTACACCTTACCACTGGGAAGATATCCATGGGACTTATATTATCTTTCCATTACCTACCAGGTCTTATATGATTTGGTCACCACCCATCTCCTTGAGGTACCACTTTCTTACTTATTTCCACCATTTTACAGATAAAGAAATTGAGGCACGAAACCAACTTGCTCTTTCATATACTGATACCTATGAAGTTTGGATCCAGAGTCTTTGTTCTTACAAATCAGGATATATTTTCTCTCAGTATTACTGGCAAATGTGTTGCAGTAAAAAAATCTTAAACAAAAAGCAACTTCAATATAGATATTCAGTGTTGGTAGCATATACTACAAATTCAGGCAAACTATTAGCATCAATCTATCTTGTTTAACAAACAACAACATATGTGGCAGTCAAGTATTTTTCTTGTAGCTTGACAACATAAGGATTTAGCAAACAAAGGAAGCAGACACTCAATGGCCAGAATTATCCACTAAGAAATAGCTGAAATGGTTGTTTCATTTTAAAACAGGGCTCTTTCAGGGGTGGGGGAGCAGCTGTTGCCAAATATCTGTACATAATTACATTTGAAAGTTTAAAGAGTCTCATATAGATACCAAATTAATGATATGGAGCAATTTTTAGAGATTTAACAGATATCAACTACATTTTCTTTTTTTTTTTTTTTCACAAAGTTTCTCCAAAAAGTAAAAGTGATGCTTTCAGGGAAAAAAGGTTTAATTTAATGGTTAACAAACATAGGAAGTTAGAAAATAGGGTAAAAGAATCCTGAAAAGAGATATAAAAACTATTTCTTTAGGAGGCAAAAAAATCTCTTCGCAACATACAGAATAATGTAATGTTGCTAATGATGCTATTCACAGCAAAGAAGGAAAGTAGCTAGTCACTACAACCATCTGCATATTGTTTAATAGATTTGAACATGTCATCTTATGAAATGCTAGTAACTTTTTTTAAAGTGAGTTTTTTAAAAAAAAACTAGCTCCCCCCCCTCAGGAAAACAGAAACCACACTAGATATTTACTTGGCCTTTTCTATCATTTTCAAAACATTCAGATTTTTAAAATTTGGACTTCAACAAGTGTCAAGTCAGGCCAGTAGCCTCTTGTTCTCCTACTTACTATCTATAGTTGCTAGGGAAAGGTTCCCTTTGAACTGCTTTTCTCATCAATACTTCACAGGTTTGTGAAGGTGTCAATTGAAAATATATGTAAAAATATTTTGAAAAGTGTATCATACTACCCTAAAATTAAAAAAGGCAAACGAAGTATCATTTCCATTTTATAACTTGTTAATCTACTAGGTACTATACATTACTGATATAAGATTCTTACCTAAGGAATTAAATATAAAGTTGGAAACAATCTAATATGCAAACAATTACAATATAAAGTACTACAAAAGACATAGTGAAACAATCAGTTAACAGGGAGCCAAGAAATAGAAATATTAAATGACTTCCTCAATGATAAATGCATACCAATTACCAAAGCAAAAGCTAAACTCAAGTCTTCTGACATTAAATCTGGAGTGTCTAACTAGAGAGCTTCAATAGGCCAAAGCACTACACAGCTATGTGTTCTGATATAAAAGACATCAATTATCTTTTGAAAGATAATAACCAAACTTCACACTAATTTCAAATACTTTGCATTGTCAGTAATGTTGCCAGTGGTCGATAGGACTTATCCCTTAAACCAGAGCATGGTTAAGTCACCATAATGGATACAGAAGTCCACATTCCTTTCCAGTGTATTGTGTTGGGAAAACTCATGCGCCTCTAAAATAATTCTTGGTTTGTAAGTGCTATACAAACAAAACTTTCAAACTGTCTCAATCGGGAGAAGAAAGTTAAGACTTCTATATCAAGTCCTTTCTCAAAAAAAAAAAAAAAGTGCTTCTTGCTTAACGAAAATTAAAGCAGCCTAAGTTTGGCGTATAACTAAAGGGACCGTACGATGTATAGGCATTTAACTCTAAATTTTTGGCTTTAGTTATGCAAAATTCTAAGACTACAGTTCTATTCTCACCGTTTCCAAAATGAGACGAACAGATACTAACAATATTCAAGGGATGATTCATTCTACAGAAACGCACAACTCGAGGGATAAGGTATCCTAAACTTCAGTTTTAATTATCAGATTAATAAACTATTAATAAACTAAATTATCAGATTAATAAACTATTCTAGGACCCAGCTCTTTTCCTATTCTACTGGTTGTCTGAGAGGTATGAATTCCAGAGAATCGGGAAATTTCTGGCAATATCGCTGGGCGGGAGAAGTGGGGACATACAGATTTAAAATAATTCTCAGACTAGGAAAAAGGCCAAGCGCTCAGCGCCCCGGAGCAGGGATGGGGTGTCAGGGCGTTTTCCCGAGGTCGCCCCACCTCGGGGCATGCTCTCTTTAAACATATACTGAAGAGTGAGTAAAATCCACTTGGCCCACTTTCCTTCCCGAGATTTCTCCGCTGATACAACGTTGGCTCTGGCACACAGGAAGACCGACACAGAGCCGGAGAGGAGGCCCTGGCTGAATCAGCGGGCGGTGGCGATGGTGTCCAGACACTTCCCGCGCCGGGTCGGGAAAAGGAGGGGGAGTTAGCTCGGGGCCTACCCTGTGGACCACTCCTGTCAGTAGACAAACTAAAGTGGGTTCTAGGGTAAACCGAACTGCGGGATTAGTCACCTGAGGTATGTGTGTGAATCCCGCACTGAAGTCCCGCGTCGAGCTCTTTAGTCCGAACGTTCAGACTTGGTAGATCAGTACCAGTCGCCGAGCAGCCGCAGCGTGCGCCTCGCACCACCCCAGCGCGCATGCGGAACCACCTCTCACCACGCAAGCGCCGAAGGAAAAGGCCCTTCCTCTCCATCGATCATAGAGTGTGGGTCCTCCGAGGACCAGGAATGTGGACCACAGAAGGATCTAAAAATTACGTTTTCTAGCTATCTTTAGATTTTTACAAGTAACCTCCGAGGCGTGTCAAGCAGGCAAGATTCTGATTCGTTATCCTCGAAGAATGAATCCTCTCAAAGTTTTAATTAACCATGAGATGGCGCTGTGACTAGAGACGAAAGATGGAAGAAGAGAAGAGGTGTTCTCTTTTTTCGCTCAGCACGTGCAGCGATTTGCTCAGCAGCCAGGGAGCTGGAAGGGGAGGGGCTGGGAGTCGAACCGGAATTCCGCGGTGCGCGCGCCTTCATATCCGGGCATCGTCTGTGTCCAGCCCACTCCCTGACGTCTCCGACAACTGGAAGCGGAAGTGAAAAATGGGTATCCCTGCTACCTCTTAGCAACGCGAGGGGTCATGTGACACAAACGTTGACTCCAGTAGAGGAAGGCACGGTAGTGGCCAGTACTGGAGCTCTTGCCCCCTCGATTGCCCGGCCGGGGATCCGAGCCGAACAGTCATCGTCAGAATGTCGGGCAAAGACCGGATCGAAATCTTTCCCTCGCGAATGTAAGTAAAAGAACGAGAGGAGTGGCGCTCTCAGGTTCAGGAACGCCTGTCTGGAGCGTGATCCCTCCGTACCCTGGACCACCAGTGAGGTTCCTAGTTTCCCGGCCTATCCTTTGCTCTCTTCCAGGGTCTTGTCTTGAACCCAGGATTCTCCTGGGTGAACCAGACAGGACAGGGAGATAGGAAAAGGCGCCGGTCCTACTGGCTTCTGTGGAGGTCCGCAGTCTTTATTCGTTAGTCGAGTCATTCATTCCCCTTACGGTTGTTGAGCCACGCACTGGATTTATATAAGTCAAATGTCGCCATCTCTGACTTCACAGAGATCACCGTTTAGCGGCGCGACGGAAAAGTCGAGGGGGTTTGTTAATGAGAAGGGACGTTTACCGCCACGGGAAGCATATAGAAGGTCCCTTAGTCAAAGTGGGGATTGATTCGAGTCGCCCTAGCTTGGACGTCGGATTCAATCTTGGATTCCCTTACTCATTTTCCAAGATCCTGAAGTGTCAGCGGCGGTGGGACTGTATCTCTGCGTTTCTGAGGCAGTCCTCTTGCTATTACCACTGCACCCTTTTAAAAGATCTCTGTTAAGACTGCTCATCACATTGTTAAGAGGATATTTGTTTACTACATATCGTTCTTTCCCATCAGCCTGGGGGGCTTTATCTAGGATGAGAGAGCGTCTTGATTAAATCGTCCATAAAGAATCTACAGAGAATGTTCCTTGAACCAACCCATGCTTTGAATTCTGTTCAGTCCTGTACTGCCTTTTCTATTGCCCTGAAATCATTGTCACATCGTTGTCACATCGTTGGTCAGTTGTAATGAAAGTTTTAAAGTTTTCACAAATGTGCTTAACAACTTGTGAGAATAAATATTGTTCTTGTTTGTGCTCTCTTCTTTCTTTTTTTGTCTTTGAGGAAGCAGAAAATAAGTTTTGATTCTGATACTTAGATCTCTGCATTATCCTGTCCTATGGGGTGTTTTTCCTCATCTTGTAATTTTTCTTACAGTATATGAGGACCCTTAAACAGTTATTTTCAGACTCCAAACTTCTGTCTTTGCCAGTGTCACTATAGCTCTTAATGAAATGAAGGAATTGTAAATTTGCTCTTTACTTTCACTCAACTGACCATTAGGTTGATTGTACTAGGCAGGAAAAGAGCTAGTTGTGGAGAAAAGCGTATCCTGTGAAACAGATAAGGATAGTACTCCGTTGGGGTAACTCCGAAACTCCATCCAAATCTCTGCACTGAGAAACAACAGTGGCTTGGAGCAGCATAAGGCCATGCCCTAGGATGACCTTAGCTCCCCATTAAAATATGGTCATGGGGTATAGCTCAGCAGCAGAGCACTTGGCTAGCATGCATGAAGCTCTGGGTTCCATCTCCAGCACTACAAAAATTTCAAAATAAAATGCTTGCCTGAAAAAGCTGAAAGCTGCTAGGAGAATTAAATATTTGTTCTATCCAACTCCTGATCAATACAGCCATGACTTCCGTTTCTTAGAGCATTTACTGAAAAGAGTTTTTCTGTAAACCTTTAAGAAGTGTCCCTCTGAAGGATCTGAGAGTACTTTTGAAATTTAATCATTGGGAAGGATAAGGTCTCTGTCTCCCAGTCTCTGTGGCAGGATAGAACCCTAACTTCCATAATTGCCAGCTAACAGACACACCAGGCCTAATTGCATTTACACTGACCAAAGCTTTGTTATTTTTCACTTCTCTTACTCAAGGCCCACTCCCTCATTCTCTTTTTTAACAAGCCCAGTTACTTCTACACAAATCAAAATGTAGCCCAGTGCTTTCCCTCATGTGACACAGTGGTTCCTGAATAAAATCTTTCCCCATTGTTTTAGCTAATGTCTTTTCTTTGACAGTAGTCAGAATGATAACATGTTTTTGTTTTTACTTTGGAATTTTTTTGAGTCTAGAGAAGCACAAATGGACTTTGGGCTTAGACAGGAAAAATGATAGGTTTGTGAAGGTGAAAACTGCTATTTGGGAGCACTCAAGTTGAGAGGAAAATCAGTTGCAGGAAGTAAATATTTTCCCCAAGGCTTGACAGCAGTTCTTTGTCATGTAGTCAGATGTCTTTGATTCAGCTGAAAACAAAGTCATTGTCCTAGCTGAAGGTCAACTTTTTTTTTTTTTTTTGGTAGGCCTGAGCAGTTCTGAAATTTGTAAAAGAACAGGTTTTAAAAGTCCTAGGCTAGGGCTTGGGTTGTGGCTCAGTGGTAGAGTGCTTGCCTAGCACGTGTGAGGCACTGGATTTGATTCTCAGCACCGCATATAAATAAAAAATAAATAAATAAAGGTTCATTGACAACTAAAAAATATTTTTAAAAAAGTCCTCAGCTAGAAAATGCACTGGCGACTTCTGTTTCATCAACAGTCCACTCATGATATATCCTCTGAAATGTTGCTTTCACTCACTTATGCACTGGAGAAAACAAAACAAGTGTAGAGTGGAAGCAAAAGAGACATGAAAGATTTGGAGTCAACAGAAGTCAGGCAAATCCAGGTTCTTTTGCATATTAGCTCTGAGCGCTTGGGTGGGTCATTCATAGAGTCTTCTGAAATTAAAATTTGCTCCTTTCATTGAGATGCAATCATCTAGCAGGATACTACTACTAATAATAAATTAGCAGAATATTAAATTATTATTAAAATTGTAGGCAGACACTGTGGTGTACATCTGTAATCCCAGCAGTTTGGACACTGAGATAGTAGGATTACAAATTCAAATTGCCAGCCTCAGCAATTTACTGATGCCCTAAGCAACTTGGTGAGACCCTGTCTCAAAAAATGAAAAGGGCTGAGGATATATAGCTCTGTGGTATATTGTTCCTGGGTCGAATTCCCAATTAACTCCCCTCCCCCCCAAAAAAAATTATCAACCAGTTTACCTGTACACTCTAAACTTATTGGAATCTTCAGTAGTAGGATTTTACCAAAATTTGATCCAAGTCCTTTCAGCCCCAATTCTGGTATGTAGTGTCAACAATACTGTATATTAAATGTACACATTAGTGTGGATAGCTCCTGTTCAGGCTGGAAACTGAACCAGCTTCATTTGATTAGACCTCTTGAGGCCAATCAGGGCACAGTCAGCCACTGCTAACTGCTTTGCAAGGCAAGAAATGTTATTTGCCACTACTAGACATCTTTAATGTGGGATAGAACTGAGAGAGTGCAGCTTAGTGGTAGAGCACCTTCCTAGCATGTGCAAGACCCTAGTTCAATCCCTAGTACCATGAAGGGGTGTGGGGGTGTGGGATGGGGGGGTTGAGGGGTGAGGAGGTTGAGAGGGTATTAAGATGAGGCAGTGTGGCAGTGGTTGGGATACAGTGTCCTAGGTTGAGCCTTTTTAAGAAATGGTACTGGGGTTTGAACCCAAGGATGTTCTACCACTGAACTATATACTCCCAATCCCTTTATTTTAGTTTTTATTTTGAGATAGGTCTCCTTAAGCTGTTTCGGCTGGCCTTGAACTTGTGATCCTGCTGTCTCAGCCTTCCTAGTAACTGGGATTACAGGCATGTGACACTGCACCCTGCTTGAGCCTTAATTTTCATTCTTTTGCTATTACAAATAAGGATGGAGTACTCATCCTTAATTTTAGATGTGTTTTTGTATACATGTGGGAATAAATCTCTAGGATAAGTTCCTCGAAGTGGAATTGTTGGTCTTGAGGTTAATTGCATTGCAAATTTTTCTTTGGGGTGCTGGGGGTTGAACCCAGGGCCACATGCATGCTTGGCAAGTGCTCTACTACTGAAGTAATCAGCACCCAAATTTTGATTTGTGTTAGTGGATAGAATATTTCAATCTCCATGGAAATTGAAACATTATTAAATATAACAAGTTAAGTAAGTATTTGAACTATGCTGTCATCATAAAATAAATTTCCTGATAGAGCATATTATGATTTAATAAATACTCCAGATATTGATTATAGAATTGTTTCTGTTGTAAGTAAATAAACTTTTATGGAACAATAAGGGTAGAAATTTCTAGTATTGAGAAACAAGTTAAACTTCTCAGCTACAAATTTTATATTTTCTCTCATTATATCAAAAGAATAAAGGATAATTTTAACACTATGTTATAGAGATATTTTATGTCTTTGAAGCAAAAACAATGAATGTTTTTGTTTGTAATTTCTGTAGGGCACAGACCATCATGAAGGCTCGTTTAAAAGGAGCACAAACAGGCCGAAACCTCCTGAAGAAAAAATCTGATGCCCTAACTCTTCGATTCCGACAGATCCTGAAGAAGATAATAGAGGTAGAGTGAACTTTGCTTAAGCAGTATTTATTTTATAAATATCTAAGGAAAATCTAGCATGGACCTTGGCATTTTATTATTTCTTTTTTTCTTTTTTGGAATTGGAATTTGAACCCAGGGCCTTGTGCATGCTGAGCACAACTCTACCTCTGAGATATATCCTTAGCACTTAATTTTTAGTTATTTTAATTAAATTTTTTTCTTTCAAAAGTAAAAACACCATTATGACAAGTTTACACTAGAGAAATATATAGAAGTTTATACTAGAGAAATGCTAGCATACATACATATAGATTTTAGTTTTGGGTAGTTCACTTAATGAAATCCAAACTCCTTAATATGCCTGCAAAGCCACAAAGCCTCACTTGATCTGATCTGCCCCCTGCCTGCCTCTCTGACCTCATTTGGAGCATTCTTTCTGTTGTCCTCCAGGGCCTATCAACTTTTTCTTCTCCCTAAAATGCTCTTTAGGAGTGGCTCACCTGGCCATTCCAGTCTCTTCAGAGAGGTCATTGTTGATTACACAATCTGATGTAACCACTATTTTTACTACTGTCACAACTTTTTATTTTATTTGTATTGTAATATGTACTACTATATAGCATTTTCTTCTTTGTTTTGCCCCACTAGACGATACAAGTTTCAGAGACTTTTCAGCACTGTATTTCTAATGCCTAAAATAGTGTTGGCGTATAGTAAGTTTTAATCAGTACTTTTTGGGTGAATGATAAATGAATACAGAATTATATATTTTAAAAAGAAAAGGTTCTCTTATATCTTTTCTTTCCCCACAATAATCCTTTCTTTGTTTTCCAGAGGTAGTTTTTCTTGACATTGGTTTATGGTCTTTCATCCCTATGTCACCTATTTGAAATGAAATATTTGGTAGCGTGTACAAAAATTATCACACATGCAGAGGTTATATACATTTATAAAATCCCATAATATTTCCTGGTCTGCTCCCTTCTCTCCCCTGTCCCATGATGGCAGAATGTGGACAGCTTTCTATATCATTACATAAAAATCTTGTCTCATTCTTCCTCTTCTTTTTTTTAGTTGTTGATGGACCTTTATTTTATTCATTTATTTATATGTGGTGCTGAGAATTGAACCTACTGCCTCACACATGTGAGGCAAGTGTTTTAACACTGAGCCGTAACCCCAGCTCTCTCATTCTTTATAATAGCTTCATGGTATTTCAAAAAATTACATGGATAATGTAATTTAACCTTACCTCTGTTTTTTTTTTGTTTTTTGTTTTTTGTTTTTTTTTTTTTAAGGTACTGGGGTCTGAACCCAGGGCATCCTAGGCAAGTGCTCTACCACTAAGCTACATTCCTAGCCCTTTTTAAAAAATGTCATTTTTGTGGTACAGGGGAGTAAACCCTGGTGTGCTTTACCACTGAACAATATACCCAGCCCTTTTTGCTTATTTTTTACGTACACATTTTATTTTGTAATCATTTTAGATTTATAGAAAAGTTTCAAGGACAATGCAGAGAATTCCCATATATCCTTCACTCACTTTCAGTTTCCTTTAATGTCATATTTCTCGATATGTTTGTCAAATCTAGGAAACCAACATCAATATATTACTATTAACTAGGATTTCACCAGGTTTTCTTTAATGTCTTATTTTTGTCCCAGATCCAATCCAGGATGCCATGTCACATTTTCAGTTTTCTCAGTCTTGGTTTCCTTATTTTTTCCTGACCTCTTCAAATGAGGCTGTGAATCAGGCATTCACATACTGGGTCTGAGCATTCATTTGGCCACCTACACGTCTTTCTCTGCTCAGTGGAGCTCATTATAGTGAATAGGAATATATGTGGTGAACTGAGGTTTTCAACAGCAGATCTGAGTGGTCAGAATAAAAAAAGGCATAGTCCAAGTAGAGTGATTGATATCATCTACTGATTTCAGAGGTTTCAGTCCACTTTTGTCCAGCTCCATTGCTCTGGTCCAGAGGTGAGACAGAACATAATGGCAGAGGAATGCTGCTCAGCTTAGGACAGCCAGGAAATAAAGAACTTTTTAAAAATTTTGCAACAGGGTCTCATTAAGTGACCCAGACTAACCTCAAACTCCTGGGCTCATGTGCTTTTTCTATCTCAGCCTCTTAGGTAACTGGGACTATAGGTGTGCACCACTATGGTTGACTTATAGTTTTTGTTTTTTTTTTTAAACTCTATTTCTAAAATGTCTAGATCATTTTATTTATTTCTGGTTGGGGGCAATGTAAGGGATTTATATTTATCATTTGTAAATGGATGAAGAGTTGAATGGTTGCTTCATTATATTAAATTCCCATTTATATCTAGGCATCTTTTTTTTCTTTCTTTTCCTTTTTTTTTTTTTTCAATACTGGGGATTGAACCCAGGGGTGTTCTACCACTGAACTACATCCCCCACCAGCCCTTTATATTTTTTTATTTTGAGATAGCATCTCACTACATTGCCATGACTGGCCTCGAACTTTCAATCCTCCTGCCTCAGCCTCCTGTCTCTCAGATTATAGGTGTGTTTTGCCACTCCTGGCCTGGGCTTATTTTCCTATAAAAACACTTTGTTCTACTTCTTATCTGTTCCATACTAGATGTATTTCCTTATTGTAGCTGTAGATTTTTACTACTTGGTCAGCCAACTCCCTGTCCATCTGACCCAATTTTTCTCCTCTTTCAAAAAAATTATTGGATATATAAATTTAAATTTATAAAATTAAGTTTTCCAGCTGTCCTTTAGAATTGGTGTGGCATTAGGATTTTTGACTCTTTTTAAATTCACTAGTGAATTTAAAAGATTAATGAGAGCAAATCACATGTTTAGGACCAAGATAAGTTCCTCAGTAAATATTTACTTTTGTATTTACTAATGCATGTGTTCTAATGCTTTAATTATAAAACTCATAGTTTTGCAATGGTGTTAGTGATCATAACCAAAACTGTTCAAAATTGGCAATTTTTATTTGTTTTGTCATTATCAAATCAACATTTGTTACTGATATTTCATACTTAGCATCAAATAGGATAGCTATTAAAGGAACTTAACTTTAATATAATTTTTCCTTATAAAAAACTTGATTGAATCTGCTGTGGGTTTATACTTTTCCAGACTAAAATGTTGATGGGTGAAGTGATGAGAGAAGCTGCCTTTTCACTAGCTGAGGCCAAGTTCACAGCAGGGGACTTCAGGTAAGATGACACAGCAGGCTGGTTTAAAACAAGTTAGTGCTTTCAGTTTGTGATTTCATTGTAAATCAGTCTAAATTTTAAAATGTATAAGCATTAAAGACAAATAAATGACTTAGTAATAATAAGGAGAAACACTTAACCCCCTCACTACTGTTACCATCCACAAGTGTCTTACGTAGTTGCAGGCACAGGATACTTGATTTTTATAGTTCGTTTTTATTTAATGTGGTATCATAAACAATTTTTCCTTATTTTCACATGGTTATACAATCTTCCTCAAGGTGTACCATGATTTACTAATTTTTTTCTCCTGATGCAGGTTCTTTGGGTTGATTTTCACGTGTTTGAATATTAGAGAAAATACATGGGTTTATATTTTTTGTTTCTATTTAGGCTAAATTTTTGAGAATGGAATCCATTAGTTAAAAGGCAGGAGCTTAGCTGGATGTGGTGATGCACACCTGTAATCCCAATGGCTCGGGAGGCTGAGACAAGAGGATCTCAAATTTGATGCCAGCCTTAGCAATTTAGTGAGTCCCTGAGCAACATAATGAGACCCTGTCTCAAAAAATAAAAAGGTCTGGGGATGTGACTCAGTGGTAAAGTGCCCCTGGGATCTCTCCCCAGTACTAAAATAAGCAGTAGCTTTATGGCTTTTGTCATATCAGTATATTCTTTTTTATTTTTATTAACTTTATTTTATTTATTTATATTTATGTGGTGCTGAGGATCGAACCCAGTGCCTCAAACATGCTGGGCAAGAACTCTACCACTGAGCCACAACCCCAGCCCCAGTACATTATTTAGAAAAAGGATACACAGTAGTTTTCAAACAGTCTGTGTCAATTGAAAGTGTTGGTGATTCTCCAAATAACCTTGTGAGGTAGGTAAGCATTGTTATTCTCAGTTTAATACTTCCAGAAGTAAGATGGCTTGTGAGGGACAAGTGGAAGTTGTTTTTAGGATTTTTTAATTTAGTTTTCTTTTCCCAATGACATTATGTCTTCTTAAGTAGGTGCTTTCCTTGGAGGTAGGCCTTACAGTCTGAAGGCCTTATGGCCAAGTGAGGTGGTAGACTAATGTTTGCCAGTGCTGGTAGGATAAACAGCTTGCATTGAAAGTTTTCAGCTCAGGGAGGAAATCAGTAGTATGTAAGTGTGCTTTAGAATGGATATGGGGAAAACACTTTATGTTGGAACCAGATAGGGAGTCAGGTAAAACCTGAAAGGAAGTTGGAGTAAAACATTTGAACCACAGCTTAACCAACTACACACAAACCTAAAAGAAAGAAAGTTTCTTCCAAATTACACTAGCAGAATGGGAACCCCTATCACAGATCCACGTACTGACTGAAAATTAAAAAAATCCATGTACTTTAGAATCATCTGTTGAATATTTCTTTTTTTTTTTTTTTTAAAGAGAGAGTGAGAAAGGAGAGAGAGAGAGAGAGAGAGAGAGAGAGAGAGAGAGAATTTTTAATATTTATTTTTTAGTTTTCGGCGGACACAACATCTTTGTTGGTATGTGGTGCTCAGGATCGAACCCGGGCCGCACGCATGCCAGGCGAGCGCGCTACCGCTTGAGCCACATCCCCAGCCCCCGTTGAATATTTCTTATGCCTAATGTTTTAAGTATTGTTCATTCTCTGTTCTCTGAGCCCTTCCTATGGCAGATTTTCCCCTTTTCTGGCAGAAAGACAATTACCAAAACATACTTCATTGTGACATCTCATTCTTCGTCTCATTTAATGTGGAGACTTAACTCATTGGGTCTGTGTAGGTTGATTTCTAAAAATAAAACTAAATAAAGGCTTTGTCTTTTTCTGTAGCACCACAGTTATCCAAAATGTAAATAAAGCCCAAGTGAAGATTCGAGCGAAGAAAGACAATGTAGCAGGTGACTTTTCAACTCTTTAGAATCCTTGGAGGAAAAAAGGTGACATTTAAAAATTAACATTTGTACAATAATACCTTGATATGCCATTTTTTCTTATACTTAGAACAACTTGACTGACTTTACATGTTAAAACCATTAATAGGTCCTTATCATTCAGAATTGAGAAGACAGGTTCTGAATTCATTAATCGAAACCAATTATAATTCCAGGCCTAATCTCTTGACTTCTGAGTATTTGGTGAAAAAGAAATATAGGAAACAGTAGTTAAGAAACAGTACTTCAAGACCATGTTTATAAATGCTTCTGTATTTAACAGGTGTTACTTTACCAGTATTCGAACATTACCACGAAGGAACTGACAGTAAGTGTGACACTTTTTTTTTTTAATATGTGTGTCTGGGATCACCTTTTTCCCCTTTATTTTTTTTTAATTTTTTATTTTTTTAAGAGGGGGGGAGCTTTTTAATATTTATTTTTCAGTTTTCGGTGGACACAACATCTTTTATTTTATTTTATTTTATTTTATGTGGTGCTGAGGATCGAACCCAGCGCCCTGCGCATGCCAGGCAAGTGTGTTACCACTTGAGCCACATCCCCAGCCCTTCCCTTTATTTTTTAATTTATTTTTTCTTGGGTGCTGGGGATCAAACTGAGGGCCTTGTGCCTGTAGGCAAGCACTCTACCACTGAGCTACATTCCCAGTCACCTCTTTCCTCTTTAAATGAACCTGGTCCTGGAAATGATACTAGTCAGACTGTTTTACAGTTCAGAAGTTCCAGTGTTAGAAGTTCTCTTATTAGCTAAGGTCACATTAGTTAATCAGATAATCAAAAAAGTACTTTGGTAGGAGTCAGAAAACATTGTGCATCTTAGAATATTTCATTTGCCAGGTGTAGTGGAGTGTGCCTATAATCAGCTACTTATGAAGCTGAGGCAGGAAGATCACAAATTTGAGGCTAGTATAGGTAACTTCGTGAGGCCCACAATCAAAATAAAAAAGAATAAAAAGGACTGGGGATGTAGCTCAGTGTTAGAGGGCTTATAGTTTCAATTCCTAGTACTGAAAAATGTTTTATTTTAATGTAGATATATATAATTTTATAATCATTTGCTATTTAAAAAATATTAAGCCTTTTCTTTTGTTAAGAATACACTGATTAGACTTCTGTGTTGTCTTTCTGCAAAAACTATACCTATAATGCATTGTTTATAATTCTTTGTAAAGTGGAATAAAATCTTAGATGCTATGATGTAATCTTTTTCTTTTTTAGTTGTAGTTGAGCACAATACCTTTATTTTATTTATTTACTTTTATGTGGTGCTGAGGATCAGACCCAGTGCCTCACATGGGCAAGGCAAGTACTCACCACTGAGCTACAATCCCGGACAACTATGATGTAATCTTAATGCTGAATCTTTTTTTAAACCAGAATTGAACCCAAGGATGCTTAACCCCACTGAGCCGTATCCCCAGCCCTTTTCACTTTTTAAATTTTGAGACAGGTTCTCACTAAGTTGCTTAGGGTCTCACTAAATTGCTGACGCTGGCTTTGTATTTGTGATTTTTCTACCTCAGCCTCCCAAGCCACTGGATTTACAGGCATGCACCACTGTGCCCAGCTGAATCTTTTTTATAGCTCCTTTCCAGTATTTTGTTCTTGTCTCACTCATTCCATTTCTGATTTGGTAGCATTATTTTGTCTTCCAGAAGTAGAATTGCTTTTTCTCCATAGAAACAATATTCTTTCTTTTGGCACTCGTGCCTTATTGGTTTGTGTTATATATTCAATTATGAAATATGCAATATTAAGTATGGCTTATATACAGAAATAGAGAGCATTTCTGAGAGTCCCCTCTTAATGGAGAGCCACTGTTGTTAGAACAAAGAGACCAGGCTGGATGCAAACTTCGCAAAACAGCCAAAAGCCTTTATTCAGGAATGGGATCATGGTTCTGATGGACCCACTCTCCTGTGGAAAATGAGCCACTGAACAAAGGAGGGGACTGGGTTTATATAGGTTATGGGTGATTTAGTGAGTATGTCAGTTTGGGCACTCAGGAATTTGGTCTTTTGCTTGGGGGTCAGTAGCCAGCACCTGGCAGGATTTATCTTGGAAGAGATTAGTGTTTCCTGGAGACTATCATTCTAGGTTTAATTGAAGCACTTTTTTCCTCGCCTGTGGCCAGCATCTGAAAAGGATTTATCTTGAAAGAGATGAAAGCCGTCAATGTAAGGCTTTCTTTTTCATTCCCCTTTCCCAGGCTTCACTATTTTGGGATTTTTCGTTTTCCATATCTAATACTGTCCTGTGGGCAACAGGCAGTGTAGTTTCAAAGGAAGCTAGTCAATTGAAGGGTGGTCAAAAGCTTCTCTTCTAGGGCTGGGGTGTGGCTTAGTAGTGGAGGTCTGCCTAGCACATGCAAGGCTCTGCCATCCCCAGCCCCAGTACTGGGGAAAAAAAAAGTTGGGGCTGGGGCTGGGACTCAGCAATAAAGTGCTTACCTAGCACGTGCAGGACCCTGGGTTCGATCCTCAACACCACATAAAAATAAATAAAATGAAGGTATTGTGTCCAACTACAACTAAAAAACATTAAAAATTAAAAAAAAAGTTTTCATCTCTAGCTGTAATAGACTAGAATCCTTCAGGGAAACTGTTTAGCAGATGCTTCTACAGTGTCTGGGAAGTGAGATAGGCACTTTATGTTTGCATTTAATAGGAAATAAGAGCATTTGTTTTTCCATGTTTGGTGTTTTTCTGAACTACCTTTTAGGAATTTTATGGGAGATTATTTACTCTCTATTTGCAAATGTTGTCTGACTGGTTTTTTCAGGTTATGAACTAACTGGTTTAGCCAGAGGTGGGGAACAGTTGGCTAAATTAAAGAGGAATTATGCCAAAGCAGTGGAACTACTGGTGGAACTAGCTTCGCTACAGGTAAGTAGCAGCAAAGCTGGAGAACTCCTGTCTGATTTCTCATATGCTCGTGGAGACATTCAGAGATTGTGCAGGAGCACACTGCCCTTTGTACTTTATGCTTTGCCTATGATCCTGTGTAAAAAAACCCTAATGTTTTGATTTCTACAATGGTGGCTTCTGCACAATTGTTCCTACTTTTCCTTATTTATCAAATATATGTGTAGTGTTTCATTTTCACTCTATTGGTGAGAACAGCCATAGTCAATATTAGTTTCAAATGCAAATATAACATGATTTGTGCATGAAGCCATTTTTTTCTTTTTGTGGCCACTTAATATATATCTAGGTTATTAATGAGTCTGTGCTTTTGTAATTTTTGTCTTTATATTGGTGAATCTGAAGTAAACACATTATAATAACATGGAAATAGTGTTAGCTCTATGGAAATCTCTCACAAATTTTGTTTTTTAAAGCATGTTGAAAAGAAGTTATCTTTTAGGTTCCTAAATGTTTTCTATAGTTACAGTCTGAGTGGAGCCAAGTGAACAGGGTATTATTAGGAAGACTTTGTGCTTACAATACTAATTTGTTCTCTTATTTTAGACTTCCTTTGTTACTCTGGATGAAGCTATTAAGATAACTAACAGGCGTGTGAATGCCATTGAACATGGTGAGTCAAAGCTGCTGAGAGGTGCTTTGTTCATTCACTTCTCCCTCCCATCTTGTTAGGCAACAACTAGGACTTAGGCTCAGTACTGAAAATTGAAAGGTGAATAAGACACTGTGCTGCCCTTAGTGTGAAAAATGAAGTGTCAGTAGTACCAAAACTTGTAGTGAAGTGAGAGATCCATGTATATGATCTGGGGGAGTCAAAAATTGTAGAATGTCTTACTAATATTTGGTCAGGCATGCAGGTGGTAAAAGACAAAAGCTGTTTCTCAAAAACCTTGATGTTTTCTTTAGTTCTTTCTAATGGTTGAACAGTGTATGTTAAATATGTAATTTTAAATCCATCTCTTTAGACTATCCTAAAAGTAAATTTTTCATTTGATACATTTGTTTTCTGTTTCTTTATTTCATTATTTCAAAAACTTGACTGTATAGTATTAACAGTGCTTTTTGTTCAAAAAACTGTTTCCATTAAAGTTTTAAGGCAAGAAAGGAGCACAATTTGAAGCAAAAATTTTCCTTTGGTACTCTGTTAATGTTTTAAAGGAACATTTTTTAAAAATCTAGAAACTTTTTTTGGTGGTGCTGGGGATCCAACCGGGGCCAGGCATGTGCTAGGCAAGTGCTCTGTCACTGAGCTCCATCCCCAACCTTCATTGCTTGCTAGGCCAGGGCACATGGAACTGCAAGCAAAACAAAATGGATATGGTTAATAGTTCCCACCTTCAAGGCAATTCATGTTCTAAAAGTTGAAGAGGCAAATTCTGTGTAAAGTAGAGCTAATAACTCACATAAAATTAACTTATTAGTATTCTTACAGCTTGTTTTTTTGTTTTGTGATAATAGGGATTGAACCCAGGGGAACTCTACCACTGAGCCACATCCCCAGTCCTTTTTATTTTCTATTTTGCTGTCCTCGAACTTGTGATCCTCCTGCTTCAGCCTCTCCAATTGCTGGGATTATACGCATGTGCTACAATGCCCTACTCCTCTACTCAGTCTTTTTCTTTCTTTTGTACCCAGGGTTGAACCCATGGGTGCTTAACTGCTGAGCCACATTCCCACCTTTTTTCTCTTTTGGTACTGGGGATTAGACCCAGTGGTGCTCTACCAATGAGCTATAACTCTAACCCTTTTTATTTATTTGTATTTGGGACTAAGTCTTGCCGATTTGCTTAGGGCCTCACTAAACTGCTGAGGTTGGCCTCACACTTCTAGTCCTCTTGCCGCAGCCTCCCATGTTGCTGGGACTATAGATGTGCCAATATGCCTGGACTTTGCTTGATTTTTTTTTTTTTTTTTGTGGTGCTGGGGATTGAACCCAGGGCCTTGTGCATGCAAGGCAAGCACTTTACCAACTGAGCTATGCCCCCAGCCCTCTGCTTGATATTTTTAATCATAGATTGAAATTGTATTTTAAAATAACATTTGTAGTTTAATGTTCCCTATTCATGTATATTCAGTATATTCATTGTTGGATCTATTGTGGTGCAATGTGTTATCTGTATAAAAAAAATAGAAGGGCACATACCAAAATATTCACAGTAGTTACTTTGGGGAGTTTGAATTATATTTCATTTTGTGTTTTTTTAAACTCTAGTCATCATTCCCCGGATTGAACGCACCCTTGCTTATATCATCACAGAGCTGGACGAAAGAGAGCGAGAAGAGTTCTATAGGTTTGTTGAAACTGGGCAGTTACTGATCATTTTTGTTTTCCGTAATCCAAAGGCTCAATTTGTTGAATGATAAGTTGGCTTACGTTCTTTAGAATTAGCATAGCTTGTACTTTGTTGTGATAAATATGAAGCAAAAATTAATACAACAGTACTTTTATGTGCAGTTTTGCTTTTCATGATTTTAGTTATCTGTTGTCAATTGCGGTCTGAAAATATTAAATGGAAATTTCCAGAAATAATCTAGAAGTTCTCATTTGCATGTTGTTCTAAATAGCATGTAAAATCTCATTCTGTCCCAGTGTTAGGAGGTGAATCATACTTTTGTCCAGCTTATCTACACTGTATACCCTACCCAACTGTCACTTAGTAGCCATCTCAGTTCTTAGATCAACCATTGATTGTCTTACTAGTGTAATGCTTGTGTTCATATAACTCTTACTTCATTTTATAATGGCCCCAAAACACAAAGGTATTGATGCTGGTAATTCAGATATGCCAAAGAGAAGCCATAGCATTATATAAGGGAAAAAGTCAAAATTCTTAGTAAGAAAAAAGATCAGTTATTGTATCTAATTTATAAATCAAACTATAATAGGTATGTATGTATAGTATTTTCAATCCACAGTTTGTTTAATCTGTAGATATGAAATTTGCAGACACAAAGGGCCAACTACATAAGAAAAAATACAGTATACAAAGGACTCAGTGCTATCCAGTTTCAGACGTCCACTGCAGACCTTGGAATAAATGCCCTGCATGTAGAAGGGGACTACTGTACTGCCAAAGGCTGTGGAGACAGATCAGTGTCAGGTTTTGCATATATCTTAAATGTGGCATCTCCAGAAATTTAGGCCTTTGAGAGAAACTGTTAAGACCTGATTATTCTTTAAAATGAAACAATTTAGATTGGGTGTCTCCTACATAAAAACTGAAAAAGAAACTAGAATCATTTAATCAGCAAATATGTACTGCATGTTGAGTGTGTGTGGAGATGGCATAAAGTATTTGGGGCATTTCCAGATAAAATTAGCTCAGCTTTGGAAATATTCATGTTCAGGAATTGGTCATGAAGATTTAGAGTTAGTAGGGATAAATATTAAATTGGTGGTGTATGGGGTCAGCATTCCTGGTTCAGAAGAAGCAATAATAACTATCATGTATGAAGATAAGGTTTGTGAATGGCCCTCCCTTCTTCCTTACTCTCAGATAATGCTCTTGTCCCTTCAGCCAACAGAGGAACCATCTTGTTTTCTTTTCAGCACCAAGCAGATCTGCTGGAGGGCCCATCCATCCTCTGTACCCCAGTTCTAAGGAAAGGTCCATTGTCCTCCTTAAATGATAAATCCTTCTCTCCTGGTATAGTAGGTCCTAGCCAATTTTACCACAATGTGATCTCATTATCTGCTTGTCTCTATCTTCAGTCTTTCCACACGTATAGTTACCTACTAAACACATCTACCTAATGATCCTATGGCCCTCAATTTTAAGAGATTCAAAGCCAAACATAGGTAGGTGAAAGAAGTATCGTTTAGGGAAGACATGTTGTCTTAAGTGCTTGAACAGCATCTTTGTATGATGTATACTCGCCTTCAGTGATGTTTAGCATTGATCCAAAATTTTAATACATATCTGAATGCTCAAAATTTGTTCCGTTAAGGAATGGATTTCAAAATTTATTTAACCTGGATAGGAGCTTGTGAAATCAGCTTATAGCTTAAATTAGCATATTATACCCCATATCTTTCTTTAATGGGTTATAAATTACTGATATTGAAATTAATGGTTATCACATTTTGTCCTAGTTAGGTTTATTATCATCCTTGTTACAAAACTAGAAGAAATCAAATCTTCTTAATAGTGAAGATGTGTTTAGAAAATCTCCCCTTTTATCTTACAGGTTAAAGAAAATACAGGAGAAGAAAAAGATTCTTAAGGAAAAAAGTGAGAAGGACTTGGAACAACGGAAAGCAGCTGGAGAGGTGATGGAACCTGCTAACCTTCTGGCTGAGGAGAAGGACGAGGATCTTCTGTTTGAATAATCTTGCCTGCTCTGTTCTTTCAGAAACCCCCAACACTGGTTCCAGCTTAATTCAGTGTAGGTTTGATACATGTGGCTATTTTTTGGCCTAAGAATTTCACTGGTCATAAAATTTACCTGGGTGTCCACTTATGGGGTTACTTTTGCAGACTCATAATTCAGTTATTTATCACAGGTGAATGGGATTTGTAAAACCTGCCCAGTAACTTACAGGATTTACTCGCTGAAATGTCATGCTATTCCATTTACATTGTGTTACACATGATCTATTTACCAAGCACTTTAGGACATACCCTTTAGGGAACATTAGTGGTCCTAGGCCAACTACAGTGGATCTGCCTTTGTTCCTACCTACAAGCCTTGGCGCTGTTTCTGACGTTAGTGCAGTCTTGTTTCACCTTGGTACTTCTCTCCTCGAGCTTTATGAAAATCTTCATTTCCTTGCATGACAGATCTCTTCTCGTCTGTCATGGAACAGTTCTGCCAATTTAAATGTGTGTTATGAACAGAGTAAAATGATTTAAAAAGTTAAGTTGTTTCCTTTTTATTATTAATTTACTGCTAAGAATAGTAGCCACATTCTTATGCTCAGATTAGTGACTGTATTGCCATCCACAAAGCTTTCTCTTGCTGAAGTGTTTAGTAAGTGGTAAGTAAGTTGCTTATTTATTTTTTTTAACTCCCTCTAATTATCAATGTTTTACTAAAAAGCTTTTTTTGAGGCATTTTTGCATTATGGGGTTACTAATAAATGATTGCCAGTGAGTTAGGAACTTCATAATTCTTTCCTAAACATAAATTTTCATTTTGAAATAAATAATGTAACTTTTTATTATTTTATAAGCAATAATAATCATGTATGAAGATGAGGTTTGTGAATGGCCATCACAGGTGATGACTGAGGTTTTTGGTACTATTTGATTTGGCATATTTACCCATGATTCCTCAGCCTTTCAGTCAGTTCCAGGCATTTTGGGCATGACATCCATGGAATAACTCTTAGTTTTAAAATTGTGGCACTAGCCTTAATATGTTTTAATGAGTCGATTTCACAGTTTAGGCTATTTTTAAGTACTAAATGATTTTATAGACATTTAATGCTTGCTATCAAATAATAGATTAGTTATTATGTGTCATCACAATAATCATAAAAGGTATACTAATAATCATAAAAGGTATACTAATAATCATAAAAGGTATACTTTAATCCACATTTCATGGAGGAAAAATTTGAGGACAGGGAACTTCAGTAATGGCCTTAGGTTAAAAAGCTAAAAAGTGGTGACATGGGGTCTCACCAGGTTGCCCAGGCTGGCCTTAAATTCACCATTCTCCTAGCTCAGCCTCTTGAGCAGCTGGAATTATAGGTGTGTGTTTCAGAGTTTTTATACCTTAACTTTTATCCTTTGTGCCTCCCATGTGTTTAAAACTTAAGGTATTTAAAGGTAAAATTAGGACCTATCCAGGAGATGATCGGTAGAAAGCTTGGCTTACAGAATAAAATCTGAGTATAAATTCTTTGGTGATTAGAAAACCAATTACTGAATTCACAAATATTTTAAAAATAGGCAACACTGGCTGTTTAACTTCTAATTCCCCAATATCTTGATGAGGTAAATTCTCTTACACCCACTCTGCAGATGAGGAAATTGAGGTTTAGATGGGCCAAACAGCATAACTGCAATGTAAGTCAAGTGGTATCTTGATTTCAGAAGCTTGGTGCTTAAACAAGCTTCTGAAATCAAGAGGCAAAAGAAGATGGGGGTATAGAACCAGAATTATTTGGTGAATTTTCATTTAGATAAATTCAGTATTTCTTAAAAGCTCTGGAGTTTATTGGCCTTGATTAAACAGCCTTTACAACTGCAAATGATCCTATGGTTTAGCATTTATTAAAAAGAAATCAAGAGAAAATAGTGGACAGTTTGTTGTATGGAACTGGAGTGATCTGATCCATAGGGGAAGGGGATAGATCAGGAATAGGAATTGAAAAATAGAATGGGGTAGCAGGTATTTATGTGGATTAAACTTTTTGCTGGTATATAATTTATATCCTTTGGGAGACACCGAATGGTCTGGTAGAAAAAGGGAAAATGAAGTATGTGTTTGCCAACAATTCACATGCTATCCTTGGCTTCCTTAATTCTTGTTTAATTTAAGGTAAATTTGCTAGAAGTATTATATATCTCATTCCCCTGAAAACTTTTCAAGTTCACAGCCTTAAGTTATCCATTTTTGGTAGTTGTTTTAACTATTATGGAACAGGACCTTCTTACTGTACCAACAGAGGACATTCTGTTGCAACATTCCCACAATAAGCAATAGCCTAAAAGGTAATTTGTGTTCTACCCAGAGGTTCCAATGGTATTACTTTTGGCGAACACTCGCAACAAGAAATTGGTCTTTATATATGTAGAAACCTTGAATGGCAGTGGATATAAACATGGCAAAACAAAGTACTCTGTGGCTTTTTGTATTTGAAATATAATTTTACTCTTTATTTTTCCATACAGTGTGCAGTATAACATCTCAAAATAACAGTGCAGATACAAGAATACAAAGGGGATTAACAACAGATGTCAGAATGGTTACCTTCATTAAGGCTATAACCCTGGTTTATATTTTCCACACACATTCATAAAATTACATTCAATTCATTCCTTATCAATACTTATTCCTTAGGCCAGGAGAAACGGGAAAAAAAATCCAGACGTTAATTTTCATAGAAAGTAAATCTGGATTCGTCTAGATAATATTCTTCCACTTGTTCTGACTTAATGAAAATTTAATAAATGAAGACACTTCCTGGTTTGGATTTCCCAGGCATATTTCATTAGCTGTTGGTATAATTTCTATAATAAGTGGTTAAAACCTCCATGACTGCAGTTTCCAATCAGAACCATGGAGGGACAAGATATAGAACTGGCTAAAATGGCTGTACAACCAGATGTATAGCACGGCTTTTCTCCCGTGTTGTGCTGACGCAGTCGGCACAACAGTTTTCATATTGTTGAAGGACTGTGTTGAATATCAGCACATCTGTATCACTAGGACTCAGGAAAGTTCAAGACAAACATTTCTATCCCCCTACTTCTGCTGATGAAGAAGAGAATGATAGGACTTCATTTTTCCTGGAAATATCTAATACCTTAGAGTTTCTAGACGTCATCATGGTTCCTTGGAATAGATTTGTTTGTGAAAGCCACGTCTTGATAAAGTGGGAGCCTAGTGTGGTCCTATGATCAGCAGTGGCACAACAGCCTCTTACTGACACTACCTAAAACCTTCCTCAAACTTAACATGGACTGTCAAAATTTTCAATCTTGAGGTTGAAAACAGCTGTCAGTTACAATATGCAGTTCACAAAACTCCACTGTTGACCACAGACTACCTTTTGTACCTGAGAAGGAAAACTGGAAAACTGAAAAAAAAAAATTAAGTGCTAAGTATATTCCTTGTTTTTCAATGCAGAATATTGTGTGTCCTTTCCATTTTCCTGCTACCAGCTGGAGTGTTTTGGGCCTGAGGAGACAGTATGAATAGCATTCCTTTCCTCAAACCAGGAATGTTACTTCTTCCCAAGGAATATTATCTTGAAAGTATTTTCAGATAAGACACTCCCCAGCCAACTGAAGAGGCCATGCAAATTTGAATAGAAAAAGGCAACATATAAACTGTCTACATTTGTTCAAATAAAACCATGTAGAAGAGAAAAAAATCACATATATACATGACACCGAGACAAACTACTTATTAATAACAGTTGCTTGTGTTAAATTAAGTGACAAGTCAATATCATTCCAGTGTTTGTTTAGCTTTGGGAACAGGAAATGCTGTAGCTAAAGTTGTTATAAAAACAAAAATAAGGCATTCACATTTGTGGTTGTTTGTCACACATCACACTACCTTAAAGGCACGAAAAGACTACAAATTAAACTTTCTATGACAATAATAAACACTGCATTTTAAAGCTACAGTTACAGAGACAGTATAAAAATCCCATTAGCTTAAAATTTCTTTTACAATTTAGCAAACTGTTCAATTGAGTCAAGAGGCAGACATTGTTAGGATAAACACCTGTTTCTATGTGCTTAGTAACTTTTCCCTTCCAATGTTATTTTCCTAAAATGTTCAAATGACTTTCAGGTCTTCCTTTCCTTCTGATCTCAAAGTCAAGTGTCAAGGTATTCCGTGTGTGTGTGTGATTTTATTCTAATGCTGAGCAAATGTTATCAATGACTATTTGTTGATCTATTAAATATTAGTATATGTCACAGCAGCTATAGTCCTCAACAGAATTCCAGTTTGTTAATGTAGCACAGTCAGAATAATACTGTGCTCATATGTAAAACTGCAAAAAAATCAAATGTGCTATGTCCTCCCATGTATATAAAAAACTATTTGCATCACGAGGAAGAAACTTTTAAACAGTCACACAGTTTGAATGTTTGCCATTCATAAAAAGCATAACTGATACATCCTATTGTACTATTCATATCAGAGAAAGAAAGCAAAGCTATCAAATCACTTGTGACAATTTAACAAAAATATTCAGAAAATTATATCTTTAAAAAGATCAGCGTGTTTTTTATACCTTTAACTACATTAGAGTCTGCTGAGTGTGCAGTCTTATTCACAAAGTTTGAGCTTAAAAAATGGTGCTTCTAATGGAATGTTTTTGATTTGTTTTTTAAGAATTAAAAGACACATAAATGAATAAAAACCCCCAAAGCAGCTCCAAACCAAAGTGGCACGCACCATTTTTATTTTTCTTCTTTAGGAAAGTATTTCTGATTACTTAATCAGTCTCCTAAGCAAATACTGCTTTTGCTCAGTGCATAGAAGCACAGACCCCAAAATACTCCCAATGAAGTCATTTAAGTTAAATGTTAAATAACAGCAATATTTATAACTATTTGAGACATGGAATATTGTGTATATACATCCAAGTTTTTCATAGAAATATGATCAAGCAAGCAGAAAAGATTTAGTTAGGTGAAAACAAAAGTTTTTACCAGGATAAAATGGAACTGCTCTGTTGAAGGCTTTCATTTAAATCTCCAAATGAGCCAAGAGCCCCTAAAGCCATGTATGGAGAATGAAGAATGTTGTGCACAAATAGCCTTAGGGGACTTCTCACTAGTTAAAAAAATCTAAGAGCAGGTCTGCAATTTGTCCTGCTGTCTTCCATCTTTATTCTCAATCTTGCTGAAGTATTGGGGCCATCTTCCTATGGCAGTTTGCCAGATCAAGACCAATCATGCCACAGAAAGAATGTTTCCTTCATCTCAGCCAAGTGGATGGCACCCACTGAGGTTCTGTATCAAGTTTGTTAATTAATCTCAGCAATTCCTGATAAGCTTTATCAAGATCTGAATTCACAATTGCTGTGTCGAAGTAGTGGCCATTGTTCTGCTCCATCTCTCTAGTCTTTTCAATGATTTCTCTCAACTCTTCAGGCTGCAAAGAGAAGTAAAAAAACAAAACAACAACAAAGAAAACTCTTGAGTTCATCCTTATCCTTACCAAAATACAGGATGAGTCAGATGACCCAAGAACAAGGTGTGCCCTTACATTGCTTTCACTGTTTCTCAAACACTTGACCTCAAGACTTCATTTCCAACCTCTCAATGGGGCCCACCATGGTTTGCTCTGTCTAGCACCTTCAGAACTTACACTATGAATCATTTGGGATTGTATTTCCTGTTTTATACCATCATTTAGGTTTTCATATATTTCTGTCTTACTCTGCTATAAGGCAACAAACTCCAAATGTTAGAAACATTTTTTAACATTTTAGGGCATCATAACCTCTTCCTAAAAGAAATATTTTCTGTAACATACAGTCAACTTTTCTAGTTGGAGCAAGGATTCAAAATCCTTCTACTCTTGACTCTGTTAAAAAATGCCTGCTCTTTGTGTATCTGAAACAGTTATGTAGAAATCATTATGGGGAAAAAGAATGAAAAACAGGTTATTTTTTTCTAAAGAAATATCTTGGGTAAAAACTTTTTTTAAAAGTTTTTACAGGTGTCCTATATATAAGACTATGGGACACAATGGGTTAATACTATATTTGAACCCACAAAACAACTTATGTCATTCAACCGAACTAGTTGTAATAGTAGGAAAACTAAAATTACAACTAGCTTGTCCTGAGGCAGCTTCTTTGTATAGCTCTTTAATTTTCATTCTGGAATGCCATGCATCTGAATATGGTACACAGAATCCTTTGTTCCCTAGCAGGGACTCTATTTCACCATTGCAACTAAATACAATATAATATTTTTGCTAAAACTTACATCCACTCAAAGCTTGAGATCAGTTTTTAACAAATTTAAGGCATTATTTCATCTATGCCAAAATGGCTTATTTAGTACTTTATGTCTGAATTTCTTATTGAAATTACAATCCATGACCAAGAGGAAATAAAATATTTTAGCTTAAAATGTTCTGAACTGAAAAGTAGACAAAACTGACAATTTCATATTGCCACTTAACTACTCTTAACCCCTTTCCATTCTAGAACAGATTCAGGAATTCAAAGCACAATTTGTTAATGGATTAAGTGGTTACATTTTGCATCATTTTTTTTAGTTAGTGCAATTTCATTATATTATACTTCACATCACCCGAGTAACAAAGCACTATCAGAAACAGCAAAGGAGACAGTAACATAAGTAGAATAAAAAGACCATCAGATACCACCATCTAATCAACAACTAAGGAATACACATTTTTATAGGTGTGCATGAAACATTCACTAAGACAGAAAAGATGGTGGACCATAAAATAAGTCTCAGTGAATTTCAAATGACTGATATCTGTCAGGGCCTATTCCCTGATTACAATGGTTATAAATCAAAGATATTTTTTTAAAATCCCCAAACAAAAATTAAATAATATACTTCTAAAAAACCCATGGATTAAAAAAGAAAATTTCAAGGGAAATTAGAAAATATTTCTAACAAAATGATAAAATGGGGAAAATATAAATTAAATGATAAAATGGGGACATAGCTCAATGGTAAAGTGCTTGCCTGGCATGCATGAGGCACTGGGTTTAATTCCAGCACTGCCAAAAAAAAAAAAAAAAAAAAGGATAACAATATTAAGCTTTCATCTTCAGAAACTAAAGGAAGTGCAATTAAAGTCAAAATGTAAGACACTAACTGCATAAAGACAAAAAGCCCTCCAACTCAGTTTTTCTGAAGTATTTTGGTAATTCCCTTTACTTTCTACATCAATTTTAAAATAATTATTTCACTTTCTACAAGAAAGACCTGTCAGGATTTTTATTTGAGGGTGGTGGTAGTAGTACAGCAATAGCTTCTTGAGCTATTATGCATATACCAGACAATTCCACACAATTCACCCATTTAAAGTATATCACGCAATAGTTTTTAGTATAGTCACAGAGTTCTGCAATTGACACCACAATCAATTATAGAACATTTTTATCACCTGCCCCTAGCCCCCAAACCAAAACCCATAACCATTAGCACCTTTTTTCCCTAACCCCAATCACTAAACAGCCACTGATGTACTTTAGGATTCCAGATTTGCCTTTTCTGACATCGTATATAAATGGGATCATATAACATGTGGTCTATTACATCCAGATTCTTTCACTTAGTATAATGTTTTTAAGGTTCACCCATGACAGCATATAGCAGTACTTCACTCCTTTTTTATTGCCTGTTTTTCAAGACTTAAAATGATGCTACATAGAGTCCAGACCCATTTAACCATCATTCCAATGTATCTGGTCAGTTCATTTTCAACAAAGGTGCCAACATAATTCACAAGGAAGGGACAGTCTTTTCAGCAAATGATGCCAGAACAATTAAAAATAAAACCTCCACCCTCACCTCAAACTAAAACTAAGATTAATTTAATGTACATTACAGACCTAAATGTAAAACTTAAGAAACTTTAAGAAGAAAATGTAGGATAAAATCTTTACAATCTTAGAGGTAAATATATTAGACATGCACAAAAATAATTGACCTTGGGAAAATGAAAAGAGAACTTTATTAACATTTCTGATCTTCAAAGGATACTTTAAAAAAAATGGTACAGGGCTGGGGTTGTAGCTCAGTGGTAGAGCACTTGCCTCACACTGTGAAGCACTGGGTTCGATCTTCAACACCACATAAAAATAAGTACAAGATATTGTGTCCCTCTACAACTAAAAAATATTTTTTACAAAAAGTATCAAAAAAAAAAATACAAAGACTGGAGAAAATAATTATAATACATACATCTAATAAGGGACTTACATGAAAAATACATTAAAAATTCTTAATCAGAAAACGAAATAAACTTTTTTAAAATGAGAAGGCTTGAGGCATTCCACAAAAGAATATGTACAAATGGCTATATGAAAAATCATCAGGAAAATGCAAATGAAAACTTTAATAATAACATTTCACATCTATTAGAATGGCTTAAAAAAATTACATATAGCCAGGAATTGTGGTGCATGCCTGTAATCCCAGCAATCTAGGAGGCTGAGGCAGGAGGACTGCAAGTTCAAGGCTAGCCTCAGCAACTAAGCAAGGCCCTATAAGCAACTGTCTCAAAATAAAAAATAAAAAGGGCTGGGGATGTGGCTCGGTGGTTATGTACCCCTAGGTTCAATCTTTAATACCAAATATATATGTAGAAAACATATAGATGATAAACATTTCTAAGAATATGGATCAACTGGAACCATTATATACTGGTGGTGGCAGTGTACAATTTTTTTTTATACAGCTAAAATAGCAAAGGAGATAGTAACATAAGTAGGAGATATTATCATATGATGCAGCAATTCTACTTCTAGGTATTTATTCAGAGAAATAAAGACATGCCCACCAAAAGAGTATATGAATGTTTGGAGCAGCTTTGGTCATACCAGCTCAAAACTGGAAACAAATCAAATGTTTTTCAACTGGAAAATGAACAAACACATTTGGGTGTATTTATATCACAGTATATTACGCAGCCTTAAGGAGGAATGAACTATTTTTAGATGCAACATGGATGAATCTGAAATCTTATGATCAAAAGTCAGACACAAACATACTGTATGGCTCCATTTATATGAACTTCTAGAACAGACCAATCTATAGTGACAGTAAACAGATAAATCGTTGCACAGGGAGGAATGGATGAGTAGTAGCTTCAGAGGGGCATGAGAGAATTTCCTAGAGTGACAGAAATGTTCTAAATCTTGATTGTCACACATGGGTAAACATTTGGCTAAATCATACTGAATAAATGAATCATACAATTAAAATGTATATGCACTGAGGTAAAGTATACATTAAAAAATTTAAGTTAAAAGAATTAGGATGTTCTAATTAGAAAATCAAGTATACTGTATATTGGTAAAATATTTTGGTATTAAGTTATTGCTTTAAAAACATTTATAATATGCATCTTTCTAGATTTTGCTCAATTTAACACAGACAGAATTCAATATAAAGAAGACAAAACATCCCTGAGAAAACTGTCAGAAGAAAGTTGCTTAACTTGCTTTGGAAGTGTAAAGCCTATAGTATAATGCTGAATCTTTGTTTATGCATTAAAATAATAGAAAATTAGGCTGAATGAGCAGAAGAGAATTCACTCTATTCCTCAGTGTGCTTTTTTTTTTGGTGGTGCTGGGGATTAAACCCAGGGCATTGTGCATGTTAGGCAAGCACTGTACCACTGAGCTATACCCCAGTACCTTAGTGTGCATATTTTCCTTCAGCAACCATTGTGTTTCTGGTCCACCTAAGTAGTTTTTGGACACTTAAGTTTTATATAGTATTAAGCTAATTTCCCTTATTATATTATATTGTGATCCTCCTCCTCTAGAATAACCAACAACTATGTCTCATATTTCTTTTGTACTGTCCCAAGTGCAGAAGACAACAGATATTCTGACCCCAATTATCTGAATTTACAAATATGCTGCAAAAATGAAAAAGGAGTAAAGCTCTATTTTAACCAGGTAGCCTACTTAGCTTAGATAAAGCAACCAGAATTATGCTCAACATAATTGAAAAGACCCTGATGGGAAAAAAGTCCCTAATGTCTACAGCTAAAGACATTAAAAAATACTATACAACATACAGATTGAATAGGAAATGTTAAATAGATGTAGAATGGAAAAAGATATCTAGGGGTTGTGGCAGGAAGGTTTGTGGTCATGGTAGAAGGTCAAGATTCAAAAGAAAAAAAATTATTATAGTACTTTTGATGTCTATCTTTAAGGAGGTTTAGAGGTACAGCAAATGAAATGAGGCAATGGTGGTGATCCCTCTCTCTTTGCAGTGCTAGGGATCATCCAGAGCCTCACATGTGCTAGGCAAATGCTGGACCATAGAACTATATCCTCAGCCCATGATCCCTGTCTAAAATTGATATATTTAAGAAGTTAGTAACAAAAAAAAAGGGGAAGAGTATTTATTACTTTGCCATACAGCAAGTCACTTGACAGAATTATTTTATATATTTAAATAACATCATTACCTTCTGATTGATGTATCAGTATATTAATAGTCATTTAATTGTTAATAACATTTAGTATAACATGGACTATCTCACCATATCCAGCACAGATCTAAATTAATTTAAATTTTTTTTTTCCTGTTCCAGATTATGTAAGAAGACCCAAAGGAAAATAAGAACAGAACAAAGTTAGAGGTGGGGGGGAAAGCAAGAAGAGCCTTAATTCTGGTACCATACAAATGTGGGTCAGTAAATGAGTGATCCCTAAGAATTTGCTAAGAGTTTTGGGGGTGGACGGTGGCCCACAGAATCCTCTTGGAAATGTCGCAGATTCATGCAAAGAAGATTAAAGAAGCTTTAAAAGAACCCCAGAAGCTATGATGCATTTGGAGTTAACAATAGGAAATGTCTGGGAATAACAATAGCTTCCTCTGATTTGGACAGCTGCCATGGTCTAACCAGTGGCAACTATGGCAATTTTGGGGCAAGAGATAATCAGTTTGAAACCTGAAGCTCATATAGCTTTTAAGCACTGTAATAGGTTAGATCAGGATTATTTTGTCTTTATCTTCCATGAAACAGTACAATAGTACAATTTTACCTTTGGATTCTTGCCCTCTTTGGCCAATAATGCCCGAAGTCTTTCTTGTGAAGGAGGTGCAATGAAGATAATATATGGTTTCAAATCTGAATTCCGGAGGGTCTTCAAAGACTGCAAAGAAAAGATATATGGATTTTAAAAATTATTTTCATCATTGAACTATTTCTTGATAATATACTTGGAACATAATAATGTCATTTAAAAAAACACTGCTGATAAGTATTTTGAAACATCCTCATAACAAACAATTCACAGTATTTTAAAAAAATATTTACTCTTAAGCTTTAGGTGGACACAATACCTTTATTTTACATTTATATGGTGCTGAGGATCAAACCCAGTGCCTTGTGCATGCTAGGCGAGCCACAACCCCTACCCCCAATTCACAGTATTTTAAGATTATTAAGAATATACTACATGACTATAAATTCTTATATATTGTTAGCTTGCTCTTTTTTGTAATGAAATGTAATTGAATGACACTGAAGGACACAACCATGTGATGCTAAAATATCCTGCTAAGACTGCCTAGAAATTATAATAACCAAATTAAAAATCCATTTTGGAGGAATTAGATTCAAGGCAATTGCTTTTCTATGTGCTAGGCACTAAATACAAATAATATTAGAGAGAAAATTTCAAATATATATGTTAAAGAAAATTCTGGGAAAGAATATCCAAGAAAATAGCAGACTGTTTAAATGGAAATTTTCATTTTGTTTTTACCACTGCATCACTGTGTATTCTCCACTGAAGAATTCTACAAAAATGGAGATGATAGACACATTAAGATAATAGGCTTAACTGTTCTGAGTTCCTTGGTAAAACCTGTTAGCCCAAATAATACAAAGAATTCTGAAGGACTTTAGTAAAAAACATTTATGCTTCTCTTAAATCAAATGTTCATAATTGAAATAGTACTGCCTAGTGCCTTTGTCCGCTAAAGAACAAAGAAAATCTAATTACTATTTTAGGATAGCCATTTTAGAGTCAATTCTCCTCCATGTACATCTCTTTAAGACTTTAGGATGCCCTGTAGAGTAGAAGGATTCATTATCTTCTAGCTGAGAGGCTACCCACCCATCCTGGTGGATTCTCTAGGTGTCCTGCTGTCCTCCACCCCCACTTTCCCTCCTGCTCCTGTAGCAGTGCCCCCCACCCCACCCTCTTGCTCTTCCCTGACTTGAGGCAGCTGTGGCCATGGCTAGAGAATGCTGGCACCCACTCAGATGTGATGGGGATACCAACACTACACATACATCATTCTCCTGGTTCTTCAAGCAGAATCCTGTGGGTGCACAACCCGGGGGCCCAGATCTGTCCCTGAATTCCAGGGGGCTGGAACTGCTGGGTGACACCATCTTCAATTACCACTGTAAGACGCTGTGAAGCAGCTGCAAGATGCTGTTTACCTGGCTGCTGAAGGTCTGGTGCCAGCTGGGAACCCTTGCTGCATTTTGCAGCCACTAAGCTGCCCTTCTGTCCCTGGACTACCTGAAAGGAGGGCATCCAGCTGGTGCGCAAGCTGGGCATGTTTGACTGGATCTACTGCAAGCCTCCCTCACCTCCTGCATCCAAGCATGCAGCGCCAGAGGATGTGCCCTTCACCCAGGCATGCAGCAGTGCCAACTGACAGCAGCACCCTTGGAGCTGTGGCTCTCACTAGTCAGCCTGCTGGTCACGGGCATGACAATGCTAGAGGCTGTGATGGAAATCCAGACCATCACTGATGTGGGCTTGCTCTGGTTGCAGAGCTAGCCAGGCTGTCCTAAGATCATGCTGGGGCCCAACCTCACACATAAGGACCTCAAGGGCTACTCAGCCATGGGGTGCCCAGGAGCTGTACAATCAAAGAGGCCAAGTACAGCCAAAGCCAACCAATCTACGGGCTAGGAGAGGAGCAGTTCCTCTTCACTCCACTATTCTAACCAGGCCTGTGGAGAGGAGCCATCCATGTGCTACAACCAGTCCCTTCCTGCTGACAGAGGACACCCAGTGTTCCCAGTGGGTGCGGTGGGAGGCCAGACTCTAGAAGAGATGCTTTCAGCAAAGAATTCAGGGGAGGTAAGCAAGGAGCCTGGGATATTGTAAGGGAGACAGAAGTCTTGGCCTGTGTCTTCTCCATTATCTTAAACACTCTTACTTCATGTTCAGGGATGCCCAAAGAAAGGGATGTCGTTGTCCCCAGCCACTTCCATGGACAACAGTGACCAGAGCCATGAAGGGAGTGAGCCATAAATGCAGCCTCTTGTCCAGTTGGGTTCTGGAGCAGGTGGTTGGGCACAGCAGTGCATCCACCCCTCTACCACTTGAGCCCCAAAGCACTAAAGGGCAAGTGGAAAACCTATGGCCCACAAGTACATCTTAAGTTTTTACTTTTTTAAAAAAAATTTTTAGATGCAATATTTTTACTTAATATTTTAGATGAAGCATATGCGAAACTTTGATTTTAGTGAGGTCTTTACCCTTTGTAATGGCTTCCTCTCAAGGTCGTGTTTTTCTTTAACTGTCTTGTAATGCTTCCCTTTTAATGTGTGCTTGCTGAATGCCCCTCAAGGAGGGGCTGTTAGCCTCTCTAGATGGGTCTGGTTTCTCTTATTTGAACATGTGGCATCAGGCCAGTGTCTGAGATTGGATTTAGGGGTATCTGAGCCAAAAGGACAGTTTTGTTGACAGACAACTCTTTCTGCTTTCACAGGCACCCATAAAATGGCAGATATATTATCTCAGAAAGTGCACAAACATGATATAGGATTGGGCCTACTTTTTCTCCTAATAAGTACAGGGTCTCTGGTCTAATGCTTAGGTCTTTGATCCACTTTGAGTTGAGTTTTATGCAGGGTGAGAGGTAGGGGTTCAATTTCATTCTACTACATATGAATTTCTAAAAATCCCAGCACCATTTGTTGAAGAGGCTATCTTTTCTCCAATGTATGTTTCTGGCACCTTTGTCTAGTACACGGTAACTGTATTTATGTCTCTGTGCCTTCTATTCTGTTCCATTGGTCTTCATTTCTGTTTCTGTGCCAATACCATGCCATTTTTGTTACTGTGGCTCTGTAATATAGGTATTGTGATGCCTCTTGCATCACTCTTCTCACTAAGAATGGCTCTGGCTCTTCTGGGCCTCTTAGTTTTCCAAATGAACTCCTAAAGCTCAAGAAGTACAATCAAGAATCAATAAACGGGGCTTGGGGTTGTGGCTCAGTAGTAGAGCGCTTGCCTAGTGTGTGAGAGACACTGAGTTCAATTCTCAGCACCACATATAAATAAGTAAAATAAAGGTCCAAATAAAATAACACCAACTTTATTAAAAAAAGACTATGTGGTGCCTAATCTTAGGGAAATAAGTTTTAGGAAAAGATGAATGAGTGTTTTAAGTGCAAGATGAAGTGATTTTGAGTAAACATAAAATGGATTAAAGTAACTAAATTTAACTTAAGATACTACGAACACATTTTTGTTCATATCTCAATCTAAAATAAGAACAATTAGGAAATAAGTTTAACCACTGGGTTAGACAAAGGAAATGAAGGGAAAGGGGCAGGACAGGAAGGATAGTAGAATGAATCTGACATAACTTTCCTAGCCTTGTATTTGAATACATGACAAGGATAACTCTGCATTACCATAAGAATAGGATCCTAATTAGAATAAGTTATACTTCATGTAAATATAATATGCCAAAGTACATTCTATTGTCATGTAAAACTAAAAAGAACAAATAAAATAAAAAAGAAAACAAACCACTGTGTGGCCTGAGTTGACATGAGCAACAGATTCAATCACATTAAAGAAACTATGCTGACGCTGAATAGTCTAGAAAAAGTTAAAAAATTTCCATAACAGACACAATCTTTAAAACCCCAAATTTCTAAAAATTTTAAAAATAGAAATCTAAGGAAAAAAAAAGAAATCTAAGAATCACTGATAATTTTAAATTTTTGCTTAGTCTGCCAAATAACAGACACTGACTGAAGTTTCATTATTTACATAAAACCATTTATTGTGACACTTGTTATTACTTGAACAATGACCTTTAAATTTTCTACCTGTTGTCAAATCTGAATAGAAAAATGAAATTCTTTTATAATCTCTAAAACATTCAAAGTATTACCAGATGTTACTATATTTTAAGTTTCCAAAAACAAACATATGTAAAGTGAACCTATTTGATTTTACATAGCAAATTGTTAGAAAAACAATGAGAATTTAATTAGGCTCTGTCATTCTTGGACCAAAACAGAGTTCTTACTGGATTACTTTGCAAAACATGCCAAGTTCAACATCCTAAGCCACAATTCTTGCCTCACCTGTGTACGAAGACTTAGAAGACATATTTTTCCAGAGTTGATCACTTGCCGTACAGAATCTATGCTGGTTCCATACAAATTTTTTTCAAATTCACCGTGCTCAATGAACTTTCCAGCTGCTATATCTGCCTCAAAGGCTTGCCGCGAAACAAAGTGATAATCTCTACCGGCCACTTCATGGTCTCTCCTACTCCGAGTTGTATCTAGGTAAATAAAATTAGATAAGATAATAAGCATGGATAAGAATGAGGAGTGGGGATAAATACATCTAATCAAAAAGAATTTTTACTTTTTAACACAGATTGGCAATTAGTGAATTGAGGAAATATTATGAGCCCATGTGTTTAACATTGATCTTATTTCAGATTGAGATATGAACAAAAATGTGTTCGTAGTATCTTAAGTTAAATTTAGTTACCTTGATTCATTTTTATGTTTACTCTTTAAATAACTTCATCTTGCACTTAAAACACTCATTCATTTTTTCCTAAAACTTATTTCCCTAGGATTAGGCATTATACAGTCTTGAAACACTTTAGTTTTCAGAGATGAAGTCTTAATTTCTTTTTTCTTTTTTTTTTAAAGAGAGAGTGAGAGAGGAGAGAGAGAGAGAGAGAGAGAATTTTTAATATTTATTTTTTAGTTCTCGGCGGACACAACATCTTTGTTGGTATGTGGTGCTAAGGATCGAACCCGGGCCGCACGCATGCCAGGCGAGCGCGCTACTGCTGAGCCACATCTCCAGCCCCTGAAGTCTTAATTTCTATCTTCACAATCAGTTTATAGAACCAGAAGCTGATTATGAAGAGGGAATTGTTCAGTGGTCCAAACTGAAATTCACTTAGAAAATAATTACCATACTGTTAGGAAAATGTAAATTACTCAAGAACTATCTTTACTAAAAATATGCCACAATATTTTGTTAGGCTAGGGCTGGGTTGTAGCTCAGTGGTACGGCCCTTGCCTAGCATGTGTGTGGCCATGGATTTGATTCTCAGCACCACATATAAATAAATAAAGGTCTATTGACAAAAAAAAAATTTAAAAAAATATTTTATTAAAGTTCTTCTTTCATTGACATTGTTTCAATTGAAATAAATGTAAATTTGCCCAGTTAGGTCCTGAAGTGATAAGCTGACAAGCACAGGGAAATGGAAATGTGGAAATGTGTCCAAACTTACGAGGAACTGCAGATGCAAATCGATCTTTTTCTTTGTTCATGAGCTTTTGACGTAATTCATTCTGGCCACAGTTCTGTGGACCAATCAAGATGATAGGTCTTTTCCTATTTGCTGGCTGATGATAAAGTGACATTTCTTCATAAGTTAAGATCTCCTCATTGTCATAATCTTTAGGAAAGAAAAAGTTAAGCCCTTCAGACAGAATTACTACACATCATAAAGATATAAATACCTATAGATCTTCCCCCCCAAATTGGAAAGAAGCACAATTTACTGTCCTTACAATGCTTAACTTTTTGCATTATGATAGAAACATGTGAGTGATATAATATCATGAGCATTTTCCCATGCTATTATATCCTTGCCAGGGTGCTATGAAAATAAATCAGATAAAAATATATTAATCCTTTTAGAAATTTTTACTGCTTCTTTCATACTGTGTTTGAATATCTAATACAACTCAATTATACTAATCCTAACATAAAATCACCAGTTTGGAGTGAATACTTTGACAGAAGGTAGGGTGCCAGGGAATAAACTAAAGAAAATGTCATTTTTGTAAAATGCAGAAACTAACACTCTACTTAAGGGGGTTGTTTTTAAAATCAGTCATAATGGATATGCTTATACAAACAGCAGGCACAGACAAACATTTAAATGTAGTGCTAGAATACTGTCCTACAGCTGTATAACTTGAAAACAAGTCAGACTTATGCTATATACACTTTCTGCACTTATATCTACTTTACTCTGGAATACTAATGCAGAATTATGACTCAAGAGGAGATACAAAATATCATGGGTAGGGTAACATTTGTAAAGTCCATAACCCAAATGAAACGGAGCTAAAGTGGTAAGAACAAAGGTAGACAACTAGCAGCCTGCCATGTCTTCACTCACGTTACTTCACCTAACTAGGAAAGGGCATCAAGTATGAAGTCAAACTTTTTTAGCTATAAATTCCATAGGGTCAGGGACCATCTTAGTCTTGCAAATGCTCAGTATAGAGTCTGGCACAGGGTCAGTGCTCAAACTACATTTGTTTAAATTCCAGCTCAACTGTTTAAGCTGTAAGAATTTAAGCAGATCATTTTAATATATGAACTTGAATCTATCATCTGTAATCTCAAGGAATTTTCTGTGAGAACTAAAAGCATACAGATAGATGCTGCCATGGAATAGAGTAGATATTACAAATGGTAGCTATTCATTAAAAATATTATTGGTATAATTATGAAGAACAAATGTAATTCCTTCCCTTCTCAAAATGCTTTCTCTATTTTGAGTTCCTTCTAACATGTACAACCAGAAAACAGTTGCATTTTGATTTATACAGTTAGTTTATCTCTCTACAGGCTTCAGATTTACCAAGTTTTCCATGGTTTAGTAGCTCTGAGAGATAGACCAGTTAATTTTACACTGTTTCAAAAAATTAAACGATATTAATCACAACTATAGAGATAAGATCAAAAATTCAATAAGTTTTATTTTAGAAAAAAATTAAAGCTAATTGACTTTCAGGTTTAGTATAGTATGGAACAGTTTAGTAATCTGTAACATTTTATCTTCATTACTTTGTTACTCCTAAAGATTTCACATTCTTGAGATAATAGTCTTATAAATTGTTTAAGAAGGGGTGCTTTTATTATTTGCTTTGTTTCTAACATGAACCAAAGCACAGGTAGCAAATTCAAATGCCCATGAAGACCAATCAAGAAGATAATTAAATTGAAAATGAGAATGGGTTTTTAAAAAGCTAGGAATGATGGAGACTGTTGAACAAGACAGCAGGTTCTCAAATATAAGGATAGCAGCTATCATTCATGTCCAGTGATAATTGTCAATTAGGAATACAAGCCCAGAGTTATTAGAGCTCTTGATTTTAAGAGAAGCTATTACTTCAACATTTTTTAATCTTAGCAACCAGTCCAAAAAAAAAAAAAAAAATTCCTGTGCTCCTGACTTAGCTAACAAGTAATGGGCTCTGTGAAATGAGTTGCCTCTGGAATGTGTGCCATGAATGACAAAACATGTATTTTTCACTTCAGACATGTTTTGTAAGAATTAGTTATTTAAGCAAGCCATATTTGTAGAAAGAATTTAAGAAATTAAAAGAAACCATCAATATAACACCACATTTGTTTAATATTACTTTACTTTTTATCAGTTTTTCCCAGAATCATATTACTCACAGGACTCTAAAAGAAAATAATTTCTACTTAATGACTTTCTTAAGCACATGTTACATTTAGGGTCAATATAGGACTGTGGGAAAAAAACTCATTGAAAATACTATTTTAATTTCTTTCTAGCATTAGACTTAAGACTCCTTTCAGATATAAACCCAGGTATACCTGAGAGTAGAACTTACCATCATTTTTATTGGCATTATATAAAACTTTTTTCCTTTTCTTTTTATTCTTCTTTGCACACCACAGTTTTCCTGTTGAGAAATCACAAGTGAGTGTAAATGTGGTATTTGTTTTATTAAACAAAGGTACACATTTCAACCTGAAGAACTCAAACTTGGTTTTCATTTAAATTTATAGATATTCAATACACTATGCATAGACCTATTTCCCAAAAGTATTTATAATTTTCCATTAATACACCACAGAGAGATAATCTTTAATAATTTAAAATCTTTCTTTATCAATCTAATATAATATTTTGCCTCTTACATCATATTTCCCATGAATATATCTTTCTTGACAGTTCTGATATACAAGTTTAAACATGGTTCCAGATGAAAACTCAAGACATCTCTTATTAATATCAAGTATAAACGTCTAACCTGACTTTTCTGGCTCCTTATCTTCTTCTATGGTTTGCTTCATGGCTTCCCTTTGCTGCTGAAAGCTTTTCCCTTAATAACAGAAGGAAAAAGCAGAAAGAGTAAGATATTTAAGATAAAAGGATAAAACTATTTTAAAATTTTTATTAGAAGTAATTCTTCGCGTGTGTGTGTTGTGTTATCCCTTGCAACTCCTTCTGCCACCCATTAGATTAGTAATGTTAGCTATCATATATAAGTCTCCAAATGTTAATCGTTTCAATCCTGCTCAATCAGTCCTTGTATCTCACTAAATTATTATAACTATTATAAAAAGATAAATAATAAATCCATATTAGAAAATGTAATTAGTTCAACTTCCAAAAAGTTTTCATTGAACATTTAGTATGTAGTAAGTACTATGCTAGATCTTATAATGATTTTGGTCACTTAGGATTATCTCAAACATCAATTCTAGGCATTAGCTTTCTAAAGTAATATGTGGGTATTCATCATGTTTTGATTCCAAGGCACAATCAACACGCCCTCTTGGATTTATTATTTGTAATCCCTCCTTGTGTTTGTATGTATGTACACGTTAATAATTTTTGCTTTTTACCTTTAAGTTACCAATGTTACAAACAATGGAAAATGTATTTTCCTCATAAGATTAAGATTTTAGTATAGGAGTCTTTCAAGATGACCGACCTTCATCTTCTTTTCAGACCTATACCTGAAAATAATTTTTTGGGGGGAGGGGTGCTAAGGAATAAACTCAGATCCTTGTGCATGCTAAGCACATGCCCTGCCACTAAGCTATACTCCCAGTCCCTTAAATGTTCTTTTAATACTATGTAGTTTCTATTATATTGCTGTTTACCTGGAACAAGCCCAGCTAGAGGCTGATTATCTTCATCCCCTTCCCTGTAGGCCTGCCACCAGTTTGGATCTTCTTGACTGATGATATGAAGTATGTCCCCTTTTTGAAACGACAGTCCTAACTCTCGACATGGAACATAAGGATCATCTGAGGGGTCATAGTCAAAATGAGCTTTAACATGGATCTAAGGATGGAAAATAAAAAATAAAGACAATAAGCTACAATAATAAAATGGCAACAAAAATATTTATCACAAATATAATTTAAATGTTAAAATGCTTTATCAGTGCACAGAAATGAGCTGAAAAAAGGGTATTTCGTTAAGTAGCAGTATTTTGGGGCTTAATTTGCTAGGCTCATCTGTTGTTTTCTCTCTGTGGATTGCAAATATGTAAAAAGAGTGTCTAAACTACTTTACTGTTCGCAGCTAAAAAGCTAGGGTGCAAAGGTGCCTTAGAAAGCTTGAGAAGCTGAAGAAATGTAATAGAAATTGTCTGACCTTTGAGAACAATGAGACTTCAATAAAGTGTGCAATTTCTAAACCACTGCTTCTCAGTAAACATAGACTCTAATCTCACTATACCTCTCATATGAACAAGTGTTGGTTTCCCTGTGGCTGTTGTAAGCCTCGATCCCACTCTCAGTGCAACTGCACCTTAATCTCTCAGCACTTCTTCGAAAGGTTAATGAAACAAACACTCCAAACTGCTAAAATTATCTATGATTATAATCAATACCTGTTTGAATACTAAGTAGAATTGAAATATTATTGAAAGTACAAGTTATAATTTTTGCTAACATGCTTTTTGCATATCAGAATAAATCAAAGAATTGTGCCATGTTATTTTGCATGAGAGGTAATTAAGAACTCACATTAACTTTATGGAAATGTAAGCTATTTCCTATGCCATTTTTTCCCTATGCTTCTGTAAAATATAACAAAGTATTCTTACTTCTAAGGAGGCAAAAAGGTATTAATATTCTCTTTAATTTCTAATTTCTGCCTAACCTGAAAATATTACATTTCTAAAATCTGTAAAAATGTACCTTCATCTAATGAAATTTAACACCTATACAAAATGAGTGTTTCTGATCTAGAAAGGTTAAACTACAAGTTTTGAGTTCAGTAAGCCAAGCAACATATCAATAGCCTAAGAGTTTTATAATTCTGAGTCCATTTCTATCCAGGTGCTATTTGACTTTTCCTGAATCTTTTACCCTTACCATCACTGTGGTTGTATACCATAAAGATAATACTGGTCTGCCTCAAAAATCACTTTAATGATGATAATATCTTTTAAGCACATGAAACACTGACAAAATTAACTTCTCTCAATCAATGATAACAGACTATATGAAATTTAATAAAATACCTTTTAGCCAGGTATGGTGGTTCACACCTGTAATCCCTACAACTGGGGAGACTAAGATAGAAAGATGACAAGTTCAAGACCAGACTTAGCAGACCTTATCTCAAAATAAAAATAAAAGGGCTTAGGATGTATCTCAGTGGTAGAATGGGTCCAATCCCCAATGTATGAAAACAAACACTTTTTTTTTTTTTGTACCAGGAATTGAACCAAGAGGCATTTAACCACTGAACCACATCCCCAGCCCTTTTCATTTTTTATTTTGAGGATCTTGCTAAATTGTTTAGGGCCTCACTAAGTTGCTGAGGATGGCCTCGAACTTGTGATCTTCTGGCCTCAGCCTCCTGATTTGCTGGGATTATAGGCATATGCCACCATGCTTGACACAAACACTTTCTAAGTCATAAATATAGACACATACATATATGTATATCTGCATTATATAGAGCCTAGAATCCTAATGAAAAGCAACAGCCTCTATTGGCTAAACTGTATTGTTAGAATGTATGCATATATGAATATGTAACAAGTCCCAACATCATGTACAAATATAATACACCAGTAAAAAATAATTGAGAGGGGGGAATATTCTCTTTTAGAAATTTGGTTTGAGGTATCAGATACAGAATATCTCTTAACTATAAAAAAGTTATTAAGTAGTATAAATAAGAGATGAGGAACACTCTGAATATGCAAAAAGCAACACTGAGAAAAAAATGTAAAACAGATAACAAATAGAACTTAAATATTGGCCTGCTTTTGATAGCAACTTTTCATTGATATATTTATACAAGTATAAAAAATAAAAATAATCCTAAGTGTACACAGCACAATACATTTTCATAAATAGACACATGTATAATCAACACCTAATTCAAGAACCAGAATATCACCAGCATCACAGAAGTCCCCACCTTCTTTCACTTGTGCCATGGAGTCACTATTTATCTTATCCTCTCTCCAAGGGTAAACACCATCCTAATTTCTAGGAATACTGATTTCCTTATATTTTACTTCACATGAATGAAATGGTATGTAGTCTTGGGTCAAATATGGTTACGATACCTTGCCCAATTTGACAGTATGCTGCTGGCATCTAACTATAGCCCCAAGGAGCCTTTTCTTGATGTGAAAACATTATAGAGTTTTCTTGAGCACTTTATCAATCAGTACAAAAATGAATTTTAGAAAGTTATGTGGATTAGTAGTGAATTGAAACACAGTTGGGGGCTGGAGATATAGCTCATTTGGTAATGTTTGCCTTGCATGCACAAGGCCCTAAGTTCAATCCTCAGCACCATAAAAAAAAAAAAGGAAACATAGTTGGGAGAGTTATTAAAAAGAGTATATATACAAAATTATAATCTTGATATGAGAAAAGTATCTTATAAGTAGAATGATCTAGAGAGATGCATTTAAAAAAAACGGCTGGAGTGCCATCCCTGTCAATTACTAATGCTTTTAAAATTTGTTTAAATAGTTACCTATTAGCCAAAAAAAGCATCATTTAAGTAGTGGAGGGATCATTTTTTGTTGTTGTTGTAGATGGACAGTATGCCTTTGTTTGCTCTTTTTTTTTTTTTTTTTAGTTGTAGATGGACAGCATGCCTTTATTTGTTTATTTTTATGAATTGCTAAGAATTGAACCCAGTGCTAGGCAAGTGCTCTGCCACTGAGCCACAACCCCAGCCCTAGAGGGTGAATTTTAATCAAGCTTTTCAAAATCTATCAAATTGGACTAGTGGTCAGCCTGACTGAGAATTTATCAAATCACTTTCTGAAAGCACAAAGCGTTTTGCTAAGTGTTTAGCAAAGTGTTTTGCCAGATCACCTGCCTGAGATGTTTATTAAAATGGTGAGTTCTTATGCCACACTTTAGACTTTTAGATTCTGCATTTTCATCAGATTCCTGGGATAACTGTTAGGTAAAGAAATCTTTGAGAACTTCCACCCTAAGAGAAATAAAAAGACCAGTGAAGAGGGAACACCTAGGTTTATAACCTTTGCCACAGGTCAACAAAATCTCCCAGATACTTTTCCATTTATTTTTGCATAAGCAGTTCTCATCCTGACTATCCTGATTTAAATGGGTTGGCATGGAGTCCCTCTTTGTGTAGGATGGGAAGAGGGGTCCATAAAAATGTGTTTTGCTTATATGACAAGTTTATCTAGTCACATCTATAATGTACCCTAAAAATAAGAGCAAAAGCAACATTGAAAAATTAATAATAAATTCTTTAATATTTTTCCAAGCAAAATTTCAGGTTGGAGAAATATAACTATGTGAATGAGCTAAAGTCTGGATACTGCCTTAATATGTATTATATAATGTCTGCCTATATGTTTCACTGATAAAGTCTTGTCAGTTGTAGAAGTTATTTTCACCAATGGTCCCTGTTAGTTGCTTATTTTGTTTTCTATATAAAGAAGAACAAAGTCTTTTATAAATGAAGGAGAGAAGCTTTAGGGTCTAACAGTGCTGTGATAATCCCAGCACAGTGTGGCTGCTCAAAACAGTTTCTAAATATAATGAAATCTTCTGTTTAAATTTCAAATTATAGAACTGTTTGTACAAAATTATCTCTGGCCCAACATTTTTTTTCTCCATTTTTTTAGTACCTATAAGCTGTTCACAGATGAAGTCTTAAATGATGAAATGGGAATAAAGAGATAAGGATTCATTAGTTTATTTACATCTTTCCTATGAAGCAAATGTTCTAAAATAATTTTCTTAGTAATTTTTATTTATATATTATATAGAAATATTATATTATATATTCTATATTATATTCTTATTATAGTATATTTACCTTTAATTTTCAAAACTACTTGTAATTTTTAAATTTTTTTCCCAGTTGTAGTTAGACACAATATCTTTATTTATTTTTATGTGGTGCTGAGGATCAAACTCAGTGCCTCACACGTGCGAGGTGTGCGCTCTACAATGAGCTACAGCCCCAACCCTTGTAATTTTGTAAGAGAAAAATAGTAAATATAGTAAAAGTGAGTCAAAAAATGTTGCAGCATCAAGCCACAGTTTTCAATCACCTCCCACTGACTCTGGGATTTCTCCTCTCCTTCATCCACCAAGAAAGAAATTTTCTTTATAATTTGTTCTCTTCTGTTTTTTTAAATAGGGGATAAATTTGCGTTATCTGTAGGACATCCAATTGATGTTTACTAGACAAACAGATATTACCTTAGAGCAACAATAGCAAACCAAATAGAGCAACTGCCCTAATTTGAAAAGGAACATTCATCCAATATACATGGAATTTATATTTTTAGTATTTTCTGATAAAATACTCATTCATAAAAATGTTCTTCCAAATGAGAAAAAAAATTAAAATGAAAATTGTATAATACGTTTTATTTCTTTGATGGTAAAATAAATGCATCTCAACTTTTCTTTACTCTGTAGTGCCAGGGACAAAGTAAATAGTATCTAATATTTACTGAATAGTCAACAGTCTATGAATTTTCAGGTATTTTTATTCCATCATTAATAAGCAGTGTAATTCCCCCTTCATTTCAATGTACTCCTCTGTTATATTAGGGCATTAAAGTAGATTTTAAAAAGTCTTATTCTTATTTAAAAAAAGCAAATTATGTCCTTTTATATTATTTTTCATTCCAAGATAGAATAATCTACAGTTTTACAGACTTGTTTGGAAAATATCTGACCTTTTAATTAAGGTTCTATGAGAGAAGAAAGCTACACAATTTGAACAATATTTATGTTTTCTATGACTGTGCCAGTCATCCAGGATGTGAACTACAAAGGTGCCAGACTCTTGTCCTGTTCTACTAAAAAAGCAGCCACTGTTTTGCTGTGTGATACAACAAATATTTAACATCTCAGACAGTAGTTCTCTTGATCTATCTAGCTTATTTTGGCTATGTATGACATTATAATTTGGTAAGTGATTATACTGGGGCTGCAGATAATGTCTATTTTGTACATCTTCTTAAATAATTAAATGCTTCTTTTTAACACCACAAAACAGAACATAAAGATATCTTTTGCTGTTCTTATCAAATTCTGATCCATACAATAACGATTCTCAATAAGCTGTTTTTAATTTATATAGACACTAATTCCACAGATATTCCACATTGACACCAAAATTATGATTTCCTATCATTGTTTCCTTTGTGGAAAAGCTTCAATGAGAGTTTTAATAATAGAAGTCTATTTTAAGCAAGATAGCTTTTGATAAAAATTTTGCAAGAGATAGTGCAAAATGAGAGTTGAAAAGGAGGAAAGGAAGGAAAAGAGGAACACTACACATCACTCTTTTTACTTTGAAAAGATACCTATTAATCAAAAGCTATATTTTAACAGAGGTAAACCTGGCATCATTTCTCTTTTCCTCTTTCTCTCCCCTTCCCTTTCTTTTATAACTATTTCTTTTTTATTATTATTAGTTGTTCAAAATATTACAAAACTCTTGATATATCATATTTCATACATTTGATTCAAGTGGATTATGAACTCCCATTTTTACCCCGTATACAGATTGCAGAATCACATCTGTTACACATCCATGTTTTTACATACTGCTGTACTAGTGTATGTTATATTCTGCTGCCCTTCCTATCCTCTACTATTCCCCCGTCCTCTCCCCTCCCATCTTCTCTCTCTACCCCATCTACTATAATTCATTTCTCTCTCGTTTTTTTCCCTTTCCCCTCACTTCCTCTTATATGTAATTTTGTACAACAATGAGGGTCTCCTTCCATTTCCATGCAATTTCCCTTCTCTCTCCCTTTCCCTCCCACCTCTCATCCCTGTTTAATGGTAATCATCTTCTCATGCTCTTCCTCCCTGCTCTGTTCTTAGTTGCCCTTCTTATATCAAAGAAAACATTTGGCATTTGTTTTTTAGGGATTGGCTAGCTTCACTTAGCATAATCTGCTCTAATGCCATCCATTTCCCTGCAAATGCCATGATTTTGTCATTTTTTAGTGCTGAGTAATACTCCATTGTGTATAAATGCCACATTTTTTAATCCATTCATCTATTGAAGGGCATGTGGGTTGGTTCCACAGTCTAGCTATTGTGAATTGTGCTGCTATGAACATCGATGTAGCTGTATCCCTATAGTACATTCTTTTAAGGTCTTTGAGGAATAGTCCGAGAGGGTCAAATGGTGGTTCCATTCCCAGCTTTCCGAGGAATCTCCATACTGCTTTCCAAATTGGCTGCACCAATTTGCAGTCCCACCAGCAATGTACAAGTGTACCCCTTTCCCCACATCCTTGCCAGCACTTGTTGTTGTTTGACTTCATATTGACTGCCATTCTTACTGGAGTGAGATGGTATCTTAGGGTGGTTTTGATTTGCATTTCTCTGACTGCTAGAGATGGTGAGCTTTTTTTCGTGAACTTGTTGATTGATTGTATGTCCTCCTCTGAGAAGTGTCTGTTCAGGTCCTTGGCTCATTTGTTGATTGGGTTATTTGTTTCCTTATTGTTTTAATTTTTTTGAGTTCTTTGAATACTCTGGATATTAGGGCTCTATCTGAAGTGTGAGGTGTAAAAATGTGTTCCCATGATGTAGGCTCCCTATTTACCTCTCTTATTGTTTCTCTTGCTGAGAAAAAACTTTTTAGTTTGAGTAAGTCCCATTTGTTGATTCTTGTTTTTAACTCTTGTGCTATGGGTGTCCTATTAAGGAATTTGGAGCCCAACCCCACAATATGTAGATTAGAGCCAACTTTTTCTTCTATCAGACGCAGAGTCTTTGTTTTGATATCAAGCTCCTTGATCCATTTTGAGTTAACTTTTGTGCATGGCAAGAGAAAGGGATTCAGTTTCATTTTGTTGCATATAGATTTCCAGTTTTCCCAGCACCATTTGTTGAAGATGCTATCCTTCCTCCACTGCATGCTTTTAGCCCCTTTATCAAATTTAAGATAGTTGTAATTTTGTGGATTGGTCTCTGGGTCCTCTACTCTGTACCACTGGTCCACCCACCTGTTTTGGTACCAGTACCATGCTGTTTTTGTTATTGTTGCTCTGTAGTATAGTTTGAAGTCTGGTATCGCTATACCGCCTGATTCACTCTTCCTACTTAGAATTCCTTCTGCTATTCTGGGTCTTTTATTTTTCCAGATGAATTTCATGATTGCTTTCTCTATTTCTACAAGAAATGCCTTTGGGATTTTGATTGGCATTGCATTAAACCTATAGAGAACTTTTGGTAATATAGCCATTTTGATGATGTTAGTTCTGTCTATCCATGAACAGGGTATATTTTTCCATCTTATAAGATCTTCTATTTCTCTCTTTAGGGTTCTGTAGTTTTCATTGTATAAATCTTTCACCTCTTTTGTTAGGTTGATTCCCAAGTATTTTATTTTTTTTGAGGATATTGTGAATGGGGTGGTTGTCCTCACTTCCATTTCAGAAGATTTGTTGCTGATGTACAGGAATGCCTTTGATTTATGCGTGTTGATTTTATATCCTGCCACTTTGCTGAATTCATTTATTAGCTCTAGTAGTTTCTTTGTAGAACCTTTTGGGTCTTCTAGGTATAGGATCATGTCATCCGTAAATAGTGATAATTTAAGTTCTTCTTTTCCTATCTTTATGTCTTTAATTGCTTTCATCTAATTGCTCTGGCCAGTATTTCGAGAACTATATTGAATAGAAGTGGTGAGAGAGGGCATCCCTGTTTTGTTCCAGATTTTAGAGGGATTGCTTTCAGTTTTTCTCCATTCAGAATGATGCTAGCCTGAGGCTTAGCATGGATAGCTTTTACAATGTTAAGGTAAGTTCCTGTTATCCCTAGTTTTTCTAGTGTTTTGAACACAAAGGGATGCTGTACTTTGTCGAGTGCTTTTTCTGCGTCTATCGAAGTGATCATATGGTTCTTATCTTTAAGTCTATTGATGTGGTGAATAACATTTATTGATTTCCATATATTGAACCATCCTTGCATCCCAGGGATGAATCCTACTTGATCATGGTGCACAATTTTTTTGATATGTTTTTGTATCTGATTCACCAGAATTTTATTGAGAATTTTTGCATCTAGGTTCATCAGAGATATTGGTCTGTAGTTTTCTTTCTTTGAAGTGTCTTTGTCTGGTTTCAGAATCAGGGTGATGTTGGCCTCATAGAATGAATTTGGAAGAGCTCCCTCTTTTCCTATTTCCTGAAATAACTTGAGAAGTATTAGTATTAATTCTTCTTTAAAGGTTTTGTAAAAATCTGCTGTATACCCATCCGGTCCTGGGCTTTTCTTGGTAGTCTTTTGATGGCTTCTTCTATTTCCTCAACTGATATTGGTCTGTTTAAATTGTGTGTATCAGGGGCTGGGGATGTGGCTCAAGCGGTAGCACTCTCGCCTGGCATGAGTGCGGCCCGGGTTGGATCCTCAGCACCACATAGAAACAAAGATGTTGTGTCCGCCGAAAACTAAAAAGTAAATATTAAAAAATTCTCTCTCTCTCAAATAAATAAATAAATAAATAAATTGTGTGTATCCTCCTGACTCAATCTGGGCAAATCATATGATTTAAGGAATTTATCGATGTCTTCACTATATTTTATTGGAATATAGGGTTTCAAAATAATTTCTAATTATCTTCTGTATTTCTGTAGCATCTGTTGTGATATTGCCTTTTTCATCCCGTATGTTAGTAATTTGATTTCTCTCTCTTCTTCTCTTCGTTAGCATGGTTAAGGGTCTGTCGATCTTATTTATTTTTTCGAAGAACCAACTTTTAGTTTTGTCAATTTTTTCAATAGTTTCTTTTGTTTCAATTTCATTGATTTCCGCTCTGATTTTAATTATTTCTTGCCTTCTGCTACATTTGCTGTTGTTTTGCTCTTCCTTTTCTAGGGTTTTCAGATGAAGTGTGAGCTCATTTATTTGTTGGTTTTTTCTTTTTTTGAGGAATGAACTCCAGGCAATGAATTTCCTTCTTAAAACTGCTTTCATTATGTCCCATAGATTTTGATATGCGTTGTCTGTATTTTCATTTATCTCTAAGAATTTTTTGATTTCCTCCTTTATGTCTTCTGTAACCCATTGATCATTCAGTAACATATTGTTCATTTTCCAAGTGATGTAGGATTTTTCCTTCCTTCTTTTATCATTGATTTCCAGTTTCATTCCATTATGATCAGGTAAGATGCATGCTATTATCTCCACACCTTTATATTTACTAAGGGTTGCCCTATGGCATAATATATGGTCTATTTTTGAGAAGGATCTATGTGCTGCTGAGAAAAAAGTATATCCACTTGATGATGGTTGATATATTCTATATATGTTGGTTAAATCTAGGTTATTGATTGTGTTACTGAGTTCTATAGTTTCTTTATTCAACTTTTGTTTGGAGGATCTGTCCAATGGTGAGAGAGGTGTGTTGAAGTCACCCATAATTATTGTGTTGTGGTCTATTTGATTCTTGAACTTGAGGAGAGTTTGTTTTATGAAAGTTGCAGCACCATTATTTGGTGCATAAATATTGATAATTGTTATGTCTTGTTGGTGAATGGTTCCTTTTAACAGTATATACTGCCCTTCCTTATCCCTTTTGATTAACTCAGTCTTGAAGTTGATTTCATTTTCTGATTTAAGTGGCTCCTAAGACTGCTCACAATGAATCTATATTTTCCCACAAACCTCTAATAGATATTTCCTTGATTTTCAGATTAAACCAGTCTTTTATTCTAAATAATGAAGGTGAGAGTTAAATAGCCACTGAAGCGCAAGTAAATGCATCTTATGCTGGAGCAATCTGTGTTCTAAATTAATTACTTCAATATTCTGATTATGCAGAAAATATCAAAATTAGTATCAACATAACACTTATATTCATTTTATATACTGAAGATATGGGTTTTCTTTTAGAGAATTCCAGACTGCATGAATAGAGGAAATGTTGATAAAATGTATCAACTTTTGATATTCATCTTTTTGGATATTTATTTTTTAGTTATAGTTGGACATACCTTTATTTTATTTATTTATTTTATGTGGTGCCGAGGTTCAAACCCAGGGTTTCACATGTGCAAGGCAAGTGCTCTACTGCTGAGCCACATTCTCAGCCCCTTGACATTCATTCTTAAAAGACAAAAGTTATTTATTCAGGAAGGATATATTATAAATTTTTTTTTTTTTTTTTTTTAGAACAACTCAGCAAAATAAAATTCCGGTTTATTGTTGGACAACATTGTTTCACACATACATCAAACAGGCCAAAAAAATAAACAGCAACTTCATAGACAAAAAAAAGGAAAAAAAAAAAAAAAAACCTTTTTATCTTTGGCCTTTTTAACCATCTCATACAAACCAACTACTTATAGTACAGCTAAAGTACATACACAAAAAAAGTTACTGGAATGCTCGGAATAAGATTGTTTTTTTGTTGTTGTTTTTGCTTTTTTTACAAGGTTTTTTTTCTCCTTTGAGATTATAATGAACATGGTCACACCACAAGTAAAGTCAGAAGTAGGACAGAGAACGCTCCAAAGGCTGGTTTGGTCATCCGAGATCATTAAAAATGGCTGACCCCTAACAATATGTACAAAAATATAAAATGTAAATAAAAAATACAAACAAATTTTCCTTTTTTAAAGTACTTTTAAGAAAAAAAGCAGGGCCTTGGAAGTTTTGGTTCTTTTTTCCTCCCCTGTTGCAAATTCACGTTGTGGTTTTGGTTGGGTGGTGAAGAGCGCACGTCATCTGCGGGTGGCACTGCCCGTGGTGGGCGGGCGGGCGGGCCTCTCTACTCGAAGGTGACCACGTTTAGATTCTGAGACGGGAAGTGGAGGGTGAATAGGTCACGGTGGCCTTTTATTTTTAGTTTAACTTTTCCTTTTTTGCTGTCTAGTCATCCTCATCGGTCTTCTGCTTCTTGGTATCAACATCATCATCCTCGTCATCTTCAGCTGCCCGTTTGCCCGTAGCTGCCTCAGCCTCCTCATCTTCATCTCCATCCTCTTCCTCACCATCACCTTCCTCCTCCTCCTCCTCTTCCTCACCACCCTCTTCCTCTTCTTCATCTACCTCATTGTCAGCCTCTTGCTCCCCATTTTCCTCATTAGCATTCCCATTAGCAGGGGCGTCTCTTCCATTCTCTGCCTCCTCCACAACTTCCTTCTTCTCCTTTAAGTCCTTGGTGGTGATTTCAGAGCTAGTGTCCACGGCCGCGTCTGACATGGTGGGGCACGCCGGTGATCCGATGCAGTGGGTTAAAAAGGAAACTAGAGTTCAGGGACTCTGGCGATAAAGCTGCCGGAGTCCGCGGCGGAGGAGGAGGTGCGCGGCGGAGGTGGTTGCGGCGAGTGGGGAGCTGGACCCAGGAACAATGCAAAGATGGCTTTTCAGAGCAGCCAGTTATTATAAATTTTTAAGTAAGGGATATTCCAACCCTCCTCTGTTTGCAGAGCTACTTTTGAAGTTCAGGGATTATTTACAGGAGAGATATATGGACAGGAAAAGTGCACAGAGAATCAGACTGTTCAAATTCAGAGAACAACTTTGTGTTTTTTTTTTCATTTCTCTTTCTACAAATTGCAAGCAGAAGGTAGGTTGCAGATGCAGCACCAACTTCAATATGTTCCATAAAGAATAAGGGGAAAACATAGAATAATAGCCAAAATATAAAGCATGCCTATGATGAAATATTGAGAAAAAAATGAAATGGTGTTCTTTCTTAAACCATTATGCTTTTATAAAGATAAAGAATAATCAGTAGGAATAGATCAGGCTTCCCTGTTAATGAAGCACTTTAAAGTTTATCATTTTAAAGTTTGAGATATAATTCATATACTATACAGTTCATTTATGTTTACAACTGGATGATTTTCAGTATATCTGCAGTTATGTAATTATCACCACAAACACTTTAAAAAACATTTTTATCACCCCTACCAGAACAACCTGGGACTGATTAGCAATCATTCCCATTCTCTCCCAAATCCCCACCCCTAAATGTAAGGAACCACCAATCTACATTCTATTTCTATAAATTTATCTATTCTAGATATTTCATATAAATGAACCAATACATGGTCTTTTGACTGGTTTCTTTAACATGGAATAACTTTTTCAAGTTCATCCATGTTGTAGCAAGTATACTTATTGTAGACTTTTTATCATCAAATAGTACCCCATTGTGTGTATAAATCAAACTGTTTTACATTTATCAGTCGGTGGATATCTAGGATTTTCTACTTTCTGGCTGCTATGAATATACATATACAAGTTCTTCTGTGAATATGTTTTCATTTCTCTTGGATACATACCAAAGAGTGAAACTGCTGGGTTTCTAAGTAAATGAAGGCCATCCTTTCATAGAGCTCAATAAATATTTAACATATAGCAATACACTCTAAGACTTACACACACTTTATAAAAGAACTATTTCTCCTATACCAAGTTAAATAAACCTACTTATAACTTGAGAAAAAGACAAAGTTCAGTGTTAGACAAAGCTCAATTTTCAAAAAAATTATGAAACAAATTATTTTCTTTTAATTTTAAAAAGATTCAGAGTTTCAGTTTGAAATGTTCATTATTTTATATTTATTTAAATATAAATAATGAATTGGCCTTTTTTACTTGAGTGTAAGAAATATTCACAGTGAAATTTCTGATATAGATAAGTAATAACAATCAAGGAACAATAAATAATGGACATTTAAAAAATCACTTACTACTGTTTCCTTGGCTGGAGGAGGCTTCATCTGTTGACTGGGAATCAGAACAAATGTCAAAGTACCATGCATATCAGACTACAATGAAAAGATAAAGTGATTGTTAAAATCCATATTTATGAAAATCATCCCATAATACTATGATCAATATTCCCCAAACTGGACTATTCTGGAACTCCTCCATAGTCTTATATGCAAATGTCCATAATTTCCAGATGCCTTGTGTGTGTCATCCATTTTTTAACTATATAGTTTTACTGCTAGGTTCCCTATTATTGCCTAACTGTGTTCATCATTTTTTAACTATATAGAGTTTTACTGCTAGGTTCCCTATTATTGCCTAACACTGACTGCTTCATTCAGCAGAAGCCTTCATTCGCCTCCAAACTTGACAGGAATCATTATAACTTCTGGTACCTAAGCAGCGGGAGCATTGCTCAATCTATAAAGTTAGTCAATAAAAAGGGTTAAAAATAATGATCAGAAGGCATTTTGCACCAGGCATGGTGGTGCATGCCAGTAATCCCAGAAGTTTGAGAGGCTGAGGCAGGAGGATTTCAAGTGTAAAGCCAGCCTCAACAATTTAGTAAGGACCTAAGCAACTTAACAGGGCCCTGTCTCTAAATAAAATATAAAAACAGTTAGGAATGTGGCTCAATATTTAAGCACCCCTGGGGTTCAACCCATAGTACCAAAAAAAAAAAAAAAGAAATTCTAATTCTAACAACAACAACAAAAACCTAATTTCTTAAAAAACAAATTATTTATTTATATATCTTTAGGGTTTTTTTTTTTTTTTTTTTTTAAGGTGGGCACATTATTTTGTTTTTATGTGGTGCTGAGGATCGAACTCAGTGCCTCAGGCATGCTAGGTGAGCACTCTACCACTGAGCCCCAACCCCAGCCCCCCAAAAATTTCTTAAGAGCTATCAATTATTCTTCACCTGTATGAACTTACCAACAAGTCAAAAACCTCATTGACATCTTTCCCCCTAATTTCAATGCCATTAATCTCCAGAACTTCATCTCCTTCATGTAAGAGACCACTTTTCTCTGCAGCACCTCCTTTTACTATCCGGCTAATGATGACAGAATCCATTTCATTACGAACTGTGGCACCCTAAAAAACAACAACACCACCACCTAATTTAAACACAGAAATGCAATTTTTTAAATTAAGAATTTCATCTTTAAATTCTAATTTTTTCTTTTCAACAATACTAGCCTTCAATTATCTTGAGAAAAAAATTTACTTACATAACTAGAGTAATAATTGTAATTAGATTTGAAAGCTGACTATTTTCCCCACAATAGTTTCTGCTTTAGAAACGATTAGAATTCTGAAATCAAGCAAACTTTTGAAGCATACAATAGCAGAAAAAAGCATTTGCTTTAAAAAAGTGTGAAGATCTATAATCATATTTGTTGTCTTTATGCTGATCCTATTCAAATTGTTTTAGTACATGTAGGCATGATTAATGAACATGACTTTTAACTACAAGAGCTTTTTAACATTCAAAACATGATGAAGAGGTGAACTCCAATCTGGTTGATTATGCAAATGTTAAATATTGAAGCTGCATTCAAAAAAAAAAAAAAGAAGCTGCATTCAATTAATATTCAAATGTATTACATGGGCTGGGGCTGGGGCTCAGTGGTACAGTACTTGCCTGGCATGAATGAGGCCCTGGGTTTGATCTTTAGCACCACACCAAAACAAACAAACCAACAAAAGAACCATTGACAACTAAAAATTATTTTTTAAAAATGTACTACACATAAATATTGGTATACAAATTGGAAGCACAACTGAAAAATTGTGTGCTCAAAAACTGAAAGTAAAATATAAAGAATAAAAATTGTTCTGCTAGACTTTTTTTTTTATTTAAACATTTTCTCATGACTTTACCAATTTGTATTCTCTTGGTGGAAGAATTACTTACATAAATTTCTATAAAACTACATTCCTTATATCAAGACACAATCTGAGACACAGGGATTAAAGAATATTTCTCTGATTATAAAGGAAAGATATGTAAGGCAATAATAACAGTCTGAGAAAAGAGATTTGAAAAGTTTTACATCTAAAAACTGTAAGACAAATAGTAAGGAATATATACTTTCTTTAAAAAATTATTTATTTATTCTAATTAGGTATATATGACAGCAGAATGCATTTTGATTCACTGTATACAATCGCAGCACAACTTTTTATTTCTCCAGTTGTACACAATGTAGCGTCTCACCATGCAGAGTCATACATGTACCTAGGGGTAATGATGACCCTCTCACTGTACCATCTTTCTTGCCCCCATGCCTCCTCCCCTCTGCCCAATCACAGTTCCTCCATTTTTCCCATGCCTCCGACCCCCCAATTACTGATCAGCATCTACTTATCAAAAAACATTCAGCCTCTGGTTTTTTGGGATTGACTTACTTCACCTAGCATGACATTCTCCGACTCCATCCATTTACCTACAAATGCCATGATTTTATCTCTTTAAACACTGAGTAATATCCACTGTGTAATATGCCACAGTTTTTTTAATCCATTCATCTACTGAAGGGCATCTAGGTTAGTTCCACAATTTAGCTATTGTGAATTGAACTGCTATAAACATTTTTGTGGCTTCATTATTATAGTATGCTGATTTTAAGTCCTTTGGGTATAGATCAAGGAGTGGGATAGCTGGGTCAAAAGGTGGTTCCATTCCAAGTTTTTTAAGAAATCTCCATACTGCTTTCCAGATTGGCTGTACCAATTTGCAGTCCCACCAGCAATGTATGAGTGTATCTTTCTCCCCACATCCTCACCAACACTTATGGTTGTTTGCATTCTTGATAACTGCCATTCTGATTGGTGTGAGATGAAATCTAATTTTGATTTGCATTTCTCTAATTACTAGAGATGTCGAACATTTTTTCATATATTTGTTAATCAACTGTATATCTTCTTCTGAGAAGTATTTGTTCAGCTCTTTATACCATTTATTGATTGGGTTGTTTGTTTTCTGGTGTTAAGGTTTTTTTTTTTTTTTTTTAATTCTTTATATATCCTGGAGATTAGTGCTCTATCTGAGGTGCGTATGGCAAAAATTTCTTACCAAAATGTAGGCTCTCTCTTCACCTTGCTGATTGTTTCTTTTGCTGAGAAGCAGCTTTTTAGTTTGAAACCATTCCATTTGTTGATTCTTGATTTATTTCTTGTGCTTTAAGAGTCTTGATAAGGAAGTCAGGGCCTAATCTGATGTGATGAAGATTTGAGCCTACTTTTCCCTCTATTAGGTACAGGATCTCTGAACTAATTCCTAGGTCCTTGATCCACTTTGAGTTCTGTGCAGGTGAGAAGTAGGGGTTTAGTTTCATTTTGCTGCATATGACTTTCCAGTTTTCCTAACACCATTTGTTGAAGAGGCTATCTTTTCTCCAATGTATGTTTTTGGTTAGTATGAGATAATTATATTTATATGGGTTCGTTTCTGTGTTTTCTATTCTGTACCACTGGTCTACATGCCTATTTTGGTGCCAATACCATGCTGTTTTTGTTACAATAGCTTTGAAGTATAGTTTAAGGTCTGGTATTGTGATACCATCTGCTTCACTCTTCTTGCTAAGGATTGCTTTGTCTATTCCAGGTCTCTTATTTTTCCAAATGAATTTCATGATTGCTTTTTCTATTCTAAGGAATGATTTAATTGGAATTAAATTTCAATTGGAATCATATTGAATCTGTATAGTGCTTGGGGTGGTATGGCCATTTTGACAATATTAATTTTGACTCTCCAAGAGAATGGGAGATCTTTCCATCTTCTAAGGTCTTCTTCAATTTCTTTCTTTAGTGTTCTGTAGTTTCCACTGTAGACATCATTCACCTCTTTTATTAAATTGATTCCCAAGTTTTCTTTTTCTTTTTTTTTTTTTGATGCTAATGTGAATGGGGTACTTTTCCTAATTTGTCTTTCAGAGGATTCATCACTGATGTATAGAAATGCATTTGATTTATAGGTATTGATTTATATCCTGCTACTTTTCTGAATTCATTTATTAATTCTAGAAGTTTTCTGGTGGAATTTTTTGGATCCTCTAAGTACAGAATCATGTTGTCAACAAATAACGATAGTGTGAATTCTTCTTTTCCTATTCGTATCTCTTTTAAAAAAAATTTTTAGTTGTCAATAGATTTTCTCTCTCTCTCTTTTTCTTTCTTTCTATGTGGTGCTGAGGATAGAACCCAGGGCCTCACACACTCCAGGAAAGTGCTCTACCATTCAGCCACTACTCCAGCCCTCTTTCTTTTTTTCTTTTTTTTTTAAATATATATTTTCTTAGTTGTACATGGACACAATACCTTTATTTATTTTCATGCGGTGCTGAGGATCGAACCCAGTGCCCCAACCCAAATTTCCTTTGTTTGTCTAACTGCTCTGGCTAGAGTTTTAAGGATTATGTTGAATAGAAGTGGTGAAAGAGGGCATCCATGTCTTGTTCCAGTTTTTAGAAGGAAGTTTTTTTCCAATTCTTCTCTGTTCAGAATGATGTTGGCCTTGGGTATAGTATAAAAAGCTTTTATAATGTTCAGGTATATTTCTACTATCCCTAGTTTTTCTTGTGTTTCAAACATGAAAGGGTGCTATATTTTGTCAAATGCTCTCTCTGCATCAATTGATATAATCATGATTCTTATCTTTAAATCTATTGATGTGATGAATTACATTTATAGATTTCCATATATGGAACCAACTTTGCATCCCTGGAATGAACCCAACTTGATCATGGTGCACTATTTTTTTAATGTTTTTATATGAGATTTGCCAGAATTTTATTGAGAATTTCTGCATCTATGTTCATCAGGGATATTGGTCTGAACTTTGTTTTCCTTGATGTGTCTCTGCCTCATTTTGGTATCAGGATGATACTAGCTTCATACAATGAGTTTGGAAGGGTTCCCTCCTTTTCTATTTCATGGAATAATTTGAGAAGTATTGGTATTAATTCTTCTTTGCAGGTCTTATAGAACTCTGTTGTGAATCCATCTGGTCATGGGCTTTTCTTGGTTGGTAGGCATTTGATGGTGTCTTCTATTTCCTTGCTTGAAATTAATTTGTTTAAATTGTGTATGACCTCTTGACTCAGTTTGGGTTGATCATATGCCTCTAGAAATTTATCGATGTCTTCAAGGTTTTCTATTTTACTGGAGTATAAATTTTCAAAATAGTTCCTAATTGTCTTCTGTATTTCAATATTTAAATATGTTATGATATTTCCTTTTCATCACAAATTTTAGAAATTTGAATTTTCTCCTTTTTGTTAGGGTAGCTAAGGGTTTGTCAATTTTATTTATTTTTTCAAAGAACCAACTTTTTGTTTTGTCAATTTTTTAAATTGTTTCTTTTGTTTCAATTTCATTTTCTGCCCTGGTTTAAATTATTTCCTGTCTTCTACTACTTTGGGTGTTGGTGTGTTATTCTTTTTCTAGGGCATTGAGATACAATGTCAGGTCCTTTTTTCTTGTTGACTTTTTCTTCTTTTAATGAATGAGCTTAATGCAATGAACTTTCTTCTTAGCACTGCCTTCATAGTGTTCCAGAAATTCTGATAAGTTGTATCAGAATTCTCCCTGACCTCTAAGAATTTTTTTAAATCTGCTCCCTAATATCTTCTATTATCCAGGCATCATTCAATATGGTATTGTTTAGTCTCCAGGTGTTGGAGTAGCTCCTATTTTTTATATTATCATTGATTTCTAATTTCATTCCATGAATGCAGGGTAATATCTTTACTTTTTTGTATTTGCTAAGACTTGCTTTGTGGCATAACATATGATCTAGTTTGGAGAAGGATCCATGTGCTGCGGAGAAGAAAGTTATTTGCTTGTTGATGAATAGAATATACTATATATGCCTGTTAAATCTAAATTACTGACTGTTTAATTGAGTTCTATAGTTTCTTTGTTTAGTTTTTGATTGGAAGATCTATCTAGTGGTGATATATATTAAAATACATCACAGTGGTGTGGTGTATTAAAGCCACCCAGTATTATTGTGATGTGGTCTCTTTGATTCTTGTAGTTGAGAAGGTTTTGTTTGATATACATAGATGTCCCATTGTTTGGGGCACAGATATTTATGCTTGTTATGTCTTGTTGAACTATGAAATGTCCTTCTTTATCCTTTTTCACTAGCTTTGGTTTGAAGTCCACTTTATCTGATATGAGGATGGAAATCCCTGCTTGTTTATGTGGTCCATGTGAGTAGTGCATTTTTTCCCCAACCTTTCACCTTCAGTCTGTGGATGTATTATCCTGTGAGATGAGTCTCTTGAAGGCAGCATATTGTTGGGTTTCTTTTTTTTAATCCAATCTGTCAACCCTTTAATTGGCTTTTAATTGATGAGTTTAGGCCATTAATATTCAGGGTTATTATTGAAATATGATTTGGATTCCCAATTTGGTTTATTTTTTGTTTTTAACTTGGCTTGGTTTCTCCTTTGATCGGCCTTTCCTTTAGTGTAGTTCCTCCCTTTGCTGATTTTCATTGTTGTTTTTCATTTCTTCCTCGTGGAATATTTTGCTGAGAATGCTCTGTAGTGCAATCTTTCTCGATTTAAATTCTTTTGTTTATCATGAAAGGTTTTTATTTTGTCATCAAATCTGAAGCTTAATTTTGCTAGATATAAGATTCTTGGGTGGCATCCACTTTCTTTTAGAGCTTGGTATATATTGTTCTAGGATCTCGTGGCTTTGAGGGTCTGGGTTGAAAAATCTACTGAGATCGGAATTGGTCTCCCCCATATGTAATTTCACCTCTCTCTTGTGGCCTTTAAGATTCTATCCTTATTCTACATGATAGGCATTTTCATTATAATGTGCCTTGGTGTAGATCTGTTGTAATTTTGTACATTTGTACAATAGTCCTGTAAGTCTACTGTATTTGATTTTCCAACTCATTCTTCATATTTGGGAAATTATCTGATATTATCTCATTGAAGAGATTGTGCATTCCTTTGGTTTGAATCTCTTTACCTTCCTCTATCCCAATAAATCTTAGATTTGGTCTTTTGATGCTATCCCATAATTCTTGGATGTTCTGTTGATGGTTTCTTCGCATCTTCACTGTGTGATCAACTTTATTTTCAAAATTGTATATTCTGTCTTCATTATCTGATGTTCTATCTTCCAAGTGATCTAGTGTGTTGGTGATGCTTTCTATTGAGCTTTTTATTTGGTTTACTGACTCCTTCATTTCAAGGATTTCTGATTGTTTTCTTTCCAGAATCATTCTCTCTTTCTTGAAGTAATCTTTTGCTACCTGTATTTGCTCCCTTATCTCTTTGCTGGTGTTATCAATTTTTGCCTGTATTTTCTCTCTTATGTCATTCTTTAATTAGCAGATCATTTTAATTATGTACGTTCTGAACTCCTTGTCTGATATTTCATCAACTGCACTGTCAATGGATTCTGTTGTAGTAGAATCTTGGTTTGTCTGAGCACTTTCTTCCCTTGTTTTTTCATGTTGTCAATGTGTCTTCCTTTCTTGCAGTGCAGATCTGAAGTATTACAGTTTCTACCCCATAATTTTGTAGGGTAAGGTACAGGTAATCTGCATGGACACTACAAGATTATGGGGTGAACAGTCCATGGCTGGTGTTCACTGCAACTAAAGATGGTGGCAGCAATAGCATTGGTCACTCAAAAAAGCCATGTCCCAAGATGGATGTAATCACTTTCAGAGATGAGTCTAAGCCTGGGCTCTAGGGTAGGTTGACGGGGGTGGTCCTAGGCCTGGGTCTGAGCTCAATCGTGGGTCCAAGAAATATATACTTTTAAAATAATATCTAAAGTATACAAGTAATTGTGTTTTAATAAATTCAACTGAATTAAAAGATTTGTTTCTAATTATTGTTTTGAAAAAGTAAGTTGGGAGAATAATAAAATAAATTACTTATCCTTCTTTGTTCCAAATAAATATTCCATAAGCTATTATATTAATTGAATTATGGATGAGTAAAACACTATTACTGCTGGGAGCAGTAGTGCACACCTGTAATCCCAGTAACTTGGGAGGTCAAGGCAGGAGTATCCAAGTTTGAGGTCAGGCTCAGTAACTTTGCAAGACTCTTAGTAACTTCGTAAGACCCTGTCTCAACATAAAAATAAAAAAAGGACTAGTGATGGAGTTCAGTGGCAAAGGTTCTTTGGGTTCAATCCCCAGTACCAAAACAAAACAAACAAACAAAACCACAAAACCAATCCACATACACACATACAAAAAAATACAATTAACAAATTTTTCTCAACTGAATAAGGAATATAAGATGAGCTAGAACACAGAATGAAGTACTCCAAACAGAACTCCAATAAAGTACTTCAAAAGAGAAAAAGCACTAAGAATATACTGGGGTCTTCTACTACTTTCCATATATGAGATCTCTGTGTAGAAAGAATCACTGGTCAGAGATGTAGGACACTTACCAATGGAATATCACGAGCTTTTTCTATACGAACTATTTTTACAGTTTCTCCTCCATACTGGCCAATGCTTTCATAAACTTTTTCATCTGTAATGGGTTCTAGCTGCATTTCCTGCTCAGCAACCTTATCATGGGCCAATAAAAGTGCCTGTTTCAAAGAAATCCACAGCATTTTAAGTATCAGCATGTTTTATTTCTATAAATAGATTTTTAACCTTATCATATACGTAGTATTCTGATCATTAAATCTTTAAAAGTGCTATATTTAGTTGTATGTGCAGAACCATTTCCAAACCTTCCAACTTAAGTATTGATGCAACCCTGTATCTGTTGGAACTACTGATCACTAAAGGTGTGTTAAGTGTACCACTGAATCCTCTGAAATGGCTTATTAAAGTTCAAAATGCTTATCAAACTTCATACAAACAAAATCAATGTAAAGGCATAATTACTCTAGATAATTAAGATTCATGGAAAATAAGCAAAATATGAACTTTTATCCAATTCTGAAAAAAGGAAGTTGTTTACAAAATAATTTGATTAATTTTAAATATGAAAATATATAATCCAACAATAATAATAAATTTGCAGAGGAGACTACAAACATCAAGACTGTCTAGACAATGTCTAAGGTTTCTTCCAATCCTAGAGAAGTTTGATTTTGCAAAACTAAAACAAAAAACCAGATAAATTTCAGAAAAAACATATAGATGCTGGTTCTGTTTTCTACCTGAATATGTGGAGCACTAAGCAAAGCAGTTAATTCTTGTCCTTCCTTCTGATGAACTGGCCTCAAAATGGTTTGTACCTAAGAAACAAAAACAAAAACTAAGATGATTCTTCCTAGGTTACAGGAAATATCAATTGCACCTATGCAGTACAAATCAAAGTTTAAAAAAATAAAAACAACTTGTAAGAAAAAAAACACAAGGAAAAATTACGAGGAAAAATTAGAATATACTTTTTCACACAGTTTCAAATCTTATGAAAAAAAACAGCACTCCTTATTTTAAAATAAACACTAAATAAGATTTTTGGTATTTATACCTATGAATGAAGTACTTCCATCTTGCAAGTTTCTCCTAACATACTACAAAATACACTAATAATGATTACATAAGGGAAGAAGACTGTTTTAACTTTGCTATTTTATAGTTTTTTAATCCTATGTTTACATAACTGTATTTAAAATCAGAGATGACACAGCAGTCTAACAGGACAAATTTATATGCACATAATAGAGCAAATACTATAACACAATGAACTGCATTAAAAATTTTCCCCAAAGTAGGACAATCTTTGAACTCCTAGGATAAGTACCCATTCTTATGATGAACTGGGGGCGGGCAGACTTTCTATTGCCTCAGCTGTGGGAGGATGGTACTTACCATTTAAATTTTCTTCACAGACTCATGAGATAACCTCAATCTGTGTCTGCATTCATGCTCCTCCTTTCTTTCCTAATGCTACTTGGGTTTTCTTTCCTTCTTTTTTTAAATTCATCTAATTCAATAAACTTTTGTCTATTTTCTTATTCTTTTCAAAGAACCAGCTTTGGAAAGTTTTGAAATCTATTGTTCCTCCCACTTAAATAATTTACACTTTTTCCTTCCCCATGCTGGGGAGTGAATAGAGGGCCTTGTGCTCTACCACTGAGTCACATACCCAGTCCCAAACAATTTTAATACTCTTCTTTTGTTTTATTTCTCTTTTCAGTTTCTAATCACTTGAGTAAGTTCAGTTCATCTATTTTCAATCTTTTCTTCCTAGCATAAATACTGAAAAGTATAATTTTTTTCTCTGTACACACATCACTTTTCCCCAAAGATTATATCATGTGCTTACTGTCAGACCTCTGATTTTCCCCCTTTTTCTATCTCCAAACAGAACTACCCACCAAAAAGAGCACTTTGCAATAATTAGGATTAACAAAACCAAAATTATCACTATTAGTGAAATTATATAGAAGTAAATCCATATATAGACTTTTTAATAAGAGTAATTCATGAGATAAAAAGAAACCCAGTAATTTCCTCTCTTTTATGGCTATTTTATATAATTCCCTATTCAAACCTAAGGGATGATAATCTAGGGATTAATTAATTTTCCCACAAGTATATCACAGCAATTATAAAGTAGAATCAAAACCAGTCTGTCCTTTGGTTTTGGTACCTAGAAAAATGTGTATCCAATAGTGCAGCTCTCTGTGTAAAAACAGGAATCGCACTGCAAATATTATCTTGTTAACTCCATTAAAATCTTATTATCTTCTTAACTCCATTAAAATCTTACTAATGGGGGCTGGGGCATGGCCCAGTGGCACAACACTTGCCTAGCACATGTGAGACAAGCAGTTGGATCCTTAGCACCACATTACAAATAAAATAAAGGCATTCTGTCCACCTACAACTACAAAAAAACAAAACAAAACAAAATCTTACTAATGGACAAAAGTCATGATCTAAAACTATGGATAACAAAAGGCTGATTTTTAAAATAAGGTGTTCTTTAACCTTTATCAAATCTACATCAATTTAAAAGAAAGTCTACAGTCCCTGACCATACACTTTTTAATTGCTGGAGGAAGCAACTCTGAAGAAGAAAGACAACTTTGGATTTAAAATATACCAAGAGTATACAAAAGATACAACTCAACTCAAATATAATTTTCTGTACGAGATATATTTCCCTAGCTCTATTTTTAAGTCAGTTCTTAAACATCTCTTGAGATCTTCCCTTTTAAAGACATTTAAAACTCCTGTAAGTACTCATTCCCTTCCCCTATTAATCCAATTTAAATATTGAGTGTCAATGTACATCATCAGCTACTTCTCAAAGGTCTAAGGCATTAAGTCTGTTCTTATAACTCCTTTCCTTTAAAAATGTTCTAGGGCTGGGGTTGTGGCTAAGTGGTAGAGTGCTTGCCTAGCATATGTGAAGCACCGAATTCGATCCTCAGTACCACATAAAAAATTTAAAAAAATTTTTTTAAATGCTCTAAATGTTTATCTTAAAAAAATACTCTCACTTAATGTTCTACTCTTTGGTAACTGTACTATTATTTCCTATTTTTTCTTCAGAGGCAAGTTTCTTTTTTACTTTAGAAATAATTTTAAATTACAGAAATGATATATATTAAATGTGAAAAATTAGAAAAAATATAATAAAAAGAAAGATATAAAAGGAAGATCTTTTATTATACCTAGGGATAATCATCTCAGTATATATCCTACTTTTATTTTTATATTTCTTTATTACCAAACTATTCACCTTGACATATATATCTGACAAAGGATTATCCATATTAAGAACTCTTGATTTTTACAATGAGAAAATGATCTTACCAGTCATTTCATGAAAGTCAGGGAATTGGGCAAAAAACATATAGAAAATGCTCAGTATCAGTAGTCATTATGGAAATGCAAATTAAAGCAAGATACCACTACAAAGCAGATAGAATAATAAAAAGGAAGACACATTTGACAGAATGATAAACAGGAAACAACCCATATATGCATCCCTACAATAGGAAAGCAGCTTAACAAATTGTGGGATAGTCATATAATGGAATATTACTCAGCAAGAAGTTACAAACTACCGGAACTAAGGATTTAGCTCAGTGTTAGTGTCTGTATAGCATGTGTGAGGCTCTGGGTCTGCAAGGGGGAAGGGGAGAAATAGTTACAAATTACTATTAAATATACAACATGGATGAATCTCAAAAACATTATGCTAAGCAAAAGAGGTCAGATACAAAAGACTATATACAGTCTTATTCCACATTATATGAAATGTCCATAGACTGCAAATTCATAAAATCAAAACACGATCTATGAATGGTACAGGGCTTGGGAAATGGAAGAAGTGGTTATTGTCTATAAAGGGCCATAAGGGAGCTTTGTGGAGTAATGGATGTTTCTACAACTTGATGTTATGGTAGATTTTACAGAATATGCCAAAACACATTGAAAAAACAAAACAAAACAAAACAAAAAACACCCATTTTTAAGTGTATGTGGACTATAGCTCAAGAAAGTTAGTTACCAAAAAAGCAAAAGCACCCTTGATTATGAAAAAAAATCTGTCATCCCTTACCCCCATACCAAAATTCAAGGTCATTCAAGTATAACCTATATACCTTGCTGCCCAGACATTTAAAATCATCTTCAGATTACTTATATTATTTAGGGAATGAATGTATTCAGTTCAGATGCAATTTTTTAAAAATGTTTTATAGTTGTAGATGGACAGAATGCCTTTATTTTATTTATTTTTATATGGTGCTGAGGATCGAACCCAGTGCCTCACACATGCCAGGCAAGCGCTCTGCCACTGAGCTACAGCCCCAGCCTCCAGATGCAATTTTTTTTTAATGAGGTTGGCTGAATCTGAAGATGTGAAAGCAGCTGACATCCTCAGCTGCACTATTTCGTTATTCTTTATACTTATTTTTGCCAAAGAGATAATGCTATTCATACTTTTATAACAGTTTTTAAAAATTACTTGACTTAGTACTAAATTATTAAAACATTATACTTTTCTATTGTCATTAAATATCATTTTCAATTCAAAAACAGAAATTTGACCATTCTAGTTCTTACTAGCTCTATCATTTGCAGGATCAAATCTAATCTCCTTAGCATTAAATATAAGGACTTTCATCATCTGATTCCTCTTTTCCAGCTCTGGCATTACTCATGTCTTAACCTTTTTGTTCCAGCATTAAACTGTTGGTTGTTCCCTACAAATGCTATACCGTCTCTCCACACTTAACTGTGATTGCACTAGATGTTTCAGCTACCTGAATTGCCTTATTCTATTTGCTTAGATACTATATTCTCATTTTATAAGACTGAACACATTTTATTTAAAATTGTGGAGAGACTGTATCCTCACTGGACTGCATTCATTTGAAAATAAAATGGTATTTTATTCAATTTTATATTTGATTATTAGCAGAATGTTTTGCAAAAACAGCGCGAAAGCCAGGCATGGAGGCTTAAACTTGTAATCCCAGTGACACAGGAGGCTGAGGCAGGAGATAGCAAGTTCAAAGCCAGTCTCTACAATTTAGTGAGACACTGCTTCAAATTAAAAAAAATAAAAAGGGCTGGGGATGTGGCTCAGTGGTTAGGTGGCCCTGGATTCAATCCCTGGTACCAAAAACAACAAAATAAATGGTACTCAAATGTTTGATGAATTCAGTGAAAGGAGGAGAGGGCAGGAAATCCTCCTTTAATGTCTCCTTTATCTTTATTCCCCACAAAAGGACAGTATGTCCTATTAATTTTCTGTTTAAATCTCTTTAATTCCATGTCCAAATGCTATTTGAAATCTTACATCTTGACAATAACAAATAGGCTCTCTATGCCTCCATTCTTGACCTCACATACCTTCTACAATGTTGTTAGAATAATACTTTAAACTGGGCACTATGGCATATGCTTGTAATCCCAGTGACTCCGGAGGCTGAGGCATAAGAATCTTGAGTTCAAAGCCAGCCTTAGCAACTGCGAGGTGCTAAATTTTCCTTAGTAACACATAAAAATGGAGAAACACATACAAATCTAAATAAAAAATTACCTATTTATCTACCAATTCATTGAAAGCCTTGTTAAAAATTTATATGATTATAATATCTTAATGGAATATAAATGTGCATATGTATATACTATACCTATATTTTAGCAGTCAATATGTTGAATACCATTTTATCAAATATTTTATTATTGTTCTTCTAAGTAACTAATATGACTCATTCAAATTGGGACAAATTTGAACTTTACCTGTCCCTTTACTTTATATTTCACCACTTCTGGTATTATTGCAGTGGCTACTATTTACAGAAAAATGATGAATCCTAGTGGTGAGTCTGGGTATCTTTAATCTTAATGCAGTCTTAAAAGGTAATGCATTGGCTGTTTCACCATTCAATAAGATGTTATTGGTTTCCAACATCAATCTTTGTCAAGTTAACTAACAAAATATGTCTGATCTTAGAATTTTTAATCACAAGGAAAAAGTATTTAATTTTTTTCAGATGTCTTTCTTGCATCAAATTGATTTCTCCTTTCAACTAGTTATTACTTAAAATTTTTACCAAAGTAGATCAATCATAAGATACTTTTAAATTTATTAATATAACTTACTTGGCCCTCAGGACCTAGATTCCATCTTTTAAGATCATATCCTACCCTTTACTCATTGTTCAAGAAACATGTCAGGCTTTCTCAATCACTATCATCTTTGTGCCCTTTGATAATAGAACGCCTTTTCTTAGGCTTCCTGCTAATTTCTCAATCAACCTTCAAGACTCAGCAAATTAAATCACCTTCTATGCTTCTTCCTCATTTCTATCACTCCTCTCTTCTCCACCACACAAAGAATTTGGCACATCTCATTGTGCTATTGGCTTGTATTATATTCTAAGATGTTTTTGGATAAGCAAAAGTTCACTTAATGAAGTCCAAGTTCTCAATCTTTTCTTTATAAAAGCACTATAATAACCAAAAATTATGTTTTGTGTTTATTAATAAATACCCTAGATGATCAAAGATTTAATTTATATCTTAATACGTGAAGTTTTCTTAGACTTCATTATTATATAATAATGTTTAACTGATATTTTAAGTGTATAAAAACAAAGAACACTTCCTAATGTCTCACTAAAGTCCTTGAGTTTTTCACTTAAATTTCCACTTAAAAATGTTAAAACTGGCTGGGAGAGGTAGTTCATGCCTATAATCCCAGTGGTCAGGAGGCTGAGAGAGGAGGATTGAAAGTTCAAACCCAGCCTCAGCAAAAATTGAGGACCTAAGCAACTCAATGAGACCCTGTCTCTAAATACAAAATAGGGTTGGGGATATGTCTCAGTGACCAAGTGCTCCCGAGTTCAATCATGGTACCCCCCACCCCCAGGTAAAAAAAAAGATACAACTGTCTCAGTGGCTTGGGAGGCTAAGATAGGAGAATGGCCAGCCCCAGCAATGGCAATTTGCTAAGTAACTCAGTGAGACCCTGTCTCTAAATAAAACACAAAATAGGGCTGGGGATGTGGCTCAGTGGCTGAGTGCCTCAGAGTTCAATCCCCAGTACTGCCCCCCTCCAAAAAAAGATACAACTGAAGCATGAGGTAATTTCTTCTTTTAAATTCCAGATTGTTGGAATTATGAATGCTAAAATGTAATCTATGGGCATATGTACAGCCTAATAATTCTTATTTTGTGACTACAAAATCTCACCTTTAATATCCAGAAATACAAAATGGGACAGAGGTGAGGGGCGATAAGCTGATAGCTAAAATTTTTTTCCCAGTAAAATAAATGCAATGGGTTGATTTAACCTTTAGAACTTTGTTATCAGATTTAATAGTCCTCTTTGATGAGGACTATAAGTATGTGCTTTTCTGCAATTGTAATTGCATTAAATATAATGGTCTGAAAGTTAGGGCTATTTCACAACCATGCACTGTACCAACTCCAGGGAAAACCATTCACATTTTAGCTCAACCATGTATTGTAGCCCTGACTAGGTTAGCCATTTGCACTCATTTTAAGACTACACTCAGTTCAAGGTCACTCCACCAACACCAATATAACACAAAATTATCAAGTATTTCCCTTGGTGTGAGTTAACTTTTCTCAATTGGAGCAGTTCCAAACTCTTTTTCTTTTCTCATTCTCTTCTCCAACCATTGTTTTATTCAGCAAAAACAAAGGCTAGCTAGATAAAACATTCTTAACACTTAACTGGAGGGAAGGGAATGATGATAATGATTTATTGGGGATTTCTCTCAACCCCACACATTTATTTTTACAATTACACTATATTTGTGTATAGTAATAAGATCAAAGTAATGCTAGTTATTTTTTAGTTTCTGTAAAGAAAAAGTAATTTTCAGACAAACATTTTAAACTATCATAAGTAAACATAGGGGCTGGGGATGTGGCTCAAGCGGTAGCGCGCTTTTAGAATTATTATTTAAAAAAATATTTTTAGTTGTAGATGGACACAATGCCTTTATTTTATTTTAATATGGTGCTGAGGATCAAACCCAGTACCTCACACAAGCTAGGCAAGCACTCTACCACTGAGCCACAACCCTAGCCCCTATTATTATTTTTTTAAATACATTTTAGTTGTAGATAGACAGAATATCTTTATTTTATTTATTTTTATGTGGTGCTGAGGATTGAATCCAGTACCTCAAGTGTGCAAGGCACTCTATCGCTGAGCCACAACCCATCCCCTGGAATTATTATTTTTATATTATCAAAATAACTTAAAACCCAAGAAGAACGACATAACATCCACTCCCCTGCAACTAGAGATGGTTTATTTATATCTTTTTTAAGCCTTTGATTTGAGAGATATTTGCTGACAGATTAAACATTAGCAACTAGTATCAGAACGTAGAACTTGTCAGCTAGGGTTGTAACTCAGTGGTAGAGCACTTGCCTAGCATGTATAAGGCACTGGGTTTAATTCTCAGCACCACATAAAAATAAGTTAAAAAAAAAGTCCATCAACAACTAAAAAAGAATTTAAAAAAAAAACTAGAATTTAAAGTCAGCATGTTAACAGAAGAAAATTTTACAGTATATTAGAATTCAGTAATTTGGAACATCCACACAGTTTTTTTTATAGAAAAAAACTTCAAAATACCTACAATTAATCAATCTTAAAGAGTTACACATTTATGATCCATGGTTATCTCACTTATAATTTTATTGTATCAGTATTCTTTTTTCTGAGTTTATAATGTCCAATTCTTAAAATTAATAAACCACACTAAAAACATTAAAAACTTGATGTATAGTAATTGAAATAATTTTTACTACTAGTACTACAATTTTATACATAAAATTAACCTTCTACAGAAAACAAAACTCTTGACTCTGAACATTAAATATACATTTTTTTCAGGATAAAATGCATATAACCAACTTTTCCTATCACAAAAATTGTTAACATTTAATTAATTTAAATAAGCTTGATAAGTACATTAGTTACTTTATAATAATATTGACTTACTATCATTATTACCTTACAGATGTCAACAAGAAGTTCAAAATACATACCTCTTGTGCAAGATCTTGTGCGCTGGAACTAAGAGGAAATGGAGGACTGGCCTTGTTCATGTGTACAGTGACAGCATTGTGTATCTTAAATGCATTCTGAAAATCTTTATTTTGTACAAGTTGCAAGAGCAGTGAAATATCCTCCTGGCTCTGAGAATCTACTAAAGTATGTTGGATATGTTTAAGTGAGGAAAACAAGTCTTCCACTTCTAGTAAAAGAAAGAAAAAGTATCAAAAGATTAATTGTTTTGGTCTTAATTCAACATGTATTTTAAGATAAAATTTCTTGAATCAATTTTCAGGGGAAAAAAAACCTGTAAATATTTTGGAGTGTTACAATCCATGTTCTTTTACTTATTTTTAAGTAAAACTATAAACACTGTGTAAGAGGATAATTTGCATCTTTGAAAGTTTTTTAATTACAAACTAATCTATACTCCTTATAAAAAATATACTCCTTTTATAAAAAAAAATGAGGGGAGGAAAACAAATTAATAAAGTTAAAAACTATCAACAGTCCCATCTCCTAGAAGCAATTTTACTTAACAGTCAGTATATTTTCCTATTTTATTTAACAGTATGTTGTAATTGTTTTTTCATATCACTAAGTAGTCTTTTGAAACATATATAATGGCTCCATGATATTTTACTTGGTTAAACCGTTCTTTATAATGACCATTACACAAAAGTTGAACATTTAGGTTGCTTCCATTTTTTGCTGTTGTAAGTAATAATAAATATTTTAGTACATAATAATCAGTGCTGAATATAAATCTGAGACTTACATTTTATTAAAATAGTTCCTAGAAACAGAACTTAAGAGTTTGGCATTTTAAAGTTCGAATAGACTTCTAGGGAGATTTGCTAATTTAAATCCCATTAGCAATATTTTTAATCAGAAGTCATCATTTTCAAAAACTTTGATTTCTTTGATTAATAGGGAAGCTGAAGTTTATTCATGTTTATCAGGAACTTCTGTTGTCCCTAAAACTCTAATGAATATGTGTATTCCTTAAAATTGTACTTGGAAGTTCTGGGCATCTGTTTTGTATCATAGGTCTACTAAATGCATATATAACACATACATTTTTCTGGGAAATGGTTATTCCAAAATGGTTAAGAACCATTGGTAATCTCTTCCCTACTCCCCAAAAGGGTCTATATGTAAGAGCATTAAAATAAAAAGTCATTACATTAAAAGTCATCATTTTAAAATTTTTCTTGGCTTTTAAAATTAGTTAATCATTTTTTCAGTATACCTCCTGTTCCCTTTTCCCCACTCTTCTATAAAGAAAAGTCCTATTGAGGTACTGACTGAAATAAAACCTATAAATGAACCTGGGAAAAAGTTATAGTGGATACTGGTTCATATATACAGTCATATGGAAAAAAGAAACTTCCCATTTAAGTCTTTTTGTTGTTTCTTCCTATAAAATCTAATTTATTGATTGAAACATTTAATGAACTAGTGGAACAGATCAAGTTACCAAACACTCAAGTGTTTTCAAACTAGCATTAATACAAGGAAATATGAACAAAACCAAATGTAGCTAAAACAAATAAATTACTTAAGAGCAAATCTGAAATACCAAATGACACATGCCCTGTGATAAAATGAATATGTACTGACAAATAAGTTTAGCAACTTAAAGGTCATTAAAAGTGATGTGGCTTCTGTCCTATAACATACAAAGAAATAAATACCTATGGCTTTAGCCCTAATGCTGATTATCATAAATGAAATGAGTTCATTTTCTTTACTCAGTTCTTCATTACTATATTCTGACAAGATTTTTTCCTTTGATATTAAGAATGATGTCATAATGAATAATAAAATCAGTAGTATTAATGCAGGGATTCTTATTTTGGTATACATTCTCATTCATATTTTAATTTCATGTAAAAATTCTTAATTTCAAAGGTCAGAATATTTAGTTGTAGATGGAAAACAACTTTGTTCCTAAGGGGTACATCTTAAAAAGTACTTTATAAACTGGACAGAGTGGCTCAAGCCTGTAATCCCAGAAGCTCAGGAGGCTGAAGCAGGAGGATCACAAGTTTAAAGCCAGCCTTACCAACTTAGCAAGGTTCTAAGAAACATAGCAAGACCCTATATCAAAATAAAAAGGGCTGAAGAGTGGCTCAGTGGTTAAGTGCCCATGGGTTCAATCCCAATTAGAAAAAAAAAAAAAAAAAAAAAAGTATTTCATAAATACATATTATTCCAAAATGATTTTCTACTCATTCAGAGAAATGTTACCTTCTCTGATGGCTATATTTATAACTTCAAATAAAAATTCACCTAAGTTCTTCAACGTTCTGTGCAATTTCAGAGGGAATTTTAAAAATCTAATCAGATCCTACACTAAATCAGTACTGTTAAATATGTACACTCTTCTGTAATTAAGATGAAGACAGGGCTGTAGCTGTGGCTCAGTAGCAGCGCGCTTGCCTAGCATGCTTGGGGCACTGGGTTCGATCCTCAGTACCATATAAAAATAAACAAATAAAACAAAGGCATTCTGTTCAACTGCAACTACAAATTTTTTTTTTTTTTAAAAGATGAAGACAGGAGATTAGGCGTGTAGCTCAGTGGTAGAACACTTGTCTAGAATGCCTAAGGTCCTGAGTTCATTTTCTAGTACCATAAAAAAGATAAAGATATACCACAGAAGAGAGGACAGAATACCAATAGAAGAGATTCCCTTCCATAACTCCATTTACAGACAACAGATATAAGGAGAAAGAACCATATACAGAGAAAAAGATGCATGGAAAATCACACAGTTACCATGAAAGACCGACATAAGTACTAACTCAGGGAATGGACAAAGAAGGGAGTACTGAGACAGAGAAGAACCCAGAGCAGGGCAGATTAGGGACATATGGTAGAGGAGAAGCAGAGGCAGGCACAGCAAATCTGCCTTTCATAATAAGTTCTAGTCTATAGCAATTTTCCTACAAGGAAGCTCTTTATATATAGTTTAAATTCCTTGCCCTGAAGTTTGATCTATTTCTCCTTACTTGATTTTCAGTAGAAATTACTCTAAGTTTCATCATGGTCTCTAACATTTCATATAATACTTAAATTCTGATTATTTATGTTAAAAGAAAGGCTAAATGATCTTAAAGGGAAAAAATCATTTTCATTTGCTTTAGAGTACAATTATTCAGATAAATATAAACATATGTAGTGGTCCACAAATCCATCCCTTTAATTCTCCAGTCCTAGCCCTCTCCTGAGAATCTAAAATGTAAAAGAATGAAGATTCTAAAATAGGCAACAAAAAGCAATCACCAGGGTTGAGATTGTGGCTCAGTGGTAGAACACTTGCCTAGCATGTGTGAGATGCTGGGTTCAATTCTCAGCACTGCATGTAAATACGTGAAATAAAGGTTCATCAACATCTAAAAAATAATTTTTTAAAAAAGCAATCACCAAGAGTTATATGAAATCCTATCTTCAAATACATAAGACTCTGGGCAGCAAGATTGGAGAATTTTTTGATTATATAAACACTAAACTTACCTAAGGAAGCTAAGGCATCTCCATCTCTAGAGATGTTTCAAAGCAGATAAATACAAATATAAACAGTAGTACACTCTGAATTAACTTTATTTTTACTTATTACTCCCACTTACCCCACAAGAAAACAGTTTCTGGTGATCTATTTCAGTATTAAGATTTCTTTGTTTAAATATCAGGTAGTCTTTTTTTTTGGGGGGGGGTGGCAACCTTGAGATTGAATCTAGGGTCTTGAACATGCTAAGCAGATTTCTCTACAACTGATGTGATGTCCCCATCCATTTTTCTTGTTTAAATTTAAGAACATAAAAATCCCCGAACTTTGGTTTTCAGTGGCCTAGGGCAACATAAATTTTTATTTTTTTTGAGAGAGAGAATTTTAATATCTATTTTTTAGTTTTTGGTGGACACAACATCTTTGTTTGTATGTGGTGCCAGGCGAGCGCGCTACTGCTTGAGCCACATCCCCAGCCCGCAACATAAATTTTTATAAAATAATCAGAAGCTTAGGAAAGATCCTGAACAGTAATTACTCATTAACAACTTAGTTAACAAATTAAAAGCAAATACTAGATAGGCTTAGTATTTAGCTCAGTGATAGAGCCCTGGCTTAGTATGCACAAAGCCCTGTGTTTGAGCCCCAGCACTAAAAGAAATAATAAAATAAAATCCCCCCCCCATACTAAAGTCCAGGGGGCCCCACAATGTTAGAGGAGTATATACTCAAGGATACTTGAGAGATAACAGAGCAACAATCTTATTCCTAAATGTAGAAAAACAATGGAAAACTGTCTTGAAATGACCTCTACTCAACTAAGTACAAAAACCTCATAGTTGTTTCCTGGACAGAACTGAAACCCACCTGGAAAGGAAAACGTCCTAAATCTACAGTCAGAATGCCTAAATCATAGCAAATGATCACTCTTTAATTGTATTATATGTTACTGGATAACCTACCTCAAGTCTCTGGAACTTTCTATAAGATGAAGGGGTTTGAAGCAAGCATGGTGAGACACACCTGTAATCCCAGTAACTCAGGAGACTAGGGCAGGAGGATCTCAAGTTCAAGGCCAACCTCAGCAATTTAGCAAGATCCTCAGTAACTTAGCAAAACCTGTCTCAAAGTTTAAAAAAAAAGGTCTGGGACATAGCTCAGTGGTCAAGTGACCCTAGGTTCAATCACCAACACCAAAAATAAAAATAGAACGTAGAAAAAAGATTGAAGGGGGTTGACTAGAATAGAATTTCTCAAGCATGTGTTGGTAACTGCATTAAAATATACATAATTTATTTCAACCTAGTATATACACTCGATTTTTAAGTTAAAGGCTAATGTATATTTATGCAATATACTTCCTATTTTCTATTTATTCTAGTTCATTAAAAATGACTGGGTGGGGCTGGGGATGTGGCTCAAGCGGTAGCGCGCTTGCCTGGCATGCGTGCGGCCGGGGTTCGATCCTCAGCACCACATACAAAGATGTTGTGTCAGCCAAAAAATAAATAAATATTTAAAAATGACTGGGTGATAAGATGACAAATATTAAAAGACACTAAGAAGTGGTGGTAAACATGTACAGAAACTGGAACCTCCATACATTGCTGGTACAAATATCAAATAGTATAGCCACTGTGGATGAGTATGGCAGTTCTTCAATAAGTGAAAAACAGAACTACTATGTGACCCAGCAATTGCACTCCTGCATGTATATCTGAAAGAACAGAAAATGGTTGTTCAAACAAAAACTCGTAAATAAGTATTTCTAACACTATTTATAATAGCAAAAACAAGAAAACAACCCAGATATTCATCAACAATTGAAGAGACAAACATAATATGGTACATCTGTACAATGGGATATTACTCAGCCATAAAAAGGGGGAAAAAAGGAATGAAGTACTGATGCATGCTGGATAAACCCTGAAAACATAATGCTAAGTGAAAAGAGGCCAGTCACCAAACGATACATATTGTTTAATTTCATTCATATGAAATATCCAGAATATCCAAGGAGACAAAGTATATTAGTGATTATTAGGGAAGGGAGGAAAGGAGAATAAAGAGAATGGGTACAGGATTTCTTTTAGGGTGATGAAAATATTTTATAATTATACAGCAGTGATGCTTATATAACCTTCCAAATATTCTAAAAACTAATGAACTGTATAGTTTTAATGTAAATTTTATGACATGCACATGATATCTTAATAAAGCTATTATTTAAAAAATGTAACAAAAATTACTAGTTAAGGCTAATAAATTAATTTCATTAGATGATCTCTCTGGTAGTTTCTGGTTCTTACAAAACTTAAATTTTAAGCCTAGAGATGTAGCTCAGCATTTCTGAGGCCCTAGATTCATCCCCAACAACACTGAATACATACAAACATACACACATTTTCTTCAAACCTACACTGTGTCACTTACTTACATATAGTTTTTTCATTTGATCCCAAGAAAGTCCTGAAACTGAGGCTCAGAAAAATTTACATGACCAAGATCAACAGCAATTAAGGGACTGATTAAAAAGTACTCAATTCTGACTCTGACTTCCCTACAATGTCTAATAAACAACTGTGTCAAGTGTTTTTAACATGCCATCAAATAATGAAACAAATCTTTGCAAGAAGAAAAAAAGTTAAAAAACTATTACTACTTAATGAAGTAGAATGAAGTTTTATTTTTTTTATATTTATTTTTTAGGTGTAAATGGACACAACACAATGCCTTTATTTTTATGTGGTGCTGAGGATCGAACCCGGGTCCCGCCCATGCCAGGAGAGTGCTCTACCACTGAGCCACAATCCCAGCCCCAGAATAAAGTTTTGATACATTATGTCAAAGACTAAATGATGTAGCTTTTTCCTCCCCCCACCCCTTTCTTTCTGTCTTTTTCCAGTACTGGAGCTTGAATCTAGGGCCTTGGACATGCTAGGCAAGCTCTGTACCACTGAGTTACATCCCCAGACTCAGAATTATGTATTAATAACCAAAATTTACACATATACATATGGTCAAATGGATTTTTTTTAATGTACACTGTAGGTTAACTCCAATTTTAGCAATTTTATTAAATCATAAAAGTCTTAAATGGTCCCAACACTTTTTAAATACCAACAGGTTTAATCTTTCAATCTCAAGAAAGGGGGGGAGGCAAGGAACCCCCACAAAAGTCCCTTAAAGGAACAATTAATAAAATTTGTTTGAAATTATATACAGCAGTTAAGCAAAAATGTCAAGATTTATTGGCTGTGGAATTTTGTTTATTGGATTAAAATAAATTTTATTTATTAAAAACAAGTTTATCACAATCGGACAAAATTCCAGTTATACCATGGTCAATCAAAAGTAAGTTAATGACAGAAAGAAATGTGGAAGAGATGTTTTACTTTAAAATGTCAAGACTCTTGGGGCTGGGGCTGAAGCTCAGTGGTAGCACACTTGCCTGGCATGTGTGAGGCACTGGGTTCGATTCTCAGAACCACATATAAATAAATAATATAAAGGTCATCAACAACTAAAAAAATTTTTTTTAAATGAAAGAAAAATGTCAAGACTCTTGCAAATAATTTGAACATTCAGAGACATTAGGGGGGAAAATGTGTACACCAATCAAGACTGAAACATGCTATTAAAGTTATGGAAACACCTCACTTTTTGGCTTTATTCACTCTACTTTCCTTCCCCATTGTGTGTCATCTATTTTCTTCACCCTAAAGTATTTGGTATAAATGAGAAAACTCCTAGTCACAAATTTCAAGAGTCTCCTTATTAACCAAAAAACAGCTCCTCCCACTGTATGCTCTTTCCTGAAGTTTCTTCAAAGGTATAACAATTATATAGCCATATATATGATGGCTGGCATACTTCCCTACCTCATTCACTTTAAATATTCTCTCTACTATATTTACTTGTCCACACCCTGACCCCAAATTACTTAACAGTAAACACAAAAACAGTACAAACCATAACCTAAAAGTATTTGATATTTAACCTTTTCTGTCTCATTCCACCCTAACCTGCATTGTTCTTCTTCCAATTTCTTTAAAGAGATAGTTTGTTTTGATTATGAAAAGAGAACAAAGACAATATTTTATTTGCAATAAGGAAGATTTAAAACAAATGATAATTTTAAGGAAGCCTTTTTAATATATTACAATTTTTATAACATATAGTATTAGTTATTCATTTGAAATCACATTCCAAAATCACGATATTCTATTTTTTGATAAGATTTGGTTTTTAAGTAAAATTCAGTTTATCCCTTCAACACATTGCCAAGTGTAGCAACACTTTCATTAAAAACTACTCAAAGTATCTAATCTTGCCAATCACATTTTAAATTCCCAAAAGGGTATGGTATCTACTTACAGATAAATGATGGGCTGTTTAGAAACTGAAGGCTCCCTCTCAAATAAATCAGTTGCCCCATCCTTCCCTCATTTAAAACAAGGTTGCTGTTTCTAGCTGTGAAAAAAGCTGAGAAGTTGTCTCTTGTCATGTGTGTATTAATCAAAATACTGACAAGGAGACACAATTTTAAGGGAGTATTTTTATTGTACTTTGATGTGTTAGCAGATTATGAACAAGAAAACAAATGTTTGGCAAAAAGGTATTACACTGCATTTTAAATGAAAACTTAAACTGAGGCTGTGACTGACTATAGCAATCTACAATTCTATTACTTATGCTAGTTTTTCTTGCACCCTATAATTAACACTCTTTTGCACTGAATCGATTAATATTAAATCTATCATTTATTTCTCAAAAGTATTAAATCTTGTATTTAAGAAATGAATTACAAATACCTGGTAATTTCAAATTGCTTTAAAGTAAAATGTGCAAGACAGCCTCAAGTTCAAGAACCCCACAAATATATTCATGAAAACCACAGTGGATTGGAAGAAACAGCTGTCTTCCAAACCTGTTAAAAAGTCAGCAATGGAAAAGTAGGAAAAAGTGGGGCCTGGGGATACAGTTCAGTGGCATACCACTTGTGTGAAGCAATGGGTTTCCATCCCCAGCACCACACAAAAAGAAAAAGGGGGGGGGGGGGAGAGAAGCAGCAGCAGCAGCAGCTCAGAGGCTTAGTGGTTGCACAACTACATTTGAGAGGCTAAGGTAAGGAGATCACTTGAACCCCAGAATTGTGACTAACCTGGGCAATAAAGTGAGAATTTCTTTGAAAATTTTTTAAAAAAAGAAAAGAAAAAAAACATAAAGAAATAGGAGGGAGGGAGGGAGGGAAATGATCTTATTTCCTATGCTTAGGTCAAAAACCCCATAACATTTCCCCTAAGTGAATTTGATTTTCAGCTATATTTGTTTCTTTACTGTAATTATATGAATATTGTCTATTAGAAAATATTTATGCCTGATTCTATATTCTATATAATGCAAATGAAAAGATACACTAACCTTAGAGGACTTCAAACAGAAAAAGCAGAATCCAGGTTGGATATATTATACCATAAATTTTCTTCAATAAAGAATATTAACAGAAGGGGTTGGGGTTGTGGTTCAGTGTAGAGAGCTTGCCTAGCATGCCTGAGGCACTGGGTTGGATCCACAGCACCACATAAAATGAACAAATAAAATAAAGGTATTGTGTCTATCTACAACTAAAAAGATATTTAAAAAGGAAAAAGAAGATAATATTAACAAAATATTTTAGGGAGGAAGGGAAGGAGGAAAGGAAAGAGAGGGAGGAAGAAAGAAAGGAGTGATGAAAAATAAATGCTAGTAAGAGGTAATTAGGATTGAGGTATTTTCATCACTATAAAAAAATCCCTTATGAAAAAAACATTAAAATTCCTTAATATACGGCTGGAGCAAATAACTCTGTGGTACAGCACTTGTCTAGTGTGCACAAGGCCCTGGGTTAAAGCCCCAGTACTAGCCCCCCCAAAAAATCCTTCATAGATATCTGGGTATGGTGAGTTCACATCCATAATCTCAGCTTCTCCAGCAGCTGAGGCAGAAGAATCACAAGTTCTAGGCCAGCTTGGGCAATTTCTTAAGACCTTGTCTCAAAATAACAAAAAGGGTCAGGGATCCATAGTTCCATGGTAAAGTGCCCCTGGGTTTAATTCACAGTACCACAAAAAGAAAAGAAAGAGGGACTAGGGTTGTGGCTCAGTGGTACAGTGCTCACCTAGCATGCATGAGGCACTGGGTTTGATCCTCAGCACCGCATAAATGTAAAATAAAGATATTGTGCCCACCCCAAAAAACTAAAACATAAATATTAAAAACAAAGAAAATATCTTTCACAATTGGATTAATATATAATCTTTTAATTTACACTGTAATTATGAAATCTTTTTTTATAACACTATTGGTCAACTCTTTTTTAAAAAATAATTTTTAGTTGTAGATGGACACAATGCCTTTATTTTATTTATTTACTTTTATGTGCTGCTAAGGATCGAACCCAGTGCCTCACGCATGCTAGGCAAATGCTCTACCACCGAGCTACAGCCCCAGCCCTAATTATGACATCTTGAAGGCATTTAACTAATTTCACTATTACTCAACATGTTATGTATAAATTCTTAAAACACAGAGAAAAATGCACATTTGAAACGTGAATACATTTCTAACAACAACAAAGAGTCAAATGACGTGACAGTAAAACTGTTTCAGACTTGGAATAAAGAGACCTAGTGAGACAAATGTAGTATATACATGGTAGCTATCAGCAAAACAGAAAAATACTTTACTATGGGTAGCCACCACTATGGCCTGGTGAGTAAAGTGCAGGCTCCACTGGCAGTTTCCATTCAAATTCTCCACTTTGTACAATATGTATCAACTCCAGATCTGGTAAATTAATTCTTAGTTCTACCACTTATAAGCTTTGTGAAAGCAAGTGATTTAACTGGGGTTCAATTTCTTTATCTCTCAAATGGAGATTACAGAATCCTTGGTTCACAGGATTATCCTGAATTACATGGAATGTGCTTATTAGAGCACCTCATATAGGGCTCAATAGACATTTAAATGGGTGGAAAAATGATAACAACAAAAAACTCTTCTTCCATAAAAAAGTGAAAGCATCTCTTTCTTTCACATCTAAAAAAAGTAAACCACTAATAAGTAAAATATTTCATTTGACTTAGCCTAGTTTTAAAGGGAGCAAGAATTAATGTTTAAAGGCAGCATTTTTCAAACTGACTTCTATCAACTTCTAACACTAGTTCAAATGAGAACATCAGCATGTGCAGGAAATATGGCAGTAAATTCAATGATCAGTTTGGGAATATATGTTTGATATCTATTATCAATCTCACTAGATTCATAATGCCTATTAACATTATAAACACTCAAAGAAGTCCTAAAGTGAGAAGCTATTTAACCCAGTTTTCTTAAGAATCTGAGTTAGTTTGTCACAGAATTTACATATAAATAAATCCCACAAAACTAGTTTTATTTTTTCATACTATGAAATTTGGAGATTGTATAAGGAATCGGAGCCATATTCCATGTTTCAGACTTGGAATAAAGAGACCTAGTGAGACAAATATAGTATATATATGGTACCTATCAGCAAATCAGAAAAATACTTTACTCTGGGTAGCCACCACTTATCTGACTCAATAAGATAAACAGCACTTGTTTATCTTATTGAGTCATTAAACAAATAAATATAATTTAAGCTGCAGTTATTTGTTTTACTACTCTTTTATGAAGTTTAATGAAATCAGAAAATCAAACTGAAAATTGCTTTTAATATTCTGATATAAAATTTTGTGAGTATATAGGCCATGTATGTAATTTTTTATACTAAAAAACATGTTGTAGCTAGGCACATTGGTGCACACCTGTAATCTCAGCAACTTAGGAGACTGAGGCAGGACAATCTCAAATTCAAGGCCAGACTCAGCAACTTAGTGAGACCCAGTTTCAAATTACAAATAAAAAAGGGATGGGGATATATGTAGCTCCATGGTAGAGCATCCCTTGGTTAAATCCCTAGTGCCACACACACACTAAAAAAACTACACAAACACGTTGCAGCAATTGAACATTTAAGGCATATATTAACCAAAGCAAAACATTTTTTATTATTCTGCTATGTTTACTTACCTAATATTTTCACAGTATAATGAGGACTTTCTAAGACAATTCCTTCTTCTGTGTCAAACATAGGATTATCTATTCCAGTCTTTGGAGGAATTTGGGCTAGTTTCTTGAGTCTCATGGAAGAATTAAGGTCAAGTTCTTGCTTTTTCCCTTCTTCTTCTCTCCTACGCCTCATGTCCTCCTGCTGCTGTCGAATACGCTCCAACTGTGCACTTCGTCTTACTGGCATCATCCTGGTGCCCAAATCTCCAGGACAGTCAACAGCCATCTCTCGGTGCTTCTGGTGTTCCTCTGGTGATGCAAGACCAACATTTTTTACTTCGCTGTCTGATTCCTCTGTAACATGCCCATTCATATGGGATGTTGTCATGGTTATCTACAAAAACCTGTACCACTTTTTATAAATCAATTTTTCCTATAAAGCCAATTTTCTTGATTCTGTAGTATAAAATCCATGTTACTTCACACACAAAAAAAAAACAAAAACAAAAAAACTTCTCACATCACATAATAATGCTATGAAAAAATATCCATGAGGGAAATCTAAGGGGAAAGATGGGGGAGAAAAAGTGTAAGAATTACAATATAAAAGCAGACTTTACATAGCCCACTTCCACTTCCACAAAATATTTTTTAAAAATCTAACAAGCATATAATACTATTTTGCTATGTAGATTACGTACACACCTTTCAATTTACAGTTAATGCTGAGATAATCAAAGTGCTTTAAAAAAAAAAGTCATCTCCCAATAACTTGAAGTATACTATTCAATCTTAGGGATAAGCAAAATGATACAAAGCAAAGTTTAGCAAAGTAGGAAAGTAAAAAGTTTTGGATACTAATTTTATAAATAATAGGTTGCTTAAAGTATAAAAAAGTATTAACTTAACCTTTCAAAGTTGCCTCAACATGCTATTTTGTTCTCACTTAATACACATAGAATTAGTTAACTGCTAAAGTCATTGATAGTAATCAATCTGGCACATAGCAGGTCATATTGGTGGCCTCCTTAAAATACAGGTAGTACTGCAGGGGAAAATTAATTCATTTTTAGGAATTTTGAGATGAAGAAGTACCCAAATAATGAGAAACTTCAGCTAGCAGCAAAGGCATCTAACTATTAAACATTAAAGTAGGAAAGGATCAGGTAGATTATCTGTCTTTGGCCACATTTATAAAAACAAGTAGAGTTAATTTTTTTTTAAATTTGTTTAGATTGCAGGATCACATTGGTTATACAGCCACGTTTATACATACAGCAATGCAATCTGTACACGTGGAAAAATGAGAATTCATACCCCATTTGAATCAAATGTATGATATGTCAAGATCATTGTATTGTCTTGAGCAACTAATAAAAAAAAAGAAAATTTGTTTAGAGAAAAGGTAGTATCTATTACTACTCAAAAAGTATTTAAAGTCATACTGTACAGGAAAAAGAACATTTTTTAACTTGAAGAAAACTAAATATTCCTTTTGACTCTGCCACTTCCTTTATGATTTGAGTTTCTCTCAAATTTCAGATTCACTTAAAAAATTATTCATAGGATTATTCTTAGCTGTAAATAAGATAATGTATGCAAGTTATAAAATGAAGATACATATACTAGTAATTAGTATTAATTTGTTTCTCCCATTTAAAAAATGTCCCCAAAATATTTTAATATTTATTTTTTTTAGTTTTCGGCGGACACAACATCTTTGTATGTGGTGCTGAGGATCGAACCCAGGCCGCACGCATGCCAGGCGAGCGCGCATCCCCAGCCCCCCAAAATATTTTAGACAAGAAAAATATTTTATAGGATGACACTGGCTTTTCATCAAGCCATTTCTTGTGCATAAGTAGGCAGATTGTTTATACAAGTGTAAACCCACACATTAAATCTAATTAGCCTTCTTTTACTCAAGGCTTTAAAAATATTTACAATAATAAACCTACTACCTCCTTGAGTTGAACATCATTTCAGTAAAGAAAATGGTTAGAACAGAATGCCAACTAAGCAAAAACCATGTTTTTAAATTATATTCCTAACATCAAACTTATTAAAAATGTCAGGTCCTAATGAAAATAGGAACAGAAACTGCTTAAAACAAATCTACCTAGGCTACCAGGAAAACCATCAAAGCTGACAATCAGGAAAAGAGACAAATTACATGTGGCACTAAAAGTCACATTTTCACAAGAATCATGATAGATTGTAGTCTTCCATTCAAATTTTAGCTTCTTTATTTATAACCATGTTATCTACAAATAAGTGCCTCATTTACCATTAGTTTGTATTTTTTTCATTAAAATGGGAGCTATTAGACTTATGCTAGGTGATTCTTGAGCGTTATGTTGATTATACAAATGCAAATTCAGCTTATTTAATATTTTTACTAAAAACAAAATGAAATTTTTGTAGGAGTTACCCTAGCATTATTTATAATTTTAATTTATAAAATCTAGGAGTGTACCTATTTCTAGAAAATTAACTCTCAACCTTCTTTGTTTATATCAATTACTAGATTATTAAAAATTGAACTTAATGAATATTTTAACATATATGCTAGTCTATACAAATTATGATCTAAAATTAAAACTCTTAAAATGTTTCTTAAAAACTCTTAAGAATGTGTGCACATTCACTACACTAGATCATGAAGGAAATTACAGACCATGCAAGAAAGACTGGGCTAGGTGATCTGGGTCAGAATTCTTATGAGTGGACTATTATCATCATGCTTATCTTTCTGGATCTAGTCTTTTACTCTTAGAAAAATTTCTGCAATCCATTAGTAATCCACTTAAAATTCCACTTTGGTTATCTCTTTTGGTGTTCACAGTACACTGGGAAAGATGGTATAAATGAATGAATGAATGAATGATTATTCTCCAGTTGGTTTCTCCTCACCAGATCCAAATGCGTTAGAGACAGTTATTTTTATACCCCTAATATTTAGAACAATCATGTCATATAGAAAATGCTCAAGAAATATTTATTCAACTAAATTTGGAGTGTCACAAATATACAGAGAACATACAGACATGTAAAACTTAGTGATAGAGAATGACTGAAAACTTAAGGATACATTTCTGTGAACAACTTTTTAAAGGACAACTAAAATTTAACCACATAGAGGAGGAGTCTGTAACAGACAGAATCATATAACCAATAGGAAGGTACAATATGAAACAATAGCACCTTCAGAAAATAACAATGCAGTACCGGATGGGACAATGGAAAAATGTCCTACACGAATAACCATAGGAAAGGGAAGTAGGAGGACAGACCAAGGAGAGTTTTAGAACTAAAGAACTTTATCCTGAAAGTAGTTAAGTATCATTAAAGGCTTTTAAGCAGCGGATGATAAAAATCATGTTCAGTTTTACAGAAATATTATTCCCATATAAGGATAGAGGGTTGAATGAAAGAAGGCAATGAGACTAATTTGAAAGTACCTGTAAGAAAAGGGGTCCTGAACAAAGAGAGTGAAAATGAAGAAAAATTACACTCAAGAAATATGTAGATTATATAATCAGTGGAACTTTGTGTCTATTTAATATAGCAGGACAAAAAGAGAAAAGAGACACAGGATGAAAAGGAAGTGGTAGTTACAATTATAACAACAGCAACATTTACTGAATACTTCTTTATGTGCCAGAAATACAGTAATCTGCCCTTACTCAGTTTTGCTTTCTGCAGTTTCACTTTTTTGTGGTTTGTTACTTGTGGCCTCAAAATATGAAATGAAAAATCCCAGAAATAAACAATGTGTAAAACTGAATGCATTCTGAGTAGCATGACAAAATCTTATGCCATCTTGCTTAGTCCAGGTGGAATGTAAATTGTTCCTTTGTCCAGAATATCCACACTCTTATAGTCATGCTACTCACTCATTAGTCACTATTATACACATAAGAATAAACATAGTACACATAGGGTTTGATACTATCCTGGGTTTTTGGCACCTGTTGGGGAGTATCTTAAAATGTATCTCCCAAGAATAAGGAGACACTACTGTGCAATAAGCACTTCACACAGTATTCATTCATTTAATCCTCATGACAAATTTAGAAGTAGGCCCCATTTTGTAAATAAAGAATGGGAACTGAAGTAGGCCTTGAAGAGGAGATTAAGAATAAGGAAGGGCCATATAAACCAGAGATAGAAAGACAAAAGATAGGCGAGAAAAATACAAATAAGGCTAGTTGACTAAAAAAGGAGAATAGCAGATGATAACTTATGAAATATCTTAAAACTTACTTCTGATGACAGCAAGAGAATCATTAAATGTTTATAAAAGGGGGTGATTTATACATAAATTTAATTGAACATTCACCCTTGGTTAGGTACTAGGGTTACAGAGATAAAATCCATGCCCATTACTCTAGCTACCAAAATTTCCAACAGGGACCTAGAAATCAATGTGTACAGAATTAAACTCCTATTTCCCTCTAATCTGTTCATATTTTCTTTGAACCTATTCCTCTGTTTCCAATTCTAATTAATGCTGTAACATCCATGCAGCTACTCAAAACAGCACAATGTTTAAGAAAATAGCTTCCAAGCCTAGTGTTATGGCTCAGATCTGTAATCCCAGTGACTTGAGATGCTGAGGCAGAAGGCTGAGGCAGAAGGATCGCAAGTTGAAGGCCAGCCTTAGCAATTTAGCAAGGCCTTGGGCAATTTAGTGACTACCTGTCTCAAAATAAAAAATAAAAAGGGCTGGAGATGTAGCTCAGTAGTAAAGCACCAATGGGTTAAATCCCCAGTACCCAAAAGTAAAAAGAAAATGGCTTCCAATCAGAATGCCTAGGATCTAGTCTTTGTCTACCCTCCTTTAAGTCTCAGCTCAAATATATCTGTGGAATTCTCCAATCCCTAACACATTCTTGATTAAGATAGATTACAACTATTTATATCTTTGTCTTTCTATTCCATCAGATAGAACATCCCTGAGGTCAGGACTAGGCTAATTTAACTCTGGATCTATAACACTGCTTATGTTCAGGCCAAGCAAATAGAAAACTTCAGAATATAAACTCCAGCAGTGTGACCTCAGGTTCATACTCTTAACCACTACCCAATGGGTTGCTAAGTATATGACAATATCATGAAGTATGACAGAGAACAGAGAAGGAGAGTAAGACAGAAGGGAAGGAAAATAGAGGTTTTGTTCCAGACACATTAATTTCAAGGTGCCTACCGATCACACAGATTAAATTACTTAATTGGCAGGGGTCTGTTTTGTTCATCTCTATAGCCACGATAACTAAAGTAAGGGCTAAATGCTTAATCAAGTATATGAACAAATCATTCCTCTGTTCAGAACCCCTGATAGTTTTAATACTACCTAGAGAATGAAGTCTAAACTTACAAGGTGAATCTAAGCTTTTAACAGTATTTTATACTTTCCTGCATGAGACTTTTAATTTAGTCTCCTCATTTATGCCTATCCTATACCTTTTTTGTTGTTGTGACCCGCCCAAATTCTGTATGAACTATATCTCCTTTCATCTTCTACCTTCAACACATACTCAAAGTCCCTAATTTCTCTAAGAAATCCTTCTAGACCTCCTGGGTTAAATAACAAGCTCACCATAAAATAATCCAAAAGTCTACATTATGTTCACAAGCTAATTCATGAAAGCCATGAAATATACTGAAGTTCTTAAACAAACCAACCAATATATGTGTCCCACAGTTTTTGCATTATAATTTTTATCATTATAATTTTTAAGCAGGCAATCCACAAATACTCTAGTTTGTTTATATATTTCTTTCAATATATATAAAGAGTAAAAGAGTCCTAGTCCAAAGGAACTTCACTCCCCTCCTTTAAAAACAAGTCTTTTTTGTGACAATTCAGAAGCTGGTAAATGACTGAACTAGAGAAATACCTCCTGATATATAAACAATAGACTATCTTATGAACATAATGGAATATTACTAATTTCCCCCTTTCAATCTCCCAATGGTAAATTAAATAAAGCAAAGTTTCAAAGGCCTATATTTCATTTTCTCATCAGAATTCCTGCTCCCACCTCAAAAACAAATATGATAAAAATAAATCTCTACACAGTTCACAAAGCAAGAAAATACATTTTCAGGTTGGCAGGCCAAAGCTGTTTCAATAACTTCAAACTAGTTTGAGGAGAAAGGGCTTTGCTTGCATGAATTGGTTATAGGACAAGGTAAAAGGAAGTTAAATAAGTGTCAATAAGTGCAAATGATTCAGATTGTGGGGATTGAAACAGCTTAACCAGAACAGGCCCACCGAAAACTCAGTACCAACAAACATAATCATTTGTGTAAGAGCTGGGAAACAAGACATGTCAGAAGGAAAACAATTTCCCAAAACCCGGTAACTTAATTTTTAGGCAGGGGCAAATGGAAAAGACATATTTTGTATGTATTAATATGTTCACAGTCTATACTAGTATCCAGAACTCTTCCAAATTTTTTTTTCAATTCATCCTTCCTCCACTTCTCCAGCAAGTAATGCCCTTTGACCAGCAGCTGGGAAGTCTCATTGTAAGTGATCAGCATTCCTCTGACATTCTAAGAGGCTGGACTATTTGTTTCCATAGAAACAGCTTTGTCAGCTAACACAGGATTCAGGCCAAGAATAGTGAAAAGAACTTACATTATGCAAACTGGAAAAAACCTTGTCTACTATCCTTAGTTTCTCTTCTCTGGTTTTTCACAAAACTCAGGATAACTTTCTTACTCTGTAAAATTCAAAAATCAAATAATTAATCAAGTGTCAAAATCTGTTTTTGAGGGAAGGGGAAAGAAGGGAAAGGTTAGTTCCATATGATATCCAATTCTGTTTGCAGAGAACTAGAATTTCTTAGTACAAAGTTATAAAAAGACATCAACATCACCCCTGTGTCTAACAGAAAACAATTAAAATCGGTGCTGTGTATTATTAGTGCTGTTTGAATTGTCAAATGGTGCATTCATATTGAAAACAGTCTGGAAATTCCTCAAAAAGATAAACAAAAGGAAACCATATGCCCCAGCAATTTCACTCCCAGGTAAAAATCCAGAGAAATGAAAACATACTTCTACACACATGCACACAAATTTGTGCAAAAGTGTCCATAGCAGCACTATTCATAAAAGAGAAACAGTGGCAAGACCCGAAATGTTCAACTGATAGAATCAGGGATGAATAAAAAGGTATATATTTATACATAAAATATTATTAGATTTAAAAAAAGAAAGAAAAAAAGTACTGAAACATGCTACAACTGAGATGAAACTTAAAAAACAATGTAAGTCAGTCACAAAGGATCACACATTACTATATAATTCCATTTATGAAATGTCCAGAATTCACAAATCTATAGAGACAGAAAGTAGATTAATGGTTGATTAGAGTTAGGGGTAGGTGTGTGGAAAGGAGAATTATAGTTGGGTGCAGGTTTCTTTGGAAGATGAGGTAAATTAATTATGGTAAGCTACACAACTCTAAAGATCCTAAAAGTCACTGAACCATACACATGAAATGGGTGAGCAGTATGATATATGAATTAAATTTCAATAAAGTTATTTAAGAAACACAATGAAATACTACTAAAAGCAATAAATTGGTTACAAGTGAAAAGACTGATAATACTAAGCAATAAAGAGGATGAGGAGAATCCAAAACCCTCAGAGAGAATTTAAAATGGTAGAGCCTGACCGGCAGTTTCTTAAAAAGTTAAGCATATATGCTTATCATATGACCTAACAATTCCACACAAGAAAAATAAAAATATATTTTTTATTTGTAAAAATCACAAAGATCTGTAAGGAATATGCATAGCAGCATTATCAATAATACCTTAAAACGGGACACAGTGCCCTTCAAATGGTGAATGGATAAACAAAACAAGGGATATTATTCAACAATGAGAAAAGTATATAGTTAATCATAAATGGTATATAGTTAATCATAAAACTACTGATACAACATAGATGGTCTCAAAAACATAATGCCACACACAACAGTACATATGGTATGATTCCAGTTATATGAAATTTCTAGAAAAAGAAAAACTAGTACTTTTATAAAAAGCAATTTGATGGTTTCCTAGGACTAAGGGTCAGAGCAAAGACTGACTGTAAACTGGCAAAGGGAATGTTTCATGTCAAAGAATTGTTCTAAAATTAGATTCCAGTGATGACTGTGCAATCACATAAAATTTATTAAAACCCAAACTGGACCCATAAAATGTGAATTTCATAGATATGAAATATATCTGGATAAAGTTGTTTTAAAAACTCATTAAGTTGAACACTTAATGAGTAAATATTAATATGTTATACCTATTCATCTGATTTTATTTTTTTTAATATTTATTTTTTAGTTGTTGGTGGACGCAATACCTTATTTATTTTTACGAGGCACTGAGGATCAAAACCCACATGTGTTAGGCATGTGCTCTACCACTAAGCCACAACCCCACCCTCATCTAAGAAAACAAAACCTCAAACTATACACTTAAAATGGACATCCTGTTTCATATAAATCATACATCAAAGAAATAATTTTTAGAAGACCATTGCATATTCCAAAAAATAAGACATATGCTGACATCATATAAAAGACCCTGTCATTGTGACAACATGGATAAAACTGGAGAATGCTGTGCTAAGTGAAATAATCCAGGTATAATACGACATGTACATGTAATCTAAAATAACTGAACTCATAAGGAAGTGGAGAGCAGAATGAGTTACACAGGCCAGAGGGTAAAGAATGGGAAGATGATGGTGAAAGGATAAAAATCTCAGGAGAACTATGAGAGGAATATATGTGTGTGTGTGTGTGTATATATATATATATATATATATATATATATATATATATATATATATCATGCAGTGTATCATAGCGTATTTTCCATTTCAAAATTATCAAGAGAATAAATTTCAAATGTTTTCACCACAAAAAAAATGTTAAGCATTTGAGGGGATAGATTAATTAGCTTGACTAATTATTCCATATTGTATTTATAAATCCTAACATCATTTTGTATCCCATAAATACAATTCCTATAATCTGTCAACTTATAATTTAAAAAAAACTATTAAGAGCTTAAAGAATATTTTATTCCCAAATCACCTTGGCTCTTCTGAAACATTTTTTGGATGCCAATGTTTCTTAATCAGCGTGACTGCCTCCCACCCCCATTCCTAGGGAAATTTAACAATCATTGTACACTATTTTAACTGCCATAACTTGGGGAGGGAGGGGTATTACTGGCATCTACTTCATCTCTGATAAGGCCAGAAGGCTTAACATGCACAGGACAGCTCCCCACAACAAAGGGGCCCGAGTTGTGGCTCAGTGGTAGAGCGCTCACCTAGCATGCGTGAGGCACTGGATTTGATCCTCAGCACCACATAAATAAAGATACTGTGTCCACCTACAGCTAAAACATAAATATTAAAAAAAAAGAATTATTCAGTTCAAAGTGTCAATAATGCCAATCCTGAGAAACTCTTCAGTTAAACAAAGCCAACCTAGTATATATTATTTTCACTGACGCATTCAGTCATTCAATATTTAGGATGTTTCTCACATACAAAATTTAGTGAAGTTTCCTTGCTACACAACTAACAGTGGTATTTTAGCTTATTGTGTTTCAAATGTGTTAAGAATTATTGATTTCCAAATAACGAGTAAACAATGAAGCAGAAGATCCTCAGATATCATTCAATTCAGAAAGATTTAATTTAATCATTAAATGTTCAAGAAGAAACTTCAAGGGTCATCTTCACAGTGGATGGGAAGATAAGAGCAGAAGTTCACTTCATCTTATTATCCTGTAATTTTTAAAGGTCCAAGTGAATAAAAGTTCTGCCGACTTAAAATGTTTAAAAAAAAAATAAAGCTGGGCATGGTGGCACTCACATGTAGTCCCAGCTACTCTGGGGGCTCAGGGAGGAGAATCAGTTGAGCCCAATAGTTCACGGCCAGTCTGAGCAATATAGGGGGACCCTGTCTCAAAGAAATTAACAACAACAACAAAAGCCTTTATTCAGATTAATTCCTCGTTTTACAAATGACAAAGGAAGATCCAGAAATTTTAAGTCATTTGCCAAAATTATACTAGAGGCAGAGTACAAAAAAAGAGAAAAGTCAACGTGATAATGATCACCAACAGAACAATAATAAAACAAAGGGAACAAAAACAACTGCCAAGTAAATCACCTTACACTGTCTATTGGGGTCTGAGGAAGAAAGCAAACACACTTACAGTAACATATTCCAATATATGAGCCATACCCAGCAACTGCTTACAACCCAGCTGGAACAGCACAACACATAAAATGATAGTTAAACATTAAGAATGGCCCACACAAGGAAAAACTAAAAACAGATTCAGACAAAACATTTAATGGTTATAAACGACCATTTTGACACTCTCTATGGTGAACACTGTGTTATGTACTTTAAATATGATTAATCCTAAAATTAAAAAAAAACACCTACAGTTTTAAGAGTACTACTGTTATCCTGAAAGACAAATAAGGAGGCAGATTTAAAGAAGCAAAGTGCTACACAGAACCTCAAAATAAACATTCAAAAATTATAGCAGGTATTTCTTTTTTTTTTTTTTTATTAGCTTAACATTTTTTTTTATTGTTGGTCGTTCAAAACGTTACATAGTTCCTCATACATCATATTTCACAGTTTGATTCAAATGAGTTATGAACTCCCAATTTTATCCCGTATACAGATTGCTGTATCACATCAGTTACCCTTCCATTGATTGACATATTGCCTTTCTAGTGTCTGATGTATTCTGCTGTCTGTATTATTCTCTACTATCCCCCCTCCCCTCCCCTCCCCTCCCCTTTTCTCTCTCTACCCCTTCTACTGTAAATCACTTCTTCCATTTGAATTATCTTGTCTTACCCCTCCTTTCCTCTTATATGTCATTTTGTATAACCCTGAGGATCGCCTTCCATTTCCATGCGATTCCCCTTCTCGTTTCCTTTCCCTCCCACCTCTCAACCCTGTTAATGAAAATCTTCGTCTCAAGCTCTTCGTCCCTACCCTGTCCTTGTTTCCTCCCCTTATATCAGAGGAGTCATTTGGTATTTGTTTTTTAAAGATTGACTAGCTTCACTTAGCATAATCTGCTCTAATGCCATCCATTTCCCTCCAAATTCTATGATTTTGTCATTTTTAAATGCAGAGTAATACTCCATTGTGTATAAATGCCACATTTTTTAATCCATTCATTATAGCAGGTATTTCTGTGTAAATAGTTACATGACTATGTAAATAAATGGTTTAATGTTCATTAAACATATCATATAACCCTTAAGATCTTTATTATATAGTAATTTAAAAGTAATTATCCTTATTTTACAGAGAACAAAAGCAGGGTGATTAATTTTAATGGTTTGAGTAATTAGTGATAAAGGTAGTCATAGTAAGAAAAGTAAAAATGCAGCAGCAGTAGTTAGCAGGCATGATGCAAACATTTCCCATATATTCTCATTTAATCCTTCCAACTCAATTAATTTCAGTTTACAGATGAGGTTAAGTGTTGGGTATGGTGGTAGATGCATGTAATCTTAGGGACTCATGAGGCAGGAGGATCTCAAGTTCAAAGTCACCCTCAGCAACTTAGTGAGGCCCTAAGCAACTTAGTGAGACCCTGAATCAAAATTTAAAAAAAAAAAAAAAAAAAAAGTGGGCAGTGTGGTGGGGATGTGGCTCAGTGTTTAAATACCCTGGGTTCAATCCCCAGTACCACCCCACCCCACCCCACCCAAAAAAGAAAGAAAGATGAGGTTATATTGTTTCTCAAGGTCAGAATTCTAAGTAGCAGAGCCAAGACTCATACTAAGTCTGTATGAATCAACACTAAGAAAAAAAAAAAACTTCTATTGATCATTAAGATTAATTCTCAGTTTAGTGTTTTGGGTATTTCCTAAAAAATTTTTTAGGAAAAAATTCTTTTAAAGGTTGAAATTCCATAAAAAACAAAATCATAGATCCAAATACCTAATAACCACTTCTTGCTTTTTTTGTTGTTGTTTTAAATTTTTTTTTAGTTGTAGGTGGATACAGTAATTTTATTTTAATTATTTATGTTTATGTGATGCAGAACCTAGTGCCTTACACATGCTTGACAAGTGCTCTACTACTGAGCTACAACCCCAGTGCCTCTCTTCTTGCTTTTTTAATGCTTAAAATTTAGCTTTAGTTTTAAGTATTTCCAGGGAACAATGGGGCTGCATACTGGATCAGCCTTCACAAATCTGAATAGTATTGTTATAACAGTACTTTGAAATATAAGAAATACTGAGGGAACAAGAGCCATGATTCTTTGTTCCCCTTACCTGATTGATGCTCATGCTGGGGATGGACTGAGGACCTCATCCATGCTAGGCAATCAATGTACCTTAAACTACATCCTTATCCTCCATGATCTTTTTTTTTCCCCCTGCAACCATGTAAGTGGAGTCCCTATATACATATATTGAAATAAAATATTTTGTTTTTAAGCAGTGGTAAGTTTTGCATTTGCTCAAACCAACACAAAGTTCAAGGTCTTTGGAGATAATTAAAGACCACATTCATGGCTGCAATTGGTTAGAAGCCAAATAGTATCAAAGGTATCAAATGACTGGTTACTTGAACTGCCCCATTATCACCTTCAACTCCTCAGTAATAAAAGATTTAATGCATCCAAAGGTTAGAAAAGTTTTTGAAAAAGATATTAGGACTAAAAGTAATTTATAACATTTTCAAACTCACCAGAAATGGATTTTAAAACATGGTTTTAAAAAACCTGCACAGTGGCTTTTCTATATATGGCTACTAATCAAGAATATACAAGACCTAGTTGGAGAATTAAAGCAGTCTAGATAAGGAACAGAGCCAATGTAAGAGAGAAGATAAAGCCAGGGTTGACTCTGACTGCTAAACTAAATTATTTGAATTTTTTCCTGCAAGCAATGGGAGACAACAGGTTTCTGAAATCTAAATCTATACTGTAACCAGAGTTGACAAGGGGAAAATGTAAATAAAGCAGCCAAAAAAGACAGTAATATTTTACACATGAGAAGGATACAAAGGATAATTTGATAGGATTTAATAACCAGGAAATATAATATTCTATCTATCTATACACATACATATATATATACACATACACACACACATATATATATATATACACACACATACATACACACACACACATACACACACACTAACATGTATAATTCTAAAGTACTCAATAAACAACTGAACCTGTGAGAGTTATGTAACCTTAAAATAAGAAAATCCAGAGAATCAGATCCCTCCTCTCACCCTTAGGGAGGCAGAAAAATGGGGATAAGAATTAGAAAAGAGATGATTAATTCCATTTTTAAGCATTACATTTAAAGTGGGAGTTTTAGCAGGCAGTTAATTACTAAAAAGGGCACTAAGGAGACAAGCCAAATAGTTCCATTTTCTAAATAGCACTGAAAAGTTAGATCACATGGCTCGAATGGGATATAAACTAAAATCCAGATGGGTGAACCCTTATGTAGATCCACAGTACTATATTTCTATAAGATGATATCATGCTGATTACATGCTTCCTTTAAAAGTCTCATAGTTACATAATTCTTTTGCCTTTAAAATATGATCAGAGAAAATTAATATTTCCCCTTAAATGATTCATACTATATATGTTAATAGACTACAAGTTTATTTTAGCACCTGATTGCAATAACATCTATTGCTCAGTTACTAAAAACTGAGTTAACCAAGTAGCAGACACAACCAAGTGGAGAAATGGCAAACATAAATGTGAATTTTCCTACTGAACATGAAAAGTGAAACTAAGCTACCAACATTCCAGTTTTCTAGTGATGCTATTTTTAATAATAAAATATTAATTTATAGCTTAAAAAATGAATATCTGAGAAGTACAACAGAACAGCCCATTAGATAAATTAGTTATCCTCTTGGGGTAAAATTTAGATAGCTTGACAATCGTATCTGTAATATCCCTAAATACATTTATAAACAATTGTATCAAATTGCATCAATCCTACTTGAGAATATCTCAATATACCCCAGCTTCTCTGTTCTCATGCCACTACCTTAATCATATACTCCTTATTTCTTGCATTGCTTTTTTTTCCCCTTTTTTAACAAGCTGCTTAACTAGTCTTGCAAACCTTGGTATTTCTCTCATTTTACATAGTATAGCCAGTCAGATTAACTTTCCTGAAGCACCCCTATTACCATGGCAATGTTCTTTTGAATGTTTTTGTTCCTTTTTCCTTTTGTAAACTACTGTTTACAAAAGGCTTACTGTGTACCATTCATGCACCAGGTTAAGCACCTGGCATGAATTATCTCATTTAACCTTTAAAACAGCTCTTTGTTCACTTCTGTACCTTAGCTTAGCAAAATATGCAATTTGCCCAATTTCAAAGGCTAAATGGCACAGCTGGTTCTGACTCCATTGCACTTTAATGATTATTCTGTAGGGCACATTTTAAATTCCTTCACCTGACATTCATATGGCTCCTTTTGACTTAGTTCTAGAATATTTTTCCCACTCTATTTTTCCTTCCCCTATCTCCCAAATCAAACCAGTTGCTATTTTCCATACTAGCCCTGCAATTTCCCACCTCCACAGCTTTGACATATTATTTTATGCCCAGAAAAACATTCTGTCCATTTATTTTTTTAATATGTTAAATTTTACTCCTCCACTGAGTCTTATGCAATCTTCTTTAAACCCACCTGTTCCCAACCACAATCTACCCTCCCAATACACTTAAATCTGTCTCTGCTGTACCGTTTAATGTCTACCTTGAAATCAGAATGCTTACTAGTTTCATCAATCCTAGTAGATAACAAGCCCTCTGAGGCTTAATATGTGCCTCATATCTAATAAGCTTATACTATGTGCAATACAGTCTTCCCCCACTTATCCACAGTTTTACTTTCTGCAGTTTTGGTTATCTACAGTTAATAAGAAGGGTGTAGTAGAGTATAATAAGATATCTTAAAAGAAACAATTTTTTCTTCAGATAATTTTTCTTACAGTATATCATCATAATTGTTTTATTTAATCATTATTATGCTATTAATCTCCTGTCTAATTTATGAATTAATCTTTATCACAGGTATGTACATAAAGGAAAAAAATCACAGTATTTATAGAGCTTGATATTATCCACAGTTTTGGATATCTATTGTGGGTCTTAGAACATGTCCCCAAGGAGGGACTACTGTGCTACAAATATTTTTCTGAATGAAAATCTTTTTGCCCAAAGAACGACTTTTTGTGGCAGAGAACGGGAGTTTCTTACTATAAATGTTCTCATTCATAATTTTACACACACAGTTAAATCAATATGGTCTTCTAAGAAATGGTAAACTGGCCATCAAACTTAAAATACATTCAAAGGTCGGAATATCATTTAATAGAGATATGTACATGAGAGGATGAGTTATGGCCATTCGTCTTCCATCAAGCATGTACTTTCCTTTGAAGCAATGAAGAGTTGATTCCCAGAACAACAAAAATAAATGATGAGAAAGAATAACAAAATGTTTTTGCTTCAGTATCTCTTCTGGAGACAAATGTTCTCAAGACTTGAAGAACCACAAAGTTGGTAAAATGAACCAAAGGTTAAAGTCAAAGAACCTTAAGGTCTAAATCTATTTATGAAATACAGATATTCCTAAGTTAATATGAAGTAGAAGTGCATTTAACAGATTGACTCCTTAGAAAAGTCCCTTTGTGGGGCTGGGGTTGTGGCTCAGTGGTAGAGTGCTCACCTAGCATGCACGAGGCACTGGGTTTGATCCTCAGCACCATATAAATGTAAAATAAAGATATTGTGTCCACTTAAAACAAAACAAAACAAAATATTTTAAAAAAAGAAACGTCCCTTTGTTTTTATCCACCTCAAAAAATAGTCCATTATTTTAGACATTTCTTTACTTTGGATAAACTAAAACCAAGACCACAGCAAACAGAAATACAATATACATACATAGAAATAGGACATATGGCTGGGGGGGTTCATCTCAGTGGCAGAGTACATGACTAGTAAATGTAAGACCCAGGTTCAATTCTAAGAGCCAGGAAAAAAAAAGGAAGAAAGTAAAGAATAAACAAGGTGTATGTATACATAACATATATACAAAAAACATCTAGGGTAATATTTATGACAATGTTAAAACCACACAAACCCATTTTTCTGAAGGAAAGAATCATTAAATAATTTCAAAGAGTTATTATCAAGGCAATATTCTGAAATCACTCAAGTTTAAGGTTCCATGTCAAGCCTCCTGCCTATACTCATCAAAATCTTTTCCACACTAAGAGGGAGGCCCAGAAAGACCTATTGATGTTTCTGATTTAATAATCAAGTCCTAAAGCACTTATTTTTCTGTACTACTTACTTTGTGATTAATATGTCCTACCTGGCATTGTCATATATTATTAATTATTTGCATATGAGTACCAACCTCATCTACTAATAGTGGCTCTTCCAGGCCCTGCACAGTGCTGTATATGCTCACATTATAAACTTGGTACCTATTGCATTAAATCTGAATGAGTATTTAAACAATGGGTGGGGAACATAACTATTACTTCAAAGTACTTAATAATCCAAGGAAAGAAATGTCTGCAAATTCATTAATGACAATTATAAGGAAGTAAAAATAAACTGATACAAATAATCACTAGCATAGTGAGAGCATTGTTTTTTAATTACTTTACAAACTGAGACTCTGATACACTTTTGTGTTGTCTGTACAGTTGTGTAAAAAACCCCTACATATCTGAATATAGTTTTTTAAAAAAAGAAAATAGCCTCATAAAACTTACTAGATGACTAATTCAATGCCTTACCCCCTCTATCTGAGTTCTGCCTAGAGAATAACTGCTTTTTTTGTTTTCATTTTTAAATTGATGCACTGTAGTTGTACATAATGGTGGGATTTGTTATCACATATTCATATATGTATACAACATGACAATTTAGCCAATATCACTCTTCAGAATATCCCTTTTTCCTTCCTTATTTCCTCTCCCTAGTCCTTTTCCTCTATTGATCTCCGTTTGACTTTCACGAGACCCCCACCTTTCTTTTCCTTTTTACTCCCTAGCTTCCACATGAGAGAAAACGTATAACCCTTAATTTTTTAGTTTGGCTTATTTTTCTTAACATTCTCAAGTACCATCCATTTTCCTGCAAATGACATTAATTTCATTTTTCTTTATGGCTGAATAAAACTTCATTCTTCATTGTGTGTATGTGGGGGGGAGGGGGTTCCAGTCTGGCTATTGTGAATGGTGCTGCTGTAAACCTGGGTATGCACATATTCTTAAAGTATGATGACTTCAATTCTTTAGGATAAATGCCAAGAAGCAAATAGCTCGGTCATATGGTGGTCCCATGTCTAGACTTTTGAAGAACCTCCATACTGATTTCTATGGTGATTGTTCTAATTTACAATCCCATCAACAGTGTAAAAAGTGTTCCTTTTCAGAAAATCACTTTTTTTTTTTTAATTTTTTAATATTTATTTTTTAGTTTTCGGTGAACACAACATCTTTGTTGGTATGTGGTGCTGAGGATCGAACCCGGGCCGCACGCATGCCAGGCGAGCGCGCTACCGCTTGAGCCACATCCCCAGCCCAGAAAATCACTTTTAACTCAGCTGTTTTCATCTTGAATTTACCTCCATATTTCTAGCAACATGCATAGAAAGAGACCACATGTATACCTTATGTACACACACACACACACACACACACGCCATTTCCTGTGACTTTTTCAATCACAGCTAATATCTGTTGAGCATTTTCTATAGAAGACGAGAATTACCTCTTCCAATAAGTTATATTTCACTTCTTTGTTAAAGTACTAACATATCCCCACATTCTCTGGTAGAAGAATCAATATATTCAAACTAATCAAGTAATCTATAATTTTCTTCTTTGTGTTTGTGTGTGAGATTGTGGGATGGCTTTTGGAGCCCTCCATCTTCCTCTCTCTACTAGGATATTTTCCCTTTGCTCAGATCCATTGATCATCCTCCTCCATCTACTCCAAGTTCTAGAAAGCTGATTACAAAGACTTTGTGACCTATATTCTCTTATCTTACAGAGAGAAGTATCCATTACCTATGGGACATACTCACTTACCTATGGGAAGAAAGGAAAAGGTCTCTGGGTTCTTCATTCTTCCAGTTTCCTCCTATGGTCTGGCAAGGGTTAAGTTCCTCTAAGGTCCCATCAAGTCAATCCACTTCTATAGCAATAGCTCTAGGTAAATTATAGTAACTATTCCTCCCTTGTTCCTTCAAAATTGAGCTTAATAGGTTTCCTGCTGTTGCTAAGCCTAGGCTGATTCAGGATCCTTTGTTAATTCCTTTATCATCACCTACACCTTTGTGAATAGTCTTTTCATTAAACTCTCTTCCATTACTGCAGTTGATTTTACCACACTATACTGCATGGAATCTGACAGACAATACTCCAATGAGAAATCCTTCTCTCAATGTTTAGCACTTAGAGCCATCATTTCTTCATCCCAATCCTTGAGAATTCTCCTCACACATCCCTCCTCTTTCTTAATATAGCCTCCTCTTCTTGAGAGTCCTCCAAGAATTTCCTGATAAAAGGGGTAAATTTTTTTTGAGATGTTTATATACTTGGTAGTAGAGCAGTTAACATCCTTGAGATATTCTTTTGCTTCCTTGCCTCCTACCTGAATTCCTTATCTTTTTTTTTTTGGGGGGGGGGGTGATGCTGGCAGTTGAACCCTGAGTCTTGTACTTGCTAGGCAAGCACTCCACCACTGAGCTGTGTCCCCTGACTTTTGGCTGTCTTTTTTGTTGTATTCCTCAAGGAAATATTTATAGTGAAATGAATCTTTTCTTCCAATTGGAATAAAAGAAAAACATGGTTGCAAAAATAGTTATTTTGGTATAAGGCTTTGTGTGTCTGTGTGAGTTATCAATAATGCCCACCCAGTACTGGGAACTATACAGGGAAACAAACATTATGTATTTTTGACTCTATAAAACAATTCAATGTTTTGGGAGGGCAATTTTGCCATATCTACCAAATATTTAAAATAAACCACTGCTAGGCTGGGCATGACAGCACCTTCCTGTAATCCCAGTGATCTGGGAAGCTGAGGCAGGAGGATCACAAATTCAAGCCCAGCATCAAAATAAAAAATAAAAACAAATAAAAAGGACTGGGGACATAACTGAGTGGTAAAGTGCCCCTGGGTTCAATCCCTAGTACTTCTCCCAAAGGCTGGGGATATGGCTGGTGGCAGGGTGCCTAGTGAGGCACTGGGTTGATACCTAGCACTACAAAAAATATACTTAACTTCAGATTCATGATTCTGATTGTACTGATTGTTTTATCATGTCAATAACTCACACAGACCTCAAAGAATCCTAATTACTTAACTCATACAGCTGTTTGTTCTCGATGTATTCCTTACAGATTTTTTCCTCCCCTCCAGTTATTTTTCCCAATACATGTTTCTAAAGTTTCAGACACCTCTTTAAAAACTTTACAAGACATTCCAACTTCTGATTTACAGCTTACTAGAGGAAAAAATATGCTCCAAAGGTCAACAAATTAGTAGATGATTACCTCTACCTAGATGGCTTATTGGTATGCAAATAAAATGGGGGGCAGGAATGCATTGTCACTGATGAAATAGAAAATAACTATTTTAGAGTTATCAAAACAATATTAAAGAATATTAAAATTAAAACTAATAAAGACTTATGTCTGAAGTTATCTATAAATTAGACTGAAGCAGTAGCAATGTAGGGCTGGCTGTGTCACCAGAAGAGGAAAGGAAAAGAATCTGACAAGGAAGACTGAAAAGAATACAAATGTCACTGAGTTTAGAATCCAATGAATTTTTAGTACTATGGTACTGAGATATGAGTAATGTTATGTTTTTGGCCAGACTTAAAGGGGAGGAAAACATGTTGGGATATCTTAAATAACAAGAGATTAGAATAAAAGGTCATATAGACGGTTTCTAAACTGTAAATTCTATAATTTAAAAAAAGGGATAACTAAACTACATTTTCATTCAACATTATAAGTACTCACTTGGTACAAAACCCCTGGCACACACACACACAAAAAAGTTCCAAAGGCAATCTTTATCCTTAAGAAACTTAAAATCTAGCATGGACATCAAAAGTAAATAACAATAACAACAACAACAAAAACAACCCCAATACAATTGTAATACTCTTTGATAAGTGCTGAACTAGAACTGCAGAAGATGCCCCAAGGGTTACCTTCAAAGGAAGAGCATCCTAAGATAATTTGCATAAAGATTATAAGGCCTAAGATAGATAGGAAAGGCATCTATTATGCAAAAAGAAAAAAAATTAATACAAACATATTAACATTGGTAAAATTCAATGCTTTATCCAAACATAAGAGTTAATTCACTACAGTAAAATGAACTCTGAAACTATATCATTCTAAATGTAAAATGTAGGCTGCGGGTATAGATCAGGGTAGAGCACTTGCCTAGTGTGGATGAGGCCTTGGGTTCAATCCCCAGTACCACAAAAAAAGAAAGAAAGGAAAGAAAAATGTGTAATGAAAATTACCTAATGAAAAACAACTCCACATAATGCTTAAGAGTCAAACAGAAAAACTGATAAAGCTGAATACTTACACAAGTAAGTAGTTTAAAGTAAGGTAGCAAACTGCTCCCCCATTGACTTTCACTATTATTTCAGAGATGAAAAAACTGACCTCAGTGTACAATTACTATATTCATCACTGACTCAGATTATGACAACCAATTCCACAATTCTATAAAATTACTGAATCAAATTTTTATAATCATACAATCTACTTAAAACATATCTAAATTCAACCGCTCATCACTATTATTACAGTTTGGATACGAGGTGTCCCTCAAAAGCTTCTGTGTTAATGCAGGATTGTGCAGAAATGATAAGACTGTGAGACAGGCAACTCAATCAGTCCATCTTAATTTGAAAGAACTGACTGGATGGTAACTGAAGACAGGTGTAGCATGGCTAGAAGAGTGGGTCACTGGGAGTGTGCCCTGGAAAGGTTCTTCTTCCCTGAGGACCCTTCTCTCCCTCTCTCTGCTTCCTGGCTGCCATGGGGGTAAAGAGCTTTCTTCCACCATGCCCCTCCCCCACATCCTGCCTCATTTTAAGCGCAGAGCAATAGAGTTGCACCTCTGAAACCATAAGCCCTAAATAAATTTTTCCTCTGCTAATTTGTTTCTGTTGGATATTTTGGTCACAGAAATGTAAGGTTAACTACATTTGATTATCTGATTATCTAATATTTATGGAGTACTTAATATATACCAGATACTATGCCTACCATTTTTTTTTTTTTTTGCTATTGTTACTGGGGATTAAACCCAGTGGTGCTGTACCAATGAGCTACACCTCCAGTACTTTTTATTTATTTATTTTGAGATAGTGTCTCCCTAAATTACTGAGACTGATCTTGAACTTGCGATCCTCCTTCTTCGGCCTCCCAAATTGCTGGGATTTCAGGCATATGCCAATATGCCTAGCTTATGCCCACCATTCTTTTTTTCTAATATTTATTTTTTTAGGTGGACACAATATCTTTATTTTACATTTATGTGATGCTGAGAATCGAACCCAGTGCCTCACGAATGCTAGGCGAGTGCGCTACCACTTGAGCCACATGCCCAGCCTCCAATGCCCACCATTAATGATGCACCATCTCAATTAATTCTCAAAGAAGACCTACTGTATTAGGCACTAATACTCTCTCCATTCTGCAGATAAAAAGTCAAACTTTGATAAATTAATTTCCCAGAGTCACACAATTCTAGAAGTTATTTCAGCAAAAGGTGACTTTAGAGTCTGTACAACCACTGTAAGTGCACAAGGATACCTCTAAGTACACACCTGTGGAAAAGCAAGATAAGGCCATTAGTAAATTCATTCTTATAAGTTTATGTCTGTAGAAAAAGTTAATCTAAAACAAATAATAGTTAGATCTCTATCAGCGACAGTGGCACATGTGTGTAGTCGTAGCTAATCAAGTGGCTGAGGAAGAAAGATCACTTGAGCTCATGAGTTCAAGACCAACTTAGGCAACAGAGTAGGACCACATTTGGCTCTAAAAGAAAGGGAGGGAGGGAAAGAAGAGAGGAAAAAAGAAAGAAAACTTAGATTTTCTCCCAATTCAACATATTTATAGCAAACCTAGAATAAATATTATTATTTTCAGTCTCAAAAAGCTCAAGTTTAAACAAACAAATGATAAAACTACAAACTAGAACCAAGCACAAAGTATGTGCCATTCTGATCTGCTTTTCACTATGAATACTTTGGATACCAAATGTGTAGATCTCTTTTCCTTGTACTAACTAATCTCTAATCCTTCAAATAGCAACTGGGTATTCTACAATTCAATTCACTTATGGTACCACCTACCTGCAGTTAGTCTCAGACTCCATAAGCCTTCAAATGCCAACCACAAATCCTGGGCATCTTGTACTTCTAACCATGCAGTTATTAATGGGGGGTTCCTCCTTTAATGTTCATAATTTACTAGAATGGCTCAGGAACACAGGAAGACACTTTACTTACTGTTACTGGTTTATTATAGAGGAATGGCCATATGGAAGAGATGCTCAGGGCAAAGCACAGGAGAATTGGGAGGGGAGAGTGGATTCCATGTATAACACCTTCCTAGCACCTGATATATATACCAACCCCAACAATCTCTAAACACCACTGTTTTTTCTGGAAGCTTTCACTTCACAGGTATGACTGATTAAATCATTGGCCATTAGTGACTAACTACCCTAACCCCTTTTACCTCCCCAGAGGTAAGGGATGGGACTTAAAGTTCCAATCTCTAACATTTCTTGATCCTTCTGGCTCCCAACCTGAGGGGCCCAGGCAAGAAGTATCTCACCTTCTTGCAACAAAAGACACTCTTATCACTCCTATCACTAAAGAAATTCCAAGGGATTTAGAAGATCCATATTAGGAACAGGGACAAAGATCAAACATATTTCTTACTGCATCACAACCACATTAGACACTGAGATACTAAGATTAAAAAGTTATAGCTCCTATCCTTAAGGAGCTTATTTACAATTTATCTGCTCAAAATTCTTCATTTTAATTCAAGTATATTTTAAATACTAAGTCAAAGATGATTTTCTTCAAAATAATTCTAATCTTATCAAGAAGACAATGTTAAACAAAAGTTCCTGAGGCATGCAATAATACCAACTGAGAAAAACAAGGGCCTGGGGTAAAATAAACTTAATTCTAAACAAAAGAACTTTGGGTAAAATATTCTTGAGTCTCAATTTCCTTGTAAAAGGTATAATACTGATAAAGACTTTAAAATGTAGTCAGTAATCTTAAGAAATATATACAGAATATAGCATACTGTTTAACAGAGATGAAACAAGGGATACAATTCTGAATAAGAATTAGGAGAAAACAAAATGTACTAGGATTTGATCAAAAGAACTAACAATCTTGCTCTAAAATTTAATATAAAAGGATAAGGTATAAAGTATAAAAAGATGAGATTCTTTTTAAGATGCCTACAAAAAAAACCTATTAGTTCCTTTTGTCAACTGGTAAGTATCTATTGATTACCCTTAAGTGAATCATTTTGAAAAACATTTGCAGGTCACTTTTATAGACCGTAGATGAATCACCTGGTTCAAAGGATCTGCCTGTATTTCCACTCTGCCCTTGCCCCCCCCACACACACACACACACACACACACACACACACACCTGTGTATGTTTCAGAGGAAGGACCCAAATGACAATCACATTCACAAAATAATCTCATAACACTGGAATCTTTTATTTAATAAGAAACAGTTAAATTTATAGGTTTATTATATATAAAGTGGAGTTCATATAGTTTTTTCAATGGGAGGCCATTTGATTTCTAATACCAAAAGAAGTACTTGTTTAATGCTTAACATTTTCTTCTAGATTTTTGGTCAGGAAATAGATTGTATCCAGAACATAGTTAAATGAATACAAAACAATAGTTACAAGCCCTTGATAAGCTACAAATTAGCTATGAAGAAAGAATATAAAACAATGAATGCATAGTTTTCCAAAGCAATGGCAAGAATATGAAAGGTTCCTACAGGGAACAAGAGTTTGGACAAGTTGAATTTTAAATGAAAAAAATGAACATAGATTCCTGGAGAGTCATTATTCAAGTCTAGATCAGTGGTTTTCATGTTGCAGGATATGACACATTTGTGAGCCATGAAATGGATTTAGTGATTCTCAACCAACTTTTAATTTTATTTTTTAGTTGTAGTTGGACACAACACCTATCTATCTATCTATCTATCTATCTATCTATCTATTTATTTATTTATTTTTAGGTGGTGCTTGAGGTTCAAACCCAGGATCTCACACGTACTAGGCGGGCGCTCTACCGCTGAGCCACAACCCCAGCCCTCAACCAACTTTTAAAAAAACAAAGTAGAATATAAAATCAGAATACATACACTATGTGTAACTAAAGATGTTGTTTCAGAAAACTTTAATGCAAAAACATAAATGAATTGGTTCCCTATGTAAAATATATTTCTTACTGTGGGTCTGGTCAAGCGTTGGAATGCCAAAATTCTAGGTAAAAGGCATGGCATGAACGAAGCCTGAGAGGAAGAAATGCTCAATTATACTCTCCCCTCCGTATCTATGGGTTCCACATCCATGGATTCAACCAACTGTAAATGGAAAATATTTTAAAGAAAAAACTCCATCCGTACTAAACTGGTACAGACATCTTTTGTCACTATTTTCTAAGCCACACAGTATAACAACTACTTTCACAGCATTTACACAGTATTAGGTATAAAAAATAACCTAGCCAAATTAAAGCACATGGGAAGATGTGGAGAGGCTATACACAAATACAGCACCATTTTTACATAAAAAGCAAGCACATTCAGAGATTTGGGATGCTAATCCTCAATGGATACCAAAAAATAACTGTATATGAAAAGAATAAAGAGATTAATTTTGACTGTACACATAAAGGAGCAATCAAAAAAGATGATGACTTGGTGGGTTACACTTTAGGAACGCAGACTTTAGGCTAAGGCTTCAAAAGCTACCATGGGGGCTGGGGGCAGTGGCACACATCTATAATTCCTAACCACAAAAGAGGCTGAGACAGAAGAATTGCAAATTCAAGACTAGCCTCCACAATTTAGGGAGACTCTGACTCAGAATTAAAAAGGGCTCAAGGTATAGCCTGGTGGTAGAGTATCCCTAGATTCAATTCCTCTGTACCACAATAAAAAATAAAAAAGGTAACACTAGGCTTTTGAATAGGTTTTAAATTATTTAGCAAAACACATTATCAAGACAAAAATACGTTGCCTGATATCTAAGAAACCTAAATAATCATATGCAATTCACTGTGTACTGCAAAACAACAGAAACATGTATGTTTTAGTTTTAGTTTGGGGATGAGAATTTAACCCAGGAGCGCTTTATCACTGATCTACATTCCCAACCATTTATATTTTTTTAATTTTTTGCATCAGGGTCTATGTTGCCCAGGCTGGCCTAGAACTTGCAGTCCTCCTGTCTCAGTTTCCCAAGAAGCTGGGATTACAAGCATGTACCACAGCACCTGGTGAAATCTATACTTTCTTATGTATTTTCAGTTAATCTTGTTTCTACAATCCTTTGAATATTTTTTAATTAAATATTTAAGTTATTTCTAAATGTTCTGGTTTTGCCTAATTCCTACCAAAATCTACAGAAATGAATTTTATAGAACATAGATTTCTGGGGAGTTGTTATTCAAGTCTAGATCAGTGGTTTTCATGTTGCAGGATATGACATTTGACAAGCTTATTCTAAAATTTATATGAGCTTAGCCAAAAAAATTCTTGAAAAAGAATAAAACTGGAGAACTCACATTATCTGACTTAAAGACATTAGTAGTTAAGGCTCTACAGTATTGGCAAAAGGACAGACACACAGATCAGTAAAACACAAGAGTTCATAAATACTGATAAAGTCAACAGTTTTTGATTAACAGGGTGATTCAATGAAAAAAAGACAGCCTTTTCAACAACTGGTTATGGAACAAGTGAATAAATTAAATGAAACTCAACTCATACCTCACACTTCATATAAAAATTCACTCAAAATGGATGATAAACCTAAATATAAAACTATGGAACATGTAGAAGAAAATATAAAAGAAGCTCTTTATGACCTTGGGTTAAGGGACACAGTCCTTAGATAAAAACCAAAATTGAAATCAATTTTAAAAAATTAACAAAATTCGTCTTCCTCAAAATTTAAACTTCTGTTTTTTATATAAAGAAAATTATTGTCATTTCCCCTACTGATTTTTTGCCTTAAAGCAGAGGTATGCAAACCAAGTTCAAAGGTCAAATCAGTCAGGTCCTGCTTTTATAAGTACAGCAATAGGAGGAAAAGACATTTCAGTCAAGGACACACCATATATAAAACAATGATCCCATAAGATTATAGTAGAGAGTAAAATTCCTATCATCTAGTGATGTCACAGTTCAATATATTACAAGTCTGTGGTGATGCTTGTGTAAACAAAACCAACTGCATATAAAAGTATAACACATATAATTTATGTATAGTATTTACTTGATATTGATAAAAGTATCTATTTTATGGTTTTTGTACTTCCTATACTATACTTTTTATCATTATTTTAGAGTATAATCCTTCTACTTATAAAAGTGAAACAGTATGCTGGGTAAAAATGACAGCAACCTCATGTATCTCATGTTCTCTGCATCTCTTTACCATCTCAAAAGTGACTTACATCAAGTGACTGACTTATGCCATCTAGATTTGTTTAGGTATACTCCATGATGTTCACACACAAAATCACCTAACTACCTAAGACATTTCTCAGAACATATCTGTCATCAAGTGACACACAACTGTAAAGTTTTATTGTAACGCAATCACATTCATTTTTTGGCTACCTTTGTACTCTAAAAGCAGAACTGAGTACCTATAACAGAGACAATAAGCCCCACAAAGCTTAAAATATTTACAGAAAATATTTCACTACTGTCTTAAAGGATTAAAAGGCCAAGAAATTAGTAAAAGATCTCAAAACTTCAATATTTAGGGTCTTTGAGACAATTATTCAAACAATTATTAAAGAACTATAAAATTATGAGACAAAAGGCCAAAACTGCATGCATTGTTATAATCTTAAGTGATAAGCCCAACTTTACAAAAATGATAAAACAGCTTGATTATAAAGTTTCTGAAACTTTATTCTTCATAATTAAACTGTCTTCTATATTTGAATGATGGGAAAACTTTACAATTCAAATGTATTTAATAAGAATGCACCCACATTTTTCATGAAGGAACATATTGAGTATAAAACAAAATAGTCTGGCTTTTTCTTACATGCACTTTATTTTATACTTCACTTCACACTTTATGATTTAATATAGTCACTGAAATCCTTCAACTCTGATCAAGTCAAACCTTTATGTGACTAATAAGCTGGGTGTGGTGGCACATGCCTGTAATCCCAGTGGCTCCAGAGGTTGAGACAGGAGGATTTCAAGTTCAGAGCCAGCCTCAGCAATGGAAAGCAGCTAAACAACTCAGTGAGACCCTGTCTTTAAATAAAATATAAACTAGGGCTGGGGATGTGGCTCAGTGGTTGAGTGCCCCTGAGTTCAATCCCTGGTACTCAAAAAACAAAACAAACAAACAAAATACACACACACACTTAAGTGACTAATGAAGGGTCTACAGTTGATTTCCTAGTGTAAAGAAGAAACCTAATATTTCCTTTAAACTTCCATAGTTTTTATTCTTAACCTCCAAATTAATTCATCTTCATTCAAAATACAATTCAGTACCTTAAAAAACAGTTTGTCATTTTGTACTTGATCTCTAGAGAATTTCAACCTTATCCCATGGGGCAGACTGAATTAAGATTTCTACACTAAAATTTCTCAAATTTTATGTCTCTCTCTACAGCCACATTGACCTTTTTTCAGCTCTTCAAATGCACACCTGATCCACCTATGCTTTTGCACAAAACTATTCATTCCATCAAGAAAATGTTCCCCTTAGTAAACTCTTATTCAACTTTCAGGTCTCAACTGAAGTTCTTAAGAGAAGTTTTTCCTCACATCATCCTAAGTTAGGTCCATTTGTGCTACATTCACATAAAACTCTGTTCCTTTCCTTCAGAGTATGTAATGTACACCTATGCTTTTATTCTGTCTCCCCCCTTTTTTGATGATCTCAAACCTCCTAGCTCATAGTAAGGGCAGGCAAAGCAAGGCAATCATTAATTTGTTTAAAATGTAACCCACCTTTTCAAGTAAGTAAGCTCTGCCCCTTCTCAGTCTAAGGTCTCTTTTAGGCAGTAATGGTGATGGAAGAATAACAGAGGAAACATGTATGCAGAACTACTTACATATTGATACTTGCTGTACCAAACTTTTGTTGAAATACCTCCTTAAATTCTCAGGTGTGCAAACTCCATTTATTCATTTTATATACCTCAAATTCTTACTCTCAAGGTCTCATCATCTATAAGAAGTACACTTCCTTTCAAGGCATTTCTTCAGATTCTATGTAACAACTTATTAGACATTATTCTACCTTTAAGTACTTCATGATTTTTTTTTTGAAAATTTTTTTTGTAGTTGCAGGTGGACAGAATGCCTTTATTTTATTAGTTTATTTCTACGTGGTTCTAAGGATCCAACCCAGTGCCTCACACATGCTAGGCAAGCGCTCTGCCACTGAGCTATAGCTCCAGCCCACTTCAAGATCTTTTTTTAAAATCTAAATTAGACTTTATATTTTGAGATAATTTCAAATTCACATGTAGTTATAATTAATTATAGAGATCCACATATCCCTTACCAAGTTTCCCCCGACACTAATTTTTTTCCTTCCAGTATGGGGATTGAACACAGGGCACTTTACCATTAAACGACATCCCCATCTCCTTTTTATTCTTTGAGGCAGGGCCTCACCAAACTGCAGAGGCTGGCCTCTAACTTGCAATTTCCAGCATCAGCCTCCTGAGTCACTGGAATTACAGGGTGCATCCCCAAGCCTGCTTTACCCCAAAGCTATTAATTTGAAAAACAATAGTACAATGTCACAATCAGGGTGCTGATAGTGATACAGTTAAGATATACTTCCTCCTTTTACAGTCACACCAACTCCCCTCCCACCTTTACAACTTCCATAAACCCCTGGCAGCAACTAATCTGTTCAATTTCATAATTTTGCATCAAGAATATTATATAAATGGAACCACATAGTAACTTTTGAGATTGACTTTTTTTCATTCGGTATTATCTCTGGAGACTCATCCAGGTTATAGCATGTATCAGTATTTTGTAACTTTTTACTGCAGAGTATTATTTCATGGAATGGATATACAGTTTAACCATTCACCCACTAAAAGATATATGGCTTTTTTTATTATAATACTTTGTTGAAATAAACTCTGCACAAGTAATGTTTGATTAAAGTAATACAAATAACATTTTCTTCCTTCACTTAGCAATTGTATTTATGTTTTTATTTACTTATCCCCAAGCCTATTTTATTTCGAGACAGGGTCTCGCTAAGCTGCTGAGGCTGGCCTTAAACTTGATATCCTCCTGTCTCCTCAGTTGCTACCTTGTCTGGCCTTTTAAACAAGAGTCCTCCAAGTCTGCAAACACCAGTATAGATCAAGTCCTACTAACATGTAAAATGTAGGTAACAGTTATTAAATTATCCTGATTCTTCTGTATACTTTAGTTTATAAAAATCTTATATGACTTTTGTTGTTTTGTGGTTTTGGGGGTTGTTTTTGTGGGGCTGTTTGTTTTAATGCTAGGGATCAAACCCAGGGCTTCATGCATGCTAGGCAAGTGCTCTGCCACAGGAGCTATAACCCCAATCCTCCTTCTTCATTTAAGTATTATTGTATATTTGTTTTTATTTATTCATTCTTGTACTAGTTGGGATAGAACCCAGGGAAATCTACCACTAAGCTACATTCCCAACCCCTTTTATTTCTCAGTTTGAATCAGGTTCTCACTAAGTAGGTGAGGTGAGTCTTGAAATTGCGATTCTGCCTCAGCCATGTGATTATGTTAGTTTTTAAACAAGCAAAATTACTTTTTAAAAAATAACCTTGGATTACTCCCAGAAGCATAAAAGGCTAGCTCAATATTTTTTTAAAGGTTTTTTTTTCTTTAGAGAGAGAGGGGGGGGGGAGAGAGGGAGGGAGGGAAAGAATTTTTGATATTTATTTTTTAGTTATTGGCAGACACAACATCTTTGTTTGTATGTGGTGCTAAGAATCGAACCCGAGCCGTACACATGCTAGGCAAGCGCACTACCACTTGAGCCACATCCCCAGCCCCAGGCTAGCTCAATACTGAAAAATCAGTATAAATAATCATGTTAATAGATTAAAAGAAAAAAAATCTACACCATCTGAATACATGCAGAAAGGTCATTTGACAAAATTCAACTTCAGTATTAAAACAAAAGCAACAAACAAAAACTCTCAGTAATCTGGAGACACACACAAAAAAAACTTTCTTAACCTGGTTAAGAGTGTTCACAAAATGATCTACAGCTAACATATGTTAAAGATAAAATACTGAATACTTTCCCTTTAAGATAGTGATTAAGATAAGGATGCTCCCTCTCACTTCTTTCAACATCTCACTGAAATCCTTAGCCAATGGAATAAGCCAAGAAAAACAAATACAAATAAAGAAAACTTCAAATAAAGAAAAGGAAATGAAAGGTATACAGACTGAAAAGAAAAAAGGCTTCTCTATTCATATACAATACGATTGTCTACTTAGTGAATCCCAGAAATCTATAAACAAACAAACAAAAAACTTTAGCATCAACAACAAAATCAGGCTACAGGGCATGGGGGCAACACCTATAGTCCCAACTATATGGGAGACTAAGGCAGAAGGATTATTTGACCCTATCTTAGGTCAGCCTGGTCTCTAAAAAAAAAAAAAGAGAGAGAGAGATACAAAGTTAATTTATGCAAATTAATTGATCATCTATATACTATCAATGATCAATTTGAAACTAAATTTTAAAAAATTATCCTTTATAGAGGCTGGGGATGTGGCTCAAGCAGTAGCGCACTCGCCTGGCATGCGTGTGGCCCAGGTTCGATCCTCAGCACCACATACAAAACAAAGATGTTGTGTCCACCGAAAAACTAAAAAATAAATATTAAAATTCTCTCTCTCTCTCTCTCTCTTTTAAAAAAAATTATCCTTTATAACAGAACCAATCAAAATACTTAGGTACAGACCTAATAAATTAACTGAAGGATCTATATGTTGAAAACTATAAAACCCTCATGAAAGAAATCAAAGACATAAGTAAATGAAGAGAATACTGTTTTCATAGATTAGAAGACTCAATACTGTTAAAATGTCAGGTTGATTTATCGATCAAACATAATCCCAATCAGAAGCCCAACAGATTTGTGTGTGTGTGTGTGTCTGTGAAAGGCCAAGAAACTAAAATAATCAACAGTTTTGAAAAAGAATTAAGCTGGTGGACTCACTGATGTCAAGATATGTTTAAGTTGTGATAAGACAGTGTGTTACTGGCAAAAGTATAGATAAACAGATCAATGGAATAGAAGTTGTCCCTTTCTTGTGGATTTTAACAGACAAGGGCAATTCAGTGAGAAAGGAGGATGTTTTCAAGAAACCATCAGGTAGCAACAAAAGAAAATAAATAAAAATCTACTTATAGTACTCTCATGTAAAAATTGACTTAAAACAAACATACATCTAAATGTAAAATATGCAAATATAAAATATGAAGAAACAATATAAGAAAAAAAATCTCTGTGATCTTGGATAAGGCAAAAAATTCTGAGCGCAATGGCAAAAGGTAAGATTCATAAAATAAAAAATTGGTGACTTGGGCTTCATCAAAATTTTAAAACTTCAAAAGACACTACTAAGAGAATGAAAAAGTAAACCACAGACTGGGAGAAAATCTTGGCAGGATACTTATTTGACAAAAGACAACAAAGAACTCTCAAAATCTGGCGCTGGGGCTGCAGTTCAGTGGTAGAGTGCCTGCTTAGCATGCACAAGGCCCAAGGTTTAATCCTCAGCATCCTGCCCCCCAAAAAAGAACTCTTTAAGAAAACAATCTAAGCTGGGCAAGGTACAACAAGCATATAGTCCCAGCTCAGGAGCCTCAGGTAGGGGGATCCCTAGAGCCCCAAAGTTCAAGGCCAGCCTGTGCAACAGAGCCAGACCCTATCAATCAATCAATCAACAGACGATTTGGACACTTTACCAAAGATAAAAGACAGCAAAGAAGCACATGAAAAGCTGCTCAACATGATTAGTCACAAGGGAACTGCAATTAAAGACCACAATGAGATACTATTATATACCTTTTAGAATAGCTAAAATTAAAAAGATTGCCCATACCAAGCTGCTGATGAGAATATAAAGTTACTGGAACTCTCATACATACTAGTGGGAATGCAAAGTGCTTTAAAAAATTTGACAATGTTTTGGGGCTGGGATTTTGGCTCAGCAGAAGAGTGCTCACCTAGCATGAGCGGGACCGAGTTTGATTCTCAGCACCCCATAAAAATAAAGGCATTGTGTTGTATCCGTGTACATCTAAAAATAAATAAATATATATTTTAAAAAAAAGTTTGACAATGTTGTCATTTACTATGCTGGTGTAACAAATTAGCACAAACTAGATGTCTTAAAACAACACAGATTTGAGTCGGGCAAGGTGGTACACACCTGTAACCCTGGCGACTCAGAGAGTGAAGCAGGAGGACTGCAAGTCCAGGCAAGCCTCAGCAATTTATGGAGGCCCTAAGTAACTTAGTGAGACCCTTTCTCAAAATAAAACAAAAATTTAAAAGGACTGGGAATGTGGCTCAGTGGTTAAACGCCCCTGGTTCAATTGTCGGGACCAAAACAAAACAAAACAAAACACCCACAAATTACCAGTTTACAGATCTGTAGGTTTACAGAACACTCTGTATACAAATCTATAGGTTTGGGCAGGGCTGCTTTCTTTTCTAGAGGTTCTAAAGATTAATTCTTTTTCTAGCATTTTCCATCTTCTAGAGATCACCTAAATTCCTTCGCTTGGGGCCTCCTCTCCTCTACAAAGCCAGCAACTCTGCATCTTGCTGACCCAATTTCCATTGTTACAAGTTTTTTTTCACACTATTCTTTAGCTTTTCTTATTTCTTCTTTTTTTCTTACATACATGACAATAGTGGAATGCATTACATTCATAATTATCCATTCACAGCACAATTTTTCGTAACTCTGTGTATAAAGTATGTTCACGCCAAATTCATTCCCTTTTTTTAATATTTATTTTTTAGTTGTAGTTGGACATAATACCTTTATTTATTTATTTTTATGTGGTGCTGAGGATGGAACCCAGAGCCTGCATCAAGCTAGGAAGCAGCGTTCTACCACTGAGCCACACCTAGCCCCTTCTCATTCCTTTTTAAAAGGCAATTCTGATACTTGGGCCCTCTAGTATTATTGTATTGAGACTAATTAACAACCTTAATTCAATTTTTCAATTTTGCCTTGTAACCAAACGTATTCACAGGTTCTAGTTATTAGAACATTTTTTTTTGGGGGGGGGGACCAGGGATGGAACTCAGGGGTGCTTAACCACTGAGCCACATCCTTACCTGCTTTTTATTTTTTGAGATATGGTCTTGCTAAAATACCTAAGGCCTCACTAAATTGCTGAAGCTGGCTTTGAACTTGCAATCTTCCTGCCTCAGCCTCCTGAGCCAGCCACTGGGATTACAGGGGTGCACCAATGCACATGCAAGAACATCTTTAAAGACTATTATTCTGCCTATCACAGACTAGGTATTTTGTTTTGTTTAACAAAGCTAAGCAACTTTACCCATATGAGCAGCAATCCCACTTTCAGGTATATACCCAGAAGAAAAGCAGACATGTTCACCAAAAAAAAAAAGAAAGAAAGAAAGAAATCAACTCAAATGTCCTTCAATTGGTGAATGGATAAACAAATGATGGTACATCTATATAAAGAAATAGGATACTCAACAATAAAATATAAGGAATGTGTATTTGCTCAACGACATGGATGAATTTCCAATATATGCAAACAAATGAAAAAAAGCAGAAACAAAAAGCTAAGTATTGTATAATTCCGTTTAAATGATATTCAAGAAAAGAAAATTACAAGGATAGACAGTCACTGGTTCCCAGGGATAAAAGATAGGGGAAAGTTGACTACAAAAGGGTAACACAAGGAGATTTTAGGTGATGGAACTGTTCTGTATTTTGCCTGGTAGTATGCAGTAAAAAATATTTTTTAAAGAAAGGAAACATATAATTTCTTATTCAAATGGGCAGAAACTTAAAAAAATCTGACAATGCCATTTGTAGGCAAGAATGAGAAACCACTACTGGTAGGAATGAAAATCATTACACCTTTAGAGGGTAATATGGCTGTAACTAGTAAAGCTGGAAATGAACATCAACCTATTATCAGCAATTCCCCTTTACAAATGTCATGAATTTTCCATCACACATGTGCTCAGAGGCATGCACAAGAATATTCATTTAACATTGTTTGAAATATTGAAAAAAGGAAAAGGAAGCCAGTATGGTGGCATGCACCAGTAATCACAGCTACTCTGGAGGCTGAGTGAGGCAAGAGAATCTCAAGTTAGAGGCCAACCTCAGCAACTTAGGGAGACCCTGTCTCAATGTACTGTACCCCTGGGTTCAATTCCCTGTACTCCACTAAAAAAAAAAAAAAAAAAAGTGGGGGATGCATAAGGGAAAGAACTGACCCTATCAACCACTTGTATGATTTGGAGATGGGAATATATTAATTTATTTAAGATTAAGTAAGGAGACGCTGAACTTGGAATATGGAGACAATCATTTCAGCATCTAGTTCCAAGTCCATCACTAGTTAGCACTCAAACTATAGGCTATTTCTACAAACCTTTCTTTTTCCTGGAAAATGAAGATAAACTCTATAACCACAGCAACTGCTTCCAAATCAATACTTCTGTGATTCAATAAGTATATAATAAAAAATTATGTTCTAAATCACATGTTAAGATACTCTTTTTTCCAAACACACTAAAATCAGAAAAAAATCAGAGAAATAGGACATCTTAGTGTACTGAGATATAAACAGACCAAATTTCTTGGTATATCTGTGAAGAGATTTTTAATAAAGATAATTCAGGAAGGTCATATAAACAGCTAAACCACTGTACTGACCTGAGTCACTCTTATGTAGAATTTATATAACCTCTCTTATTTTAACATTCTAAAACGAGTTTATATTATTGAGCACCCCTTGTCAAGTCTGTCTTAGCCAAGACATCTAAGTAAGTCATACATGGTAAGATTCACTCAACTGTTTTAAAACAACGAAAAAAATAATGCTTTTCATATTTTTACCTATTTCATACATAAAATGCTTACATTTTGATAATTTCAGTATGCCACATAGTTTAGACAGGCTTTTAAAACCGTAATATGTTATGTTCACAGGAATCTCGTAAAAAAAAATAGTAGTTCATATTCAAGAAAGCTTATTTAATAATTTTCATTACCGTCAATATTTACACTTCAAAGACACCAATAACCAACACATCATTTGTTCCTATGCAGAATTTAATAGGTTATTAATGTCTGGTATAATTCAAAAGGGAAATTACGGTACGATTATTAAAACATGACATTGCTTTTTAAAAATAACACTTTTCATCTTGTAAGTCAAATCAATACTTGAATCAATTTTTGTTATACAGACTTTCTAAATCAAAATTCTTAGACTTGTAAAGGAGAAACGGGACAAACTCACACTATATCGTACTTCATAAAGGGCCTGGAAAAATCTTTCGACCGAAACCTAAATTCCACACGCATTACTGTCAATCAACTAAACAGAAGATGAGTTATCATTAGGAAGTTACATAATTTACAACAGAGATCATCTAAAGGGCCTTTCAATGAAAATAGATTACAATTTACAGGCTTCCAAGTCTAATTTACAATCTCAGAGCAAATTATCAGAAAACATTAACGAAATTAGGTTTTCCTTTCAAAGCGCCACAAGGAAGCAGGAACTGTTTATCTGTTTAAAGAACGCAAGGAGTAGCAGAATACCAGGAGCTGACTCAGTCAGTGGAACGCTGGCTACATTCCGTCTTCTAAAGGAAAGTGTTTCCCCCGCCGATTTCCCGACCCGCCAGAAAGGCGTCCCCAGTGTCGCCAACTCCCGGCCCAGGCTCAGCAGGCAGACGACTCAAAGCCGCGCGACCCGCAACTCAGCTGGGGCGGGCTGGAGCCCGCGCCAAGGTGCGTCCCTGGCCAAGGCACAGGGAGCGGGCACCGCGCAGGCAGCGTTCCTTTGAGGGACAAAGGTTGGACTCGCACCCGCCGCAGCTACCGATCCCACTGCCAGGGGCTGCCGGCCGGGCAGCCTAGGGGTCCAGCCCCCGCCCGAGCGCGGCGTGTGGGGGAGGGAACGAGGGGACCAGCCCTGCCGCCCTTCCCCCGCCGCGCTCCCGCGGACCTGTTGATTAAGATCTCCACAACCTAGCTGCCACCGGTCCGCCTCTTACCTCCGCGCCACGGCGCCGCCAACCTTCGCGCCCCAGCTGCTCCTTAGCACTGCAAAAGCCACAGCCCTCCGGTGGCCCTCAAAATACCGGATAAAGAATCCAGAAACTCTCGATTCCCCACCTCAGGATCTTTAGTCTCCACCCCCTCCCCACCGCCAGCCTCCTCCGTCGCGGCCGTCGCCGCCAGCAACTCCAACTCGAGACCGCGCGAGACCGGCCCCCGCGGCCGCCGCGAGACCGCGCACGCGCCCCCGGGACTCTGGCGCAGCGGACGCGCCTATCCCAGTCCCTCCCCGGCGCGCCCCGCCCACTGTCAGGCTGAGAGGCTGGCGCGGTTCGCCCAATCCCGAGCCGGCGCGAAGAGAGTGCCCACTCATTGGTCTGCTCTGTAGCTCTGTGCGGTCGGTCGCGCGCACTCGCGCGCCTCTAACTGTAAAATGCGAGCCGTGTCGCGCTCTCAGGAATTGGGAGGCCGCTTCGGGTTAAACCCTCGGGTGGGTTTTGTGAGGACCTGATATATCTCTGAGCCAGAGTCGGGAGCGGCTAACGCTCTACAGCCCTGTGGCGCTGTGGCCCCCTGTCCCTGGATGACTGTCATCTCCCAAGAAAAATCCGATTCCCCTTGAGCCGGCTTCTCACGTCCTGTCAGGCACGTCGCAAAATCTTAACACTTGCTTTAAAAAACAAACAAACCAAACAAACAAGACACAAACACCTGGATGTGTGTAATGTCCCACGGAAGAATTCCCTGCTTCCACATACGACTACGAAAAGCTATTTAGCTGGGACAGAGTTCTGCAAACCAGAAAGGAAAGATGCCAAGGGCCACAGCTGTTTCACAAAAACTCACAGGAGTGGATTTAGTTACTTAGGCCAGAGCGTGCCCATGCCGCCCTCTGAATAGGGCGGGACTGGGGAAGGTGCTGTGAAAGCGAGTCCGGGGGAAACGGAATTCAGAAAGGACTGAAATGGGGTCTAGGGAGAAATACTGTTCCAGAATATTTGCTTTAGCACTGATTTTGTTGTTGAGATGAGGGCTCACTGTGTGCCCAGGTTGGTCTCAAACTCCTGGGTTCAAGCGATCCTCCCACTCTGTCTCCCTAGTAGCTGAGACCACAGGCACATGCCAGCCTTGGCCAGCTTGCCTCATCACTTCTGAAAGCCTCCGGCTTGCTTTAGCTCTACTAATATCATAAAGGGTGTTTTGATAGTAAGCAAGAACTCTACAAAGCTTCTTATCCGACTTTGAACAGTTCTAATATTTGCTAATCAAACTTCTATTAAGCCCAAATCTGCCTATTCAGATTAATTCCACAGTCCTAAAGGGTCACACGTAGATTATCCTCACTCAAAGTCTTCTGATATTCAGTTATTGTCTTTCCTCATTTCTTCTTACCGTTTTCTTTATTGTCATTTCCAATGTCCCCCAGGTCCTTCCCACACACATTCTTGCCCTTAACTCTCCTATGGACACCTGTGGGTTGTCAGTGTTCTAGTGAACTGTGATGATCTGACTTTAGCAAACAATCATTCCAAGTAGTCAAGATCTTTTGTAGTCCTACCTTTCCTAGATCATTGTATTCAAATCTAAACAGCAATCTATCCAAGTCTTTTTTCAAGTTGTTTATAAATGTCAAATAATACAAAGCCAAGGACAGAATTCTGCTGCAATGCCACTAGAGACCTTAATCCTCTTGGCATCAAATATTCCTCAATAGACTTTTGAGTACAAATGGACAACCAGCTCCAAATTTATTCAACTGAACTGTCTTCTTGATCTATATTCCTCCTCAAAGTTGCCATGAGAATTTGAGAACTACAGGTAAATAAATGGTCTCCAGAATTCTTAGAAACTGTTAGCCACATTTGAGCAGGAAAAAACAACAATAAAGATTATTTATGTAATTTATTTGCTTTTGCCTTTTTTTGTTTGTTTGTTTTTTTCAGAGAGACAGAGTCTCGCTGAGTTATGTAGGGCCTCACTAAGCTGCTGAGGCTGGCTTGCTTTGAACTCCTGATACTCCTGCCTCAGCCTCCCAAGCTGCTGAGATTATAGTGTCTTAAATACTTAAAGTGTATTAAAAATACATAAAATAACAAGCCAAGAATCTTCCTCCAGTTCCTCAATGAATTTTTCTCCCTCTGATTTACAGATTCTCAACCTTGGCTCTATTTACATTTAGGCTGGATTATTCATCTTGTGGGAGTTGTCCTGTGTATTGTAGAATGATTAGCAGCATTCTGACCTCTAGATGCCAGTTGTATATCCTTTCCCATTGTAACAATCAAAGATGTTTCCAGACATTGCCAAAGGTCTCCTGGGGATCAGAATCACTTCCTGTTAGTTATGGATCACTAATCCAACTGTTGTAAAAATGATCTCTTTAAATAATAACTTTTCATCATACCTTCCAATATCCTGGTCCAGGGCTTTTTCCAAATCACCTCCATTCAAATGAACCCCAGGTATCTACTCTTGCTAACCCAGTCACTTAAATTCCCAAGTTATAGGATCTCACTCTAAAAAAAATGACGATCACTTATTAGTGTGAAATAGCAGAGCAGCTACTAATCTCAAATTATGGAAATTCCTTTATAAAGTGCATTAAAATATTATTTTACCTCTTAAAGATATTTTCATTTTAAAAGATGAATGAAAAATCTACTCTGGTGAAAAGCCATGCCACAATACCCAAATCAAACTGGTCTTGTATGGAAAAAAAATGAAGCTGGAAGAGTAGAAGGTATAGAAATTGGAGGCAAGCTGATTGGATTGCAGTTTCAGCTTTGTTGCTAAATAGTTCTGTGATTTGGATGTGTGACAATCTTCTTGGGCCTCAATTTTCTCATTTGTGACATAAGATAGTTTTTATTTTGTTTCTGGTTTTAAGATTCTGGTATCCTCTGTATTTGAACTATAACATGAATAGCATAAGAGGTTAAGAGAATATAATAGTCATCCACAAATAGAATGAAATGGGTAATCAGTTATTTTGAAACCTTCTGTCTGAAGAGTTGTTTATCCTTGTCACAAAGCAATTGACCTGCTGAGTCACCCTAGCAAGTTTGTAACTAAGTATTATGGGTGAGTAATGAAATCTGAACTGTAAAATCAAGTGAATGGAGGAGAATAACCTTAGTATAAAAAAAAAAAAACACTTTCTTCCTTCTGGGCAATTGCTTACCTGTCATCTGCCAATATCCCTTATTAGATATTTATGTAGTAAAATGTCATGCTGTTTTATTTCATTAAAAATTTTGGTGAACATATTAAGATTTCATTTCAGTCGTTTGTAACAGGTCTGAAATCTCAGTTTTCAAATTCTACCATTCACCATTATGGGTGAAATCTTTAAGTTATTATATATCTTCTTTTTGCTAGTAAAAGCCAGGTTATCATAAATGAATTCATAGCCAAATCACTTATAATTGTATGAACCAGATGATCAGGGATAATATGAATTAAAGGCAGAGTATTCACTGCTTCAGATATAAGAGAAGTTATGAAACAAATAGATATTTTGTAACAAAAAATTACAAAAAGGAAATCATAAGCTTTTCTAATTTGATTGGATTTAGTTAGTATTGTTAGTTTGATATTTTATAATAGTATCTAATCTTTTAATAGATCTAGCTAAAAATATTACATCCCTAAGCTAAGAACATTACATAGTTAATATTACATGGAATATAATATTACAGTGGAAAGTACCACTGTCTACAGTTAGCATTAGTATAATTTAGTACAGGTATTATTCAACTGAATTGACTTTAACACATGTTCACTCATTAGTAAAAAATATGCTGGTTTTTTGTTACTAGGAATTGAACCCAGGGGAATTCAACCAGTGAGTTAGAAACCCAGTTCTTTTTATTTTTTGAGATGGGATCTTGCTAAGTTGCTGAGGGTCTTGATAAATTGTTGAGGCTGACGTTAAACTTGCTATCCTCCTGTCTCAACCTCCTGAGTCACAGGGAGTACAGGTATGAGCCACTACATCCAGCTATACTGAGCGCTTCTTTGTGCTATTATGCTGTAGGAATTGAAACACATGACAAAGGACAAGACAAATAAAATACAAGGGAAAGTATGACAAATGAAAATCAGGTGCTTTGTGGCTTCAAAGAAAGATAAGGTCTTATATGAAGAGGAACTTTCCTAGCTAATTGGGAGGGGGTAGTTATAAACAAAGAATAAACCGCAGTGAAAGACCTAGGGTAAGAAGAAAACCAAAACTTTAATACATGGCTTTAAAAAAAAATAGACATGGGGCATGGCAAGTTGGGAAGGTGTTGGTCAAAGGATAGAAAATTTCAGTTAAATAGTAAGAATAAATTAAAGTAGTAAAGAAGGAATAAACTAAAGACACAACATGGTGACTATTGTACAATATACTTGAAAATCTCTGAGAGTAGAATTTATTGGTCAATTTAAATTTTTTTTAAAAATTAAATTTTAAATAAAGACAAACCTTTTTCTAAATTTGAATGGCACACTAAGATATAATATGCTCAATGATAGAGTGCTTGCCTAGCAGGCACAAGACAGTGCATTCAATTCCCACTACAAAAAAAAAAAAATCTAAATTTGAATGACAAGTACATATAGAAAAGATATTTGGACTTCTTATGAAAAAATAGAAGTCAGCCTGGGGATATAGCTCAGTTGGTAGAGTGCTTGCCTCACATGCACAAGGCTAGGTTCAATCCCCAGCACCAAGATAAATAAATAAATAAATAAATAAAAGTCAATAATTACCTCGGGGCAGTATATTTAATACTTGGGATGTCATTCACTTATCACAGAAGTTATTTGTATGTTTCTGAGAGGTCCTTTTTCAGACTGGGAATATTTAGATATATAAAACATCATTCATAAGAATTTTTATCTGGGAGAGAAGAGGTAGGTAAATTTGGAACTCTGAAAATTTTCAAATGAAGAAAAGATCAAGACTAAATGTTAAAAAAAGAAGAAATTAAAATTCATTTTTGGAAAGGACTGAAAAATTGCTTGTATTTTTCTCTCACCAAGCTCCCAATCAAATTTCAATTTTATTTGTATGGGAAAAAAGTCTCACTGCTGCTTTAATTCATATTCATAGGTGAAAATTTATAAATGAGTCTGAGGGTATCTGGCCTGACTGCCAAAGAATGGACTGTAATGCCTTCTGTTTCTTCCTGAACCTACTATGATTGATTTTTTTTTTTTAAAGAGAGAGTGAGAGAGAGAGAGAGTGAGAGAGAGAATTTTTTAATATTTATTTTTTAGTTATCGGTGGACACAACATCTTTGTATGTGGTGCTGAGAATGGAACCCAGGCTGCACGCATGCCAGGCGAGTGTGCTACCGCTTGAGCTACATCCCCAAGCCCATGATTGAAATTTAACTCTGCTAATTCTTCAAAACAGCTTTTGTGGTAAGCGCAGGGATATGTACCTGTAGTTCCAGCTATTCTGGAAGCTGAGACAAGAGGTTTACTTGATTCCAGAAGTTCAAGATCAGCTTGGGCAACATAGTGAGACCCTCATCTTAAAACAAACAAAAATCAGCTTTGTTGGGCTGGGGGGTGTGAAAGAGAACTTTTTCTATTTGTATGAAGCCCTAGGTTTTCCATCCCCAGCACTGCATAAAACAAACAACAAAAAAGATCACAGATTTTAGCTACTTTGGTAAATGCAAAGTTTAATTTGACGTGAACTGTCAGCAGTATCTGATATAGTTGATTTTTTCCATTTTCTTCTCTGAAAACACTTGTGTTTCTCCTACCTCACTAGAATTTCCTTCTCAGTCTCCTATGCTAGTTATTCTTCATCTCCTTGAATGCTGAAAATTTGAGGTGTCCCAGAGCTGTGTACCATTAAATAATTTACTACTGGCTGCCTGGGTTTGAATCCCACTTGCTAGCTATCTAATCAGAATAAAGTCACAAAATTTCTCAGAGATTCAGTTTCCTCACTTGTAAGATGAAAATAATAAAAGTACTATTCTATTATAAAAGTGAATTTATATGTGAAAATGATTGAAAGGAGCTGGATGTGGTGGTGCATGCCTGTCATCCCAGCAACCGGGGAATCGGAGGCAGTATTGCAAGTTCAAGGCCAACTTCAGCAACTTTGAAAGACTCTTGGCAACTTAGTGAGACCCTGTCTCAAAATAAAAAGGGACTGGGGATATAGCTCAGTGACAGAGTCCCACTGGGCTTAATCCCCAGTACCACAAGAAAAAATAAATAAAATGAAGTGATTAGAACAAAGCCCAGCAGAATGTGCATTAACCATTTTTATCATGCTATTTTATTATTTTGTGTGTTTCCACCTGTGTGTGGTGCTGGGGATTGACCCTACGCCCTTGCACATGCTGGGCACATGCTCTACCTTTAAGCTATATTCCCAGCCCTATCATTGTTATTTATCACTTACTCTCATAGTGATTTCACCTTGTCTCATAGCATCAAATTCCATGTATACACTGTTAACTCCAAATTTATCTCTAGTCTGAACTTCTGCCCCAAACTCCAGAATCATGTATTCAATTGTCAGCTCAAAGTCTCCATTCAAATTTCTAATAAGCACTGCAAATTTAACTGTTAGAACTATAGGTTTTTGTCCCATTTCCAGATGATCAGGCATTCTTTCACACTGTGCAAATTCATCAGGAAGTCTGTCATGTCTACCCTCAAAATATATCCAGATTTCAACCACTTCTCCCTAACACCAGTGCTACCACTCTACTCCAAGCCATAATCATCTTTTGGCTGGATTACTGCAATAACTTCCTTTCCAGTTCAACATAGCAGCCCCAGTGATCTCCCCAACCTCAGCTCTTACTACTCTTTTCTTATTTCACATCAAACATACAGCCATCTTTTTTGTTCCTCTTATGTTCCAGTAGCTTCTGCCTCAAAGCCTTTGAATTTGCTGTTTCTTATATTTGAAATGTCTGGTCTCCAAATGGCTACTCATTCTCTTCCATTAGGTCTCATTTCAAATATTATCAATGAGGCCTGTCCTGCTCTAGATAAACAGCAACATCTCCCACACCCACATCCAGCACTCCCTTACACCCCTATCCAACTTTATTTTTAATTGTTCTTATTCACCATCTGAGTACTATTGTTTATTATTTATCTCCCCAAACTAGAACGAAAGCTCCATAAAGTCATGAACTTTGTCTATTTTTTAAATTTATTTTTTAGTTTTAGGTGGACACAATATTTTTATTTTTATGTGGTGCTGAGGATCAAACCCAGTGCCCCATGCATGCTAGGTGAGCACTCTACCACTGAGCCACAACACCAGCCCCAAACTTTGTCTATGTTATTCAAAACTATTTCTTTTTAGATTCCTCAGCATCTAGGATAGTACCTGATATGTAGATGGTAATCAAATATTTGTTGAATGAGTGAGAAAGGTCAAAGATAAGCTTCAGTTTTGTCAAATATTTGACCTATGACTACCTCATTTTAAGAAAATGTTCAACATAAGGATTATTGTTGTTGTCCCCTGGCCCCTTTCTACCATCCAAACGAATACTAACCAGATGTAGACCTTCTTATCTTCTGAGGTCAAACAAGATTGGGTGCATTCAGGGTGATATGAATGTAGACTGTACCTTGCTTCCATGTGACAGGAGGGAGATGGAAGAAACATTGGCCAATGCAAACAGAAAAACTATTGTCCTTTACAAATTCTTTCCTATGGTTCATGGGTCATCCCAGCTACTATGACAATTCCTCATCTAATTGATACTGCTGAGAATTAGAAAGCAAAATGTCTCCTGAAGGGCTGGGGTTGTGGCTCAGTGGTAGAGAGTTTGCCTAGCACATATAAGGCACTGGGTTTGATCCTCAGCACCACATAAAAAATACTAAATAAAGGTATTGTATCCATCTATAACTTAAAAAAATGTTTAAAAATGTCCCCTCAAAAGACAAAATAGATATAACTAATTACTTGCACTTAACTTTTACTTCTGAACTTATTCAAGTTTCTGACACTTAACAGATTACAAAAGCCTTATGTGAGAACCTTTAATGGCAGTGTCCATTTGGAGCATACACACCTGTGTCATGAGACTGGGGGATGTCAACCACAGGATGAGGATTTCAGATTACAGATTAGGTATAGGAAGTACTTCTAAGTAGGAACTTCTAAGAACTGTCGGTGGAAGCAGATATATAAGACCTTGCAAGTCTCTTACAGAAAAGTCCTAACCTTCCCATGTGGTAGATTCCAATAGAATTGGAAAAGATAGACCTTGGCCCCCAACCAGGTTTTTAAAAGTATATTGGTGGAGTGAGAGATCTGGAACGCAAAGTAGATCCCTTTAGAGCCATTGAGGGAAAAGGATACTGGTTTCTTGTTCTTTTTTTCCAGAGTAATTTTTAGAAGAATGTTTCAAACCATATTTGGAAATATAAACTGTTCTAAATCAAGTAAATGTAAACAACATGTAGCTTGTTCCAGGGTCTGATTAACCAAGTACTTATTAAAAGCCTCAGGGCCTCTGGGTTACATTTCAGGCAATTGCAAGAAGGCAGAATAGCAAACAAGTCTCTCAAGCCTTGTAATCTCAGTTCAGAGCACTGATGAGCTGAGAACGACTTGGTGCCAGGAATAAAAATGAACCAATGTTTTTCCTTTTAAATTTAGAATGAATATGGGAGATGAACATACCTAGGACCTTAGTAAAATATGTGAATTTGCTATAATGAAGAAATGCAGTGGATTAAAGGGCATCCAAAATTTCAGTTAGCATCATTTAATAAAACATTTGGAAATTCTCATATAAAATTTATCCTGAAGGACAAGCTCTTTTAATATTAGAATTAGGGATAAATGAGGTTTTGTTACAAAATTATATATATGATATATAAATAATATAATATATAATAAATAATAATATAATATAGTATATAAATATATAGCATATATTATATGTGTGTATATATGTATATATACACACATATACACACACACACAAATGTAAGCTCTTCATTTCTGTGTGTCAGGAAACCAGAAGCAATTTAATTAGGTGGCTCTGCCTTGGGGTTTCTACTGAGGTTACAATCGGGATGTCAGCTGAAACTGCAGTCATCTGCAGTTTCATCATGACTTGGGACTGAAGGGTCAGCTTCTAGGGAGGCTCACTCACATGGCAGTTAGCTTAGGGCTACAATTCCTATCATTTGACCCTCTCTGTAAGATATGACAGCTGGCTTTCCCCAGAGCAAAGGATCCAAGAGTGATCCAGACAGAAGCCATAGGGTTGTTATTTTGTTGTTGTTGTTGTTGTTGTGTGTGTGTGTTTATGATTTAGTCTCCAAAGTTACACACACACACCACTGCCACTTTATTGGTTAGAAGCAAATCACTGAATCTAGTCCACAGTCAAGAAAAGGCAAGTAGACTCCCCCATTGCAGTGAGGAATGTCAAGTATTTGTGGACATATTTTTTGTTTTGTTGCTGTTTGTTTTGTCTTGCTTTTGTGGTCGTGAGGATCCAACTCAGGGCTTTACAAATCTAAGGTAGGTGAGTGATAGCCTTAGATTTGAGCTACATCCCAACCCTGAGGATTATTTTTATCTGTGACTTTAGAGCTTTTTACTGCTCTCTAAGTAAAGGACCACTAGAATTGGGTAGATAAAATCAAATAATGCCCAAACCATTATCACAATCTATTATCTGTGCCCACATTCGTGGGTAATAAAAGCTGTATTATCTGCTTTCTTCCCAAACCCTCCCATCCTCATCTAATTTGCCCGCTTCAGTTCTTGCAGAAAATCCTTACCCATTCCTTTCTTATGAGTACTAAAGAAAATACCAAACTCCCATAGCAGGGATACTTTTTTATCCATAGCTAAATATTTTTGATGTGGGACTCTGTCAAAAGATGCCAAAATTTCAAATAAGTTCAAACTTCTATTCAGTTGCCCATGTCTTCAAATTTAGTCCTCAGAAAATTTTAATACATTCCTGTGGCATGAGTCTCCTTTTTAGAAGTTTTGTTGCTTTTCCTCTCAGGGAGCCATAGAGACTCTGTACTCCAAATTCTCAATCTGCTTGATGTGTTTGAAGTTATGTCTAAGGCTTCCCCCAAATAAATGAGGATAATTAGATTCCTTGTTGTTCATTTGTTTTTGAGATAGGGTCTCACGTGTGCTACTGTACCCAGCGAATGGTGACGTTCTTATACCAGTTCAACAATGCATACACGCATACACACACACACATTAAAAAAACATATTTCATCTATAAGATAGCTCCTATAGTACTTCACTACAAGTCTATTAGGAAATGTATTCCAAGTTAAATCCCACACTGGGATTTGATTGACAGCAGTGTATACTCATGCTGTCTATTCAGCCATAAAATGTAGGACACGCCTGCATCCCTACTACCATGCAGTGCTGGCAGCAGCATTTCTAATAGTGGGGAAAATAAGCACCGTCTCTGTGGCACAGGCTCCTGTATCAGTAGTGGTGACCAAAGAAGAGTGCACTACTAATGTCTTAGACTGTTTATATCCTAGGGCTCTTCTAACTCAAGTACTTTACATTTAAGGAGTGATTTCATATTAAATCATGAAGATCTACTTCCTGGGAAGGTAACACTTTTCATTCATATGTAACAGCCATGTAATTGGCTTATTAGTCTTTAGCTAAATTTTTCTACAGTACTGACATTATCCAGACCAGTCTATCTAATTTGATAGCTAGATACATGCAACATTAATAGCTGGTGTTTGTATGTATCACTCATTTGTACATTCATGTGGAAAAATCTGCATTTTATTTAAAGATTTCCAAAATATTGCTCAAATTTTTGTTTTTAAGTAGAATAAGTAATGAATATATTTCCCTTATAGTAAGTGTTGTCCTAGGAATCATATTTTAAAGCTATAATTGTCTATGTTGGGCATCACAGGTATTGAGCACAGTTAGTACTGTTCTAAGAAATCAATGTTACTCCATGAATTATTTTTATAATAGGTTGATTTGAGAAATATAAGTATAAAAGGAGTACTAGGGGCTGTAGCTGTAGCTCCATGGCAGAGTGCTTGCCTAGCACGTGAGGGGCACTAGGTTAGATCCTTAGCACTACATAAACATTATCTACAACTTAAAAAAATTTTTAAAAAAGGGAGTACTAGTACAAGATTTTAAAAGCTTAGGTAAATTTAAATGGAGAATGTAATGAAACTTTCTTATGTATTGTTAAAAAGAATAACGAATATTGCAGAAAGTTATGGGATATTTACAAATTTTCTTTGAACACAAAACCTATGTTAAGAAAAAAATTCAGTATATTATTAAGAACAAGCAGTTTTGTGTGTTATTTTTTAAACCTAATAAAAACTATTTGTCAGTTTTCTGTTATTGTGACAAAATACATGAGAAAAGTGAATTTAATAAAAGGTTTTGGCTTATAGTTTCAGAGGTTTCAATCCATGTTTGCTTGGACCTGTTGCTTTGGACCTGTGATGACAATATATCTTGGTGGGAGCACATGGCAGAGGAGAATGCTCACCTTTCCTGGTGGCCAGGAAGCAAAGACAGAGAGAGGGAGGGGCAGAAGTGACCAGGGTCTCAATGTCCCTTTCAAGGGTATTCCTCCAGTAAATTTACTTCCCACTAGGCTTCACATCCTACAGGTTATACTACCTCCTAATAGCATCACAGGCAACTTTCATGATCCAAATTATAGAACTTAAAGGTCCAGTCTATGAATATACAGTATTATCTTTTAAATGACTTATTGAGGTATTAATTAAATACAATTAAAATCACCCATTTTAAAGTATTTAGTTTAATAAATGTATACACCAGTGTAACCACTACACCAAATAAGAGAATGTTTCCATATCCTTAAAAAGTTCCCCTAAAATACTTTGCAGTCATTACCTTCTACCTCCTTCCCCCTGCAGTCACTGATTTATCTTTATAAGTCAGTTTTTTGTTCTAAATCTTCATACAAATCATATAGTATACCCTTTTGGTATCGTATCTAGCTTTTCTTTCACTCATTCAACATGTTTCTAAAATGTACTCATGTGTTGTAGCATTTATTAGCAATCTGTGGCTAAGGAGTATCACTGTATGAACATATCACAATTTGCTTAATTACTTATCTGTTGATGGCCATTTGGATTGCTTCCAGTTTTTTGCTATTATAAAACTCCTATGACCATTTCTGTGTGAGTCTTGTTATAAATATGTTTTTATTTTTCTTGAGTAAATACTTAGAGGTAGAATTGTTTGGTCATATGTTAAGAATGTCTCAACTTTCTACAAGGGAGCTACTATCTCCAAATTAGAAACTGTTGGTTTACGTATGTTCCTAATTTTAAAATGTCCCCAATGGTAGTGTCTTCTTGTTTTTTTGGAAAGCATTTTCACTCCTGATTATGGAGATGGGAAAGACACTTCTTCCACCTTTGGCACAGCAGCAAAAGGAAGAAGAGGAATTCCCTAAGCTGTAAGCCAAGAAAATGAGTAGAGGATTTTTCTCTTGAACGGTGCCTGTTCAATGGAAATATACCATGAATCACATGTGTAATTTTGTGACAAATTATTTAATCGCTACATTTTTAAACTTTTAAAAAGAAACATGAAATTAATATTTAAATATTTTTATTTAAGCTAATATATAAAAAATTAAATAGTCAATATATAACTTATTAATAAGGCATTTTATATTCTTTTTCATACAAAGATTTCAAAAATTTGATGTGTATTCCACATGTAAAATTATCAACCATCAACATGAGAAATGTAGCACCACTGTGCTGGGATATGCCTTAGTGTTTGAGCACTTACCTAGAATGTGTGGGTTCCATTCCCAGAATGGCAAAATTTCTAAAAACGTAGTCCTACTAATAATAAAGTTGTGTTTAATTGAAAAGTATCCTATAATTCTTTCATTTTCAAATTTAAATTTAAATTAATTAAAAGGAATCTAAAATTCAATTTCTCAGTCACACTAACCACATTTTAAGTGCTCAACAGCCACATAGGCCTAATGGCTACCATATTGGACTGCAAAGTTCTAGAGGGTTGTATGTGAGACAGAAAAGAGGAGATGAGGTGAGAGAAAGTAGCTTTGCAACTCAGTTCATAGTAGAAATGCAGTGTTATTCCTGTGAAATTTGAGTTAAATAGATTTCTATAGTCTTTTAAGAATCTAACCTCCTTCCTCTCTAATTTAAAATATGAATGAGTTCTAATGTGAATTGTAAATTTGCTTTTAATTTAGCATATTGCTTGGGATTAAATGCTAACTCTACCATTTTCTATCTGTGTGACCTTGAACACATAACTTCTTAGCTTAATTTTTACCATCTATAAAACAGGGAAAATAATAGTATTTTTTTTGGATTACTGTGGAGACTGAGATAGTGCATGCAAAGCATGTTGTAGAATGAATTTTTTCAGAAAATAAGAGGTGACTTTTAAAAATTTGAATTGTTCTTTGGACAGGGACTGTCTATAGTTTCTTTTCTTTTTTGAATTTTCAATGCTGCGGATCAAATCCAGTGCCTGGAACATCCTAGGCAAACACTTTACCACTGAGCTACATGCCTGGCTATAGTTTCCTTTTAATTTTTAAAATTGAAAATGACCCTATTGATTCAGTAAATACTATCTCCAAGATCTCAGCTATAACACAAAGATGGAAAGAACATAGCCCACATGTTCAAAGACAATGCCCAGCTCATTTTCTTATTTGAAAATGAGAATAAAACCATAGCAAATAATAAGTTTTCTAACAACCTCAAAGAAAAAAAGCATTATAAAATGAAAACTGAGTTTATAAATAAAAAATTATATAGTTTTTCATAATTGTTTAGCTCCATTAAAATAGACATCCACAATTAAAATAGTTAAGATTTAAGAAATTAGATTGACATAAATGTGAATTCTTAATGGTTAGTATTGACTTTATTTCTCCCACTCAGAAGACACTCTTTGTTTTCCCCTTGCATGGTCTTGTCCTGAGATGAGCTTGTTTAGTTGGGTGGTTTGTATTTACCTGACAAACAAACAAACAAACAAAAAGCCAGTTTGTTTAATTCAAAATGTATGAAATACATAATTTCCATACTTTAAATGCAGAATATTTTTAAAGTTATTACTTTCAACACTCGAAACTAATACAAGTAAAATAAATCATTTTAAAAAGTAAAATTATATTTATTATACATCTTTATTTATAGTATAAAAATAAAGCTCCTCTGGCAATATTAGATTTTAATTTTTTACTTTTAGGGCTGCTCATGAATGTTGAGCAGGCACTCTAATATTAAAATATGAGATTGAAGCAATATCTAAAACCTCTTCAGATTTTAATTTCTTAAAATGTTTGTTTTTTTAGAAGCCATCCCCATTTAGGAATCTGAACATGCAAGAGATTGTTTTTTGTTCTTTAAAATTATATAAATGTCACTGAATTATTTGTAAATTTTTTTAAAAATTTTTTTGGCAGACACAACATCTTTGTTTATATGTGGTTCTGAGGATTGAACCCGGGCCTCATACATGCCAGGCAAGCATACTACCACTTGAGCCACATCCCCAGCCCCAATTTCGTAAATTTTTTATCTAAGCTGAACTACATCCTAAAATTTGGTCATGAGATTTACATATATCATAATAAGCTCAAATAACTTTCACATTATTTCAGCTGTAACAGATTTTCACATTTTTTATTTTTTAAATATATAGTATTTCTTAGTAATTAATTAATGCTTAATTTTTTGAGCATTAAAAAAATCTATCTTTGGGCTGGAGATGTGGCTCAAGCGGTAGTGCGCTCGCCTGCTGTGCATGCGGCCCGGGTTGGATCCTCAGCACCACATACAAAACAAAGATGTTGTGTCCGCCGAAAACTAAAAAATAAATATTAAAATTCTCTGTCTCTGTCTCTGTCTCTGTCTCTCTCTCTCTTTCTTAAAAAAAAAAATCTATCTTTTTCCATGTATTAGTAATTCAGTTTAAGTATTTATGGGTCACTTTTTAAATTCCAGAAGTCAAAATTTAAGTATTTATATAATTTTTTTTCATTCTTTTTACTTGTGAGTTTCTCTCAATGAGATACTAATATTTGAAATTTCATTGTTAGAGAATATATCAAAGAAAGAAATTATTGTAAAATATTGAATTATATTTTGAAGATTTCTCTTTTTAAATTTTAAACTATGCTGAGATATGGCCAGACTTGGAATTTTCCCTAGGTGGATGTGGAGACCACCCTGTGTGCTATCCCATCACTGTCTACCAGCACAAAGCAAGCCAAAGGGAATATTAAAAGCATTCTTTTTTTGTGTGTGGGGAGGGGGATGCTGGGCATTGTTAAGGAGGAAAAGAGATGACAAAGAATCAGATACAGACTAAAGAAGGTCTCTGCAGCCAAGGGATTATTGTGTATGGAAATTTGTTTTTGAGCCACATTGTTCTCCTTTAAGGTGCATTCCCTCCAGTCCAGAGTATGTATCTTGGCTCTGTTAATAAACAGAGTGCTCAAGTGCTAAGCTGCTTTGGCAACAAAATGGCAGAAGTGGGGCAGAAGGGTGTGCTCCTCAATTCCATCAGCTGAACAATGACAACGTCATGCCTGGTTCACCAATCTTTCCAATTCTGTGAACTCAGTTCTTAAACATACCTGCACACATGCAGGCACACAGAGTATTAGCTATAATACGGGAGACAGAGAAAAACAATGCCTCTAAAATTACATTGCTTCCTCTCTCTGCTCCTAGGTTCTTTTTACCATGGCTAAGAGAAATTTTGTTCTTTAGCAACTTAATGCAAAGCTGGTGTTTCAAATTTCAAATGCAGCAGGCCAGGGAAATCCATATAGCTGTATGGGTTATGGATTGTACAAAATTGCAGTTTGGTGTGCCCTAAATGATGCCGTATACAAGCTGCATAACTGTACATGACAGCTCTATTGGTGTTCTATAAATATATTTATAATTTGGGTATGAAAGAAAGAGGGTTTTTTCCCCTTATTTTTTACTGGTGCATTATAATTATAAACAATGGTAGGATTCATTGTTACATATTCATACATGCACAGGATATAACTATGTATTTTTTATTGGTTCTTTTTAGTTATACATGACAGTAGAATCCACTTTGACATAATTATAAAAGCATGAAATTTACCTTGTTTTAATCCAGTCCCCAGTATCTTTCCTACCCACTTCAATCCCCCCAACCCCTCTTCCCTTCTCTTTATTGATCTCTCTGCCATTTACCCAGTTATTTTTTTAAATTGATTTCTTATGGATGTACACAATAGTGAGATTCACTGTGGTATATTCATACATGTGCATAATAACGTTATGTCAGATTCATTCCATGGTCTTTCTTTTTCCTATACTTCCTCCCTTCCCTTCATTCTCCTTTGTCAAATCCAATGAACTTGTATTTTTCCCCTCCCCACCTTGTTGTGTGTTAGCATCCACACATCACAGGAAACATTCTACCTATGGTTTGGGGATTGGCTTATTTCACTTAGCATGATAGTCTCCAGAGCCATCCATTTACAGGCAAATGTCATAAAGTCATTCTTCTTATGGCTGAGTAATACTCCGTTATATATATATATATATATATATATATATATATATATATATATATATATATATATATATATAAAAACATTTTCTTTATTCATTCATCCATAAAGGGAACCTAGTTTGGCTACATAGTTTAGCTATTGTGAATTGTGCTGCTATAAAAATTGATGTGGCTATATCACTGTAGTATTCTGATTTTAAATCTTTTGGATATATACTGAGGAGTGGGATTACTGGGTCAAATAGTGGTTCCATTTCTAGATTTCTGAGGAATCCCATACTGTTTTCCAGAGTGGTTGCACCAGTTTTCAGTCCCACCAACAATGTATGTTGTTTCTACATCCTCGTTAACATTTATTGTTACTTGTATTCTCGATAATTGCAATTCTGACTATAGTTAGATGAAATCTCAGTGTAGTTTTAATTTGCATTTACCTAATTGTTAGAGATGTTGAACATTTTTTCATATATTTGTTAACTGTTCATATTTCTTCTTCTGATGGGCTGGGGCTGGGGCTCAGTGGTAGAGTACTTAGCTAACATGCGTGAGGCACTGGGTTCAATCTCCAGCACCACATAAAAAAACTATATAAACATAGTTCTTCTTTTGAGGAGTGTCTGTTGAGTTCTTTTCCCACTGATTTTTTTTGTGTTAAGCTTTTTGTGTATTCTCTGGATATTAATGCCCTATATGAGGTGGGGATGGCAAAGATTTTTCTCTCATTTTGTGGGCTCTCTCTTCATGCTCTTGATTGTTTCCTTTGCTGTGCAGAAGCTTTTTAATTTGATGCCATCCAATTTATTGATTTTTAAATTTTACTTCTTGCACTTTAGGAGTCTTATTAAGGAAGTCAGTTCCTGAATCAGTATGTTGGAGTGTTGGGCCTACATTTTCTTCTAGCAGGTGCAGGATTTCTGGTCTAATACATAGGTCTTTGGTTCACTTTGAGTTTTGTGTAGGGTAAGAGATAGGGGTGAAATTTCATTCTACTGCATGTGGATTCCCAGTTTTCCCAGCACTATTAGTTGAATAGGCTATTTTTTCTTTAATGTATATTTATGGTACCTTTGTTAAGTAGGAGATAACTATTTATGTGGGTTTGTCTCTGTGTCCTCTATTCTTTTCCATTGGTATTCATGCCTGTTTTGGTGCCAATAACATGCTGTTTTTGTTACTGTCGCTCTTTAGTACAATTTAAGGTCTGGTATTGTGATGCCTCCTGCTTCGCTTTTCTTGCTAAGGATTGCTTTGACTATTCTGGGCCTCTTAATTTCCTAAATGAATTTCATGACTGCTTTTTCTATATGAAGAACCTCATTGGAAGTTTGTTGGGAATTGCACTGAATCTATATAGCGCTTTTGGAAGTATGACCATTTATAACAATATTATTTGATCAATATCATTCTCTAGTATTTCCCCTTTCTCTCTACTCCTTCCTCCCCCTGGTCCTTTCCTCTATACTACTAGTATACCTTCTATTTTCATGAGACCTTGCCCTCCATTTCTTTTTTTTAATATTTATTTTTTAGTTTTAGGTGGACACAATATTTTATTTTTATGTGGTGCTGAGGATTGAGCCCAGTGCCTCATGCATGTTAGCTAAGTACTCTACCACTGAGCCACAACTCCAGCCCCCCATTTCTATTAAATGAAGAAGTCTTTTAAAAAAAGATTGGGAAAGAGCATGAGGAAGCAAAGAAGTATAGGTGTGTAAATGAGAAGAATCATTATAGCAGCAGCAGGCAATTCTCTTCCAGTGTGTCTCACCAACGCTCCCCCTTTTCTTCCTCAGGCTGATATTACCTTTTGACCCATGATGGATTCTAAGACAGAAACCATTAAAAACCCCTCATTGTATTCTACCTCTTTTGTAAGATTCACTTTTTTCACCACTAGTATTAAAAGATTCCATTTATTAATAGCTTTTCCTGAAAGCATCATATCTATCATTTGAATCTATAGAAACTCATAATTTAAAAAAGTTACTTACCTTTAGTTTTCTTACACATTTTTTGGGTCAACTTTGCCTCTTTCTGTTTTACTCTCCTTTCCTCACATCTATTCCCCTGAGAAAGGGGGAGACAGGTGAGGCACAGGGTTGAGGAAATTAGAAGTGGATTTGATATGAGAGGATAGAGGTGGAGGGAAAATGGGTAAAAAAGTGCGGGAAAGTGGAAGAGATCATTAGAGAAGAAGTGAGAAAGAAAAAGGCCAAAAGCAGGAGAGAAAAAGGCACAGAAGGAGAAAGAACTTAATTTGGGTCTTAAATTCAAATTATGTTCTAACCACCTCACCTCATCAAAAATGCCTTAATTCTTTCCAGTGGTGTTCACTGTTAGATTTCCACAAACCTGTTTCCTTTTAGGGGCATCCTTCCCTTTTTATTTTTAGCCCAGACTTCATAAACAGGGAATGAACCTGACTGTTTAGGATTCCAAGGAATATGATTTGTAATATTTAAGAGGAAAGTAGAAAAGAGATAGGGGTGGGAAGGAACTCTCAATATGTCATAAATGTTTTTCCTCTCTATATACTTTGTCTCATTTCTTTCCATCTTGGAAAATACCATGGAAGCACAGATAAGCCTATCATTTGGGCTCACTGTAAAGAAATCAGAAAAGCTAATGAGAATAAAGATTAGAAAAACTAGAAATTAAAAGTCAAGAAAGGAGAGAGAGATGGACTTAGATCCAGAGAGACAAGTTTAGCTTGGGACCTTATCATGTAGGTACATAGGCATGTCATAAAAATGGTGTATTGGAAGTATCATTTTACCCCCAAATCTCATGCTGCAGAGATAAAAAGTAAAATTCTCTCAAACTGCTGAGTGGCGTGAGAGATCATTGTCCCTAACTACCATTGAATGCCAATCAGATGAGCGTAATACTACCAGAAATTTACTATTTAGGGGAGAAATTATTATTCTGGTTTCTAGTTAAAATAGAAATTGGAATTACAGACTCATTTTTAGTCTACACTTAGACTAAATTTAATGGAAAAAAATATTAAGATTTGGCTTTTGCGGGAAATAAAGTAGTGTTAAGGGTAAGAGTGTATGAATGGGGAAAAATGAATTAAGAGGAGGGTGAAAAGGGGGAAAGAACTACTAATCAGGGGGAAAACTGAAAAACTATACAAGCCTAAGGAAAAAATGGGAAGATTGGGAGAGAGAAATGGAAAGAAATGAAAAAGTACATAAAAGAAAACAAACATGGAAAATAGTTAATACTTTGTGGAAAACTGTGTTGCCAATTTTGTATATCATACTATCCTTGTTATTTAACAAACTCAAAGTGAACTTTGCTGCTCATTCATTGTATTTTTGCTTAGCTCCTGATTTCCAGAGCCCCATTTTAAGCTGCCTGCTAGATTTTAAAAGATGGGCCACCAAGAACACAAACATTTCAGCTTAAAATATTATATATTATAACTGCCCCAAAGGCCTTGAGACTACTCATGCCCTCCTCGTCCCAGCCCCTAAGCCACGTGCACGCACATTTTATGGTTAGAGAAACAAGGGTCAGAAAAATTAAATGTTCACGTAACAGAGGAGATACAGTTAGATCTAAACCTGGGGCTTTTGATCCTAACTTCAGTGTTCAGTAGCTGATTTCTTCATCCTTTCCAACCTTCCGCTAATTCCTTTCCACACCTCATTTTATGGACTTACTCCTCCTCGTCATGTTGTCTCCCAAACCATCATCCTCAGTATTTTTTTTTCTTGTTCTCACAGGCAGGCTGTGAGTAGCTTGTTGACTGTGTATTTTTGTCCTTATTTTCATTCTGACAGCTACTTACATGGTTCAAGACTTTGTCACTCTTCACCTGGACTATTATAATAGCTTCCTAACTGGTCTCTACTTCTGGGCCTCCTCTGTCTTTTATTGCAGTCAGCATATCGTCCTAAACATGATACCAGTTTTGTTATTTTCCTATATTTTAGCAGCTCCTCTTTAGCTACCTAACAATTGTATACAAATTTCTCAGCAAATATTGTATATCTGGCTCCTGCCTTGCTTTCCAACTGCATGTCTCACTACTCCTAAATGGAACTGAATTGCCTTGCACTCTCCTATTGTTTTGATGTAGCTCACATCATTCTCTATCCAGGGTATCCTCATTTCTCCTTTCCTACCTCAAAACTGCCTCCTTTACAGTTTTGCATGATTTCTTCTCCTGAGCTAAAAATATTCTCCACTTTCAAAGTAGAGAATAATAACATTCTGAATTATGTTATTTGTGCATGTTATAAGGCCAGGTAACCTGTCCTGTTATGTTTTAATCTCTCCCAGAGCCTACACCAAAGACTCTTCCTGCCTCATATGTAATATAGTCAGACACCAAATGCTTGTTCAATTGAACAAAATTGAGTTTGTGGAAGAAGAGAATGAAAGAATTATTCACATACAGAATAAAATATCAATGCCCTATGTCAATTTTAAATTTCCAAAGTCAAATAAACGAATGCCTCAGAATGTATGTAAAATGTACTAATTATATAACAATGTTATTTATAAAACTGCCAAGTAAAATATTTGTCTGTACTAGACATCTCTGAAGTTTCTAAAAATTATCTTGATTTCTTTACAAAATACAATTTGTAGTAGAAATCGACAGATGAAAATTCTATAAACCACAAAGGAAATTTTGTATTTTTCTTATAAATGTCAGTAGTATTTTCCTACCATGTTCTCAGGTTCAAATCTATAATTGGACACAGGCCTCATATTACCATGATGTTATCCAGTACTTTTGGACACTAATACCCAAAAGGAAAGCCTATAATCATTTTTTCTTTATTTTTTTGTAGGTCTCATAAATGTGACTACAAATGCTTTCAAAGTATTCAAGCTTTTTGAAATATTTTTTTTTCTCTCTCCACTTAAGCCAAGTTAAATGTTACTGTTTCTTGTACAATATTTGTATGTGTGTGTATGTGTGTGTGGTACTGGGGATTGAACCCAGAAGTATTCTGAGCTATACCTCCCCTTTTATTTAATCTTTTTATTTTGAGGCAGAGTCTCACTAGGTTGCTTAGGGCCTTGCCAAATTGCCCAGGCTGGCCTTGAACTTGTGATCTTCCTGCCTCAGACTCTAATGTGGCTGGGATTATAGCCATTCACTACAGTACCTGGCCCTATACTTCTATTTTATATGCATAACTTAAGCTGAGGCCTATTCCATCTCCCTAGTTAGAAACTTGGAAGTGGGTCAGTAGCCAGCAAATGGAGGGATACCCATGTATGTCCATAAGACAACCTTCATGTCATAAGTTTGTTATTCTAAGTTATCTTATTAGACAAGGGATTTTATAAAGAAGAAACTGCTTCTCCCCAGAAAATGAAATAGTATCACCTGACACTGAGAGACTAAAGATATAAGCAGGAAGAAATGAGGAGCTAAATGATTTAGATTTACCAAAAATTTAGTTGTGCACAATCCCCCTTATAGTTTGGATTCTTCCTGTTGAGCTAGTCTTGGATTAGTTCATGCCTGATGGGTTATTAAATTCAGGTAATTGGAAAACCAAGTGCTACCAGCACAGAAAAAGAAATGGGAAGCAATGCCTGGCCACTTAAAAAATAGTCTGAGGATAGGCTTTGAGGAAGAATTTCTAAATGTAGGGCTCTCAGAATGGATTTTTTTCCTCTTAACTACTCTACTATTCAAGAACCAGAGGCAACTCCCAGACACCAAACATCACAATGAAATATGTGATGGAATTTGTTCCATACCTGAAGGATGTGAATGAGTTCTCATGCTCCTGTAAAAATAAACAGCACATTTCAAAAGTTTTCCATCATAACCACAAATATTTAGAAAAGAATTATTAGGTATGAGATAACTAGTCATTCTCTAAATGCTTTGTGGGTAGTAATGAACCATGTTTGGCAAGCTGAGGCTGTTATTGATTACAATATTAGATAAAATTATTTACCGATTATCCAACCTGTAAAAGCTATAAAAGCAAATTTTATGTAATAACATATAATCTTTTTATTGCATTTCTTTCCAGTCACTCAGTGAGGTTGCTGGCATCCCCAGTCCTGCTGCCTGTTAGTCCTTCCTTCTGGGCAGAGACAGATTCTTATTGCTGCTACTCAGGAAAGTAAATAAATAAATCAGTTTTATTGGTAATATAAGGTCTCATGGAGACCTTGGAGTAAATTCTGGATTGGATGGTTTGAGAAGTCACCAATCTGCCAGCTTCTTCACCAACCTCTTGCTAGGGGTAACAACAATTGGGAATCTTGTAGGCAAAGAACATACCTTTATGTATACTTATTAATATTTCTTATGGCTTATTGGATTAAACAGGAAATTAGTGGTCAGTTTTTCAGATAATTTAACTTTCAGAAATGTCTTTGGATAAAGAAACTTCTTTTTCAGTACCCCTGATTTATTAAAAAAAAAAGTAGCAATAGTTAAAATACTTATTTTCTTAACTTCATTGGCATGCTAAAATATAAACCTAAGTTATTTAATTTTCTTTTCTTTCCCCCTTGTATTTTTTAATTAGATTTTTATGGTTATACAAGTCATTTAACTTTCAACATATTCTTGCTTATTTGCCAGATTGTCAATAAATATTTTTGACACATGCTGCTTGAGTAAAACACAGAGTTTAGAAAAGTTCCCTAATTATGATCCACTTTAAGGAATCAGGCAAATACATCCAGTTCAAGTTCTAAAATTAGTCTTTCAGGAAGTAAATTTAAAATAGTAATTTTCTGAAAGATTCAAGATGGCAGACTAGAGGAAGGCTACATTCCTAGTTGCTCCAAGGCTCAGGATTCAAGAAGCAGGAGTAGTGTACTTCTGTGCAAGGTGGGTAAAGTAGGGATTTCACTAAAACTCATATTGGACAGACAGGGTGTCTTAGAGATTCAGAAATTTGGGTACATTAAACAAAGAAAGACTACATTGGAGCCAAGCTGTTTGCGACAGCAGTGATAGTGGCATTGGTTCAGCACAGAGGGAAGGGGATCAGAGAGAAACACAATGGACAAATTTAGTTTGGAAAAATCTGAGATCAGAAAAGCAGCCTGCCCTTAGCTGATGCAGAGGCTGTACTGTTCACTGGTGCTTGAAAAGTGGCCTGTGTTTCCCAGCTGGGCAGTTAGAGCTGAGGTGGGACTATCCTGAGGCAGCCATACTGCAGCTGCTGCTGGGGGAGCTGGCAGGTCTGAGTAAACATGGTTACACTGTCTTAGCAAGCACCTTCTACCTTCTGTATAGCCTAGGGTGTACTTAGCAGAATGGGAGCAAAACAGGCACAGAGAATATTTTACCCAGGGGGATGCAAGTTGGAAAAGTGAAGGGGAGCCCAACTCACTTCCGCTTTGAGTCTGGTGGCTCACATGACTAGCTGAAGTGGTCAGGAATCTGAATGGGCAGGTATGAATATACTCACAAACTAAGCCTGGGAAGCCTGGAAAGACTGTGTTTGTGGCCAGCAGAGTAGGTGAAGGATTGGCTCCTTTAACCCATAAGAAGAATTTTTGAGAGGCTCCTGAGATGCACATTCCCAGCAGAGATAATTGCCAGGCCCTAGGGGTATGTTGATCTAATCTCTCCAAAGCAGAAACCACCCAGCAAAGCCACTGAGACCTGATTAGATCTAAGCCTCACCTCCTGGAACTCCACTCAAGACTCTGCAGCAGCAACCCCCAGCCCTGGAGTTCATTGACCTGGTCTGTGTGGATAAAACTCCAACTGACAGTACTTCCCTTCCCATTCTATCTCATAGCGGGGAGAAGAGAAGCTGAGAATTATTTGAACCAGTTTCATTCTTAGGCTATTCCAACTGGTAGTTTGGTGAACAACACAAAAAGAGGAAGGGGTTAACAACCCCCAGCCCTTGCTCTCATTTACAGTACATAGCCAAGAGAAATGAAAAGAAAGACAATTGGGCATAGATAGTGTTCATCTATTCTCATTGACTATTTTGATGACCTCAGTGGAAATAATTCCTTAATTTTTCACTAAAATTTTGTTTTGTTTTGGTTTTGGTTTTGTGTGCATTTGCTATGCTGATTGGTTCATGTACATACATACATATTTTTTTCTCATTAGTAGCAATTTTTAATATAGTTATTTTTCTTTTTTTTAAAATTTTTATTGTTGGTTGTTCAAAACATTACGTAGTTCTTGATATATCATATTTCACACTTTGATTCAAGTGGGTTATGAACTCCCATTTTTACCCCATATACAGATTGCAGAATCACATTGGTTACACATCCATTGATTTATATATTGCCATACTAGTGTCTGTTGTATTCTGCTGCCTTTCCTATCCTCTACTATCCCCCGTCCCCTCCCCTCCCCTCCCCTCTTCTCTCTACCCTCTCTACTGTAATTCATTTCTCCCCCTTGTATTTTTTCCCTTTCCCCTCACTTCCTCTTGTAATTTTGTATACTCTTGAGGGTCTCCTTCCATTCCCATGCAATTTCCCTTCTCTCTCCCTTTCCCTCCCACCTCTCATCCCTGTTTAATGTTAATCTTCTTCTCATGCTCTTCGTCCCTACTCTGTTCTTAGTTACTCTCCTTATATCAAAGAAGACATTTGGCATTTGTTTTTTAGGGATTGGCTAGCTTCACTTAGCATAATTTGCTCTAATGCCATCCATTTCCCTGCAAATTCTATGATTTTGTCATTTTTTAATGCAGAGTAATACTCCATTGTGTATAAATGCCACATTTTTTTATCCATTTGTCTGTTGAAGGGCATCTAGGTTGGTTCCACAGTCTTGCTATTGTGAATTGTGCTGCTATGAACATCGATGTAGCAGTGTCCCTGTAGTATGCTCTTTTTTAGGTCTTTAGGGAATAGACCAAGAATGGGAATAGCTGGGTAAAATGGTGGTTCCATTCCCAGCTTTCCAAGATATCTCCATACTGCTTTCCAAATTGGCTGCACCAATTTGCAGTCCCACCAGCAATGTACAAGTGTACCCTTTTCCCCACATCCTCGCTAGCACTACTTGTTGTTTGACTTCCTAATGGCTGCCAATCTTACTGGAGTGAGATGGTATCTTAGGTTGGTTTTGATTTGCATTTCTCTGACTGCTAGAGATGGTGAGCTTTTTTTCATGTACTTGTTGATTGATTCTATGTCCTCCTCTGAGAAGTGTCTGTTCAGGTCCTTAGCCCATTTGTTGATTGGGTAATTTGTTATCTTATTGTTTAATTTTTTGAGTTTTTTGTATACTCTGGATATTAGGGCTCTATCTGAAGTGTGAGGGGTAAAGATTTGTTTCCAGGATATGGGCTCCCTATTTACCTCTCTTATTGTTTCTTTTGCTGAGAAAAAACTTTTTAGTTTGAGTAAGTCCCATTTGTTGATTCTAGTTATTAACTCTTGTGCTATGGGTGTCCTATTGAGGAATTTGGAGCCCGACCCCACAGTATGTAGATTAGAGCCAACTTTTTCTTCTATCAGACGCCATGTCTCTGATTTGATATCAAGCTCCTTGATCCATTTTGAGTTAACTTTTGTGCATGGCGAGAGAAAGGGATTCAGTTTCATTTTGTTGCATATGGATTTCCAGTTTTCCCAGCACCATTTATTGAAGATGCTATCCTTCCTCCATTGCATGCTTTTAGCCCCTTTATCAAATATAAGATAGTTGTAGTTTTGTGGATTGGTTTCTGTGTCCTCTATTCTGTACCATTGGTCCACCTGCCTGTTTTGGTACCAGTACCATGCTGTTTTTGTTACTATTGCTCTGTAGTATAGTTTGAAGTCTGGTATCGCTATACCGCCTGATTCACACTTCCTGCTTAGCATTGGTTTTGCTATTCTGGGTCTTTTATTTTTCCATATGAATTTCATGATTGCTTTTTCTATTTCTACAAGAAATGCCTTTGGGATTTTGATTGGCATTGCATTAAACCTATAGAGAACTTTTGGTAATATCGCCATTTTGATGATGTTAGTTCTGCCTATCCATGAACAGGGTATATTTTTCCATCTTCTAAGATCTTCTTCTATTTCTCTTTAGGGTTCTGTAGTTTTCTTTGTATAAGTCTTTCACCTCTTTTGTTAGGTTGATTCCCAAGTATTTTATTTTATTTTTTTGAGTATATTGTGAATGGAGTGGTTGTCCTCATTTCCATTTCAGAGGATTTGTCGCTGATATACAGGAATGCCTTTGATTTATGCGTGTTGATTTTATATCCTGCCACTTTGCTGAATTCATTTATTAGCTCTAATAGTTTCTTTGTAGACCCTTTTGGGTCTGCTAGGTATAGAATCATGTCACCTGCAAATAGTGATAATTTGAGTTCTTCTTTTCCTATTTTTATGCCTTTAATTTCTTTTGTCTGTCTAATTGCTCTGGTCAGTGTTTTGAAAACTATGTTGAACAGAAGTGGTGACAGAGGGCATCCCTGTCTTGTTCCAGATTTTAGAGGGAATGCCTTCAATTTTTCTCCATTCAGAATGATGCTAGCCTGAGGCTTAGCATAGATTGCTTTTACAATATTGAGATATGTTCCTGTTATACCTGGTTTTTCTAGAGTTTTGAACATAAAGGGATGCTGTACTTTGTCAAATGCTTTTTCTGCATCTATCGAGATGATCATATGGTTCTTATTTTTAAGTCTATTGATGTGGTGAATAACATTTATTGATTTCCGTATATTGAACCATCCTTGCATCCCAGGGATGAATCCTACTTGATCATGGTGCACAATTTTTTTGATATGTTTTTGTATCCGATTTGCCAGAATTTTATTGAGGATTTTTGCATCTAGGTTCATTAGAGATATTGGTCTGTAGTTTTCTTTCTTTGAAGTGTCTTGGTCTGGTTTAGGAATCAGGGTGATGTTGGCCTTGTAGAATGAATTTGGAAGTTCTCCCTCTTTTTTAACTATTTCCTGAAATAGCTTGAAAAGTATTGGTATTAGTTCCTCTTTAAAGGTTTTGTAAAACTCTGCTGTTTACCCATCCGGTCCTGGGCTTTTCTTAGTTGGTAGTCTTTTGATGGTTTCTTCTATTTCCTCAATTGATATTGGTCTGTTTAGGTTGTCTATATCCTCCTGACTCAATCTGGGCAGATCATATGACTTAAGAAATTTATTGATGCCTTCACTATCTTCTATTTTATTGGAGTATAAGGATTCAAAATAATTTCTGATTATCTTCTGTATTTCTGAAGTGTCTGTTGTGATATTACCTTTTTCATCCTGTATGCTAGTAATTTGAGTTCTCTCTCTTCTTCTCTTCTTCAGCATGGCTAAGGGTCTGTCGATTTTATTTATTTTTTCAAAGAACCAACTTTTAGTTTTGTCAATTTTTTCAATTGTTTCTTTTGTTTCGATTTCATTAATTTCAGCTCTGATTTTAATTATTTCTTGCCTTCTACTTCTTTTGCTGTTGTTTTGATGTTCTTTTTCTAGGATTTTGAGATGAAGTATGAGATCATTTATTTGTTGGTTTTTTTCTTTTTTTAAGGAATGAACTCCAAGCAATGAATTTTCCTCTTAGAACTGCTTTCAATGTGTCCCATAGATTCCGACATGTTGTGTCTGTGTTTTCATTTATCTCTAAGAATTTTTTAATTTCCTCCTTGATGTCTTCTATAACCCAATGATCATTCAGTAACCTATTGTTCATTCTCCAAGTGATGCATGATTTTTCCTTATTTCTTTTATCGTTGATTTTCAGTTTCATTCCATTATGATCAGATAAGATGCATGGTATTATCTCTACTCCTTTATATTGTCTAAGAGTTGCCCTGTGACATAATATATGATCTATTTTTGAGAAGGACCCATGTGCTGCTGAGAAAAAAAGTGTAACTGCTTGATGTTGGGTGGTATATTCTATATATGTCAATTAAGTCTAGGTTATTAATTGTGTTATTGAGTTCTATAGTTTCCTTATTCAATTTTTGTTTGGAAGATCTGTCCAGTGGTGAGAGAGGTGTGTTGAAGTCTCCCATGATTATTGTATGGTGGTCTATTAGACTCTTGAACTTGAGAAGAGTTTGTTTGATGAACAGAGCTGCACCATGGTTTGGGGCATATATATTTATGATTGTTATGTCTTGTTGGTGTATGGTTCCCTTGAACAGTATGTTGTGTCCCTCTTTATCCCTTTTGATTAACTTTGGCTTGAAATCTATTTTATTTGATATGAGTATGGACAATCCTGCTTGTTTCCGAAGTCCATATGAGTGATATGATTTTTCCCAACCTTTCACCTTCAGTCTATGTATGTCTTTTCCTATCAAATGCGTCTCCTGAAGGCAGCATATTGTTGGGTCTTGTTTTGTGATCCATTCTACTAGCCTGTGTCTCTTAATTGGTGAGTTTTAAGCCATTAACATTTAGGGTTATTATTGAGATATGGGTTGTTCTTCCAGCCATATTTGTTTATTTATGTTACTAAACATGGTTTGTTTTCCTCTTTGATTATTCCCCTCCCCCCTTTACTACCTCCCGCTGTTGGTTTTCATTGATATTTTCCATTTCCTCTTCCTGTAATATTTTGCCGAGGATGTTTGGAAGAGATGGTTTTCTAGGTGCAAATTCTTTTAACTTTTGTTTATCATGGAAGGTTTTAATTTCATCTTCCATCCTGAAGCTTTTATTTTCATTGGATACACAATTCTTGGTTGGAACCCATTTTCTTTCAGTGTTTGAAATATGTTGTTCCAGGATCTTCTAGCTTTCGGAGTCTGTGTTGAAAGATCAGCTGTTATCCTGACTGGTTTACCTCTAAATGTAATCTGCTTCCTTTCACTTGTAGCTTTTAAAATTCTCTCCTTATTCTGTATATTGGGCATTTTCATTATAATGTGTCTAGGTGTGGATCTCTTATGATTTTGCACATTTGGCGTCCTGTAGGCTTCTAGGATTTGGGATTATGTCTCATTCTTCAAGTCTGGGAAGTTTTCTCGTATTATTTCATTGAATAGATTGCTCATTCCTTTGGTTTGGACCTCTATACCTTCCTGTATCCCAATGACTCTTAAGTTTGGTCTTTTTATGTTATCCCATATTTCTTAGATGTTCTGCTCATGGTTTCTTAACAGTCTTTCTGAGCTCTCTATGTTCTTTTCAAGTTGAAATACTTTGTCTTCATTGTCTGATGTTCTATCTTCTAAGTGTTCTACTCTGCTGGTAGTATTCTCAATTGAGTTTTTAAGTTGGTTTATTGCTTCCTGCATTTCTAGGATTTCTGTTTGTTTGCTTTTCATAACCTCTATCTCTCTGTATAGTTGATCTTTTGCTTCTTGGATTTGTTTATGTAATTCATTGTCGAAGTGATCTTTCATTGTCTGATTTTGCTGTCTAATGTCTTCCTTGAGACTCCAGATCATCTGAAGCATGTATATCCTGAATTCTTTATCTGAAATTCCATCTGCTGCAGCTATTACCTCTTCTAAAGTTGAGTTGACCTGCATTGCTTGTGTTCCTTTCTTTCCTTGTCTTTTCATACTGCTCGTGTTTCTTTCTGCTTGGTGAAACTGTTGTGTTATTGAATTTTCCTCCTATATATTTATATTGCTCTTGTATAGTTGAAAAGTCTCCCTTGCAGGGGCGGGCGGCGGCTGTGCTCCTCCTCCAATTGGGGTGATCTGTCTACCATGCTGACGGGCCTCTGGGCCTGTTCTGCCAGTCGGTCGCAGGTCTGCCTACCTTGCGGGCGCGGGCGGCGGCTCTGCTCTGCCCCTACTCCAATTGGGATGACGTGACTACCAAGCCAGAGGGTTTCTGGGCCTGTTCCTGGCGCGGGCAGCGGCTCTGTTCTTCCCCTACTCCAATTGGGGTGACATGACTACCACACCAGCAGGCCACTGGGCCTGTTCCGGGCGCGGGTGGCGGCTCTGCTCTGCCCCTACTCCAATTGGGATGACGTGACTACCAAGCCAGAGGGTTTCTGGGCCTGTTCCTGGCGCGGGCAGCGGCTCTGTTCTTCCCCTACTCCAATTGGGGTGACATGACTACCACACCAGCAGGCCACTGGGCCTGTTCCGGGCGCGGGTGGCGGCTCTGCTCTGCCCCTACTCCAATTGGGGTGACGTGTCTACCATGCCGGCAGGCCGCTGGGCCTGTTCCGCCGGTCAGTCGCAGGTCTGCCTACCTTGTGGGCACTGGCAGCAGCTCTGCTCTGCCCCTACTCCAATTGGGGTGACGTGACTACCACCCCGGCAGGCTGCTGGGCCTGCTCCGGCCGTGGGTGGCAGCTCTGTTCTGCCCCTACTCCAATTGGGGTGACGTAACTACCATGCTGGTGGGTCGCTGGGCCTGCTCTGGGTGCGGGCGGCGGCTCTGCTCTGCCCCTACTCCAAATTGGGGTGACGTGACTACCACGCCGGTGGGTCCCTGGGCCTGTTCCGGGCGCGGGCGGCGGCTCTTCTCTGCCCCTATTCCAATTGGGATGACCAGTTATTTTTCCTTATCTTATCTTTTGAGGGTTAGGGATTTTGATTAGTATATTTTTGTTTTATTTTATATTGTTTTTCATTTGTAAATATCTCTTGTTTCTCTTTCTCTCTTCTGCTAACAGCCAAATTCTATTGTTCTCTCCTTTATACCTCTTTACTATGTTATTTCTATTTCTTCTTCTCCTTCCTTACAACCATCACATGTTATATCTTTTCTGCATTCTCCTTGTTCACTTTTTGAAATTATGAACTTTTCCCTACCTTTCTATCACATTTTCTTTTATCTTAATTAACTGCATTCTTACAGTCTTTTGGCACTAATTGACTTATATAACTACTGTCCCCACCATTAATACTGATGCAGTTATTACTGCTGTGGATGACATAGTTGACACTTGTTGTTTGTTTTAATGCCAGATATTGTTAATAGTTACTTATTGGTTTTGCTGTTGGCAATTTATGACCCTACAATTTCTGTTTTTTTTTGGGTTTTTTTTGCAATTAACATTGTAGATGTCATAGTAGGAACCAAGAACTTAGTTTAATGCTTTGTGTTGGTTGTTATTGTTATTTGTGTTGGTTGTTATTGCTGTTGTTTGTTTACCCTTATTCTGTGAAGTGCTGGGAACCTACAGTTCATTAGGTAGAAACTTTGCTGCTGAACTAAACTTTACAAAAGACACAGTGCACCTTGCTCCACACACAAATTAATGACATTCAAGCTTCCACTATACTTTAATATAAGAAATAGATAAAAACCCAAGGTAATGACCAACAACTAGGGGTAGGACCCCAGGTAATACCTATAGATATCCATTGCTATAGAAAAAACAGAGAAATAACACAAAAGCTGTTGAACACCTACAAGGGATCTCAATCCAGATCACTCTAGGACATTTTAGCAAGTGAAGACTGTGCCGTACAAAGGTCCATATATAGAATGGAAGAGAAATTCCTTTCAACAAAGGCATAAAACCTACCATATAAATTTAAGAAATATGAAAAAACAAGCTAGCACAATGCCTCCTAAAGTTCAAATATACCAGCAAATAACCCCAAAGTATTGAAGTGGATTAAATATCAGATAAGGAATTCAAGAGAATCATTATAAAAATGATCAATAAATTCCAAGAGAACACAGAAAAACAACTGAATGAATTAATGAATTAAGTATAAAATATGAATGAGAAATTCAATAAGGAGATAGAAATAGTGAAAAAGAACCAAAAAGAAATCTTGGAAATGAACGATACAGTAAATCAAATAAAATGTCTGGTTGAAAGTCTCTGATAGAGTAGACCATGCTGAAGACAGAATCTCAGAGCTGTAAGACAAAGTGGTTATCCTTGTATATTCAGGTAGTACTAAAGGGAAAAAAGTAATCAGGATCAGAATATAAAAGAAATCTGGGACAACATGAAGAGACAAATTTAAGAATTACTGGAATTAAGGAGGGCCGTGAGATACAGGCTAATGGAATGAGTAAACTCTCCAGGGAAATAATAACAGAAAAATTTCCAAACTTTGAGAATAAGATAGACATCCAGATACAGGAGGCATTCAGAACCCCAAGTAGACAAGACCAAAAAAGAACCTCTCCATGACACATTATAATTAAAATGCCTAACATACAAAGAAGGATAGAATTTTAAAAACCTCAAGAGAAAAACATCAAATCACATTTAGAGGCAAGCCAATAAGAATCACTTCTGATTTCTTTGCACACATTGTACAAGCTAGGAGCGCTTGGAACAATATATTCCAAGTCCTGAAAGAAAATAACCCTCAACACCAAGAATGCTATATCCACCAAAGGTGTCATTCAAAATTCTTCAATATTTCAATTGAAATAAAAACTTTCCATGATAAGTCAAAACTAAAAGAATTCATGACTACTAAACTAGCACTACAGAACTTACTTAAATACCACACATAGAAGAAATAAAAAACAAACCTCAGAGCTCACAAAAGAACAAATCTAATTTGAAGATAACTAATCTAAAATAAACAGGACCAAATTAAACATAATACTGATGCAATACGATAAATAAATCAAATGGCAGTAATTAATAAATATTTCTCTATAATAACATTGGATATAAGTGGCCTCATCTCTCCAATAAAAAGACGTAGGCTGACAGAATGAATTAATAAAACAAGATCCAACTATATGCTGTTTGCAAGAGATGCACCTTGAAGGCAAAGACAGCTACAGGCTGAAAGTGAAAGAATGAAAATTGGTATATAATGCAAAAGGAGCCTCCAAACAAGCAGGATTAGCTACTCTCATATCTGACAAAGATTTTATACCAAATTAATCAGAAGAGACAGAGAGGGTCACTTCATATTGGTAAAGGGAACAATCAAGGAGATATAACAGGGCTGAGAATATAGCTCAGTTGGTAGAGTGCTTGACTTGCATGCTTAGGCTCAGGGTTCAATCAGAAGAAGAAGAAGAAGAAGAAGAAGAAGGAGGAGAAGGAGGAGGAGGAGGAGGAGGAGGAGGAGGAGGAGGAGGAGGAGAAGAAGAAATAACAATAATGAATTTTTTTGCCCAAAATGTGTGTATAACTTATTACATAAGATATACTTCCCAAATTGAAGTCTTGGATAGACCCCAGCACATAATACTTTGCGATTTCAACACACTTCTCTCACCATTAGGTAGGTCATACAGACATAAACTTAGTAAAGACTCATTGGACCTGAAAAATATTATAAATCAAATAAACCTAACAGACATTGATAGAATATTTCATCCAACAACAGCTGAATACACTTTCTTCTCAGAGGCTCAAGGAAACTTCTCCAAAATAGACCTTAAGAGTTGCCACCAAACAACTCTTAGCAAATACAAAATATTGACATAATTCCTCCTCTCTCTCTCTCTCTCTCTTTCTCTCTCTCTCTCTCTCTCATACTAGTGAGTGAATCAGGTGTACTCAACCACTGAGTCATATCCCTAGCCCTATTTTGTATTTTATTTAGAGACAGGGTCTCACTGAGTTGCTTAGCACCTCGCCGTTGCTGAGGATGGCTCTGAACTCAAGATTCTCCTGTTTCAGCCTCCCAAGCTTCTTCTCTATTATTAGATCATAATGGAATGAAATTAGAAATCAATATATCCAAACCCTGCAGAAACTATAAAAACGCATGAAGATTGAACAATACTCTTTTGAATAATTTAATGTATGATAGAGAAGAAATCGATGGACAAATTAAAAAATTCTTAAGACTCAAATGAGAATGGTGGTATAACATACCAGAACCTCTGGGACACTGTAAAGGTAGTTCTAAGAGGGAAAGTATATAGCTATGAGTGCCTACATAAGAAAATCAGAAAGATCCCCAATAAACAACCTCAAGGCCCTTGAAAAAGAACAAATTAATTCTAAAACCAGTAGAAGGGAGGAAATAGTTAAGATCAGTCCCCAAATCAATGTACTTGAGAATAAAAACAATACAAAGGATTGATGAAATAAAGAGTTCATTGTTTGAAAAGGTAAATAAGATTGATAATCCCTTAGAAAAACTAACCAAAGGAAAAAAGGAGGTAAAACCAAATTAATAAAATTAGAGATGTAAAAGAAGAAATCACCATAGGCATCTCAGAAACCCAGGAGATCACATTAGGAACTATTTTGAAAACGTATATTCCAATAAATTGGAAAATGTAAAAGAAATGAAGACGTTTTTGACACATACAATGTGCCAAAATTGAGTCAAGAAGACACAGAAAACAAAGATCAATGACATGTAATGAGATAGAAGCAGTAATAAAAAGTCTTCTGACAAAAAAAAAAAAAAACAAGCCTAGGACCAGTTGAATTCTACCTGACTTTCAAAGATGAACTAATTAATATCACACTCGTTAAACTATTCCATGAAACAGAAAGGGATGGAACATTTCCAAATTCATTCTACGAAGCCAATATCATGCTTATACCCCAAACCAGAGAAGGATACCTCAAGGAAAGAAAACCACAGACCAATATCCCTGCTTAACTTAGATGCAAAAATATTTAATAAGATATTAGCAAATTATGTTCAATAACATATTAAGAAGATTGTATTCTATGACCAAGTTGGTTTTATTCCAGATATGCAAGGATGGTTTAATATATGCAAATTAATAAATATAAATTCATCACATTAACAGAATTAAGGACAAAAATCACTTAGTAATCTCAATAGATGCAGAGAATGCCTTCAATAAAATTTAGCACCCATTCATGATAAAAATATTGAAAAAACTAGAGATTAAAAGGAACCTACATTGAAAAACTCAAAGCAAGTCTCATAGCAATGGATAAAACTGAAAGAATTACCTTTGAAATCTGGAACAAGACAAGGATGTCTACTTTTACCACTCCTATTTAATATAGTGTTAGAAATTCTAGCCAGAGCAATTAGGCAATAGAAAGAAATAAAATGGATGAAATATAGGAAAGGAAGAAGTAAAATTATCACTGTTTGCAAATGACATGATCCTATACATAGAAGATTAAAAAAAAACTCCACCAAAAGAATTAATAAATTTGCCAGAGCTAATAAATTTGGCAAAGAAGCACATTACAAAATCAACGTACAAAAATCAATAGCTTTCTTATTTAACCACAACAAATCTGCTGAGAAAGAAATCAGGAAAACAATTCCATTCACAATAACCTCAAAAAGCAAAAGCAAAACCTAGGAATAATTCTAACCATCGAGGTGAAAAGGTGAGAAAACAAAATAAACAAAAAAGAAATTCTATGATGAAAACTATAGAGCACTGAAGAAAGAAATTGGAGAAGACATCAGAGGATGGAAAGACCTCTCATGTTCATGAATAGGAAGAATTAATATTATTAAACTGGCCATACTATCAAACACAATATATAGATTCAATGCAATCCCTATCAAAATATCAATGGCATTCTTCACAGAACTAGAGAAAACAGCAAAGATATCATCAGCAGAGCAGAGGATGAGAATCTTGGAGTTCACTTTGAGGAATCAAGCAAGCTGGAACACCTATTGAGGAAGGTTTGCCTCAAGGAGCCCAGGAAGCGAGTAGTGTCCAGATTCAAGTTTAAGTTCAACAATAGTATTGCGCTCTCTGTAGGCGTTTATAACTTGGTCCAGAAGGCTAGCAAGCCTTTTCCAATAACCTCCAGGGAAACAAATGAACCAGGAAAAACTAAGACTCGACATTTGATGTAAATACAGATACTTCAGATCTATGGGAGTTTTCAGATTATACTAGAGAAAGAGGAAATGGAGGAGTTGAAGCAGTTTGGTGAACCAGGTTTCATTTTCCTTGACTTCAAGCCCTTGCTCATGCTGAAGAAGCACCATTAACCTGAGACCTTCCCTGTTCCTTTACCCTGAGGAGACCCTGGTAAACGGGAGCTCAACCCTGTTTAGTGCTCTGCTCACCAAGTGTCTGGAGAAGGCAGTCAAAGCAGTATGCAGATACTCATTCCAGGAGAACATCCTCCCTTATTTTGTGGCTTTGGTGCCATAGGAAGAAGAGCTGGATAACCAGAAAATTCCGGTGACCCCTCCAAGCTTCCTACCCCTATGATGGGATAAATGGAAACTGCCTCTTACTAAAAAAGTCATGGCCAACCCTGAACAGATAGCCAAGATGAAAGCCATTGTTAAGAAGCTGTGCTTCAAATACAGAAGTCACAGCTTTGAGAATCCAGTGCTGCAGTACCACTTTAGAAATCTGGAGGCCTTAGCTTTGGATTTGATGGAGCCTAAACAAGCAATAGATCTGACATTGCCCAAGGTTGAAACAATGAATAAAAGACGGGGCTCTCTGGTAGATGAGTTTAAAGGAACTTGTCTACCCCACCAAATTACAATCCCGAGGGCAAAGTTAGTAAGTGAAACCAAGATGATGGAGGTTCTGGAAGCAAAAGGCTCAAAGTAGAGGTATATGAAGAGGAACTGAAGGCCCACGTTGTCAAGGTCATGCTGTCGAACTCACTGTGCCCATGAAGAAAGAGGCCTATAGGTGTACAGGCTGAAGGGGGGGGCTGAAGAAGCAGGAGTTGCTGGCCACTCTCACTAAGCATTTTCAGGACTGACTGGTGACCGCACATCTTTGCTGTGGCCAGGTTGCCTGATTTTTATTCTCAACAAAACGTGTTTTTCCTGAGATGGGAAGAGCTTCTTTCAGAAGCTGAAGGACTTTACATTTGAAACTTATTGGCACTGAGACTGCACAGCTCTCCCACCTGGCCTGTGCCTTACTCTATGAGAATAAAGAACCCCAACTTTGTACTAAAATATAAAAAAAAAGTTCAAAAAATAAAAAAAAAGTTCAAAAGGCTTGTGCCTTACTCTATATGAATAAAGAACTCCAACTTTGTACTAAAAAGTTAAAAACAGGAGATCAGTAGAGGAAAGGGATCAGGGCTGGGAGGAAGGGAGGGAGGGAAGAAGTGTTGGGGAGTGGTTTTGGCCAAATTATATCGTTATATTGTGTGCGTGCATGAATATGTAACAAGTCCCATCAATCTGTACAACTTTAATGTGCCAATAAAAAATGTGGAAAAAATAAAGTAGTAATTTTCTGAAGAGTTAGTAAATAAGAATTCATATGGCCTGTACCAAAATTGACCTGTTGATTTGAATGAGACTGATAATAAAAGTTTTTAAGAGACTGAAGATATAAATTAAGTATATCTTTAATAAATAGGTGCAAGTTAAAATAAAGCCTGCTATTATTCTATTATTAACAGTCATGGTAGCACTATTGTCAAGGCATAAGAAGGAATATATATTCTTCATAGAGTAAATACTTCATTTCTAAAAGACCTGAACTGACAGTAATGAAAAGTTTAAGTCTCCATCTTTTTTAGCTTTCATTCATAATTAACATTCTTAAATTAGACTCCAGCTAGTCATTATGTTCCTAATACAAATAGGCAATAAAAAAGAATTCATGATTGATTACATTGAACTTAACAGGGTTACTTAGAATGAAAATTTGTTTTATTTTGTTTTTCTTCATCTGTTTATTTCTCCCCAGTGAAGTCAGTAGATTAATGGCACAGGAAGCCCAGGGATGAAGCCTTGAAGAATTTAAGATTGGTTAAATAGTATATCTTTTTAAAAATATTCTTTTGGTTGTTAATGGATCTTTATTTATTTATGTATATGTGATGCTGAGAATTGAACCCTGTGCTTCACACTAGCTAGGCAAGCGCTCTACCACTGAGCTATGCCCCTAGCCCAAGATCCTTTATATCTTTAAACTTCTATAATTTTTTCATTTGTATAGGGGTTCATTTTATCATTTCTAATAGTGAGCATAACATGAAACTAAAAACTTAGCACCTGCAGAACATTTTTTATCCTAAAAATGTGTTATCTTCGTAATTTTAAATATTTTAAAGAGCAGTTAAAAGTTAGCTTAATGATGAGGAGGGCTTTTTAGAGAAATAAACTATTCTCTGCAAAGATATAATACTGGTTACCTATTATACATTTGTCAAAATTCACTGAACTGTACAATACAAAGCATGAACCTTAGTGTAAACTATGGAATATAGTTAATAATAACATATCAGTATATCATATATAAGATATATAGGGGAAACTGTGGGGGTGAGGAGAGGAGGTGGCAGTGAGATGGAACTCTATCTCCCATCTGCCCAATTAGTCTGTAAATCTAAAACTGTAATAAAAAGTAAAGTTTGTCAATTCCTTAAATGTTTTTTAAAAGGCATCAAATATTAATCTAACGGTTTTAAGGAATTCGATATGTGCAAAAGGGCAAAGAGGAAGCTTATAATGTTATAATATTTTGATTCATGGTGTGTTTCTTTTTTCTTTTTTTAAAGAGAGAGAGAGAGAGAGAGAGAGAATTTTAATATTTATTTTTTAGTTTTTCGACAGACACAACATCTTTGTTGGTATGTGGTGCTGAGGATCGAACCTGGCCGCACGCATGCCAGGCGAGTGCGCTACTGCTTGAGCCACATCCCCAGCCCCCCATGGTGTGTTTCTTAAGTATTAGACAATAGCTGGGGACACTGTATTTAAGATATGAAAACAAAATAAAACAGGAGGACATCAGAATGATTTGACTTGATCAATAATTATTTAGGGGAAATTGCTAAGTTGGATGAATTGATTTTATCTTGCTCCTATCCCCCCTTTTTAAAATAAATCATAGGCTTTTCTATTAAACCTGTATTTCTTCACAGTAGTGAAAGGAATATTCCCCACTGAGTGGCACCTTTTTATGTCCCTCTGCATCTAACAATTCTGTCTCCCCTCTCTATTTCTGACAGCTTCTCTCTCTCTCTCCCTTTATTATTCTCCTTTCTTTCCTTTTTTTTTTTTTTTAATCTTGGTCTTTCTTTCTCTGTAACACATTAGACTTTCCAATACTCCTTCTGGTCATTGTTTAGTTTCAGTGAAATAATTCAGTGGTTACCATCAAGAAATAATAGGTCAGTGTTCTGGGTGAAATTTGTATCTACTTTAGCTACTCTGTGCCTCCAATAGGTCGTAGTGTGGGTGATAACAGCAATTCTCACTTGAGACACATACATATACAGTCATGTTCTGTTGTTTATTAATATATATATCTATATTTTTATCTATACTTATATATTAGCTCCTGGTCATATAGGAAAGATTCCTGAAAAAGACTCCTTTGAGTTTGAGGGTTCTTTTTATGGCCTTAAAGGGAAATCCTTATTTTGACTCTGAGCCTATAGGAGAGAGAGTATCCTGGCTCAACCCCACTTTGTACATTGTACTCAATCAGGCAATGAATGTTCTCCCAAACTTGGGCATGCATTAGAATCACTTGGAGATCAATTAAAACACAGAATGCTATGTCCCTTCCTCAGATTTTATGATTCAATAAGATAGACCTGAGAATTTAAATCTCTTAACAAGTTCCTAGACACTGCTGTTATTGCTGTTGCTGGTCTAGCAGCCACACTTCGAGAACACTGGCATGAGAACCCTAGATATTAAATGATGTTTCACCCGAGCAGATAATCAGGATCCAACACATTGGATGTCTTGACACTTGGACCTAGAGGCTCTAGAATTAGGGGAAATGTGTTAAGGATACAACGTAAACATTACTCTGATTTCAAGGTTTGTGGCTCTCCTAAGGATCACTCATGTTCCTTTGCTTCCCTTGACCCCTACAACTTTGCTAGGAAAGATTAAAAAGAAAACCAGTTTTGAGTAATTAATCCTTAATCAATTAAGATATTTTAAGATAGCTATTTTTTGACAGAATAGCCTACTTTCTTTAATCTACATGAATGTAAATGAATTACTAGTTACAATAGAGATCATCTAATATATCCCAACTTCTTTATGTACTTCTGTCACTCTACTTTTTATAACCCTACAATATGCCTACTATTTCCATACCACCACACTCCTTTTTAAGGAATCCTCCAGAATACACTTAGATTTAACTTTAAGCTTACATTCTATCATTTGTTTAAGCAGTAGATATTCCCAGTGTTAAAATTATATAGTAATTAGAAACACAAAAGGATCTAGATACCTCAAAGGAGAATGTCTAAAGTCTATCCAGGACAAACGACTTAATGTTCATTTCTGAGATATTTCCAGGGACAGATTCCATAACCTATAGAGACCGCCCTGTTATTTGTTTTTTTAGTACTAGGGATTTAATTTAGGGCTTTGCACATGGTAGTCAAATACTCTACCACTAAGCTACATCCCCAGTCCTTTTAAATTTTTATTTATTTATTTAAATCTTGAGACAAAGTCTTGCTAAATTGCAGGTAGCCTGGAATTTTTAATCTTTCTACCTTAGTCTCACTAGTAGCTGGGATTACGGCTTGTGATACCTTGCCTGGTTCAGGTCTGTTGTTTATTGGTATCAAACCCATGATATGTACTTATTTTTATTTATTTTCTGTGGTACTAGGGACTGAAACAAGGGGTGCTTTACCACTGACCTCATCTCTAAATTTTTATTTTTATTTTGAGACAGAGTCTTGCTAAATTGCCAAGGCTGGCCTTGAACTTGTGATCTTCTTGCTTCAGCCTCTTGAGTAGTTGGGCTTATAGGTGTGTGCCACTGTGCCTGGCTTTGTTTTTGTTATTTTTAACTGACCACATGTCTGCTGTTACTTTACTCCATAATAATTTTTGTTCGTTTGTGTTTAAACTAATTTTTATTTTAAATCTACTTTTTAAATTTAGCCCTCTGGTAGACTTTATCATGTATTAGAATAATAACATTTTCACTTACTAAATTAACATTCTCCTATCACCTCAATTTTTTTGCTGTATTAAAAATATTTAACGAGTTTTGTGCCCTTCAATTTCTTCCCTAGGTTCAGTTTATTGGGTAGTATAATAGAAAATTTTAGAGGTACTGCATAATGTAGAACCATTTTTTTGTACTCTATTCAATGTGAATCAAATCTACATTAGATTTTTTTGCTAAGTCTAATCTAGAATTTGAACCAACCAACCTTCCTTCCCTCCTGCCTTCCTTCTTTTTTTTTTTTAAAGAGAGAGAGAGAGAGAATTTTTTTTAATATTTATTTTTTTAGTTTTCGGCGGACACAACATCTTTGTTTGTATGTGGTGCTGAGGACTGAACCCGGGCCACACGCATGCCAGGCGAGCACGCTACTGCTTGAGCCACATCCCTAGCCCCAAACTGCCTTCCTTCTTAACCTACCTACCTTCTTTCCTTTCTTCTTCCCTTCCTCTCTCTCCTTCCTCTATCCATATTTTATATATATATATATATATATATATATATACACACACACACATTCATATGTGTATATATAATATATATATACATTTATATATACATATATAGAATTTATATATATACACACACATATAGAATTTATATATATACATATGTAGAATTTATACATATACATATATATAGAATTTATATATACATAGAGAGAATTTATATATAGAGAGAATTTTTATATACATATAATTTATATATATAGAATTTACATATATATAGAATTTACCTATATAGAACTTATATATATATATATATATATAGAATTTATATATATAAATTTAAATCAAATATATATAAATTTATATATATAAATTTAAAGCAATTACCATGAGCCCGACATGTGTTTTAATTCCTAAAATAGTTCTATATGGTTGACATTCCCATTTTACAAATGAGAAATCTAATTCCTAAAGAAGTTAAATAACTTGCTAAGATCACAGAGCTAGTAAGAGAGGAGTCAAGATTTGAACATAGAGATCTAACTGCAAAGCTCATCCTTTAGTTGCTGTGTTAAATTTCTCCTAATTAAGGCATCAACCTTCTTTTTAAACTGTAAATGTAATCAATTACATAATAAAACTTTAATAGAAACATCTATCAATAGCTACAATAAATATCAATTCCTTCAATCATCAGCTATGCTCAAACTGTGGTTTCTTCCCATCCCATAGTAGAAATAAACTATCATTGTATATACATTTTTGGAATTTTATTTTTCCAGCTTGTAAGTCCTATTAATTATGTAGCCCTTTTTCATTGAAATTCTATTGCTTTTCCTAATGAGAATCTGCTGTTTCACTAAATAAACATACTATTTCCTGGTTAGCCATTCTTCCACTATTGGTCATTTGGATGAGGTACAGGCTTAAACTATAAAACACTATGTTCAGGACTGGGGTTGTGGCTCAGTGGTAGAGCACTTGCCTAGCACTGCATAAAGATGAATAAATAAAATAAGGGTATTGTGTCCATCTACAACTAAAAAAAAGTTTTTAAAAAACCACTATGTTCAGATAAGTTACTAACTTTCTCCTTTGACTTATTTCTTTAACATGTATTTCTGTAAGTCAAGGGGTATAACCATTTGTAGCATTGAGTTTCCAAGTCACTCTGTAGAAAGCCCTCCACTATTTACGGTGACATCATAAATGTTATGGACAGCTAGTAAAATGCCAACTGGTAACTGCTTTACTTGTATTTCTTTACTGTTAATGAAGTTGATGACTCTTCAAGTATTTGTCTTCTGGTATTTTCTTTCTTTCTTTTAAAATTTTTTTTTTTGGTTATAGATGGACACATACCATTATTTATTTATTTTTATATGATGCTGAGGATCGAACCCAGTGCTCACACATGCCGGGCAAGCACTTTACTACTAAGCCACAACCCCAGCCCCTCTTTTTTTTTTTTTTTTTTTTTTTTGGTACTAGGGATTGAATCAGGGACTCTTGGCCAGTAAGCCACATCCCCTGCCCTGTTTTGTATTTTATTTAGAGACAGGGTCTCACTGAGCTGTTAAGCACCTTGCTTGCTGAGGCTGGCTTTGAACTGGAGATTCTCCTGTCTCAGTCTCCTGAGTTGCTGGGATTACAGGTGTGCGCCATTGTACCCAGCCTGGTGTATTTTCTATTCCTGTTCTTAAACCATTTGTTAATTGGTTAGTTTACAAATTCCTATCAGCCATTTAAGTATAAAGATACTCTATTCTTTTTCCATTCTCTTGTTATACATTTATTTAAAATTGTTAATTTGGCTGATACTTATACTTGTTATGCAGCTTGGAACTCAATTCCCCCAGAGCTCCCATTTCCTCAGCTTTCTGCTCAAAAGTCCCTTCCTCAGAGAGCATGCCCATGACTACCTGTGTAAAATATCCCTCTGCTCTGCTCAAATCACTCTTTTTTCTAAGTTTTTAATCACAGTGCATTCCAGTTGGCATATATATCTTATTTGTTTATGATCTCCCTACTAGAATAAAACATTTCAGGAGACAGGGGCATGATTATTTTTATAGTCTATCTCCAGTGCCTAGCACATAGGAGGAATTTAATAAATATTATTGAGGGAATGACTCCAACTTGGCCATTGAAAATTATTTTTATTGCTTCTGTGGACAAGAAATGAACTTTCCTCTGTAATAAAGGCAATGATAATATTGCATTTTTTTCTTTTTGTATATTGTCTGATCTCATCGATTCAAATCTATTTTTGTATCTTTATTTCTATATTCTAAACTTTGTACTGGTAATTATTTTTAATAGGGTGCCGGGGATTGAACCCAGAGGTTTGAGCATGCTAACCATGTGCTCTATCCACTGAGCTGCACCTCTGACCCCTGTCTTAGAATTCTGATAGTCTTAATTATGACATGCCTTAAGATGTTATGGGACCCAGTGCCCTGAAGACATTTTCTTTTCTTTTTAGTTTTTGATTCTGGGGATTTAACTCAGAAGGGCTTTTACCACTGAGTCACAACCCCAGCCCTTTTTACTTTTTATTTTGAGTAAACTTGTCTTCCTAAGTTGCTTAGGTCCAGGCTAAATTGCTGAGGCTGGCTTTGAATTTGAGATGCTCCTGAGTCACTGAGCGTACAGGTATGTGCCACTGTACTTGGCTCCTGAAGACACTTTCCATCCCAACTGTTTCTTTGAGACTCATACCCCTATCTTTTCCATATATTTTTAATTATTTTGTTTTGGTACTGGAGTTTTATCCCAGGGGTGCTTAACCACTGAGCTATATCCCTAGCCTTTTTTTTTTTTCTTTTTTGAGACAAGGTCTCACTAAGTTGCTAGGTCTCACTGAATGGCTGAGTCTGGACGTGAACTTGAGATCTTCCTCTCTTTGCCTCCTGAGTTGCTAGGATTACAGGCAAGTACCACCATGCCCAGTTTTTTAATAATTTTATAATTTCCTTGAAATATCCTATTGAGATGTTCATTGGTTTTATATTAAATACATAAATCAGTTGAGGATGTCTTCTCAACTTTGCTGTTTTATTAAACTTACTGAACCCATAAGGAAAGCCTCTTTTCTTTTTTCAAGTTGTACTTTATTTCTACCATGTAAGTTTTGTGTTTTTAAAATCAGTTATCTTATTACCACACTTGATTTTTGTTGCTGTTGCTATTAAAAAATGCATTCTTTTTTCAGTATTCTTTATGTTTATTAATTTAAAAAAAATTGAGAGGCAGGTGTAATGATGTACACCCTACTATCAACTACTCAGGAAGCGGAGGCAGGAGGATTGCAAATTCAACATCAGCCTGGGCAACTCAGTGAGACCTTAAAAACAAAAAGAACTAGAGATGTAGCTCAGTGGTAGAGTGCCCCTAGGTTTGGTTTTTAATCCAGCAAAATACAAATAAACAAAATATATATAAATTTGTTACATGTGTTTAAATTATCATAACTTTTCTATTCTTTTGTATTTATATGATTAATATTAATAATTTCCTTAATTTTACAATAAGCTTGTTGTGTTTTGCCTGTTGAGATTCTAAGAATTTAGTATTTATTGTAGACTAAACTAGAATTTTCTTTTTTGTGTTGTCTTTGCCTGGCTTTATAATCCAAATAGATTATTTGCTTCATGAAATTGTGAAAACAAAACAGAATATTTTTTGTATATTTCTATATTAAAACAAAACAGTACATAAAATAGAGACAAGTCTTAGAGTATCTAAAAAACTGTTCTGGAAAAGTCAAAACTGTCTTTTACTTAAATGAGAGCTTTATGATAATTTTTTTCTATTTCTTCAGTTTTCAATTTCTGGTTGCATTAATTTTGCTTTTTTTCTTTTACATTTTTAATCTTATTTAGCATTTTCAAGTTATTGAAACAAAACTGTATTTGACCTTTCTCAATAATGTTTTACCATTCTTCTTGATATAACATCTTTTATATTTTTCAATTTTACTTTAAAAACAAAATAGCCAACCCAATGGTTTGCCAGTTTTGTCCAGTTTTGTTTTGTTGCTCTTTTTGAAGAATCAACCAATCTTTTTAGCACTTCAAATTATTTTAAAATTTTCTAGTTAATTAATTTTTAATGTCAATTTTTTCTGTTTTCCCGTTTATATATGTATATATACATATATATTTACATTCCTCATTTCATTCTTACTAATAGGGGTCTTGCTTTGTGGCCCAGGCTAGTTTTGTTTTGTTTGTTTGGTTTTTTTTTTTGCATTCAAGTTTGCTATTGAAATTATGAAAATAGTTTTTTGAATTTTCATTAGTGCAAATGTCACTCATTAGATAAATATAAGAAATATATAGAGGCTATGTAGAGAAGAAGATATAGAGAAGTATAAAGATAAAAGAAAACATACCCACACAAGCCCTCCAGAACTCAACATCCTGGCTTCAAAATGTGAACACTGTGATTCTCTTATATTTTGTAAACACAAAATGGACAATAGGCCAATAGCCATAATACTAACTGAGTGGTGTAAGAAGCTGGTTTAAAAATAAAAATTATCCAAGGTTGAATCAAGGTTGTGGGTAGTTAAGAGTTGACTATATCATTGGGCAATTACACTGTATCTGTCTCTGAGAATCTTCAGAGACAAATGGCTCAATTATAAGGACTTTAAAGCACGCACCTATTTACATTGCTTTACATCTTAGAAACCCCCACAACATTTTCTTTCCACATACCTGGAGTCTACTGCCTTGAGAGCTGTGTTTTTTAAATCAGTTGTCTTTTCTTCAGAGGTTTTGTCACTCATTTCTTTTGATATGTTTGCCTCACTTCTTGCTGCACTCAAAGTAGTATGAAAACACCTTTCACCTTGGAAAGTAAGTGTTATGTCTGAGATGGTGACATGTTTTGAGGATTCTTTGAATTCACTCTTACTTCTTGTATCTCGTAGACATCCAGGCTTCATAGTGCTTTCCACTATTTCCTTTGAAAATGACAAAGCAATAGCAAGTCAGGTAATAGAAGAGTGTGATATAGAAATAGATTATTTATGGAGCAGTATCTAGTATAGTAATCATTTCATTCACATTTACTGAGTGTGCACAGGTGTTGGAGGCAGGCAGTGTGGGAACCATGGCCTGCCCCACTGCAGCCTGATAGCACATTCAGAAGCTCATTTTGTGATGTGCACCAATGTCACCTCACATAAAACAAGTAGCACTTATAATTACAGCATTTCTTGTCTGCGAATTGTAGGGGCAAGGAATGTTTTCTGAAAATGTTAGTCTCCTAGTCTACGAGCAAGAAAGATATGATAGAGGCTTGGAGTTCATAATAATACTAGTCTTTGTTTTTCAAAAGATTTAAAGCCTGTACCTAAAATCTAATACCCTCAAATCTCTCCCCATTCTTCTTATCTCCTGGAATCTGTTACTGTGCCACTTCTTAGTCACTTACTGATCACAGCAGAGTCTCTCATTCAAGCTGGTGAACCCCAAAGCTGTGTTAACATTCCTCACATCTGTACTTCTTTCTCCCATTGCCCCTACCTGGTCCATTACCTCTATTATATTTCCTTAAAAATAATGTAGTAATCTGGATCTGGGGTTGTGGCTCAGTGGTAGAGTGCTCAGCACTACCTAAAAAAATTAATAAATAAAAATAAAGGTATTAAAAATAGTGTGATAATCTTATTTTAAAAGATAACACTTTCCTTTTTTCCCTGAAAATTAAAGCTACTTATATTATAGAATATTTGGAAAATCCTCTAAGGAATAAAGTGAAAGGTAGAAATTATTCCTTGCATGAAGCCACTGTCCAAAAAAAGCCATTCCTCTGGTACAATTGATTCCCATCTCTTTGTTCATTTATTTATTTTTTATTATATCTGCTTTGACATTGTTTTGAAGTTGCTGCCTACATTTTTTCACCTAACATTTCATTACTATAAGCATTTTCCTCCTGTCATTAATAATTGTGTAAAAACACTTGATTTTTTCATAATTAAAAATAATTTATCTTTATTATAGGAAACAGAGAATCCAAAACAGTATAAACAAGACATAAGTGGCCCATAGTCTTACAATCTAAAGATTAACTGCTATTCACAATATATATATATATATATATATATTTATTTGTATGTGTGTGTAAATGTATTTTTACATCCCAGAGAACATATTATTCATTTTTCACTCAAATTTATATCATATACACTTTTCCAGGTTAAGAAACATTCTTAAATAATTTTAATAACTACAAAATAGTAATTCATTTAACAAAGTTTTACTCAGTGCCTATGATATTATCAGGCACTATGGTAGCTCCTGAACAAGATAAATATGATATCTGCCCTTCATAAGCTCAAATTTGTTTAGCTATTCCTAGTAGATATTTAGGTTGCTTCCGTGCTTTCATTATTATAAGCATGGGAAGCATAAGATATGATTAATGTGTGCTAAGTATGTTCTACCACTGAGATGCACTCACAGCCTATAACTAACATCTTTGTAATTAAATCTTCATTTCTGTCAAAGGGTACAAATATTTTTAAGGTTCTTGACTCAGAATTATTTCAAGAAAACTGACCCAATTCTCATTTATACTATAAATCTCTACAAATTCCCAGTTGACTACACTTCTGCTAATATTGATAGTGTTTATTCTTTTAATTTTTAACTTTTTTGCAGTGCAGATTCAACCCAGGGCCTTGAACATGTCAGGCAAACACTCTACCTTAAGTACACTTACAGCTTTTTTTTTGAGATGGGATCTCACTAAGTTGCCCAGACTGGTCTCAAACTTGAGATCCTCTGTCTGCCTCAGCCTCCAAAACAGCTGGAATTACAAGCATGTGTCCCTGAGTCCAGTTCTGTGTCTGTTCTTTTTTTTTATTTTTTATTTTTTTAGTTGTTGATAGACCTTTATTTATTTATATGTGGTGCTGAGAATCTAACCCAGTGCCTCACACATGCCAGGCAAGTGTGCTACCACTGAGCCACAGGTCTCAGCCCCTGTGTCTGTTCTTTTAATTAACAATTACATGGGTTAAATATTTTTTGTAGGAGCTCCATGCATGGAAAAATAGGAGTCGCTGGTCAACAGGAAGAACAAGTTCTGATATTCTATTGCACAGCATAACAGCTATAGATTGTAAAATACCAAAAAAGAGAAATTTAATTTTTTTCTAGTATTATTTATGCTCAACTTCTTCTGTGAAACTTCTGTCCTCACCCTTTGATCTATTTCTGTTGTGAACCTAGTGGAGAAATTTTAGCAGTTTTCTTCAGACTGATCTCTTTACCTATTATGCATCCTGCCATAAGATTAATCTTTAAAACAAACAAAAAACAAAACAACTCCTTCATTTCCTTACACAGCCCTTAGTTGCTAAGGTTTTCTCAGAGTGAAGTCTCCACTTCTTGATTTGGCATTCAAGGTTTACAAGCAACTTTCCAATCCTATATGCTAATATTCTCCACATATATTATGCTCCATCCTACTTGAATTAATCCGAACATGGCTTTGTTTTTCTACTTCCTGGACTTTGCCTAGTGAAGTTTCATCCCTTTCTTCAAGTTACTGGGCACTTTTCTATATATTTAAAATTTAAAACAGTCTTACTTTTATTAATGTCCTCATTTTGGAGGTGAAGAAACAGAGGATCACGTAGGTTCAGTGAGCTATTCAAAGTCACACAACTAACATGCAGCAGGTTAAGAATCTAACCCAGGTTTTCTGACTACATCCTCATTTCTTTTCATTACACCATAGCTTTCAGGCACTAGGTTAAGTTTGACAGTAAGGATGGTTGCTGCCTATTTCAAAAGATATCATACAACCCCTTTACACCAGGTCTCAGGGATCAGATCTCATTTTTAAACTTAGGTCACTCACAGACAGTTCCACAGGTGATAACTAATGTCACCTGACTGAGAACTGTGACCTTGTTTATTGCTCTAGTGCTTGATAATTAAAGAATCAAAGTCTTCCATGTCACATACCTTTTCCTCTTGTTTGGCTCTTATTATGTCATCATTTTCAAACACCACAGTGACTCCTGAGAAGTTTGAGGCATCAGAGCTATGTGTGTCTTCTGTGGCCTCTACGACTTCTGTGATTTCTGTGACGATATTTACATCTGGAACCTCTGGGACCTCATTTTCTGGAACATCTGTCACATCTGTGACGTCGGTGACATCTTCAAGTTCCGAGAAATCTAGGCTGTCCATGACATGAATGCCTTTGGTCCATGTGTACGGATGTGGGTTCTGTATAGTTGAGAACTCTGTAATGTCCATGATGTCCACGGAGGCTGTGATATCTGTGCTATTTGTGATTTCTGAAAAGCTTGAGACCTCTGATGCTTTGAGAACTTTGATTTTCTCATGATTCAAGAGGGAGATGAGGTCCACCCACTGAGAAAATAAGGCCTCCTGTTTATATGGAGGAGCACAGAGCTGTAAGTAGTAGGCTCGGCCACTCACCAGCTTTAATTTGAGGCGCAAGTTCTTAGCATCATGCACAGAAAGAGTAACAAACTGCAGAGGGAGAAACCTGAAAATGAATGCAAATGTAACATTATCTGGAGACCTGGTTGGAGACCTATAAAACAGGCTTTCCTTTTATATTTTGTATCAGCTTGAAGAGTGAGACTCAGGAAAAGGACTTTTGTCTCAGATAGTTCTAAAGGAGGACTCCTCAGAGTCATCTCAATCTAATCATGTGTCTAGACCTCTGATGTACTAAAAATCAGAATGCCACCTATTTATCATGAGAAAATATTCATTTTAATTAACTAAAAGGGCTGTTTCTCAGAGAAATTAAGTGATTTGCTCAACATTGTAGAGCAAATGACTGACCGAGAGAAGACCAGAGCTAATTCTGATGGCAGCCAGGACGTTGCGTGGAGAGGAGGTGTGTTCTTGGGAGATTATTTATTATGAGTCATCAGTTTTTGTTACTTAGGTTTATTTATTTATTTTATTTTTAAAAAATATTTATTTTTAGTTGTAGTTGGATACAATACACTTATTTTATTTATTTGTATGTGGTGCTGAGGATTGAACCCAGGGCCTTGCACATGCAAGGCAAGTGCTCTACCGCTGAGCCACAACCTCAGCCCCAGGTTTATTTATTTTTAAATTAACTGCCTGTTTGACTTTGTCATAAACCATGTTCCTTGACTTTGAGAACACTTTTTGGTCATTTGCATCAGGGTATGCAAGTGAGATGCTTCTTTGGAGCAATTGTCATCAGCGGTTCCATTTCCACAGGGCTCATGCATATTTTCTAAGAGATTCTTAACCTCTTCTCTTTGTAACTCACCTTGTAAGCACCAGCTTCCCTGTAGAAGGGGATGTCAGGAGACTTTCAAACAGGGGTTCTGAACGTTTTTTAGCAGCAGGTGTCAGATGTGCCAGCAGCATCACATTGGGAGTCTTCTGGGTGGAACTGGAAGAACAGATGCCTACAGTCACCCAGTTGGCTCGATTATGAAGGTAAATGGATTCACCTCTTCTGTTGACCTGAGTGCAGAGAACAAGACAATGATTTAAAAAAAAAATATATATATATATATTTAAAGTCACACAACTATATATATAGTTGTTGTTGGACCTTTATTTTATTCCTTTATTTATATGTGGTGCTGAGAATTAAAACCAGGCCTCATGAGAGACAAGCGTTCTCCCATCAAACCACAGCTCCAGCCTGAAGATGATTTTTGATGAAAGTCACAGAACAGGTAGCCTCCCTTACTGGATCAATGTAAGAGAAGTCAGGATACAGAGGGGAAATTAATCATGATGTATTTATTCCTTTGCTTGTTTGGGTTAATTTTTGGAGATACCACAAGTGAATAGACATAATCCCTTCATGTGTGGGAGTCTCCCAGGGAAGACAAACATTAAACAACTTAAGTAACTAATTATTACTGTAGCAAGTATTACCAAGAACAAATTCTGGGAACATTTAACAGAGCACTTAGCTTAGGGTAGGGATATAGCCAATGATGTGACAGTAAATGTTTAACAGTTCTCAGAAGATTCACTTACACATAAACTTTTTGAAAATGTTACTGATAGTTGGGTGGCAGGAAGATCAAAGCTAATCTCAGCAACTTAGCAAAACCTGCAGCAACTTTGTGAGACCCTATTTTGAAATAAAAAAGGACTAGAACTATGATTCAGTGGTAAAGTACTCCTGGGTTCAATACCCAGTACCAAAAACAATAACAACAAAATGTTACAGATACATTGGGCAGTGGTAAGAGTGCTTACATAGCATGCATGAGGCCCTGACTTTGATCCCTGGCAACACAAAAAATAAATACATAAATAAATGAAAACTAAAATAAAATGTTACTGATATAAAAGATGAGCGCCATACAATTTACATAAAACACAGAATATTCTTTACTTTTAATACCATAGAGTCAAGTAACGTATTCTATAAACCTTTATCAAACTCTTGCATCCGTAACCTCAAGAACATAGATAATAGTAAAATGTAGTAAAAAATAGGAATTGTGAGTTTTGGCTATTTATTATCATTGGTTTGGATGTAAATTTATATATGTTATTATAATTATTACTATTATTGTTATTTTGAAGTACCAGGGATTAAATTCCAGGCTCACACATGCTATATCCCACTGAGCTATATCCCTAGTAATATAACTTAATTTTTAATAATGGCTGGATTAAGCCAGGCATGGTGCATATTTAATTTCAACTACTCAGGAAATTGAGGCATAAGGATCTCTTGAGCCTAGAAGTTTATTGCCAGCTTGGACAACACAGCAATACCTTGTTTCTATTAATAAACAAATAATAAAATAATGATAATAATGGCAGGACTTAAAGACCAACTTGTAAACTTCCTGAACACTTGCCAGTAGGCCCACTCCAGCCCACCATTGGATATGGGGTCATGGAAATATACTCTGAGGAGGGGACTCCTAGCTGAGACCTGAAGAATGTGAGAGGTAAACTGACTGGTGGAGGGAAGAAGTTTCTGGGCATAGGAACAGTATATGTAGAAATCCCAAAGTCCAATAATCTTGGGCAATAACATCTCTGTTAGTTGGCAAAAGAACAGACTGGTAAAGGGGTTGACAGAAATGTGAAGGAAACCATAGAGGAGCTACACTGGTTTCTCAGTTGTATGAGAACTGGTTCAATTAAAAAATAAACCACTTATAAACAAATATATTCCAAAAGAAGTTGTGATCCACACTCCTCACAGCCTACCCAAAGCTGTGCCTCTGATGAACAGAATCCTGGATTTGTTCATTATCCACTCTTCAGAGATGGTGACTCAGTTCTGAGATTAAATCCCAATTAACCTAAAACTGACTTGGGACCCCTCCTGCTTGCCTGTGACTAATTTCAACAGGGGCATGTGGAGAAGGCCTGGCCAGTGAGAAGCAAGTGGGGGCCTCCTGGTGGCTCTGGGAAGGTTTCCCAATCCTCACAAGAACACAGCAGGATGAGATGTTTCTCTTGTGTTCCTGGCAGCTGTCACTGCAAATGTCTTGTTAGAGAGCAAAAAGAGAACCCAGCACCCTGGGCTCTTCACTCTATTTGAGATTATTGTTTTTGTTTGGATTTTTTTTTTCATTTGAATCCACTGAGTCAGGAATCTGAGTAGCTTGCTACCAAGGACATACTGACCAGGAGAGGTTGTGGTGTATCTTGAAGGGTATGACATTTTTTAAAAATAGTTGTTTTAGTTGTGTATGGACTCAGTGCCTTTGTTTTTATGTGGTGTTGGATCCATCCCAGTGCTTCACAATTGCAAGGCAAGTGCTCTGTAACTGAGCTACAATACAACTCTAGCCCCGAGGAGTATGACTTTTTCCCAAATTATCATGTGGGGCTGTGTCTGATCTATAGACTGTTAACTATCTCCCCAGTGTAGGTCAAGTGTCATGCAATCAATGAAAATATTCCAAAGGTAATTTGAAAAGGGCATAGGAAGAAAAGTGAAAAAATAAAATATTATTGGTAGGAAACAAATACGTAGAAGGCAAAGAGCATCAAATCATGACTTGTTATTAAAACAAATGTTTCTGGAGGCTTCACTTCTTGCTATGGTATATGCTATGGGGCTGGAAGGGTCATGCTAAGTCAGGAATCAGTGCCCAAAACATGTTTACGAAAGGTGAAGTCTCCTTACCTTTGAGGAAGGGTTTGTTATCCTCCCTGTCACCCCTCTGTGGAATCAGCTGAGTAGCTGCTAGAATGTGTTGGAATTGGAATTCAGTGTGGCTGTTAGGCATTGATGAGGCATTTCCCAACCTTTTCAATTAGAAGTATGGCCCATCCACTGAGCTCCTTTCTCCATTTATTTTCTGAATATTCCAATGTCAAATGTGTAGAGGAGAGTTTGTACAGATGTGCTGACAAGCAGTTTAATTCCCAACATAGGCACGTTTTTTAGGAAAAAGTCAGGTTTTCTCCCTGACACTATCTGAGCTAACATTCATTATAATCCTTAGTTTGTTACAGATGTTTTTCTTTCAAACATCTTGTAAGTCTAAGAAAGAAGTTATCTGAATATTTTCCTGTGACAGGATGCTTTAAAAGTCACTTGCTATGACTTTGGGAATATTATGTTAGAATGACAATTATGGTAGCATCAGGACAGAATTACTAAGAGTTTGTTGGGAACATTTGAAATTAATGATCCTTCAACATTGTTATTATTTCAGTTTCTTTGAAGTTCCAAAACTGTTCCCTTTAATGTTATCACATATTCCCTCACTACATTTAAGACAAGTTTCCTCCAAACCTTTTCAATTGTCTTTGAGAAAATTAAATGCTATGATTACTGGAATTGAAATTAGGGCCCAAGTTTTATTTACCTGTATAAAATTGCTCTCTAACATGGGAGGAGACACAAAAGGGGCATACTCTCCTCCATCCAACATATTTTGAAGACCTCCTGGACTGCAAGGTTGTGGGGCGCAGAGTGCATCTTGCTCATTGGTCGACTTCCTATTGATTTTCTTCATTATGCTTATATGCAAACATCAAAAAATTGAAGGAATGGAAGTGCAATTAATGAATACAGAGAGAATATAATATAATTAAATTGGCTCATTTTTTCATTAATTCAGCAAATTTTATCAACATCATGATATGCTTGGCATTTTTCCAGGCACTATAGATACATCTAAATAGGATTGATAAGATCCCTCATGTAGTTTATATGTTATGGGGTGACAGATAGTAAGCAAGCCTAAAAAGTGGGAGAGGGATTGGATAATAGGAACTATAAAGACCATAAAAGAGATATCTGTAATAAAGGTGGCTGAGATCTGTGGCTGGCAACAACACCTATAGGGTAATTAGGAAAGACCTTTCTAGGAGTTTTCTCAATATATGCCCTTTCCCCAAATATTATTTCTTACCTCTGTAACTAATGATCCCACTGTACTTTCTGTCATCCAGTGTTCTCTAATCCTTTTGTGTGAGTAGGATATCAAAAGTAAACTAAACTGGTTAGCTTCCTGTTCTAAACTGAGAACAGTTCTTTCATGCTATTCACCTATGACTGAGGCTTAGCTTTTGGTTGAGAGGAACTGGTGGATATTTGTCTGCTGTCTAACTCTTGTGCTCTCTTGCGTGCTCGCTCTCGCGCGCTCTCTCTCTTTCTCCCTCCCTCCCTCCCTTTGAAAACCACTTCAACAGACAACAGTGACTCTATATATTTGGATTTCACCTTTCACTTATCAGAAATAACAATTCTTAACAGAGTAAGAACCCAGAATGTAGTGTGATCAGACATTAAAAAATCACCTTTCCCACTTAAACAGATGTTCCTCCAAAGATACACAAATGGCCAATAACCACACATGGATAGATGCTAAATATCACAACTCCAATAATACATCATATCCTTCAGGATGACTGCTATTACAAAAAAAAGAAAGAAAAGAAAAGAAAAGAAAAAGAAACAGGACTGGGGGTGTAGAGTGCTTGTGTAACATGTAGAATGCCCTAGGTTCAATCCCCAGTACTGGAGGGAAATAAACAAAAAACAAACAAACAAACAAAAAAAAAAAAAGAAAATAAAATTACTGGAAAGGATGTTAAAAAATTTGAATCCTTGTGCACTGTTGTTTGGAATATGAAATAGTATGGCTGCAATGGAAAACAGTATGGTGTTATCTCAAAATACTAAACATAGAAATGCCACATAACCTAGCAATTCCAGTTCTGGGAATATACCCAGAAGAATTGAAATCAGAGCCCTGAAGACATATTAGTACACCCATATTCATAGCAGTATTATTAACAACAGTTAAGATGTAGAAACAACTTAATGCCCATTGGAAGATGAATGAGTAAACTAAATCTTTCTCTCTCTCTGTCTCTCTCTCTCACACACTCACACCCACACACACCCACACACCCCCCTCCACAGGAATATAAAATGCAGCAAAAAAAGGAAGGAAATTCTGACACACACTACAACATGAATGAAACTACTTGAGGACGTTATGCTAAGTGAAATAAGCCAGTCACAAAAAGACAAATGCTCGATGATCCCACTTATAAGGAGGTACCTAGAATAGTGAAATCACAGAGGCAAAGTAGAATGATGGTTGCTAGGGGAACAGAGGATTGGAAGATGGGGAACCAATGTTTATAAAAAATGTTTCAATTTTACAACATGAAAAGAGTTCTGGAGATGAATGATGGTGATTGTTGCAACATCATTATAAATCATTTAATGCCACTAACATATATTCTTAAATATAGTTAGGGTGACAGTTTCCTTCCTCAGAGACCCCTCACCCAAGCAAAAGGATAAGTAGTGAGCATGTTTGTTGTGGTCCCAGCCAGGACTGCAGGATACAGAGACCTCTGCTGCCACATGTGCTCTGAGCAAGGGCTTTGGGCACAATAAGCTGTGGCCAAGGCACAATTCCACTGGTGGCAACTCCATGGCACCCCTTGACCACATCTTATGCATGTACAGGGAAAATCAAATGATTCAAGAAGAGCAAGAAAATAAATAAATTGAAATAATCCATACAAGCAGAAATGTGATGGGGCTGGGGATGTGGCTCAAGCGGTAGCGCGCTCGCCTGGCATGCGTGTGGCCCGGGTTTGATCCTCAGCACCAACAAAGATGTTGTGTCCGCTAATAACTAAAAAATAAATATTGAAATTCTCTCTCTCTCTCTTTAAAAAAAAAAGAAATGTGAAAATCAGACCCCAAAAAGAACAATCAGAAAAAAAAAGAGATAACCACCACCACCACCACCACCACCACCACCACCTAAAAACAAGAGGATGAGAAATAATAATTAAAAGAATGTATTTAGTGCTTGTTAAGTGGCAGGCAATAAAGGCTTTAATGCACTCTCTCATATAATTCAGATAACACTATGAAATAACAGCATTAAGACACTCACTTAAGGCAACTGAGACTTAGAGAAATTAACTTCCCAACATAACATAGCCTGGAAGTCCCCAAACCAGGATTCAGACCCTCCTAGCCTGACTAGAAGAGCTAATGTTGTTGCCCAATGTTCCGCCTTGCCTGAGGTGCTTGGAGAGGTGGGTGTGAGAACTGGAAAGGGTGAGAGGTGGAAGGAGGAAAAGAGGACAAAAGAATACAGAAAGCACCCTTCCCCTCTCTTCCTGTTCCCTCCTCTTCCTGAGCAATAGAGCCCTAAATGTGTTGATGGGACAGAGAGATCCTCTCACCTCTCTCAAGGTAGGAATCTGTGCTGGAAGAAGCAGGAAGCCTCAGTTCAGAACGTTAAGGAAGGAAGAACGATCCCCATCGCTTCCGCACACGCCCTGCTCAGCTCAGACTCTCCTATCAGTTCATACATCTCCTCTAAAGTCTAGAAAAGCTGTTCCTGTGGGCAGACCTCAGGAGTGAGGAAGGGAAAAAGAGAACTTGGAAAGGGAAGTGCAAAAGGAAGGGAGAGAGAAAGGGAGGAAGAGAGAAAAGGGCAAGAGTAGGAGTGGCACACCCTGTGCATGTCACACCCACAGGACTGTCAAATCTTACCTCCACTCAGGACTGAACCACATCTTCTTTTGGAAAAGAAGTTTGTTACTCACTTCAGTTTGGGCTTCCTCCTTTTCATGATGAAACCTTTTGTGAAAGAATCAAAAAGAAAAGTAAAGTATTTAGCAAGGAAGCTAATTTTATTCCCCACTTCTATTTCATATTCGAGGTCCATGAGTTAGTCTTCTAACTATACTAGGGTGAGACCTGGTCAGAGAGGGCTGTTGTTGATTATCCTATTTATGGTCTGTGAATAGAACTGGAGTCATGAGTCCCTAGCTCATTGTTGGCCTGAAACTGCCAAACAGGGAAATCCTGGGCTCTTGTAGCCAAGGAAGATATTTGATAATGTGGCAAAGGAAGTAATATCAATTGTACCACCTGGGTGTGTTCAATTGCCATTAAAATGTGTTCTTGTGATTCCCTGAAGCTTTTTGTTGACAACTTCTGTTAAGACTAAGAATGTCTCAGTACAAAACCAACAGAACACATGTCAGAGACTTGGAAGAAGTTCCTAGGATAGCCCTTTAAGAAATGTGCAGAAGATGATGGCAGAGAGGAACAACAGGTAGATTTTGTAAGGGAAAAGTCTAAGTAAAAAGAAGCATCAAGTTATATGATTAACAACATTTTTTTTTTCTTAGTGATCCATAAAATAGTGTCATGTCTCATCATGATCTTGAGGAAATGAAGTAGTCAGCTTGTTCTAACAGAGGTGGGTGAGGGACCTGGGGACATAGGGCAGTGTCAAAGCACTTGCCCAGCATGTGTAAGACCCTGGGTTCAATCCTTGTGCCACACAAACACAAACAACAACAACAATTAAAAACCCAGAGGTGGGTGATGAAGTACACATTTTTGAAAAGAAAAGAAAAAAAACCCCACAACATTCCAAAAAAGTGAAAACATCCATGTGTTGGAGGGTATGTCTACTTTTTACAGATACTTGCTAATCAGTAGGTGCCACATGGTCACTGGGTCTAGGGAGTGTTCCTTCTCAGTGCAGTTATTTATGTGGCCACAAGATCCCTTGGATTTAAGACCTAGTCCTCCAGAGATCAGTTGAACAGTCAGCAGATGATCTCCCAGGGGAGCTGGTGGACACAGAGAGGAAGGAGAAGATGAGAGAAAGGGAAGTGATGGAAGTAATGCAGGAAATCTGCAGCCATAAGGGGGTGTTGTCCCTATTTTTGAACTCTGGCACAAAGGTGAGGTCAGCTAAGGGGCAGAAAATGTTACAGGTTCTTTTATAATGTGGTGTGATGACTTTTGTTTTTATATATTTTTTCTAGAATTATTTTGACTTTTGGACTAATGGTTAAATTTTGATTAATTTTTTTGTAACTATGATTTTATGTTATCTGTGAATTGTACTGTCTGACCTCTCCAATTTTGTGTGTGTATGCACACACACACACACACATACACACACACATATATGTATACACACACACGCATATATATATATTTGGTTTACAATAAAAATATATATGTATTTTGGTCTACAGTATATAGATGGTCTAAACATAAAACTCAAAAATAAAAAAACTAAATTTTAATATTTAAAGACTAATTACATTAAGGCATGACCAATATATAAAATGGAATTATAATACTTACCTGTTGAACAGATTTGTAAATTAAAGCAGAGAAACAAAGCAGGATTTCTACAGACTGTTGTGGGGAAGCAGAGTTAGCTTTATTCATGGATGTACAGTATGTTTTGGTTTTGAGGTCCTGGAGCAAACCCAGGGTCTAACACCCGCAAGTACACTACCACTGAGCTACACCCCCAGCCCCAGAATCTTTTGTTATAAGGTTCTACCAGGATTATGTATTAATTTTCCCAGTCATAGTTAATGTTTTTCCCCCTAATTTATGCCTTTTGCAAGGTCCATCCAACATCCTATACATTTAATTAGTAAGCAAGCAATATACATAATAATATCATAGATAAGGGCTTTAATTATGCTATAGAGCAAGGACTGCACAAAGGAATCTAATTTTATTTGAGAGGGACCCTGACTTATCCTATCACTAGAAGATCCTTAGTCTCTGTTATTTCGTTTAACTAGTGCTTCAGTCATTTATTTAGTAGACAGTTCCATTGGGCTGTATTTTTCTGCAGAATTGCAGTGTAATTTTCATCTGAAAAAGCATTGTTGGCTTTTTTAGTTAAAGAAAAGGCAGAGAGATTCCATATTAAATCTGATTATAGACCACAAATCATTGCCTGTCATGCACTGGAAACCTATCACAGCTGTCAGGATGGGAGCTGCTTCAGCTTTGCCCTTGACTCCACGTGGTGCTGCTGTCCCCAGGACTTCCCCGACTGTGCTTACTGTTTCAAGAATGACCAAGGCCTGTTAAGGATGAGTTCAGTATTGGTATGGGGTATATGAATACTGCATTGATGGTCGGGTATCTTTATTTTTCCAGAATAAATGCAATCATCAGAAATTTTTTTGAAATGTGAGAGGTTGAGTCTTAATGGAAATCAGGAAGGGGAGGCAGTGGGAGCCCAAGGAGCAATCATGGAAGTGTTTCGCTTGGGTTTTCTGGTTGCTTAATTCAGTGGAATGTCTATACACACCCCTAAAATGTTCTCTGTAAATGTTTACATTCCCATGTGGTCTTTTCCCATCACTGTTTTATTATAAATAATTTTGAAGCCTATGGAAAAGTTGAAAAAAATTCTATAGTGAACATCCATATATCTACCATCTATGTTTTCGTGTGGTCTTTATTGTGCTTTTTTCCCCTGGTGCCAGGATGGAACCTAGGGCCTCACATATGCTCGCAAGCTCTCCATCGATGAGTGGCATTGCCAGCCCCTATTATGCTTTTTCTTTGTAGTTGTATGATAGCTCTTAAATGATGGTGTTTACCAGTCATTCATTAATATGTTCTCTGCGGTACTTTGCACTTGAGGTTAATTCTTCACAGTACTTTGAAGCATACTATTTTATCAACAGGATTTTTTCTAAGATTCATAATACATTAAAAAACATTTTTAGGATAGGTCTGTCATGATTCTAGGTTGCAATTCTGGTTTCCTCTTGGAAAAAGATCTGACTGTGTAGCCTCTTCTTTCTTTACAACCATGCTCCCACCTCAATCTTTCAGCTTTGAACAGCAGACTCTGCATTTTGGATCTTCTTTTGCATTTTAGTAACTAAAAATAATGTTACTCCAATATATTTATTCAACTCATAATTTCTAATGGAAGAAAAGTAGATTAGTAGTTTGAAAAATCAAAATTTAATAGTAATCCTGATAGCAAGGTTTCATTTCAAACTCAAACTGTCAATAAGATTTTTAAGAAAAAGGAATTCAATCACTCAGGTTTAAGTTTCTGAGTTTCCTGATTGTTCTGGTTGAAGTACAAGAAAAGAAAATAGAAGGAAAAGAAGAAGATGGAAAGAAAGGAGACATTTCTACCCTCAAATGATCAGCAATACTCAAATTATCCATTCCCTTGTCCCTCAGGTTCACATCAAAGTTGCAGCAACCAAACAGACACTTACATGGAGATGAGGCTGAAATAGGTCTCTGGAAATCTGGATGTTGAATAGGAGAATAACCTCCCAAAACACGTTACCACTCTTTTCACATTGCTTTAGGAGGAGGTGTTTATGTCTACCAGGCAGGAAACTAACCACTGGCAAAAGAAGTGCAAGCCAGGCTGCTCTGGGCATTGTTCTATTGCTCCTGCATCATAATGTGCTGACATAGCCCTGAAGTAAGAGAAGAGCACCTGCGAGAAGCAGGCCTGGAGATCAGCCACTGAGGTGACTTATCCTCAGCATTCCTGGGGAACAGGTAGAAGTTCTTGTGGCCTGTGACAATTTCAGGATTTCCTTGGGGAGAAAACAACCTAGAAATAGTATTACAGTGGAAAAGATATTATACAGTGAAATTTGAAAATACATTACATCGTTTATCATTCAACTGATAATGTGTCATTCAGTCTTCCTATATCCTGATTTTCAGATTTAAACATATTTAAGCTACTTTGTGAAGAAAAGCTGCAAAAGGATGCAGCATTCTTATAGGGCAGCTCTGCTTGGAAACAGGGTTGAGGGCCAGATGTATAACTTGGTTGTTTTATCTTGGTATCTTCAGCATCTAGTGTTTTCTGGACACTTGTTAAGAAGGAACTCAACAACTGTTCATCAGATGAATAAATGGCTAAAAATAAATTCATGGTATCCTTTTTCTGAAGGAATCATTTCTCTTGATAAAATGTGATTAGGTTGTTTGTTCCTGCCTTTCTGTGTGTCTGGGGTTCTCCCTACCATATCATCCTTCACTTTTATATCTAAGTCAAGTGCTACAGATGCCCATCTCTCTTGCTCCCTTATTGCCTATTTATGAGGACACACACCAGGGGTTGCTAGCTAGCTACTCAGGCCTGGGAGGGGAATTCAGCCACTCAGGTTTAAGTTTCTGAGTTAACTCTAGTGAATTCACTTCATTTAAGTCTTTATATTCTGCTTGCTTTTGGCCAGGCCCAGATAGTATTATAGTTTCTCAGAATAAACATGAACAGTGATGGTGTTCCTGTAACAAGAGAGTAACTGCCATTTGGGATCAGGTGTGGCTGTCAGGTAGTTGATGGCATTCATTCACACAGGATATGCATCAGGAAACTTTCCCAGAAGCAGAGTAGAGGGCTGGATGTATAGCTTGAAGAGTTGATGGCTCAGGCTTTGCAAAGAGTTCAACGCGTATGTATGTTCAGTCTTCAGAAAAGGGCAGGCTCTCCCTGTGAAGGCACTGGGAACGTGTTGTTTTTTTGCCTTGGAAGCTCAGTTCTCCATATTTTATGCTGAGTACCAACTTTCAGATGGATGAACTCTTCCTGTAGTCATACCTCTAGGACCAGTGACTAGGTTTCTAGTCACCTATTCAGCATATTTCTTACCTAATATAGCATAATCAGGAATACTTGCCATGTTCCTATCCTTCCTGTTCCACAACCAGGAAACATTTTTGCATAAATCTAGTTGCATTTATTCAGTTTTGATGATATTAATTTAATTCTGAAGTAGCTTGATAAAATCATTTGGTGTTTCTTCTTTTTTGAGGTTACTGAAGTATGAAAAAGTGAAGAAATACCAAAATAGAGAAATAAAAATTATGGTATGTTTTAATTATTTACTTTTCAAATATTAATGCTTTTTAACATGCACAAAATATTAAAACATATTTATGACTTTGTCTGGAGATGATGCCATAAATCAAATTTGAAGCACTTTGTCAACATGAGATCCGTGACCCCTGTCCTTGCTCCCATGACTGGGCCTGCTTGTTCTTGCCTACATTGGGTCCTCTCTGCTGTGTGTTGTAAGCTTTGAATAAGAAGGTTCTTCCATGTTCTGTCTCTGGCTTTCTGGTGAGTGCTATGCAAGATCAGTTCTGTTGATCAGTTCAGGAATGAGCACCTATTACACACTGGGAACCAAGCCTTGATAGTCTACAAAGATGAACAGTCTCTGCCTTCAAGGAACCTGCCATAGAGTTGGGGAGACGGGATGTAAACAAATTATTTCAAGGTGTAGTGAGACAGAGGGGACTCTGGAGCACAGATGAGAGGCACTTTGTTCAATCTGGGGATTTAGGGAAGGCTTCCTGGAGGAGCTACTGCTTAAGCTAAATCTCTGTGTGTGGTGTACTAGGCAAGTGCTCTGTAACTGAGCTTTATCCCAGCCCTCAAGTAGAGTCTTGAAAGATTAGTTAGCCTGAGCAAAGTCAATGAGGCATCAAATGACAGGGTTTGAGGGAGTAACTGGAAATGGTGTGGTCTTACATAAAGTTGGAGTGGAGAAAAATGAGGTTAGAAGAGGGAGGGAGTAGACTGTAAAGGCTTTGAATGTCATAACTGGGCACTGGAACCTCATCTCTGCAGAGGTTTTCTACTAAAGAGGTTTCCATGGGGAGATTTATTTTCTGAATTGATCACTCTGATAGCAGTGAAAGGGATAGATTTTGGGAAAGCAATTCTGGCGAGGCACAGAGTCCAAAGTAGTGGCAGAAGGAATGGAAAAGAGGGAGATAATTTAGGAACTGTTAGTAGAGTCAGAATTTGGTGACTCAATGGATGTGGGGAGTGAGAAGTAAGATGACTCAGAAATTTCTCATTTCAGAAACTGAGTGAATGATGGTGCTATTAACTAGGAAACAAAATCTAGGCAGAGAAACAGGTCTGGGAGGCAGAGGGAATGAGTTACTTGTCCAGGAACCTTGTTTAACATGGCACCTTGCATCCAATTGGTGTTTAGTAAATAACTGCCTTCTTTCTTTCTTTCTTAAATTCTAGTGGCTTCCCAGTGCTCTTAGATTATGTGACACACATCATAAGTTGTGGGTGTCTATTTAATGCTACACCCACAATACTATACTCTGGCGAGCATGATCTGACTCTGTCCTGGCTTCAGTTTTCTCCAGTTGTATTTCAGACCACTTTCTCCTTCCTCATCATACTTCTGTCTCCATCCTGATGTTATATTCTTTAAGCCCTTTCCTCTGAAATGCTCTTTTCTCAACTTTTCACATATGGGGCTTATTTTCATATATTAGAACCCAGCTCAAATGTCACCTATTTGGAGAATTCCTCAGTCATTTGATAAGTGATGATCTCTCAGCTCGATTGCCATGTGTACTGTGGCTGGAACTTGGCAAACTGCATTTCTCTCTCCACCTGACTTTGTTAGGTTCAACACTGGGTTGTACTAGGTTAGAGAGAGCTTGGAAAGCAGTGGGAGGGGAGAAGGGACTGCTCCTTCCTATTCTGTCAACATCACCCTGGCAACAGCAACTTGTTCTAGCTTGCATTTGCTTCCCCTCTTTGAACTCAGCATCTGGCAGTGCCCTCCCCTTAACCTTAGCTCCAAAGTGTCTGACCTCTGAGGGTTTAGATCTGATCACTTTAACCTCTCTCTCCCTTCTAATTGCCCAGTTCATTGTAGGTACTTCCTGTTGTTATTGTCTGATATCTCTGTATTTTCTTTATGCTTTTCTAGACCTCCAACATCTATTTAATTTATTCCTATATTTAAAGCTTTGTTTTGAAATACTTAGTGTGCAATTTTTGCCTTTCATAAAATGTCTGGGCCCTAACATAACTACTGAACCTGATTTAGGCCTTCACCCAGTCATTCTCTAACACATAATAGTATTTTCTTCAGAGACATTTCTTAGTCTATATTTAGAATATCTTTTCCTTTCCTGTAATCTATATTCTCCACTTGAATATCAAAAACTTTGTGCTATTTATCATTATATCCTCAGTGCCTATCATGGAAACCAGAATACTATAGGAACTTAGTTAATACTTGTTACATAAATTGAAATATTACAAAGGACCACGTGAGAAATTCTCCATACCAAAAAAAAAAAGTCTACAAGAGAGCACTTTCTAATCTTTTTGGTCTTAAGCCAAGTTATTAATTAGCTATGTAACAATGTAAATCTCTTGAGAGTCAAGCATAATACTTACAAACATTATTTAATCTATACCCATCATCATTACAATAACAACACACAATTTATTTGCTTTGAATCTTTACTTACATAAACCCAACTTTCTTTACCTAGGAACGATAATGACTTACCTTGTTAGGGTTTCATAAACATCAAGAGGGGTAATCAGATCTACAGAATTTTGTTGGTTAGCAAATAATTTAAAAAATGAAAGTCATCCTACTTGCTGTAACATGTAACATCACTTAATAACATTTACTTGGTAAACTTAGTCTGTTTGTGTTCTTTTTTTATTGTGTGGTATGCATTAAAACAACCAAAACAGAACCAATAAAACTAGTTAACTTCTGTATAGCTATATGTAAGAATCTGAGAACATCTTCTGTAGTCTTTAAGTATGAATTACTAAGACAAAGAAGACTTGTTGTTATTTCATATATGCTTAATTCTTAAAAATTTTTGGTCAAATAAATGTGAAGAAAGTGAATGAAATTAATGTTCACCTTGCCAAGTAAAGCCATTCTGTTGATCTTCAGGGTTTAAATTTCTTTTGTGTTCACTTCAAATATGTTCATATGTTTTCCAACTCAGAAGGAAAAATTTCCTTTTTCTTCCTCAGGTTAATTGGGCTACCAGAATCCTTAAATCCAGCACTTTATTCTTTTGCTGTTGTTTCTCCTTTTTTCAAAAGATACAAACAAAAATCTTCTTTCCACCTTGTTTTCAGTTCAAGTTATAATTTTGTGTCTTTCCTTTTTCAAATTTTATTCTCATACACAATTTCCAAAGAATTCATATTCACAGTTCCATTTTATAATCTTTTGCTTTCAAACCGCTATTGAAATTCTTACTCTTAGAGCTCACAAATGATTGCATAATCAATAAATCCTTTTTAGGCTTCATCCTTCTTACTTCTTTTGCATTTGACAGTTGAGTCTTCTTCCTTTTTGAGACTCTTCTCCTTGGCTTGTGGAATGCTGCACTTCCATTTCTTTTCTTCTGCAAACTGCTTTCCCCTTCATTCCATTTTCCCTCTAACCCCAAGATCTCTTCTCTTCTCTTTACAAAGCTTTCCTTGACAATCCTTTCATCCGCCTATGGATCATTTATTTATGAACTCCTAACCTGAACTTTCAAATGCCAACAGGACATGGTCACTCAGTACTCCTTTGGCATCTTAAACACATGCCCAAACTTATCAGCTCCTCCATAAAATCCAATTTTCTGACTTTTTTTAAAAAATTAAGTTTTACATTTTTCTCAGTCAAGATTGAAGACTTTGAATTAGTTCTCCTCTAATCTTCCCATTCTCATCACTTCTACCCCTCATCTGAAAACCTCAATTACTGGTTCCTTCCTTTTTTTGCAGTGCCAAGGATCAAATCCTCAGCCCCTTTTGAAATCTTATTTTGAGACAGGGTCTCACTAAGTTGCCCAGGCTGGCCTTGTGATTCCTTACTGTGTGCCTCAGCCTCCAGAGTAGCTAGAATGACATCCAGAAGCCACCGAGTCTGACTTGATCACTTAACTGGTTTCTCTCATTTCAGTTTCTCCCTACCCTAATCTGTCCTACTAGATTCTGCCAAAGACTTTCCCCTAAAAGGATAGCTCTGATCATGACACTTCCCTGATCAAGAATCTCTAACAGTTTTATCATCTCTAGAATAAATCTAGACTCCTTAACTTGATATTTAAGAACTTTATAGTTTGGGCCTTAACTATGTACCTTTTCAGCCTTAAAATATATCAACTTTCTGTTTTTATAGTCCAGTGTTCAAGAGTATGGACTCTGGAGCCAGAGTGCTAAAAATTTGAATCCTTGGTCCTTTCCAAAGCTAGCCATGTAACCATGGTCAAGTTTCTTATCTTTTGGTGCCTTGGTTTTCTCATCTGTAAAATGGGAATAAGAACTACAGGGTATTGTGAAATAAGTGCTTACAATGGTGTCTGGCATATAGTAAGCTCCATATAATGTATTTACATATATTTACATATGCTAGGAACTTTTCTAAGGATTTGGGAGATCAATGAACAAAATAACAAAAATCTTTGCCTTTGTGGCATTTAACTTTTATCATAAAACAATAATTATTATGGTCCTTAATTCTGTTTTTAGAATATTCTTCTTCCTGTACCATCATTTTTAAAATTCTACCCTTCCTTCAAGATCCACTGTAATGTCATTTTACACCTTGAAATTTTACCCTATAGAAGTTATCATTTGAACCCCTCCAATCCTTTCTAGTCCGCTATAGAAACCACCACTTTCTACATACTCTATCATATATTATCAAATATTAAATATATACAACATTATTGTTACTTGCACATGTTTTGTTATCTCCCCTGATGGAGTGCAATATTAGCTACTCTGTCCTATTCATTTCTATAAATAGTAGCTTAGCGTACTTTATACCCAAGCACATAGTAAATTCTTAACAAACATTTTGTAAATGAATGTAAGTAAAGAACTCTGCATGTGCTTTCATTTGACTTCTATTAACTAATCTTTCCTCAATTGTACATACAAGAGAAAACTTAAGGGGTTGGAGGGGTAGATCAGTGGAGGCTTATGAGTTAGACACCCTCGTTTGATCCCTAGCACAAAAAGAAAAAGTAAAAAAGAAAGAAAACTTAGAAAAATTTGTTTTCCACTCTGGAATTATTGAGTATTAGTGTCCAATATTGTCGTCTACAACTTGCCTTTGTCACTGTCATCTGGCACCTTTATAGTCATTTGCCAGCCTTTACAGTTTGCTTTACTATGCCTACTCTACAACATATACATCTCCCTGTCACCATGATTTGAAAAGTACCCCTAAGTTTTTATTAAAGGAATCATTATGGATAGAGTCTATTTTATTTGTTATATTTTTTATGGTCAACACAGATTTTCCCTACTTCTTACTTCATTAAAAAAATTTCCATGTACTTATCTGAAATTTTCTAGTTCATTCCTTAATTATTTCCCTTCATTTTAAAGAACAGTAGCTATTTGAAATTTGCTTTTATGGCATCTAAAGTAAGATTTCTCCCTCTAAATCATTAAGTATCTTTCCTCTATAGTGCTTAGATACTGTTCTCCAACTATAACCAGCAAGGCCACACTAATGGGAGGTTCTTTTATTTTCTAATCTATATTTTCACAAGGCTATAGATCATGATGTTTTTTTTCTCCAAACACTGTAGTAAGATACAGAGTTTTATTATCCACATTCTAAATTTCCCTCATGCCATTGAACCTTGGTAGGCCATCTTAACTGTTCCTTTTATACAGGCAGAACCCCAACAGAATGGCATGTCAATCAATCTTTTTTTAATAAAAAGGCCAACACAATAAATTTTTAAATAATGATCAAGGATTTTTTTTATTCATTAAGTTTTAGTATCATTACAGAAAATGTTATGGTACAGAGTTGTTTAACATTATTTTGTCTTTGCTCTTGATTTCCATGTGAATGCTGGTAACACTAATATCTGTACAAGATCAGTCTTTGATTTTTTGTTGTTGTTGTTCTGTACAATTTTAAATGTATTGGTTAAAAAGGCTGTCAGCACTTAAGGAAGCATTTTCTCCCCCAGTTTGTTTGTTCAAATAAAAGGTATCCAGTTACTGCCCAAGAGTACTGTGCCACGAGGCTACTAGGGTAAGAATCTTCCCCGATGCTCTGCAGAGGATGGTTCTTGAGGCAGGGCAGGGCCTCCACCCAGTTACTCTTCTTTTGGCACAGTGCACATAAACACGAGATACATGATAAAGAACAAGCAAAAGCTCTCTGTAAAGCGGTTATGAAGCATACTAAGAAGGGAAATCCAAGTGTTGTCTAAGCTAGTATAAATAAGCAGACAGCCTTGATTTAAGAGTATAAGTAGTTGTATTTTAAAGATGAGAAAAACACAAGTTCTGCAGGCACCTACCGCTGTCTACTAAAAGCTATCGCTATCAGACCTAGCATTGAACACACAAAGCAATTTGCAAGAAAGGAAAAAATTTGCTTTGATATAATCAGAATAGAGTTGTCTGTTAAGATTTATTCTTAGGTGTTTTTTTTTCTTTTAAAAGGTATTTAAATTCATTTGAAATATAGTTCAAGATGTTGACTATACAGATCAACTTTTATCCAAATCAGAAAACTAGCTGTGCCGATGCATATTACAGGATACAGTCAATGATATGTGGACATGCATCAAAGCTTTCTCCTGCTGGTGATCATCATAGCCGTCCAATGACCATGACATCCACCACCTCGCCCTTGTGGAGCTCCACATACTGCTCTGTCTTTGGAGGTAGCATCAACAATCCATTGGCACTGCGCATGCTCATCAGACGGCTGCTCATCTGATTACCTGGAATGAAATACTCTCATTACAGCAACATAGGCATCACAGTGTATATACTTGAAGCCCTTGCAGACATTTTTTTTTAATTTAAAACTGGCAAACTAAAATGCAGGGCCACAAGAGGGAAAGAGATGATTAATCTTCCTAGTACTTTTTCAGTTGGCCTATAACCTATACCTTATCTCTAGAACTTCAAAATTAGACATTATAAATTTCTATTTAAAAGAATAAAAATGAGGATTTTATAGCATTATGCAAAATGCCACAGATTTTTCCCAATTCAGATCAAAATGTTATATTTAAAATAAAGGCATATATATACATATACACACACACACACACACACACACACACACATATATATATATATTTATATTTTGCAGATGGACACAATACCTTTATTTTATTTATTTATTTTTATGTGATGCTGAGGATCGAACCCACTGTCTCATGCATGCTAGGCAGGTGCTCTATCACTGAGCCACAACCCCAGCCCAAATACAGGCTTTTAAAACCTACCAAAACAATAAGGATAATAACAGTAGCAGCTACCATTTCTTTACTAAATGTCAGACTAGGTACTAGGCATTTTACTTAACTATCTTATTTGACTTTCACAAGATTTAAGAGCCTTAGGTAACCAGTTTAGGTCACGCTAACTGACCAATTAGAAAGCAACTTTCTCTGACAGCAAAGCCCATGTGTTTTGCTGATGTTGGCACTTCATAGGTCCTTTGTTTAAAGGGTAATACAATTTTTGTGGAGTTGCATCAAATTTAGGCAAAGTATGCCTAGAGAAGCTGGGGACAAATGTTGAAAGCCTAGGGCAGGTAACTATAAAATTCTGAATTATCAGCATTGATCTTTCTACCTTAAAATTTACCATAATATTTAGAAAATAGTATAGTCTACAAAGATCATATTATAAGTTAGGTTTTCATCTCACACTTCAGGGTGCCCTCCTTTTCCTACAACCAAAATTATGCTTAGAATATTGCTTGAACAAACAGAACAAAATCTTCTGTAATTCTAGATTTATATTTCAAGTATTCAGAAAATATGGCTCAGTGAAATAACTACATTTTTATTAATTCTTCTTGTCCTGTCATTCTGTTTAGGAATGATTTAGCTCATCTAACCTTTCAAAAAGAAAAAAAGTGCATAATAATTTTAAAATTAGGTATAACCAATGAAGATTTTATATAAATTTGTGTTTTAACAGAATGAGTATACAAGGGTACCTGCAGATCTGAATGACTAACCTGTACTCTGTGCCCAAGGCAGTGGTTCTTGGTGATGCCAAGTCAATATACAACGATGATATTCTGGGCGAGGATCTAGTTTTACATCACATGATAACTATAGAATAAAGAGAAAAAGAAAGCAAACTTGGTTACCTCATAATTTCTCAAAACTACAGGGTAATGGAGGTCATACTGAAAATACAATTGACATGGAAGATATCCTTGGCATTCTGCTCTTTTTATCAATTCCACTTCATGTTTTCAGTTTGGGCAGTCAGTCTAGGGGTTTAGTTGCTCTGATGGAAAGAAAACACTAAGAAACTAGTTTTTTAGTAGGGAGAGATGAAAAAGATAAAGTCTAATTCTGCAGTCTGTTTTTATGGGTTGTGAGGACAGAAACTCCTTCCTATGAATTGGTAAACAGAAGTAGTTATAGTGACAGTAAAGGAGGTAGACCTAAATGAACAAATTTAGTATCCATTCATCCATCCATCTATCCAACTATCCAGTAAATATTTACTGAGGACCTAATATGCACTAGGTACTCTTTAGCTACCCCAATCCCAAAGTTGAAATATATAACTATTTTTTTTTAAAGAGAGAGTGAGAGAGAGAGAGAGAGAGAGAGAGAAAGAGAGAATTTTTTTTAATATTTATTTTTTAGTTCTCGGCGGACACAACATCTTTGTTTGTATGTGGTGCTGAGGATCGAACCCGGGTCGCACGCATGCCAGGCGAGCGCGCCACCGCTTGAGCCACATCCCCAGCCCCATATATAACTATTTTCAACATAAAAGGTGCTTTTCCTTTTCTCACTCTTTGACTTGATTATTTGCATTTATATTTACTGATAGGGTAAACTGTCATTATTCCTAAGTCATTTTATGCTTCTCTCAATCTGTGTGTTCCCTAGTACTAAACTACAAGAGCTACTCATGTGGATCTTTTTTTTTTTTTTTTTTTTGATAGTGGTGGTTATCAAACGCCAGGCCTCATTGATACTAGGCAAGTACTCTACCAGTGCACTACATCTCTGGTCTTCACATAGATATTTTATTTGCTAGTGTTTCAGAAAGGTTTTTGTTTCCCCAAACTAGTAATAGCATTATTTGGTTCATGGTGATACTGTGGATGGACACTGGACTAGGATGATAACAGACATCTAGGTTCTTTGAGCTCTACTGCTAACCAGTCTTCTGTGTTAACAGGCTATTTTGCTTTTCTATACCTGTTTATTTATCTTCAAAATGCAATTGTACTACAAATGGCTAAACTGTCTTCAAGCATTATGATCCTATTTTTTAAATAACTGAATTGGGAAACAGTTATATTATTTTCCAGTAATATATGTGATGACTGAATCTTAAGAGTAAGGAATTCACCAAGCTAGGAATTCACCAAGAAAGGAATTATGGTGGTCAGAGAGAACTTCCTAGAAAGGAGAAGAATCACAGTATATATACATATTATTTTTCAGTCTTAATCTAACTCTTAAAATTTATTTTTAGAGGAAGATATTTATGTAAATTTAAGAAACAAAAGTCAAATATATAAAATTGAAGTGAATGAAAAAATTATTTTTTCATAGACTCTTTACAAACAGCTGTTTCTAGCTGGGCATGATGGCATGTGTCTTTAAACTCAGCTGCTCAGGAGGCTGAAACTGGAGGATTATAAGTTTGAGGCCATCTTGGTCAACTTTGGGGGACCCTGTCTCAAAATAAAAACAAAAAAGGGCTGGGGATGTAGTTCAGTACTAGAATGTCCCTGAGTTCAATTCCCAGTACTGAAAACATACAAAAACAAAAGCACACAAACAGTTATTCCTTTTGTAGTCAGAAATGAAACTGACTGGGTTTTTTTTTTTGGGGGGGGGAAGGTACTTTATTGAAATGCAGAAGTTTATTAACCATTTTTTTTCTTTTTTTTTGTATTAACACTGTTCTGGTCTATTACACTGCTTAGTTTAAGAAAGCACTTTTTACTGAGTTTCAATGCTTTAAAGAATGATGAACACTTTGTAAACATAGACACATTCTTTGGTGCTCATTCCCACAATATCACTATGAACCATATAGTGCTATTATTGGGGGAAGAAATGAAAGCCTTGCTGAAACACTAGTGAATAAAATAGGCCTTTGAAGGCTGGGGTGTATAGCAGTGGTAGAACAACTTGCCTAATACCCATGAGGACTGGTGAAAATGGTTGAGATTCCTTTTCCAATGACTTCCTTTATTCATTAAAAAGTGGGCAAAAGGCTGGATGTAATGGTGCATGCCTGTAATTCCAGAGGCTCAGGAAGGTAGGAGGACTGAAAGTTTGAGGCCAATCTCAGCAACTTAATGAGGCCCTAAGGAACTTGGTGAGCCTCTGTCTTAAAAAAAAAAAAAAAAAAGCCTGGGGATGTAGTTTAGTGGTAAAGTGCCTCTGGGTTCAGTACCCTTCACCTCCACAATGCCCCCAATAAGTGGGCAGAAGGATGTGGACCAAGAGTGTTTTTGTTTTTTTAAAAATATGTGCCTGGTACACAATAATTATTTAAAAGAAAAATAATATTATTTGCTATAAGTAGTATTATATGGTGTGGTCTACATGTAAATGTCTAAGGGAAAGAATTAGTTTTAAAAAAAAGTCTAGGAAATGAGAAGACTAGCCATAGACTGAGAGAAAAATTTTAACATAAGCTAACATCTGATAAAAGATAATTATTCAAAATATATAAAGAACCATTGAAACACAATTATAAGAAAATGAATAATACAAATTCAAAAATGGACAAAAGACATGAGTAGACACCTCACCAAAGAAGATCTATAGATGGGAAGTAGGGATATGAAAAGATGTTCAACTTAATGTCATTATGAAATTACACATTAAAAACAACAATGCATGAACTATATGAACATACACCTATCATAATGCCCCAAATCTAAAACACTTATCAAATCCTCACAAGGATGTGAAGCAACAGGGACTCTCATTCACTGCTCATGGAAATGTAAAATGGTATAGCCACTTTGGAAGACTGGTAGTTTTTTTATAAAATAAATATACTTTTGCATAAATCCAATAACCATATTCATTGGTATCTACCCAAATGATGTGAAAAACTTAAGTCTACACAAAAGTCTGCACATGGAGGCTTCATTCAAAATTGCCAAAGCTTGGAAGTAACCAAGGTGTCCTTCAGTAGGTTAATGGATAAACTGTGTACATCCAAATGATGATATCGTTCAGTACTAAGAAGAAATAAGCTACTACTCCATGAAAAGACATGGAGGAAACTTAAATGCACATTATTAAGTCAAGTTAATCCTAAAAGGTGACATATTGCATGATTCCAGCTATATGTTATTCTGGAAAAAAAAAAGATCAATGATTGACAGGGGTTGAGAAAAGGAAGGACAAGTAGGCAGAGCACATAGGACCTTTAGGACAGAGAAACTATTCTGTATGATATCATAATGATGGATTACATGTCATTATACATTTATCAAAACCTATAGAATATACAACACCAAGAATAAACATGAATGTAAAGTATGGGTGATCACAATATGTCAATGCAGATTTGTCAATTCTAACAAAAATGTACCACTCTTGTGCCAGATGTTGTTAGTGGGCAAATCTTTTTATTTTTTTCACTCAATTCTGCTATGAACCTAAAGTGCTCTAAAAATAAAATTTTTTAATTAACAAAAGGGAGAATATTCTGTTTTTCCTCTTTGTCCTGCTCATCTTGTAGAAAAGTGACCTCAAAGTGACTTTAAGAAAAGCTTTACAGGGGATGTGATGACTGAGTCTTGAGAGTAAGGAATTCACCAAGCTAAGAAAGGAATGATGGTGGTCAAGAGAGAACTTACTGGGAAAGAGAAGAATCACACAGACAGGGAACCTAATTTTCTTTCTAGAAGCTGCAAATACCTTGTTATGGTCAGAGTGAGGATGGGAAGAAGATGAAACTTGAGAAGAAAACTGGGGCCTTCAGATGAAGGTCCTATGCCCTTTTGAGGAATACGGATTTAACCCTGGTATCATGGCAAGCACTGATAGATTTTAATTGGAGATAGATTTTAATTTGAATTAGACATAAAAAGGATTTAAGAGCAGTTAAGATTACAAATCATTAAATATGTCCAAAGTTATAATATTAGTTAATGCTAGGCTATCATTCAAACCCAGGATTATTTGACTATGAAATTCAGGGGGTGTGTGGATGGGAGAGAGGCTTGAGGAGAATGGTGAAGATTTCAAAGACTGCAGTAGGGAATGAAAGAAGTTGATCCATTTGTATAAAAGAACAGGTAAGGTGAATTTTATCTTCTGCTGCTAAACTATAAGTTGGAAGTGGTAATTCAAAGAGCTGTATGCTCTTTTTAGTGCTTAGTGCCTTGGAAATAAAAATGAAGAGCAAAGAAGAGACAACTGCCAGTCAGAATGTCAGTTATCAAGAATACAAACAATAATATCTGTTGGTGAAATTGTGGGGGAAAAGGCACACTCATACACTACTGCTGGGACTGCAAACTGGTGTAGCCAATCTGGAAAGCAGTATGGAGATTCCTCAGAAAACTTGGAAACCACCATTTTACCCAGTTATCATACTCCTCCGTATATACCCAAAGGACTTAAAATCAGCATACTACAGGATGCAGCTGCATTAATCTTTTTTAAAATTATTTTTTATTTATATATGACAGTGGAATGCATTACAATTCTTACTACACATATAGAGCACAATTTTACATATCTATGGTTGTATACAAAGCACATTCACACCAATTCATCTCTTCATACATGTACTTTGGATAATAATGTCCATCACATTCCGCCATCATTTCTAACCCCATGCCCCATCTCTTCCCCTCCCACCCCTCTGTCCTATCTAGAGGTCCTCTATTCCTCCCATGCTCTACCTCCCTATCCCACTATGAATCAGCCTCTTTATATTAGAGAAAAGATTTGACATTGAGTTTTTGGGATTGGCTAACTTCACTTAACATTAGCTTCTCTAACTCCATTTATTTACCTGCAAATGCATGATTTTATTCTCTTTTATTGCTGAGTAATATTCCATTGTTTATATAGGCCACATTTTTTTTATTCATTCATCCACTGAAGGGCATCTAGGTTGGTTCCATAGTTTAGCTATTGTGAATTGTGCTACTGTAAACATGATGTGGCTGTGTCCCTGTAGTATGTGGTTTTTAAGTCTTTTAGATATAGACCGAGGAGAAGGATAGCTGGGTCAAATAGTGGTTCCCTTCCCAATTTTCCAAGAAATCTCCATACTGCTTTCCAGATTGACTGCACCAATTTGTAGTCCCACCAGCAGCATGTGAATGTACCTTTTCCCCCACATCCTTGCCAACACTTATTGTTCTTTGTATTCATAATAGCTGTCATTCTGATTGTAGTGAGATGGTATCTTAGAGTAGTAATTGCTAGTGATGATGAACATTTTTTCATATATTTGTTGATTGATTGTATCCTCTTCTTAGAAGTGTCTGTTAAGTTGCTTGGCCCATTTATTGATTGGGTTATTTGTCTTTTTGGTGCTTAGCTTTTTAATTCTTTATATACCATAGAGAATAGTGCTCTATCTGATGTGTGAGGGGTAAAGATTTGCTCCCGGGCTGGGGATGTGGCTCAAGTGGTAGCGCACTCGCCTGGCATGGGCATGCGGCCTGGGTTCAATCCTCAACACCACATACAAACAAAGACGTTGTATCTGCCAAAAGCTAAAAAATAAATATTAAAATTTCTCTCTCTCTCTCTTTAAAAAGAAAAAGATTTGCTCCCAAGATGTAGGCTCTCTATTCACCTCACAGATTGTTTCTTTTGCTGAGAAGAAACTTTTTAGTTTGAGTCCATCCCATTTATTGATTCTTGATTGTAATTTTTGTGCCAAAGGAGTCTTATTAAGTTGGGACCTAATCCCACATGAAGGAGATTAGGGCCTACTGGGATAGGTAAAATTAATATTCCCAAATGACCACACTACCAAAAGCACTATATGGATTTAATGCAATTCTGATCAGAATCTCAATGACATTCCTCATAGAAATAGAAAAAGCAATCATGAAACTAATTCCTGCTAAGGATAGCTTTAGCTATTCTGGAAAAATAAGAGACCCAGAATAGCTAAAGCAATCCTTAGCAGGAAGAGTGAAGCAGGTGGCATCACTATACCAGACCTTAAACTATACTACAGAGCAATAGTAACAAAAACAGCATGGTACTGGCACCAAAACAGACTGGTAGACCAATGGTACAGAACAGAGGACACAGAGACTAACCCACAAAACTGCAACTATCTTATATTAAACCAAGGTGCTAAGAACATGCATTGGAGAAAAGATAGCCTCTTTAACAAATGGTGCTGGGAAAACTGGAAATCCATATGTAACAAAATGAAATTAAAACCCTATCTCTCACGATGCACAAAACTCAACTCAAAATGGATCAAGGACCTAGGAATAAAACCAGAGACCCTGAGTCTAATTGAAGAAAAAGTAGATCTTAATCTCTGTCTTGTGCGATTAGGCCCCAACTTCCTTAATAAGAGTCCTTTGGCTAAAGAATTAAAATCAAGAATCAATAAATGAGATGGACTCAAACTAAGAAGTTTCTTCTCAGCAAAAGAAATAGTCAGTGAGGTAAATAGAGAGCCTACATAATGAGAGCAAATCTTTACCCCACATTAATCTTTATAGCAGCTCAATTCTTAATAGCCAAGCTATGGAACCAACCTAGCTGTTTGTCAACAGATGAATGGATAAATAAAATGTGGTATATATACACAATGGAATATTACTCAGCCTTAAAGAAGAATGAAATTATGGCACTTGCAGGTAAATGGCTGGAGTTAGAGAATATCATGCTAAGCCAAGTAAGCCAATCGCCAAAATCCAAAGGCTGAATGTTTTCTCTGATAAGTGGATGCTAATCCATAATGTGGGGAGGGTATGGGACGAATGGAGGAACTCTGGATTGGCCAAAGGTGGGGAGTGCAGGGGAGGGGACATGGGGATAGGAAAGATGGTGGAATGAGATGGATATCATTACCCTAGGTACATGTATGATTGCACAAATCATGTGACCCTACTTTGTATACAACCAGAGAAGTGAAAAACTGTGCTCCATTTGTGTACAATGAATTGAAGAGCATTCTGCTGTCACATGTAACTGATTAGAATAAATAAATAAATAAAAGAGGGGAGAATTGAACCAAGTTTGTCAATTCTTAGAGTGAGTTATAGAAAGAAGAAGAGGCAAAAAAAAAAAAAATAAATAAAAGGTTGAGTGTTTTAGAAAATGTTGTGTGGGGTGTTGTATCACACATCCCAGGATTTGGGCTGGATAAAGAAAGCTGTGAGCCAGAGGGGTTTACAGACTGAGGGAAAAGGGGAAGAGTTGTAGGAGTGAATATTTATGCTAGATTTTCCATCTACTGCTAAGTAATTTGCTATTATTCCTAAATGGTCTACCAAAACCGTCAATTTTTGAGATGGAGCCATTCAGAATATGAAAAGGGTGAGCATGTGAGTTGCTGAAGCAGAAATAAAGGTATAATGGAGGTAAAGCATCTAACGGTCGGAGACAAGGTAAAGAGGAAGATGTAAGCAATTTCCAGATCTGAAAGTCTGTGGAGAATGGTGTCTGGAAGGTTTGATGGTAACAATGGGGAGCTGAATGTACCAGGGGATTCAGGGGAACAGTTGGTACTAAGAGCTGCACAGTGTGGAGGAGAGAGTTTGTGAGAAAATAGGTATCTAAAGTGGATTCTATTTGAGATAGAGGCCCAGGATGACAAAGGTGACACTGGGTGTTGCCGGAGTCCTCACCTTAGCTGGGGTTTGGTTGAAGCTTCCAAAGAATGGTTAAATGAGCTTTATCACACTAACTTTTTTGATGAGTGCTATATAAGTTATGAGGTGCTATTTCCATTATTCTACCTGAGAGGGCTTTGAGCATATTTTCCTTGTAAATCATTTATCTAAAACTTGTCAAGAAGCTTCAAAATCCTTGCATTTGCTGGTACGGATCAGTTTCAAGTTCCTGTTTCCAAAGTTTCCATAGCCTAGTTATAGTTCTCATTTCCTAATAAGTTAAAGTACATTGCTTCTAAGTAATGTGAAGTTCTGTTGTTTTAAATATTTATTTTTTTAAATCTACAGGCCATAATATTCTCATGTAACAGGCATTTCATAATATCTTTTAATGATCAATCATTGATCTTACCACAATAAACAACCATATTTCCCTCTACAAATGCAAATACCTCAGCAGTTTTCAAAAAATAGGAACATTTGTTGAAATGCTCTGTATTTCACTGCTTATAACACACTCAGGAGCAACCATCAAGTTCTTATAGTGTGCGGTTCAGCAACGCTCAATGAAATGAAAAGGTGGACACATCAGAAGTCTGGTGGATATCCAACATACTCATACTCTCCCCAGACTGACCAGCCCCGTGGGAGATGAAGGTATTTTCCCCTTTTTAATTTCTCAATCACTGCCTGAGGTGAGTTGTTAATACTAATGGGAGCTACTTCAGGTACATTTTTAGTGGGGAAAATGTTGAGAACAAGGGCAGTATAGGGTACTTTGATGGGATATTAAGGAAACACATGATAGGATGTCCTTGTGTGGAAGGATTGGGTCAATAATTCTATTTGATAAATTTCTAGGATTCTGTTTCTTACAATGGAGTGAAAATCAGAAGTATTTCAATTCCAAACCATAAGGGGAATATTTATTTTAAACTGTTGTTCTTCTTAATGCTTTGATATAAAAGAATGACTTTTTCTGTGCTGACATTTTGAAAATAATGCAGTGAGTTAGTCAGCTTTTTGTTGCTGTGACTATGGCCAGCAGGCTCCATTGCATCTAATTCTTGAACCAGTTCTCAGTTCCCTGAATTGACAGGAAATGTGCATCATGTGAACAATATATCAAGCATCAGTTTGATTATAGAACACAAACTCATCATTGCTGTCAGAATGAATGGCTGCCATATGTAGGCTTTAAGGAGGAGATGGTGGAGGTTAAAATAAGAAATAAAT